>NC_064616.1:381005593-382205593 GCF_023898315.1 Schistocerca nitens | reverse complement strand
GCAACAGTGTTCACATTGACCAATGACTCGTGAACTTGACAAAAACAATGCAGTCAAGAACACAGGCCACATGAATGAAGAAAATAATCCTAAAAAGTGTGGTACCAAGTGTAAAACCTTAATGCATAGAATCTGACTGAATTAAAGCAATAGATCAAATGAAGATATCTGGAGACAATAAATGTTTATTCTGAAGAAACACATTTCAACACCTACAAAAAAGGAAGTTAATGTTTTAGGAAGTTTTAACACAGTCAATGTACTGTCTATTTCAATGTGATAAGACTCAATAAGAAATCAAATACAAAAAAGTTAAGAGGCTAATGATGAAAGTTCATTATATACTGTTGTCCAAAATTTCTCAGGTACTCTTAGGACATCGTTTTTTTTTTAAGACATATACTCCAGTGAAGAAAAGGAACATTTCAAATATTTGTGTTACTGGCATATACAATTTTTAGAGTACTTTAAACACAGCAACACAAACAGATAATACAGAAAGGTCATAACAAAGCAACAAAGCAATTGCTTGGCATCCCCACTGGGGATGTTAGGTTAAATAATGGTTAAAATGAGGTATGAAGCCAGTATTATGGCCTCATATTTAAGGATGGAACTGGCAGACAGACAGCTTCTGGTCAGCACACTAGCACACAAACATCCTTTGTTCAGTTCCAAATGCCACTGAAGCATGATGTGGAGTTAGGGTAGAAGAAACTTTTGAAAGTTAAAGTGTTATTTCAGAATAGCAGAGTATATGTTGGCTTTCAGTTTACTCTTGCCCATTCTGTTCATTTCTACAACCACTATAACAACAGGAAAACAACACTACATTATACAAGATATGCCACAGTCATTCACAAACACAGTTACACATCAGTCACAAGATGCACAGAGATTATATGACGACAATGGCAATCCACTTTCGCTAGAGTACTGCCACACAATCTGCACAGGGTATCCCACATTGTCACTATGCTCCGTCACTGAGCTGTGGATTAATCACACTAGAATCTATTTTTGATTGACAAAACACAAACTATAACAAAAAATCTGTTTCCCATAACTTTACATCTGCCCTAAGCACATAAGTGGTTGTTACAGTAAATAAATCTCTTATAATGAAAATCTCTTACTTGAGTATTTTAAAATACCTTTATTTGTGAAGAAATTAAGATGTCACGGCCTACATATTTGTAGAATGAAAAAATAGTCACAAAAGCCACGTATACTTTGTAAATAATAACATCAAGTTGTAAACTGATATCACACTCTCAATTCTCTACCCCCAGTTGCCCCAAAACTGTGTACGTGTACCTGGCCACTTGATTGATTCATTATTGCCATGACGTCATTATAATTACACAAAACAGTGAAATTAAAGCTTCACAATTTCCATGAACTGGATAAATACAACTTAAAGACTATGCTACTAACTCTGTCACACAATGCTGATGATCTGAAGGTAGATAATTTATTTCATCTGACCTATTTTATCAATTTTCTTTTCGTTCTGCACTCACTCAATTATGACTTCCACGTTTTCACAATTCAGCAGTGAGTTTACATTCCAAAGTCATTACAGTCATTCACACCATTTTAATACAATCTGCAGATATCAGGCCCCTGTTAAAGGAAAATCTCTTGGGTGCTCATAAAAAATAAAATCTTACCAAAGCAGATAGAAGCTGCTTTATGGCACTGTAAGTAAGAGAAAAAGCTGAGCACACATAAATAACAGTATACATGCACATATATGCTGAAAGCGTACATAACTCAACATTTAGTCTGTAACACCAAAAATCCTTAAGTTTTATACTGAGGTACACACTTTTTCTTTTTCCGTCGATCAAAATCACCCTTCTGTCCAAGCCCCCCACTGAGGCTTAGGGTATCACCTCCTGAAATGTCAGCATCACCATACGCTGCTGACATAGCTGCTGCTTCGGCCACTGGAATGCCCACACCAAGCATTGATGGTTCCTTTGCTTTACCCTATTGAGAAAAAAAATCTTATCTACTGATTTGTCCATGACATGAACATTCATCACATCAGATAAGCTATGTATTAAAAATTGGGATACAATGCAAAGAACTTTTTTTTTTACATTAAGAAAATGTACTGAAAATGAATGCAAACTATGTGTTACATAGAACAGAGTGAAAACTCAGTTCGTACATTCTGTTCTGTTGTGAATGATGGAAAGTAGCATAACATTTCTTTTAGATTCTCAGTTTTCAGTAAACCTTCAATCAATCATGATCAAATAAGCTAATTCCTCAGTACTCAGATATACATCAAACTGACTGGGGATGTTAGGTTAAATAATGGTTAAAATGAGGTATTTATTATGTTTCCATTTTCAAATGGGCAAACAACTTTTGTATCTAATAAAGGCAACAATCTCAGTGACAGCTGCCTGTTACAATGCATCTGTTCTTGATGACTCCAAGTCACCAAGAAATAATTAGAATGACAACAAACATACTGATAAAATCCCAGTGGAAGCTAGCATGGAAAGAAACATTTGACTTTACTGGAACACAAATGTATAGGTCACACAATGTGTGCGACACAAACTAGTAATGTGAGCCTCACTTCCTTTAGTATTTTGGATATCACTAAACTTCACATTTACTGTCCACATTTGTGGTAATGGTTCTGACATTGTGACAGCAGAGGAAGGGTGAAGGAAGATTCTTATTAATTAATTTTTTTTGTTTCTAAGCCTATATTGGTAATACTGCTCTCAAGCAACATAAAAATTCCACCTCATTTCTTGTAATATGTTTGAAGTTTCATACTTGGATGGACAATGATGCTTCCAAGCAACATTTAAGCTCTCATAAACATCCATATTATGTTGTCCCTGATGAAAAGTTTCCAAGTGCAGTGCATTTCAGAGGACACAATGCAAGTTATGTTAGCATCAGTTCACAATGTAGCAATTTCTTTTGATTTTTTGGTGCTGTTTTTTCTTTTGCACTGAAAATTTCTTATAAATGAAAAGAGGAAGTCTTAAAGGTTAGTTGTTATACAAATGTGTCAGCTAATTCTTAGCAGGGACATTGCATATGGACTGGTCTTTTCTGGGAAGAAGCAGCCTGACTTTGGCTACAGAATGGAAATCAAATCCAGAATAAGATGAAAAATCCAGAATAAGATGAAAAATCCAGAATAAGATGAAAAATCCAGAATAAGATGAAAAATCCAGAATAAGATGAAAACAGCAACTCCTGTAGCAGTGAATGACATATGATATGACCGTTTTGATCAGTGACCAGAGAATGGGCCAAAAGGGAAGCTGTAGGATTTGCCCTCAGAGGCACATGATGGTAAAATATGTAGAATGGTTGCACACTTTGGACCAAAAAAGAATTTTTTTAAGGACATTTCGCAAAATGCAACAATTTATGTAGCCACAGGAACAATGTTTTAGTAGTTACATTGAAGCAAACATGCACTTTTTGTGGGCAATGATATGTACAAGTAACATACTGTATTTTGAAAAACTGCATGTAAAACTGTTCACATGATTATACACATCTAATTCAAGTAACTTGATGCTTTTTATTCACAATATTTTTGCATGTGTCAAATAAAGGGTCAAGAACATAATAAAATGAAGAAAGTAAGAAGAATTATAAAGAAGAAGCTTCAATGCTATGTGGTCTTATTTGTTTAAATTTATTAATAGCATTTTCCATGTTACTTGTCTCTGTTCAGCTATTTTTTAAGTTGATCAGTGTAGCTGTGGGCCATGAAGAGTAAGTGGCACTATATTCTAATATTACCCTGACAGGAAATTAAAGTTTACTACATAACAGAAAATCAGAAATTCATGTTAACTGATTCCTCCACTGCTTCTTGGAACAGCAGCTTCATAATTGTGAATGAAAAGCACAATAGTATATATGTTCTACTGTAACATACACAATACTGTGCTTTTTATTTATAAGTTATAAACTTATATTTATACACATATATTGATGAAATGGGCAGCTGCAAATAGTGCAATGTCTCTAAGAAAGTGGACAACAATAGCTTCAAAAGCTAGCAGACATAGAAATTTGGTGAACATAGTAAATCTGTACAAATTACAAAAAAATTGCTCAGGGTGAGACAAACAATTATTGATATATACAATTAACTGGATGGGTAGACCATTACAAGTATTTTAATGCCTGTCAAGTGTCCATTACTTTTTTATTAGTTTGAATAAAACAGAAACAGTGAGGCTCTACTCAGACCCAGAAAAGCTCTTGCGTGGCATCAGAGGAATCCCAGTAGAGTGGTTCGGATTATATCTTAAGCAAACAGCAAGTAGAAAGCAGTAAGAAGACACAATTACCAACCTTTCTACTCTGATTATGGAGATACTGCACACAATGTACCACACAGATCAATATTAAGACTATTATTGATCCTTCTGTAACCAAATAATTTACTGTTAAAAGCAGAATCACTATTAGTACTCTCTCTTCACATAAACCAAGTACTTTCTCTAGTAACAATCGTCAATTCCATAAGACCAAACTCTTCTCATCCCAAATACTAGTTCAGCATCAAAACCACTGTCTCACCTCACACAAAATGAGCCCTCTAATGAGACATGCTTTTGAGCAAACCCATACCGATCGTGTGTACTGATTTCCTGATGCAATCTCCTGGATATTGCTTTTCTTATCAGCCTACAGTTATGTATTTGCGTTTCACTAAAGACTGGAAAATTTTACAAACAACCTTAAATATAGCTAGGTCAAAATAAATTGCAACATTTGCTACAAATATTGATGGCAATGTGACAATTTTGTACTCATGGTCTGTCTTATTACATTTGTAGAATAAGTTATATTGAGTGGCAGGTCACACTTCAGTTCCTTGTAATATGAAGTTTAATTATGTATTATCATCATTTTGCTTCAATTTCCATTCAAGATGTTTTAAAAGTACATCTCAAATTCACTGACATCATTCTTTTACAGTCTTTGAAGTTTTATAATTTGACAGTTTTTTAAGCTTAACCATTTTTCATCTTTATACCACAAAACTGGAAGTTTCTTATCTCAATGAGAAGAGTGTTTATCCATAAAAGTTCATACAATAACCTTAGCTTTATGTTTCAATATATTAATTTTGCAAGTCTGGTTTAGTCTAAATGAGGCCCACATACAATTTATTTTGTTTCTTCATATTATATCTTTTGAGCTGTATTCGAACTTCCTGGGAAACAGATATGTAAGTGCCTCACGGTGTTCAATTGAGTAGAAACCTAATTAATAATAATAATAACAACATGAAGCAGTCAAAAGTAAAACTGTGATTTTTCTTCTACACTGTTTATAGCCTGAGACATTCCATGGACACCAGTAATGATGAAATAAACTCGTAGGGAATGAAATGTCTTCCAGCCCAGATAGAAATAATGTCAGTTCAGCATATCGTTAGAGCTCAAATCACCTTTATACACCACAGGTACAGAGCCTTTCAACGTTTTACATCATGGAGGAAGTGGGCTACCACTTTCTATTGTATAGTAAGAAGTAGCAAAAAATGTTGATGGCAGTCTTTTTTCTTTAATTTCATCCAGTAATATCACCACCACCACCACCAGCAGCAGCAGCACCACCATCACTACAAGTTGTATAAAACTGACCCAGAAAGTAGATTTTGTAGGCAATTAAGATGGTATGAATTCACATTATATTTAATGTCTTTCACTCACTGTCTGCATTTCACCTGATTGGATCATCCTGGCAAGTATACTCCCCACTTTTATGATGCTGTAAATAGCATAAAGTTTGCTATTGTATTTGTTTCAACAGAACAAAGAAATCACAGCAAACCACATGACAAAAAGATATGGCAATGACTTGTATGTCTGTTAAAAAGCACAACTCATTAAATTCAACAGAATAGTATCAAGTGGAAGCTTCAGAATGCACAGATACACAACTATTATGGGCTGATGTCTACGAAAGTGTTACACAATCAATCAACTCACTTTTACTAGCAAGCTCTTAAATGTATAAACAGATAAATGTCAAGAAGTAGTGAAGGCATTTTGAACTCTGGGTCTTCCACTGGGTAGCCTACAGCACTGTTTCACCATAAAACCTTCAGGAATAAAGCATTCACCAGATTTTTTAAAGAATGTGATATATGCACATTCTAGAGCTTTTGACTTTAAATATTGTAGGCTGCGAATTTTTAAAACCCACACAATTAGTAAAATATGAGATTTGTTTTGCGTTACATACAGGAGTTCTGTTTCACAAAGAAAAGATAAAAAAGAAGAGGTGTGAGAAGAATAAAAAGGAGGCAAAAATTTCTAATAAAAAAAAAAAAGAGGGAAAATGGACATATACAGAAGGAATTTTATTAAAAGTGGACAAACTATGGCACTTTTTTCCTATGTAAGTCAGTTATGTAACTTGCTTGACAGTGTAACATTAGTCCCCCTATTTATACACCCATAAGTCCAAAATAATATGAACATCTGCTTAATAGCATGTTGGTACACCTCTGAAACACAATGCAGCAGTGATTCTGCATGGCATGGGTTCCAACAAGTCTTTGGTAGGCTTCCAGAAGTATGTGTCACCACATGTCTACGTACAGGTCACACAGTTCTTAAAAATTATTGCCCAGAGGTTTCAGTCCATGGATCTGGCATTGGATAATACCCCAAATGATTTCCATCTGGTTTGAATCAGGCATATTTGGTGGCTGTAATACCAATGTCAGTCCACTATCATGCTTCTGAAATCACTGTAGTACAATTCTGGCTTTATGACACGGATAGTTATCTTGCTGGAAGATGTCATCATTGTTGGGGAAGACATCAAGCATGAAGGGATACAGGTGGTCTGCAATAATGTTCACATTGTCCACAGCTATCATCGTCCCTTTAATTACTACTACAGGTCCCACCAAAGGCGAGGTGAATGTTCACCTCAGCACATTACTACCACCATCAGCCTATGTGCGTGGCACAATGCATGTTTTGAGCAGCTGTTCACCTGGATGACAGCAACTCCCAACACAACAGTCACCTGGTGTAACAAGAAATACAACTCATCCGAGCAGGTGACACATTTCCAATCTTGATGATCCCATGCCGACTAAAATTGTAATTAATGGTGTCGATGGGTCAATGTGGGGGCGCAGAGTGGTCACCTGCTACCAAGTCCCACGTTTAAAAATGTGCTGCACTTTACACAGTGGGCAAGATTCTGGCCTCTGTGTTCTGTGATGAGGTGTGGATATCCAATACCTTACTGCCTACTCATGGTTTTCCCATCTTTGAACCACTTTCCATACATGCTCATCACAACAGCATGCGAATAGCTGACCATCTCCACCATTTCTGACATGTACATTCCAAGGTGCCAGGCCATAACAATCTTCTCTTTGTCAAAGTCAATAATTTCAATGGATTACCTCATTTGCAGCCCATATCAACAATATAAAGTTTCCCCATTTTCTCTGCTTCACTTATATATGGTACTTTCCTTATGACATTCTACAACTGCAACATCACTAAGTGGCATCCAATCTCACAGTGGTCACTGGTCATAAGGTTTTGATACATCAGTGTGTATTAGATACAGGACAACAAACAGTTGAGGAGTAAAAGTAAAAACTCATCAAACATCAGAGTTATTGAGTCACTGAAAGGCACTGTAAACAAAGGTTGCAAAGCTCTGGATCTTGTTTGTTATGTGCACTTTGACAAATGAACACCTCTTCTACTTCACAAACTTTTATTTCTTAATTTATTTACAGTATAATATAATTCCCTTCTTTGTCATCTTTCAAGTATTTTCCCCTCTCCCTATCCTGCAACGAGGCAGATTGTGGTTCAAAGATTAGTAAAACTACTAGTAATATGTACTGACTCAAAACTGAACTGTGAACTTCACATAAACTATGTCTTCAAGAATACATCTTGGGTGAACCACTTCATGTGGAAATTAACTGATGAGTCAATAAGGAATATCTTAGTATAGCTTACTTTGGACTTTTTCAGTTATCTTACAAACTGTTACTGTTGGGACACATCTGTCATTCAGCGATGTTCTACTTATAAAGAAAAAGGTACTACAAATAATGTCCAAGTTTGGTCCCACAGAACACTGCTGTCCTCTATTCACTAAGGTCAAAATATTGAAAGATGTAAATCTCTGTACCTACATATCACTGATCTATGTTAAAACAGTTTAACAGATTTTGACACTAGAGAGAATACATTTATCATGACACCAGAGACAAAATGAGTTTTAACATTCCTAAACACAGAGTGACGAAACAGTAAACTCTCACAAAGTGAACGGTCTGAATTCTTTTTAATAAACTGTCACATTCTGAGATGACCAAACCTTCAAACAATTTCAAAACTAAGCTGTATAACTGGTTAGTTGACAATCCATTCTACAGTGTAACAGAATTCTTTGATACCTTTAATGTTAAAATTGACTTTTAAGACTCTGATTTTAAAGCTATATAACTGGTTACTATTAAATGTTAAATTTTTACGTGTATTGTGAATACTGATTTTCAATATTGTGGGTGCAACTGTAGTAGACCTACGTTATTACTCTGTGTGGACGGTGCCAAATACAGAATCTGAATCGGATACAGTAAGTGTAGTTTTGGTCTGTTGGTTCCCCATAGTCCAGCAATCCATATTTCTCTGAAGAGTCTAGTTATTTTACCTGTATCTATTACAGTGGAACCTCACTTAATGAGCACCTCCCATAACACATAATTTGCATAACGAGCAAAACAAACTGTAAAAAAATTATTCACTTGTCAAGTGATGTTTCACATAATGAGTGATGACGATTTAGTGTGCTGTCACCAGCCACTCGTGTGTGGCAGGGGAAACATTTAACAATATGAACACCTTTCACTGTCAGCACTGGCATATGAACAAGGTCTTTCGCACTTACTGCAGTCTGGGTTTAGTGCTCTTTTTGCTACCATATTAATGCAGCTTATATCACACATTTTTCTAAACTTGGGTTCACACAGTGTTGTTTTGTATGCAAATTTTAATAAACTTCACAGAAATGTCCCCAAAGATAAAGCCACAAGACAGCAACCGTAAAAGAAATAAAATGACCTTTGAAATGAAATGTAAAATCAATGAAAAATGCAAACATGGTGTGACCATTGCTGATTTAGTATGCACGTACAATTGGTTTACGTCAAATATTTGCACTATCCTCACGAACACGGACAAGATTAAAGAGATAGATGCTTCAAAGGGAGTGACAAGAGTATCTAAACAATGGTTTCATATTCTGGGCAATGTCAAAAGGTCGTTCCTTATATGGATAAATGAAATGCAATTGCAAGGTGACACTATTAATGAGAACATCATTTGTGAGAAGGCGAGAATTATTTTTGCTGACCTCGTTAAGAAGACGCCAGGATAATCAGTGGCCGAGAGTGGTGCAAGAAGCTTAAGAGAAGAACCTGTAGCCACAGCGTTGTGAGGCACAATGAAGCAGCCAGCTCCAACACAAAGGCAGCAGAGAACTTCATCAGCAACTTCAAGATGCTTGTAGATTCTGATGGTTATGTGCCGCAAAAGGTTTTTAGTTGTAACGAGATAGGTCTATTCTGGAAAAAGATGCCAAAGTGTACCTTTATAACAGCAGAGGAGAATGCATTGCCTGGTCACAAGCCAATGAAAGACCATCTCACACTGCTATTCTGTGCCAATGCAAGTGGCGATTTGAAAATCAAACTGCCGGTTGTTTAGCATTCAGAAACTCCACAAGCCTTCTAGAAATGTACAGTCCAGAAGAGCAGGTTAAGTGGGATGTGGAGGTCCAACAACAAGGCTTGGGTGACACATGATATTTTATTGCAACTGGATCAATGAAGTGCCTCATCCTTAGATGAAGAAATACTTGCTTCTGACGAATCTGCCACTCCGCGTCTCGCTTGTTATGAACAGTGCTCCTGCCCATTCTCCAGGCCTACAAGATCACCTCCTTAAAGAATTTCAGTTCATCAAGATCCAATTTCTGCCTCCCAACACCACTCTGCTACTCCAGCCTATGGACCAGCAGATTATATCTAACTTTAAGAAGGTCTACACTAAAGCACTCTTTGAGCACTGCTTTGAACTGACTGAACCCATCTATCTCACTCTCAAAGAGTTTTGGAAATATCACTTCAACATCATTGCCTGCATCAAGATGATAAAAAAGGCATAGGAAGTGGTTACACAAAAATAACTTTCATTTCTGGTTGGAAGAAGCTTTGGCCGGAATGCATTGTCAAATGTGACTCCGAGGCATTTGAGTCAGTACCTGTGAAACCTGTAGTCAACGAGATTGTGCCTTTGGCCAAGAGCCTGGGACTAGAAGTGGGTAAGAAAGATACTGATGAACTTTTGGAAAATCACAGCCAAGAAATGACCACCAAAGAGCTTACAGAGTTGCAGTGTGTTTCACAGCAGGAAGTTGCGGAGAGGAGTTCTTCAGAGGAGGAGGTGGTGGTAACAACAAAGCAGCAATTTTCTGGAGCAATAAGAGAAATGCTGAAAGCATGGGAATAGGTTGCATTGTACACTGAGAATTATCACCCCAATAAGGCAGTGGCTACAGATGCTACAAATTTATTTGATGATAAAGCTGTGTCACATTTTCACTAAGTGTTAACGCATCAGCAGAAAAAAATGACTATACATAGCATCATAGTAAAAAAGAATTAGTTACGTATCATGAATAATACAATACATACTACTGTAGGTATAATTTTCTTTGAATAAATGACACGAATAAGTTAAAACTTTTAGTACTTTTTCTGCATGGAATATATTATTGCATTTCATTTTAATTTTTACGAGATAAACTATTTCACTTAAAGGTGTTTCGCACTATGATTAAGAATCTGGAACAAATTATGCTCACTATGGGAGGTTCCACTGTATATCTTTTAACAACACATAAACAACACTGGGAAGAAAAGCTAACAGGCTGCAAGGCATTTTTTGCAATAGTCATTGGTTAAACTGTTTTATATAATAAATTGAGTATCATGTGATGACAAAGAAAGAAAAGAACCATGACTTTCAATAAATAATTATCTTTGTTTTTAAATGCTCATACATATCAATTTGACTGTCAGTTACATGAGTAAGCCCTTGGAAGTTTTTGCTATGATTAATTTCTTTCCATAAAAAAATTATATTGACACAGAAGAAAGCACCAAGATCAAAAGGCAAAATAAGGAATACTGACCTTCTCTTTCTTGCTGAAAAATCTACCGAGGGAAGATTTGATGCCTTTCTTCTTCTGGGCAGCAGCAGCAGCTGCAGCTGACGCACTGACAGGTGTAGTACTGGTAGCATTCTTGTGCAGCGAGTCTTGACTGCTGTGACGAGAAGACAGAGGGGAGGGAGGTGTGGAGTAGCCCCCCGGCCTGCTGGACACACACACTCACTACTCTACATCAGCCATCACCACATAAGCAGCCATGTCACCAATATATACAACTGCCAACTCTAGGGCAGTCCTTCCAAAAATACAAAACAAATAAAGGCAGAACAATATCACACTTCAATCTGGTGCCACATTTATTTAAATTTCTTCAGTTATTGCAAATCAAAGCAAAACGCCAGACCACTAGGGAACTGTGGAAACTGATCAAGATGTAGTCTCAAATTACCAGAAGAGCAACTGCAATGGAGTTACATCATTACAGAAAATTTTTTAAATTTATTTATAGTTTAATCCAGTGTTTAATGCCTTTGCTACTGCAAGAATGCAAACAAATTTTGATTCCTACATGCGAGCAACTAGTTATAAAGAACTCAGAAGAACATTCTTTCCTCAACATCAGTGTTTAATCCGCTTTGTATAAATGTTTTGCCGACATTTTAAATTGTAACAAAATATTTCAGAATCTGCATAAAGCACTTAAAGTCATTTAAGCATATTGTGACAAAGAATCGGTCCAGGTGGTAATGTAGCAAAAATGCTGCAAGATAATCTGATGAGATGAAATGGGAAAATTCCTAGCATTCCTGCAATTCCAGATTATATTCCAATTTGAAGAGATAACAAATGTAGTGTGAGAAACATGAGTAGACGGGTTTCCACGAAATACTGCACACTGTTTAGACTTCACAGATATGGCAAGCATGCACAAAACTAGTGGAAAAGTCACGATACTCACAGCTAAAAGGCAGGAAAAGACTTATGTCCAATAGATATCTGCTGAACACAGAATAAAGAGGCGTCTTATTTTACAAGTAGAGTGACAGTTTTATAATAAATATCCACTAAACACACGAAATCTTCTTCATTTAAATAAAAACCAAAGAAATTACCTAAACATTTGGGCTGAAAATTTCTGGTACTTTCATTCAAACAGAAAGTATTTTTTAACTATAAGACAGTTGAGATTATGGAGCTTCTTAACACCTAAATCTCCAGTACAGCCATGGTACATACACAAATAAATTTGTTTATCGAATCAAGATTTGTTTAAATTGAAGTCCTGTTTCAACTGTGAGGACAAGGAAACCAACTGTTTGGACTTCGCATGTGTGCATGCTCCCATAGTCTTTCATTTGGGTCAAGCAAGATAAGAGCCAAATCAACACCTTTTAAAAATAACTAAATAAATTATTGGCCATTTTAGTTTTAATGTCTGACAATTCAAATATCAGTTCTGATTTAATGGAACAATAAAATAATATAGTGTTAGTGCGTTGTAACATTAGGATGATGTGTAGCAAACAATATGCACCTAACCCACTTTTGCAACAGTGGTGTCCAGATAATCTGCACTGTACATTTCTGTTCTATTTAGAACAAAGGTAAGAGAGAGACACTCTGTGCAAAGATCTTTGATAAAAAAAATCTATTTCACTGTATATTTTCAAGAAGAGAAGTTTTAGGGTTTAACAACCCACTGACATCAAGGTCATTAAAGAAAGAGCACAAGCTTGGATTGTTTCAAGGAAGGGGAAGGAAATCAACTGTGCCATTTCAAAGAAACCATCCTGCCATTTGCCTGGACAGATTTAGGGAAATCATAGAAAACCCAAATCAGGATGGTCTGTCACAAGTTTGAACCATTGTCCTCCTGAATGTGAGTCCAGTGTGCTAACCACTGCACCACCTCACTTGGTACTATAGCATCACAACCAGCATGTAGGATACTCACTGCAATGAGCTTTCAGTAAACTGCTCTATGGCTGCAAGATTGTTTCGATGTCAGAGCTGTGACATAGCTGTGGTGATGGCTCTATCTAGTTTCTCATGCTTCTGAATGCAGAATGAAATCATAGAAATGGTGCAAAAAGTTTCTTTAACTGTAACAATGAAGTAGTCTAAACTACAAAATACAAAGTGATGCAAATGCAAAAGTGATACATGCACAGAGAAAATATTTAGATGTGTGGAAATGGCTATAATTATAAGCATGGTAACTACATTTCAGCAGTGTGTTTATGACAGAAGCCTATTTGTGCAGATATGCTTCAATCATACAGTAGCATGTGATTAAGCAAATGGAAATTTACATTTTCTCATATTCAGTTACTGTAAGGTACGTTTCAAAATCACAATAACATTATCAGATGTCAGCTACCGGCATATTAATGATTCAAGAGAACAGCTATGAGCTTTAATTTAAGTAGCGTAGATTCTCCTGAGCAAAAATTGGTGAGTTAGTGTCATATTAATTTTTTTTTAGCTTTCCTAAGACAGTTTAATAAAAACAGTGATGTAACAAGTCTACTTTTAATTTAAAAATCTTACTCCTCAAACTTCAAAATTAATTCTGCCACAAATAACTTTACACGGTAACAAAGAAATGCCCCAAGTTTAAATTAAAGCTGCAATTCAGTGAGTAAAATGCAAGTAATATGTGTGAAACAGGGATTCAAAAATGAAAATCAGATTAAGAGAAATGAATGTAAATACAGTCACTGCATAGTTACAAAGAGGTTCTTAAGAGCCTACACAAGGAAAATATGATTAGACTGCACTGCATTAAACTAATGTGAAACAAATAATCTTCTATATAAATATTTTACAAATTGTAGCTTTTGTTTTACTAAATAACAGTAAAACAAATTAACTTTTCTTTGCTAAATATCTGTTAAGCAGATACACAACTGATGGCAGTGAATTACAGCTTTAATATTCCAACATGACTTTCACACCTATTGTTGTTAGTTTGCACAAGCTGTCATAATTTTTAAATAGCCTTTCTACCACGTTACCACATTCACCTTATTCCATACTTCTTAAAATATGGTATACATCACAATTTCTATTTCACGTGGAAGAAGCAAGAGATTTATTAAATCTTATGATAAAAACTGAATGCAACTATTCTTTTGACATCTGCTAAGCCAATTGCTTTCAGAAAGGAAAGGAAACTGCTTTCAACAGGAACAGTGAACAAACAGTAACATAGCATTTCAAGAAAATTGATTAATACGTCACAATTTATTTACTACTAAATTCAATATGTATAGTTTCTTCACCATATTTCATTAAAGTAAAACATTTTACTGCTTAGTGAGCCACCTAAACTAGTATACATTTTCCCTATCTTTATTTTTTAAGGCGTCAGTTGTAAATGTATAAATAAGCTATGGTACTTGCTATTCAGGATGGTTGAATAGGTACTATTCAGGATAGTCGAACAGATACTTTACCCCTGCATGTAATAGTAGTGTAAATACTTTCCCGTTTGTAACATCAATGTTATTAAAAATAAAATACAGTATTTACATATTCTTTACAACGAATGTGTTGAGGTATCAGTACTAAGTGAACAAAACCAATTCAGCTAAAATTATTAGTCTTTAGTTGCACTGTCAATAAAAATCAAACTCTCGTGTGTATGGAAATAATCTTACAGACAATTCAATCAATGGGAGTGAAACACACTATCAAAAAGATTAAGGCTGAAAAGTAAATATGAAAAGCTGGACTGAGCAGTTTACATTTGTGCCAGTTATGTTTAGAATCAAATGCAAATATGGTCTCCTTAGAACGAAAAGGTTTGGAATTCTTGTAAACACTTCCTATTAACTTCAAATGTGTACTACTCAGCGGTTTCCGATGTCCTGTATCAACAGAAAAGAGCTGCACAATATGAGACATCGTTTCATAAGACCCTAAAAACTTTTCTCTGTCAGCCCACAGCAATGAAAAATCTACATATGTTAATGAGAACCATAAGAGACCACCTATGAGGCATAATATTTATCATCAGCTTCCTCAATGATTTTAAACCTATGTAACATGAAATATTTAAAGAAGAGAAGTACTTTCATGAGGTAGCCATGAGATTGTACATTTGACAAGACAGATAACTTGAAAAATGTATTTATTACATGAAAAGTAAGCACATGAAACATCCAAAAACTATTTTTTTTATTAACTCAAACTCGTGACAGAACTAGCATTTACTCCAAAGCTATTACTGTCCCTTACTAAGCCAGTGATTTAACAAGATCAAAAGTATTTATAATTGGCTACTCTAAGAAAGTGCCAATGAAAATTCTAAGTATCAGAAATTTTTTGCACTACTGTATCTCCTTTGATACGAGAGACCAAATACAATTTACAAGAGATGCTACAATAAAAGAACATGCAACTTCTGACACAACAACTAACCTTAGAGCAAGTCCAGGAGATGGCATTGCTACTCCAGAGCCAGTACGCCTGTGACCAAAGAAGGACATCTGTATTGTCAGCACATTAGTTACACTTGTGTGCTTGTATACTGTGTGCAGTCCATATAGGACCGCAGAAAGTTTATTACTCGTGTGGCGGTTATAGTTCTTTATTTTTTCAGGTCAGTGAATTTGTGACTGACTTGTGTAGTAAATCAGGTTCACGGGCTTACCTGCGAAGTTCCTCCTGGCTCTGTGCTAGAGCCTGAGCAACACGTTCAAGGCGCAAAGAGCGAGCTGTCAGAGGGCTTGCTGCACCACTTTCTACCGATCCTGGGACAGGAACGCCAGTAGTGCTGCCAGCATCATCCTGTGACAGTTCTCCAGCCAGCTGCAACTGTAACAAGTTTTGCACCCTCAGTAATGGAATTTTTAATGAAATTATGCTACCAAGGAGTAATAGAATTACATGCAGAGATAGCTAAAGCAATTATGTAACACCACTGTAGAAGGGTGTTCACGATAATTTTCAGCTGTCCTTTCTTAGTTGGCACTGAAGAGAAATCTCAAGTTATTACAAATTGTCCCTGAATTATTAACAAAAACTACTACGTACACAGTGCTGAAGGTAAATAATAAATGACACAAAAATTTTACATGTTAATGCAAAATCCTTGGAAAAGGGGGCGAGGGGAGATGGCATGGCAAACCACTACTTAACTTGTAACTGAGCACTGAGCACAGGACTGAACTGATATGCAAATCACAAATTCAACATTGTAACTAAGTTATGATCCCCTTCTGAGCAACAGCATGTGAACTGCTACCACGCTTTTACCAAGAACTTGCAGTAGGGTGGAAAACATTATTTCACACATTTGTTCCTCTAGAAGGTTAATGTTACTATTGCAAATTTTACCCAATTTCTCCCCCCTAAATGCCTTTAAAGAATATAAAAATATCAGAGAAGAATTACAGTATGAACATCACTGCCAAACTGTGATAGCAACAGTTTTGTCATTTATTTTTCCTCTGGGACGGTCATGTATTTGTGAGATCCACATTCGATGAACCTGTGCTCACAATGGAGCTGGCAGTTGTTTCTGTGGCCAAATGCTTTTTCTGATACCACATTGATACCTCAGTATAAGCAAGGCATGTTTGTACTTATTCTACAAACTATATAATGTCTGTTACGTGTTTTTTTTTTTTTTTTTTTTTTTTTGATACTTTACTGTTTGTCTGTTGTGGCATAAATGGGAAACTAATCAGGAATTCTCCTGAGCATGCATGTAAAATTGCTTAACTCCCCGTGTGTGTGTGTGTGTGTGTGTGTGTGTGTGTGTGTGTGTGTGTTCAATGTACTAGAGCAGTACATAGCAGTCAATAATCAGCACACAGATCTTATCTAAGTCGGGCTCACATTGTCTCACACACTAGCACTCTACACACTACATCTGGTCATAATTAATACATGACCATATATAGCTAAAAGCCTTATAGAGAAAAAGTTTTCATTCAAAAAGTTGTCCATTTTAGTATGAATATTATTTTGCTCTGTTCTTATATGCCAAAATTAGTGAGAAATGTTCCATCAATATTCTTTTTACATTTTGTTTCGTTTCTCTGTACGATGTGCAGCAACACTGTGTTTTCTATCATAATATTTATGACCCAGCAGCCAATCAATAGGCACCAGCTTCTAGTATCATCCCTGAATATCATCTTTTAGTTCTGGAACATTTTTACATACGTTAAAAACAGTCAAAAACCTTAAGTTTTCTGCTCCAACATCAATGTTTCATCACAGTTCAAATTAACACTGTTAGCATTATGCTACAGAACATACAAGGCATTTGTTGCTCACTGTGAACTAAAGTGCACCAAGGCACACTTGAGAAAATATCTATAACCCACTTGTGACGAACGTTACATTTCTGAGGAAAAACATTGCCTTAGAAAATCTATAACATAACACACAACTCAAAAGTGTAATTCAGCTCAGCAAGAACACAAAACTAAAGAAAGATTTATATTAGTTCATAGCATCTACAATAAAATACATGGAGCACAATCACAGTAGTTTGAATTTGAAAATGTCTGAAGTTAAAAAATTTTCTTTCCAAAAGCCTGTAGTAGAAAAAAATGATAAGTTCATGAGTAAGGAAAGAACTACTGGACCAGAAAAATACTATTGAACAAAACATGACAACTCTGCAGCATTGTTCCCTCCTACTTCAGTATAATGACTCTTTTACCTTTGGTGTCTCATTGGTTAAGGGCAGCGGTTTTATTCCTTAGTTACTTCTGTATTTATCAAATTCGCTGTCCACAGCAGTTGTTCACAATGAGTTTGTTTTATTTACTTTTCCTTTTATGTGTTTAGAGAACAGTGGTAAGCCAAAATGGTGTACAGACGAACTATATACCAGACTGTTTAAGGAAAAGGATATCATCGTCTACACACATAGATATATTGAATTAAAGAATGAACAAAAGGCAACTTTGAGCAAAATTAAACTGCTCAGATGTTTCTTCAAAACACTGTATAGTCATTTTGTATTATAAAGACAAATTTCCTTCTGGCTCCAAAAGAGGAAGTCAACATTTTGTGATTGACAAACTGATTGAAATAGTTGAGAGAGAAACTCTTGGGGCACACTTACACATATGCCTCAGTAGAGATGGGCTGCAACTACAGATTTGGCAGTAGGTAATGGCTGCAAGTTTGATCCAGTTAATAAGAAATAAAACTGAAGAGTTAATTTCCTTTAACTGTTTTTTTTCCTTTAAGGCAGATGAAAGAAGTGTTCACAGAAAGTAAACAAATATGAACATAAAGAAATGTTACAAATAAATCTAACACAAGATGCAAGTGTTTGTAGACAGGAAGACACAAAGAACAACATAGAATGCATGTCAATAACATAGGGTTTTATCAGCAGGGAAATACTGGTGCAAATCTAGATATAAGTTCTCAACAAGGAGAGGGAAAGTATTGAGAATTTGAAAATAGCTTCCTTATTTATTGGTTTAATTCGTGTAGCATAATGACCATAAACATAAATCAACAAACTTCTAATCAAACGAGGTTAATAATGTGTTAACACAGGATTTCTCAAAAATGTCTAGAAATATATACATATAGAAATAATCGAATAAAAAACTAATAAAATACAATATCTGACCCATAACATTTTCTAAGCACTGGAACTTCAACACTACCTGAAAAAAAAATGTGAAGCACTCTGAAGGGGAGGATGAAATGAAATGACATAAGACTTCATGGTTTGGAAGTGTATGTAATGTTATTTCAGTGATTTCACTATCATGTCAAATTTACAAGGAACTTGACATGATCAGTCCACTGATCAGTATGATGCATTTTTCTCTGGCCTGGATGCATGCACTGATTCAGTTGGAAACGGTGTCATTAAACCATTGTATTGTGTTCTGAGACAACCTGGCCCACAACTGTTTCAACTGGTCCTCGGTATCCTGATAGTGGCACTGGGACGGAGTTGACATCCGAGCTGGTCCCAACAATTCTAGAGATGTCGATGACCACTGGAGTACATCAATATCGTGGAAACAATTCATACAGAGACGTACCATGTGTTAATGAGCACTGCCCTACTGAAAAATGGTATCACAATACAGTTGCATGAGAGGTAAACCATGAGGATGCAGGATGCATTTGTGAACTAGTAATGAACTCCCTGCAGCATTCTGTGTCATCCCAAATGATTAATCAGAGACTGTCAGCAGCTGGACACTGTCGCATGAGTAGGCTGCCATTAACACCACAACACAAATTACTCTGTTGGGAGTGTTGCCGTGGCCAGAAAATGTGGACTGCTGATTACGTACTACCATTTTGTCATTAGGGTTCCCTCGATCACTACCAGTCACAACTTTAAGTCATACACAATAGCTCCCCACACCTTGGCACCAGGAGTAACACTGCTGTGCATCTCCCACGCATTGGAAGAATGGGATCTATCCCCAGGTCAGAGCCATGCTTGTCAACGGTCATCTATGGGAGTGTAAAACTGTAATTCATCACTGAACACAATGCAATACCATTCATCAGCAATCCACGTTTTTTGGCCACGGCAACACTCCCAACAGAGTAATTTGTGTTGTGGTGTTAATGGCAGCCTACACATGGGACAGTGTCCAGCTGCTGCTGACATTCTCTGATTAATAGTTTGGGATGACACAGAATGCTGCAGGGAGTCCATTACTAGTTCTCAAATGGCCGTTCAGATATGAAGGGGTTATGATGTTCCTGGTGCACCAATATGGCAATCTCCCTTGTAGTGGACAGACGTAGCTGACCAGAACCTTGATGGAGAGTATGCGTGCTCTCATGTTTCGGTACAGTCAAACATTAGGGCCACTGCCACATCCAAATTCCCCAAAAATTTGTATATTGCACGACTTCACCATGGGCCAAGCGGAGACCCACAATTAGGCCTCTTTTGAACGCTGTCAGGTGCTAATAATGCTGTCTCAAATGAGTACATGGCCTCTTCATGAACTTCATAGTGATTACACAACATGTGACACTTTTCACACCCCTTATATACCCCACCATACAAAAATATGGGAAACTTCTTTTTTAACACCATGTACATAGACAATATTGTGCACTGGTGCAATTTTGATGTTGCAAAAATAATAAATATATGAATATACAGAAAACTGAGATACGAAGGGTGGTTAAGCCTTATGTAATTGCATATAATGCGCTAAAGAACCAGTTATCACTATTTGAGCACAGAAACTGAACATGAAAACAGAAGCCAAAAGGCAGAAAACAATGAAAATATAATGACACACCAACAAATTACTTACTCCTCATGAGGAGGCAAAATCCATTGGAATCACAAAAGTTCCTACATTTTGTGGGTCCCACGTCACTGTGAAAATGTGGTGGCAATTCTTATTCTTACCTGGAGAAGACATACTGCAATATTAAATGTAAAACTGGAGCACACTTAAAAGTTCTAGGTGTACTTGCCCTTGAATACAGGGAACCAGAATGGATGCAAAGCTCCTATCAGACAAGCAGGGCTCTTAGGACAGAACATAGGATATTAATAAACTCAGTTAGAAGAAGCCCCTTTGGAATCATAAATTCTATCACTGAGATAAAAAATATTGTTGCACTCACAGAAAGACTAACTTGGCTGATAGACAGATTAAGTACCAACACTCAAAAACAGAGCCACTTTAGGACATGGTTATATAGTATCAGAACATTTGGATTTTCAAGGTTCCAGTGATTATAAGCACTCCTCAACATTTCACAGTTTTTCAAGAAAATAGGGGAAGGTTATGAGGATAAAAACTTGCAACTGTGATCTACATGTACAAACAGCTACCTGTTATAAGAAATGAAGGAGGAAGGGGAACAACTGAAAATCAGCCACAGGTGAGGTTTTAGTGGGGTTCTCATCATTCTCATCACTGTCAATGTGAATGCTGGGACTGAACAATTTCCCCTTATTGGAAACATAAAATAGATAACTTTCCAATCAAATGTTAAATGTGTGAATCAATTAAGCTTAAAAAAGAGATTACCACTGAATATTGTAACTGAGTTTTGGGTTTTCATTTCAGATATGCATTCCTCACTTCTCACATGGAAAGTCAGTTTATTTATTGGGATGACAATGTGTAACACGATACCAGAACCAAACTACAAACTACTCTGTGTGTGTGTGTGTGTGTGTGTGTGTGTGTGTGTGATATTCTGTTTTCTCACCATCTATGCAAGTCAACATGAACACACATAACAATACAGTTATAGTTTCTGAGTTAATGTGTTACTGTACCACAATTGCAAAATCACAGCACAGCTTCCCACCCCTTTTTAGCATTTCAGTCTGAACAAATGTTAAAACAGATAGATATCTTAACATCCAATAAAACAATGTTGTACCTTTAGGGCACAGATATTGTGACAAAAAGAACTGTAATAACTGTATTACCTCATATAAAGCTTCATATGTATACAGATAATCTTTCAATTAAAGGTAACTGTATGTCACCAAAATAACAGTATTTTGTTCAGCTACCTCATTTGTTATTTAAAACTCTTTAATTCACTGTCGTACGATCATTCAAAATTAACTGAATTGCAAAGTATTTAAAAATTCTGGTCTGATCTACCGAAGATAGAGGTCACAAGTACAGGAGCAGTGCTTGCTTGTATGAATGTATGTGTGTTTTCTTTCCTAAAGAAGGCTTTTGCCAAAAGCTAAATGTGTAACAGTCATTTCATTGTGCCTTTCTGTAACTCAACATGTCATCTTTACAACAAGTAGGAATCTATCCTTTCCCAGATTTTTTTCCCAGAGTGTCCTTTGTTGTATTTACGAACCTTATTTCCCATTAATATGTTAGGCACACACACACACACACACACACACACACACACACACACACACACACAGAGAGAGAGAGAGAGAGAGAGAGGTGGGGAGGGGACGGGGGAGGGGTGGGTTAAGTTGATGTGAGTGAATATACCTTTAATTTAACTCATATTAAGAAGTGTAAATTTTATGAAGAAGAAGTGTATATTTTATGAAGAAGTAGTGTATATTTTATGAAGATTCCGTATGGTGTTCCACTTCTTATGAAATGTGTTATTATTATCAGTGTCTAGATAAATTAAATCTACATATATATCTTACAAAACACAAGATTACTGCTTCTTGTAAATAGTAAGTAGATGAAGATGACAAGGGAGATGATATTCTGTAAGAATTTGACAAAGATCTAAAAGAACTACAGGACAACAAACCAATGGGTATTGATGACATCCCTGCCAAACTAATAAAGAATGCTGGTGACAGCATGAAAATGATGAAGCTTAAACCTATTAGGTCCATCTATAACAGAGGAGAGATACCAACAAACTTCCAGAAATGCATCATTGTTCCTATATCAAAGAAGGCAGCCGCTAAAAAATGTGAACAGTAGCAAACTTTAAGCCTAATATCATATGCATAAAAAATTCTCATAAAAATAGTTCTGAAGAGAATTGAAGAGAAAGTGGATTAGGAACAAGAGAGGCGATTCTGGCAGTGAGACTCCTTATTGAAAAGCAATTACAGAAAATAAACCAACTTATATTGCCTTTGTAAACCTGGAAAAGGCATTTGATAATGTTATTTGGCAAGACATGTTCAGAGTGCTGAGGAAAAGTAGAATGAAGTACAAAGACATCTGTGTGATACTCAGTTTCTATAACAATGAGGTGGCAGTGATTAGGAAATGTCACCAGGAACAAGAATCAAATACTAGAAAAGGGGTAAGACAAGGGTGTGCTCTCTCTCCTCTTTTATTCAATGCTAACATCCAGGGAGCTATAGACCAAGTGTGAGAAACTACTGAGGTGGGGAAGATAGACATGCTACATTATGCATATGATACTGCTATTAGTCACTGAGGTAAAAGATCTAGAGGAAGTCCTCAGAACAATGGAAAGGATTTTCTACAATCAGTGGGGAATGACAATAAATAAGAAAAAACTAAAGTGATGGTATGCAGTACAGAAGCAGAATATGAACCTCTGAGAATGAGAATTGGAAGAGAGGAACTGGAAGTGATAGAGGAATTTACCTACCTGGGAAGCAAAATCACAATGGATGGTAAAAGCCAGAAAGAAGTTGTGAGCAGAATACAACAGGCCAAAAATGCATTTAATCGGAGGAGGAACTTACTCACCAGCAAGCAAATCAGTCTCAAAATAAGGAAACATAACAAGAAAGCCCTGTACGGATGTGAAACTTGGACAATGGGAAGAGAAGGGAGAAGATGGCTAGAGGCCCTGGAGATGTGGTGCTATAGAAGGATGATGAAGATCAGCTGGAGAGACAAAGTAACAAATGAAGAGGTGCTTAGAAGAGTACAGGAAACCAGATCTCTGTGGAGGTACATCCAAACAAGAAGAGACAAACCTGTAGGGCACATCCTAAGATACAACATCACAGGAACAATAGTAGAAGGAGCTATTGAGGGAAGGAACTGGCAGGGGCAAAAAGGATATCATACATACAAGAGATTATGAATGATGTTGGAATGTAAAACATATGTGGAAATGAAGAGGAAGGCAGACAGAAGAGATGAATGGCGGTCTGCTGCAAACCAACCTTAGGGTTGATTCCACCCAGATTTAATTAATCAAAGCACAACTATCTAATTTTTCATATTCTCTAGTTCCCTCTCAGTTGTTTTTGTTGTCGCCCATGTTGCTGTTGCTGCTGTTGTTGCTGTTGTTGTTACTGTTTCTGCTGTTTGCTAGCATATCCCGTTAAGAATTAGACAGAGTAGTTCTTCATATATCCCACAAAAGTTGCATAATCATCGGCAATTTTTCATCAAAAATTTACTGTGTGCCAACATTTCAATGAACATTTCTCAAAATTCACTTTTCTAGCAGTTACTGGGAACCAACACTCTCCAAAAGCGTCATTAAATTATTTTTTTTAAAAAAAAACTTATTCCGTTGTGTAGAGAGGAGCCTCTGAAAATGCACAGAATTCTTGAACCTCCAGTTCAAATTAAATTCAATTCCTTAATATTTCATTTCAGAACTCACAACTTTCTATTTCTGTCAATGCCACATGCTGTAAAATTGGAGGTTGTGTACTAATAAAAATGAAATGAACATCAATAATAGTCAGTAACTTGCAGGTCATAAAGCCTAACTACTTAGTAGAAAATTTACATAGCCACCTCTGAACACAAACATTTACCTTCGAGGTACACTGACGAAAATGGAAAGTGTTACATCATGTACACCTTGACTGAAGACTACCACACTCTTGCTCCAGTATTTCCATGTCTGTGGGATATGCTGATTAAAATTTAATCCTTACCTAATCTTATTTTCAGTAAAGAAATAAAGCTATTCACACCGATGAAGAATAGTGTGAGCGCATGATGGCTACTGGGAGTGTCTATAACATTACTGAATCTTTTCAGGTGGTGCATGCCCAGATAATGTGCATAAGCAGCTTATACTCATCTTTTCAGCTTGGAGGAAGGTTGAGTCATTGACACTGGGGACATGGAGAAGCTTATCAACAGGTCACACAGACAGTTAGCTATAGTGCAATGCAGCAGGACAATAGCATGGCAACAAGAGTTCATACAGGTCCTTCCAGCAGGACTACACCACAGGGTCATTTGACCCTCTGATTAGTAGGGAGATGATGACGGCTGAATTCTCAGCAGAGGTTACAGGCAGAGCACCACCACAAAACATAGGGAACAGCTTATTGGAAGCTGGGTTGTAATCTCAAGCTGCCATATGCCATTTACTGCTGACTCTGTACCACAGGCAACAGAAACTTGCATAGTGTAAAGCCAGAGTCACCTTGGACACTGAATGGAATCCTGCAGCTTTAAGCGACGAATTTCACTTCTGTTTGTGGTGGTCAGGCTGACGCTGACACTGACACGTCTGTAGATAATCAGATGAAAAGTCACAGAGTGCAACAAATCTTGTTACCTGTACCTCTCCATATCTTGAAATCATGGTGTGGGGAGCTATTTGATATAATAAGAGGACTGATTTGGTTACTGTTGAAGGGAGCATGAATGCTTACTAGTCTGTGCAAGAACAGTAAACCCTGCTGTCATAGCCTTCATGACCGGTGTACCATATAGTATAGTCTAGCACGATAATGTAAGGCTGCTGTTCACATCATAAACACCTTGAAGAATGTACAGATCCATGACCAGCCTGCCAGGTCCCCTAATAGGTAACCAACAGAGCATGCCTGAATGTAATGAGAAGACGTATACTTTCACATTAGCCTCTGGCCAGTAGTCTTCATGAACTAACACAGCATGTGCTTCAAGTTTGGCAAGATCATCATTGAGATGACATTTGGAGGCTGTTTCCTTCCATGTCACAACAAATAAGAATGTGAATTCAAATGGTTCAAATGGCTCTGAGCACTATGGGACTCAACTGCTGAGGTCATAAGTCCCCTAGAACTTAGAACTACTTAAACCTAACTAACCTAAGGACAACACACACATCCATGCCCGAGGCAGGATTCGAACCTGCGACCGTAGCGGTCGCGCGGTTCCAGACTGTAGCGCCAGAACCGCTCGGCCACCAGCGGCCGGCAATGTGAATTCATTCCATTGTTGTCACACTGATATTATCATTGTTGTTGTTGTTGTTGTTGTTGTTGATGATGATGATGATAATGATAATGATGACAGACATTGGTTCCAAATGGGATTTAAGTTTAATAACTTATTACCCATTATGTGATGAACATCTCCACAAAGTCAGGTTGGTATCAGAACCAGTGCTTCATGATATAATATATTGCATTTCCATCAAAGTATTTCAGTTAATTTAGTAAGTGATTAAAAGACATCTTAAATCAATATCTGGATATAATTAAACCACTTTAGTTATTAATCTAACAGAATTACCATTTCATCAGTCCTGTACAAATGCTAAATAGTATTTCCTCTCTTCACTCAAATTGCAGCAACAGTTTAAAAATTAACATAAATCCTTTTTTCCCTTCTTCACTGTATCAGCTACACTGTGGTGAAACCATATGATTGTTCTGAAATTCACTGAACTCTGCCATTTGTTACTGGTATTGTTATCCCAGTTGTCATATGTAATTTGACTGTGTTCATTATTTGCATTATGAAATTCATATATTTTGCAGAGTATGAAGTTCATATTTTCTTACATCCATTTGATCAGTTATAATAATATCACCATACAAATAGTCAGCCCAGAAATGTTATCACTGCAATTTCTGAGTCAGAACAAAATTGTAGTTTTGCTCACGTGTGGAAATTAATTTCCATTTTTTTATAGCTGCAGTTCAGATCATAACACACTATCAATTTCAGGCTGCAACCTTTATTTACTGCCAACAATCTGAACTCCTCCACTTTCTACAAAACGTACAGAAAACAGAATGTAAACAGATATAATATAATTTCTAGATTTTATATTCTTGTACAATACAATATAACAGGAAATGATTTCCTTACACAAATTTTTTTAAGAAAGCCTCCACTAAGATAACTGATTGTGCTTAATACAAAATATTTACTGTCATCATCCACCATATTAATTTATCTTTAATCTGCATGATAGGATCATTCTCCAAAATGTTGTCAATCCAATGGCTTGCCCAATGCACCACCTCTATTGGTGACAGTTAATGTAAAAGGTACTGACTCTTTGTTAAATTTCTGTTGTTTTAATGAACATGCCCAAGATATTAAAGCTATACCAAATAAAACTGCTAAATCTTCACTATAAAATTCAGCAGCCAATTTATTCTCATATCAGAACACTGATCTTTGGACAGACTAAACCAAACTCACTTTGGCTTGCTGTAAGAGTGCTGCATTTACAGTAAGCACCAAGTAAATTCTTTACCATAAACTAGTGAGAAATTGAAAAAAAAATGTTTTAGAGACATCATACTTTCATGGGAAGGTGATATAAAGCAGTAATATAGCAAGTGAAAGTGTACTGTCATCCTGTGTATGGAGTAGGAACCATTTACTGAGCACGAAAATATGGAGGCCAATAACTACTGTATATGATATATTGGAAGGTCCAGGTTGGAATATCAACAATATTAGGGAAATGACAGATTGCTACTCATCATAAGGATAACAAGCTGAGTGGCAGACAGGCACAATGAAAAAAGACTGTCACACATTTAGCTTAAGAAAACACATACACAGAGATACACATATTCACATCCAGGTCTGAGCTGCTGGAGACAGCAGTTATGTGCATGATAGATGTGCTTGCTTTTGTGGATGTGTATATGTTCTTTTCTAAAGAAGACTTTGGCCAAAAGCTCAATGTGTAACAGTCTTTTCATTGTGCCTGTCTACAACTCAACAAGTCATCTTTATGGTGAGTAACAGTCTATAATTTTGCTACTGTTATTTATAAACTGGAAAGATAGTTTTTTGTTTTGAATACTGAACTGGTATAACAAAAATATATATATCCTGCATGAAAACTATTGAATAATTGTTCAGCACAATAATATGAGGTGTCAGCTGTGCATGAATCTGTGTGCTAGTGAGCGAACAAAGGTGCAAATATTTGTTTTTCCAGTTCATGATGGCAGTTACATACAGGTTCATGCAGGGACAATCAGGTCAGATGAGCAGTCACTGCAGATTATATTATGACATTAAGCACAAATCAAGACAAATGTTGCATCCAGAGGATCTGCCCAGTTCCATCTCTCAACTCATTGTCACATAGCACACCTCAGGCAGTGTTACTAAAGATGCAACTGGAGAGATGAATGGCACAAAGCTGACTTAAGTTATGACAGTAGTCAATGTATCTGCATCAGTGATGGTAGTTTACAAGTATAGTATCAATCAATAGGACAACCACTGCAGGACTGTATCGAACAAATCTGGGAATCGTGTGGCTTGGGTAGTCCACATTGGCCCATCACTACTTATGTATGTTGAAGAGGTACCTAAGAGTGCAGTGTACATCCAGATTATCATCCAGCTCATTTGTTGGCATTACTAAAAGGTACAAATTATGACCTCTTCCTGCACAAAATTTTTTCCTGGGTATACTTCTTCACTGTCAAACATGCTTTCCACTATTTTTGGTAACTAACTCCTGAATATGACATAGATCTGGTGATGAATGGGACTTTGCAACAACAGGCGAGAACAGTGTGAAACACTATCTTCTAAGATGGCATCTAATACCTTTATGATCAGTTTATGCCCATTGCAGAGCTAAATTTTAGCTACAGAATGTTACATACGTGATACTGATGTGCAAGACAATTTGTCCATGGGGGGACAATCCTGCAGTTATAATCATACAGACTGTACAACCTGTACAATACAAGATTAAAACTTTATTTAAGTGGGGTGCTTGTTTCAGGGTACTTATTTTTCATTTTTCACTAGTTGATTAATCTACCCATTCATGATTGAGTAACTCTGTAGTACGAAAGAGGAAACTCTAGACAGTACAACATGTTTTCGTTATACAAATAATTTCCTTGTCACTCACTCTGTTATATAAGGTCTTCTAAGAATGTTTTAACAAAAATTAATACTGCATTTCTTCACTTTTGAGTCATGTGAATGCTGTTTTTTTCCCCTGTATGCTGCTGTTAACAACATTCCAATTATAATGTTAATCACTGATCATGACAGTCTAAACAATGAATTCTACTGAATTGTGATGATAAAGCCTTCAACAATCACATAACTCAAATAAGCACAAAACAACTTGCTTTTTTCAGGAACGTTGTAGTAAATTTGATAATTTCAAAGTTCCTATGACTCACTAATTTAGAGGTCAGTAAAGTGTCTTTGCTTGGGGACAATGAGAGACACGTATAATTCTAGGGGACCAGTTATGTGAACCATCTTAAAATAACATGTTTAATAATTTCCAACATAAGTTTTGAAGCACAGTTTCAGTGTTCAGGCTTCAGCACACTACTGAGAGAATTTCACTGCTCCAACAGTGTGACAGAATTAGATGAAAGTGAATAGTGTGACGATTTTTCGTGTATATTGGAATATAGTTTTCTCAAGTATTTGATGTTCACAGTACTAGCACACATTCCAATGTTGTTCACTCATGAGCAACATCACCCCAACAATGAAGTTGGGCTTCCAAATGTACTTTAGTGATTATGAAACAACAGTACTTTTGAGATGATTACTGTCATTCCCCATGAAACATTACATTTATCAGCTAGTTGCACTAAGTGTGATACAAGAAATTTTATTTTCTTTAATCAGGAATCACTAGTATCCAAAATATGTTAAAAGTAGTTGTTAACTGTAGAGCACTAAAGAGGGGAAAATGTTACACTGTTACTAAACCATTGTAAAGTGTACTACTACACATTTTATTCAGAGGAAGTCATAACTAATAGATTATGCATGAATAAATTAAAATTATTAGATCTCCAGTGGAATGTTATGTAACAAATTAAGTACAAAATGTCCTGTTTTATACACTACTGCATTCGTAAATTTTAGATTACTAGATTACTAGATTACTAATCTAGTGTCACTGTACCTATCCGATTGCAGTACCTAATTTGTGCTACATTAGCCCATTAAAATAGTATATCAAAACACTGTATCTTATTAGGTGTGCCATATAGTCTTCTACTGACGATCAGTATGTCTAAAATAGCATTCAGACAGGCAATAACTACTGAGTAAGGTGGCACATTGGACTTGAATCTGGGAGGACGGCGGTTCAAACCCGTGTCTGGCCATTCTGATTTGGGTTTTCTGTGATTTCCCTAAACTGCTTCTGGCAAATGCTGGGATGGTTCCTCTGACAGGGCATAGCTGACTTCCCTCCCCATCCTTCCCTAATCTGATGGGACTTATGTCCTCGCTGTTTGGTCCCCTAACCCACATCCATCAACCAACCAACAAACAGGCACGTGCTTGTACACATAATTTCACATTGTTGAGTACAATGCATTTCATACTATGTTACTTTACACCCTAACTAGGAGCACACATTACCTCCTCAACTGGTTTAACTGTAACTGACTCACTCTCTGGATGTAAAATAAAAACCTCATTATGTAGAATTTCATGTCATACAGAAAGAACAAGAGGACATAAACAGAAAAAATACCGGAAAACACACACAGCAACAGATCTCTACTAAATTCTTTCGTGTGTACATTAGCAGCAAATGGAATTGGTCCTGTCATATCCTAGATCTGCTAAAAGATTTCATTCTGCAACTTTTGTTTTGTTGGAAACTGCATCATCCACACAGAAGGATGATGTCAGAGATTTCACTTCAGATATTTCCAATTTCCATGCATTGTTGTCTTGCAGCATCACCTTTTGGGATAATGAGTACCTGTCAAAAATAATTGCTCAAAAGAGAGTTATACACATTATGAGAAGTGTTTATCTATGAGACACTGGTAGGAATCTGTTCTTACAATGACATCTCATTGAATGTTTCAGTAATGAAAACTGCTCCCTCTTCAAAGCAAATAGTACATACCATGACCACAATATGATGTCACAATAGGACTTACATAGCAATCAACGAATTTCACCACCATGCAGAAAGAAGTAAATCGTCCAGACATGAAAATTTTCAATGTTCTGCCTACAGACATTAAACGTCTTGCTCTTGAAAAATCAAAATTTGAGAGCAAGATGAAAGAATACCCATTGCAAATTAAATAATACAAATAAATTAATAAGTTTTGTAGTATAAATGTGTGGGCATGTGTGTAGTTTTATCTCTAACTCATGATGTCTCATTAGAGCAAGGATAAATATAAATAATTTTTTGTTGTAAAAGATATCACATACATTTTCATTTTCATGTATTAAGGTACATCGTCTTCTAGATGACTCACTCTTGGTGAAAGTTTATACAACAGCTCTAAATGGAACTTATTCTTTCCTCATGCTTATTTTTATTGTTTCTTCCTAATCTCCTCTATGTTGATGAACACAACACTTCCCATTTCCTGTCAAGTATCATGAGAGACATTCTGGCCCGAGCTGCCAGAGTTGGTGGTCATGTGTGTATGAGGTGTGCTTGCTAGTGTGAATGAATGGTGTGTGTTCTCTTTTTCTGATGAAGGCTGTGGCTGAAAGCTTATGTGTAAGTGTCTTTTAAGTGTGCCTGTTTACAACTTAACATGTCATCTTTACGGTAAGTAGCAATCTATCTTTTCTTACCTAAACTATTGATAAGAAGATATATTTTCACAATAATTCTTGGCATACAGAACATGATAACAACCTATACTGACACAATCTGTCTAATTTTATTGAGAAACACATGTCTATTATGGTTCTCCACAAAAAAGTATTTCAAGAGAGAAATATATATTTGTGGACACACGTTTCTATTCCCATTATCCTTTCAATGCATACAGAAATGTTTGTCTATGTACACCTGTGTGTGGCCATTGGAAAACAGTAATCTCTTATTACAGATGCTTGCCCGTCACCCACGTGAGGAAATGTGTGGACTCAAGATGTGTAAAACTTTAAATGCATGGAAAATGGCCAGCAACTCATTGAAAAGCTGCACAGGTTCTCGCACAACTGGCATTTAGTTTAAAATATGGTAAGTAATCACAAATATTTGTTGTAGGATGAAAGTCTCATAGAATTGTTTAAATCACAACATATTTGCTATGGACTGTGCTATTTATTACAATTAAATAATATAATAAATAATTCAGTCGATGGCAAGTATGATGTACCTATAAAAAAAAATTTTTTTATTTTTTTATTTTAGGTGTGAGGAATGTGAATAGCCACCTACTTATTTACTGGTAATTACAATACAGTTTACAAACACAAAATATACTGTTAATATAGTAAGGAGCATAGTTTACTGCACTCTCCACACAGCTGGTCAACAATTTAATGTCTACATTAACTTTTTTACTCCTTTCTTCATCCTTTAGGATAAGTGCTTAACAATTTCTCTTCCCTGTCTTTGATCCAAATTGACATTCTGTGTCACAAACAGGAAAAAGTATTTTAAATACTGATCTAACACAGAATTTTGTTTTGAAGCCAATATTTACAACTTTACACATTCATCAGTAAACTATAGTGAATGTAATTAAATTTATAAGGTTATGAGGTATTTTGGCCAGTGCTACCAGTGTGATCAATTATAAGCAAGTGTGTATTTTTCTTAAAGATTATTGAATAAAAACCCACCAAAATAACATCTCACCTGATTTCAAGTTGCAGCCACATTAACTGAACCACAGCAGCTATTACATGCACCACTTCCCTAACTTAAATTTAACAGAAAGACACAGTGCAAGAGGTCTCATGCAACAGGATGTGCCCTTACGAACCTGACTAGCAGGCAGTGACTCAGAAAGTTGGCCCGGGCTGAGGGTGGAGGCATACTGATGCAGGTGGGCCGGAGACATAGAGGCAGGGGCCTAGAAAAACACACACCAAGTCACCGCAACACCAGGTGCCACACTCGTACGCAGTAACTGTGGTAATAACAGTAGAGTGAATCCAGAAAACACAGTAAGTGAAACAACATACAAGATTGACAAGCTACAGTATAAGCTATAATTTTCAGTTAGGATTCAAAAGTGGGTTAGCAGTGCTTCTCTCGTGCATTGAGAAATAGATTTGCCAAACAGTTCAGATCTACTATAAACACACAGCATTGAAAAGAAGAAATGTTACACAGATAATAAAAATAGTCAATAGGTTTTGAGAGACCAAAGATTTATTTTACACAACATGCAAAGGCAGTTATCTTACAATTACAGTAGTACAGCAGGAATACCACAGCCATTTGAAAATAAGAGGACACAAAACTGAACCATATACACAAAATACAACTATTAAATGAACACAGTTTCCATAAATTTTAAATATGATAGCTTTTAAATTATCTCTTATGTTCTTTACAAGCTGTTGCTTATATCATCATCGTAACAAACCTATCTGCGTGTAAAAACTAGTGGATATAATCAAACAAATCCTCAAAAACTTCAGTATCTCTTAGGATATTTATATTCTGGCATGTTCACAAACAGAATAGACAAACATGACATTCCTGGTAACAAAAGGTTTGCACATGTAAATCCTCAAGATATGGTGTGTGTTGTCATCTAAAATTTCAAGTATTAAGAACAATACTCCACCAGCCCTGTCTGTTTGAAATTTCCTGGCAGATTAAAACTATGTGCAGGACTGAGACTCAAACTCAGGACCTTTGCCTTTCACAGGCAGGTGCTCTACCATCTGAGCTACCAAAGCCCAACTCAAGACCCGTCCTCACAGCTTCACTTCTGCCATTACCTCCTCTCCTACCTTCCAAACTTCACAGAAGCTCTCCTGCGAAACTTGCAGAACTAGCACTCCTGGAAGGAAGGAAATTTGTAAGTTAGGAGACAAGGTACTGGTGAACATGAAGCTATGAGGATGGGTCGTGAGTCATGCTTGGGTAGCTCAAATGGTAGAGCACTTGCCCATGAAAGGCAAAGGTCCTGAGTTTGCGACTTGATCTGGCAGACAGTCTTAATCTGCCAGGAAGTTTCATATCAGTGTACACTCCACTGCAGAGTGAAAATTTCATTCTGGACTCCTCTCTCTCTCTACCTCCCCTCCCTCCTACTCTCATATTTTTATACGACATGCAGTCACTGTCAAATATTTATTGTGTATAGCTTCTCCACAGTCTATAGATCTTTTAATGTAGGCAGCCACATAAACAAGACAGCATATGGCGAAATATCAAATATTTAGCAATAATACTGACCGTTTGAGATTGACACTGATGATTTGTGCAATATATTGGACAAGACTGCTGAGCTTTAAATATATTGACACTTGCTCAATATATTGTGCCCTTTAAGGGTAGTATTGTACCATGCATGTCAGTTCCTACTGACAGAGAGAGAAATCCAGTTCCCTCAGAAATAATTTCAACAGTGAAATCACAAATGTAAATTACAAAAAAATCAGAAGTGGGCTGGAAAATATACATGAAAGCACCATATGTACTTTAAAGAAATAAAGTTCCTGATAGATCAAGAAATATCACCCACTTTGTCCACAATAGCAGAGGAAACCAATGATCATGGAGTCGTAATGTTGTTGTTGTTGTGGCCTTCAGTCCTGAGACTGGTTTGATGCAGCTCTCCATGCTACTCTATCCTGTGCAAGCTTCTTCATCTCCCAGTACCTTCTGCAACCTACATCCTTCTGAATCTGCTTGGTGTATTCATCTCTTGGTCTCTCTCTACGATTTTTACCCTCCACACTGCCCTCCAGTACTAAATTGGTGATCCCTTGATGCCTCAGAACATGTCCTACCAACCAATCCCTTCTTCTAGTCAAGTTGTGCCACAAACTTCTCTTCTCCCCAATCCTATTCAACACCTCCTCATTAGTTATGTGATCTACCCATCTAATCTTCAGTCATAATATTAAGAAGAAATGTTTACTTTCCTTGTAGCAGCTCTCAGAATTGGCAAATAGGATTAAGTCAGCTGTCTTATGAACATACATATTATTTTTTCTTTCAACAGTTGTCACATCACAAATCTACAATCATGTAAGCTTTCTATCAGCATAACTGTTTTATTTCATTTGCAACAATTGTTACAATAAAGAAATGCACAGGAAACAGTACATGCACACAGTTCATTTATTTAATCTGTAGTGAATTGCCACTGTGGTTTACAAATATATACTGTCATGGAAGAGTCCCTGGTCCACTGAAATGTTCACAGAAAACTTTTTGAAATCATTTCGCAGTTCTGCTACCATCTGAGCTACCCCAGCACAACTCTCGACCCATCCTCACAGCTTCACTTCTGCCAGTACCCCCTCTCCTACCTTCCAAACTTCACAGAAAATCTCCTGCGAAACTTGCACAACTAGCACTCCTGTGTTTTGCAAGGCAAGCAACTTACTAGCAATATACAACCACATCATTGAGCACTGACTAGTTTGGTATGAAGGCAGATTTCTAGCTGACATGCCACACACATAAATATTAAATGATGATATTGTGCTATACGTGGTCTCACTCTTTGGGGCAATATACTGACACATCATTATTGTGCCAATAATACTGAGGATGTAACAGCTGCTTCACACCTTGCACTGTTTGTGCCCTACTGTCTACACAAATAACTCTCATTCTGGAAAAATTAACATTCTGTGTCATTGTGCAGCCTATTTCCAAAATTATGAATTGTTTAAATACTTTCTACTGATGTAAAAAGTTTTTTGACAATGTCTTAATTAAAGAAGGAAGCCTACAGCCAAATACCACAATAAAAAAAAAGAGAGTGTGTCGCTAAAAATGTCAGACAAAAGTTATCTGAATGGTCAGTTATGTCCTTTATAAATAACTACATGAGAAATGCCATTTCACAGTTTTCTAAAAATTTGACCTAAAATACTGGTCCACAATTTAGGCCACTATTTTTATGCTCGGTATTAATGTATTCTGTGGCACTACAAAATGCAGTTCACCATGATATACAGTTTTAGTTTGTTAAGCACCAAAAATAATAGAGAGAAATATAGAGCAAGTCAACTTTCTATAGATCATGTTTCATCTATTACCACCACCGCCACTAAATTAAGATTTTTCCCTGAAGTTTAAAATACTCTGAAATATTTGTAACAATTTATGACAAAACCCACTGCCTCAGTAAAAGAATATAGGCTATTAAAATTGCAGGTCATAAGCATGCGAAAGTTCTAATCTTTCAAAATTTAAGTAAATCTAGATCCTAAAAACATTACCTCACTCTAGCGAAGACTCAGGCAGATACAATGGATTCTCTTTGGTGTGTGTGGGGGAGGGGGGGGGGGGGGTGAAAGTAATATCTTTTTACTGGCATCTGAAAGATGATACTCACAGCAAATTAAACAACAACCAAAATTAAATTTGATAACATGCTTGAAACCTCAATTTCTTGTAGCATATAACTAAGTACACATGCACACACAATATGTATGCATTTGAGTGATACATAAATATAATCTGCCAGGAGGAAAGTAGACATATAGTATCTCCTGCTTCTTCAGTTTTAAAATCATGCTGCCCATCAAATTAAACACAAGTGAACGGTAATAGGGAACTCTAATACTCTTTCAGAAACAAAAAATATACCACATTTTTAGAAAAATGACAACAGGTACACAATATCTTAGGATGCGATCTGAATTCACTCAGAGACCTTGAGATTCAACATCATTCCTACCATACCATTGTTACAAAGAATTGGAAGATAAACTGAAATGCAAGGCTAAGCACAAATAATAAAGAAAAAGAGTTGTTTGGATCGTGTGAGTAATTTAGGCAGTTATGTGGCATTTGTGTTGGCTGGTACATCTCACTGATACAAGCCCACTGCTGCAATAAATAAATCAGAAGGCAACGAATACCAACAAAAGTGGAATGCAAAAGCTTTGGACAGGCAGTAAAAGGTAGCATTGAAGCAACAGTAGTGATGTTACAAATGTCCTCAGTGTGTAGACAATAAGCAACCTGTGGTACTATGTTTACAGGTACGTAGTGTACCCATTCATTGATCATCATCGTATTGAGTTTTTCTGTGAAGGAGAGTGCATAACTCATGTTGAGAGAGTGAATATCAGCCATGTAAAGTTGAAATGTGGCAAAAACAAAGTGGGCCACAGTACATGTCAGCCACAAATCTATAATTTTTTTAGCACAAACATTGAAAGGAGTAAAGGCAGATCCTTACCATATAGCTGAGGCACTCAGCATACATAAATTAGGTTTGTAATTTGAAGTTAACTCTCTCTCTCTCTCTCTCTCTCTCTCTCTCTCACTCACTAATTTTTGAATTATTTGTTTCACACCCAATACTTCAAACTTTTGTATTAATTTTTGAATACACCCAATTCAGATGAGGTTTTGGATCTAATTTACACCAGGACAGCAATTCTAATTAACTGTAAATGAGGTTCTCCTGCCATAGTTGAAAAAGCATTCAACTTAAAAGTATTGTAAAAGAAATTAGAAAGCCAATAATGCTAATTCTTTCCTTCGATCATTCAAGTAATGATAATACATTATCACTTAAAAGCCCAGACTAATTGATTTTCATCTGAAGAAACACATTCAAGTACAAATAAAAATTGTATATAGGCACTCTCATAACCTTACAAATTTATAACTGTAAGGCCAAAACCACGAAATACAAACATTATGTGCATTCAGCAAGTTTCCAATACATTTACAGAACAGGAAATTGGGTCACATGCTACAGCACGCGTATCTAGTATGTTATAAAACACCGCACATAAAAACAGAATTTTTCAGTGTTCATATCTCAGGTTCTACAGGCGATAAAAATGTAGGGTCAAGTGTTTTGCATAACCCTTGGGCTAGGGACCATTTGTATATCCATCAGAAGGATCATCTTAGTGTCACTACCCTACAATACAGGGTCAATGTATGAATATTGCACACTTACTCCTGCTTAAACAAACTGAGAAGATCAGTTGGTTTTTTTTTTTTTTGCATTTGATGTGGTCCATCGTGGGCCTGATGGGACTTATGGAGGCACCATTAGTTCATTTGTGGTTCCCTGGGAAACCCCATGGAAAGGATGTCCTTACTACATTTTTGCCATCACCAGTGGACCAATACCCAGCCAAGGATTCCAAGACGGATATGCACAGCAAATGGCTGAAATTTTCACAATACATTCTGAAGATCCTGATATTGAAGAACCTTGAAAATTTTCCTGATATCTTCATCGGTTTCCAAGATACGGATGTTCAAAGTTACTCTACTTCTACACCTAAAATTCTGTATGACATAAAATATAAATAATATATAACAGAAGTAAATTGCTCAAATTTTAACAGTAAATTCTCTGGGCTTTCATCTACAAATGTCATCTACCTGTTTTCAAAAATCTTTACCCATTATCAAGAAACACCCCAAAAGCTTGTTTTTTGGGTACTAAAACCCAGCTGTGGATTCAGACAGCTATGCACAGCAAATGGCTGTAATTTTTATGTAGTATTCCTAAGATCCTAAGCTCTAACACCTTGAAAATTTTCTTCATGTCTTTATCTGTTTCCAAGATCCAGAGGCTAATAGTTATCCTACTTTTACACATAAAATAAGCACATAAAACCTGGCCTGAAGCAAAAACATAGTTTACAAAGTGACATAGCATGGAGAAATATTGTGTAAAGTGTCTTTGTTATCATCTGGGAACCCCATGTTGTAGCACTAAAGCACATGCAAAACTTCTGTACACATAAAATCTGGTCCGAGGTGTAAAATTAGTGTTGCATTATTTCAATTTCACATAAGTAAACTATATAAATTTTACTGACCAATACATTTCTTTTCATACGCGTTCCATGCCCTGCTGCAACAGGGAAAAGAAGAGGACCACTGGAAAAATGCTCCTAGTGGAGGACAATAAATGTGAACACATTCCTGTTTACATAAAATACTGAATGAAAAGTGATTTACCATCTGTCTAATTCTACTTTTCTCAGCACCTTCAAAAATCTTCCCAAAAAGTTTGGCAAGAAAACATATTCACACTTTTTTATGCTGAGAGAGAGGATAATGGCAGTGGCAAGAAGACGGAAAAGTAATAAGCAGGTGAGAGCAAGTGATAATAAGAGACAGAGTATACAGGGTGTCTGTGGAGGAAAGGTCAATATTTTGAACAGTGATAGTATAAGTAATTCTGACCAAAAAATGTTATATGAACACAGGTCCGCAAATGCTTCATTAGGGAGGTATGGGTATTGAAAGGAAATTTAATTTTGCAAAATTAATGTGCACATCGTAAACATAGAGGGTGTTTCACTAAATGTGTTTGCCTCTGTAAGTTGCGAAGTAATAGGTGACGGAAATACTTATTGTGGTAGGTCACCATAAGAAACGGTACACTGTCTGCGGAGCTATGAACATAGTTTATTGTGTTATTATCCAAAGATTTACAGCAAATAGATACAATTTTTAAATGGAACAATAGTTGTTTCTATCATGCACTAGAATCAGTAACACCAGCTGTGTATACATCAATTTAAATTACATTCCTATCACTTTTGGTTTGGGAGCTACAACCCTTCAAAGTTTCAGGGACCATCTCAACAACACCTACCCTCCCCCCCTGGATTGGCTGTGGCGGTGCTATTAACTGGCCTCCAAGATCACTTGACCTTACACCTTTAGATTCCTGTTTATGGGGTTGGATGAAATCAGAGGTGCACAAAGTGAGGGTAAATACATGAGATGAACTGCTTCATTGCATGATGGATGCTGCTGAATTGATTAGGAACCAACCACAGGCAACTGAACAAGCAACACAACATGTTATTGCTAGAGCGCAAAAGGGCATTGACATTCATCGCGGGATATTCGAACCTGTTCTGTGAACTGTACAACATCTGTACGATAAGTGTTACAGCCGTTTGTAAATGACATGGTACGTATTTTTCAACCAAATGCATGTAACAAGCATGTTGTAATGCATTATGTACTAAATGCAAAGTAAACAAACATTATGTAAAATGTGTAACATAACTGTACTTCTCTGTTACATTGTTTTCAAGAACATCACATTACAGTACAGTTGTATTGCGTATACATTCTTGTTGTGCACATCAATTTTACAAAATGAAAGTTCCTTTCAATGCCCATACCTCCATAATGAAGCATTTGCGGACCTATGTTCATATAATGTTTTTTGTTCAGAATTACCAGAATTACTTATACTATCACAGTGTAGAATATTGACCTTTACTCCCCAAACACCCTTTATGGCAATGACAATTAGAGGGTGGTGGGGGGGGGGAGGAGGGAGAGGGGGAGGGGAGAGAGAGAGAGAGAGAGAGAGAGAGAGAGAGAGAGAGAGAGAGAGAGCTCCAGCTCTGCTGTATGGTTAAATGATGGCACAGAGACACTAGCAATAGAAAGGGATGAATGAGTAGCAGTAAAAGAGAACAAGAATGACACAGTGAGAGTGAGAAGAGACTGTGGTAGTAGGAAAGAACAAAGGGGACCGTGTCTGTGACACAGGAGATGATGACAGTAACACACGAAGAGATAAGGACAATGAGTTGGGCTGAATGAGTGAGAAAGGGCAACTAGCAGTGGATAGGTATGGGTGCCTTACAACGATGGACTAGTGGGTGTGAGATAGGGAAGCTTGTGGGAGTTTGAGGTGAGTTGCATGTTAAAATAAGTGCGAATCCATTCCCATTCCAAAATTTTTGGGAAACATTTTTAAAGGTGCTGAGAAAGGTAGGATGAGGCAGCTTGTACATCACTTTTCAGTCTGAGTCTTTTAAACAAACAGGAGCATATTCATATTTTGTGCTCCAATAGGGGCGTTTTTCCACTGGTAATTACTTCTTTCTAAAGCCGTAAGGTGTGTGTGTGTGTGTGTGTGTGTGTGTGTGTGGAGTACAGAGGGAAGAGGGCGCACAAACAAACGCATGTACTTAGCAGTTAGTAGTGCAGAATTAAATGATATGATGTATTGGGAAGAAGATGCAACAGTATATTATTCCTAAATGCAAAACAAAACTTAGGAGACCACCCACTAACTTCACTGTGAACAACTGGGAATGCTACAGATGCAGGTAACTTTATACAGCCATAAAAGTGATACTTTTCATTCCACTACCATTACACATCACATGCTTGAAACAAAGTAACAACTTACTGTATGATATTTGTGGAGATAATCTCTCTGGGGTGAGTGATGAGACTTTGGTGTGGATCGACCACTAAGTGGTGGTGATGTGCGCTCAAAACTACGGCCCCGAGCCAAGAGGTTCATGTGCTCCAAGCTCCCAACACGTGACTCAAGTTCTTCAGCACGTGCCTCTGTGCTTTGTTTCTCTTCTTGTATAAGTCTGAAATGCAATACAAATAATTTCTAACACAAATACAAGCAAACCAGTAACAGAATGTAAATCTGACTCACAAAATTACAAAAGTTTCTGATGATTTTTTCAGATTTTTTCTATTTTTCTGCAAGTAAACATGAAGAAACTGGATGTTCAACATCCCATTAAAGTCTGCAAAAGACAAAAGTAGAAATTGGCTTCATCTCTGTTTGTAATTGACCCTACCACCATTTGGCTGATGTGATTTACCTTTCGAGGACTTTTTATATTATTATTTCCATTTCTGTGGTGTGCCAAGGTTCTGGTATGTTCTCGTTTCAAGCTTAAATTTAGTGTTAAACTATTATTCTATGAACACTGAAATGACAGTACACAATATTAGTCATATTATTTAACCATACTTGAATGTTTTATGGATTAAACACAACCAAACGAACTACATACTGAATGTTTCATTCATCAACATCTGTTTTGTATCCATGTATTTGTTTTTTGCATGGGTTACAGCAATAGCTGTTATCAAATCCATTAAGACATGGCATTATTTAGCTCACTGTTCTAACTCCCTTATTCTGAGTTACTAGGAACCATATCTAAAAATGTCCACATCAAAATGATTGCTGTGGATTGCTTGCCAAAGCATGTGCTGCATGAAGTACATCTGTTAGTGTTTATGTTTCTGGCATATTTGTATGTCACACATCTTCCACTTTTGTCTAATAACTCTCCCTCAGCCTCTGTCTCTCTCTCTGGGACATGTGAAATGTCATAGAAGAATTGAAACATGTGCAATAACTGTCTGAGTAATCATTTCTGCAAGATGAAGTTTCATACAAAAGAACAACAATTTTTTTTCCAAATATGTCATTTTATCAGATTTTACATTGTTTTCCTACCCTCATGAACCATAGACGTTGCCAAGGTGGGAGGCTTGTGTGGTTCATAGCATAGGTGCAACCACATTAGAGGGGTATCTGTGGAGAGGTGAGACTAACATATGGTTTTTGAAGATAGGCAGCAGCTTCTTCACTTGCTCCAGGGGCAACAGTCTGATGACTGACTGATCTGACCTTGTAACATCAGACAACAAGGCCTCGCTGTGCTTGTACTGCGAATGGGTAAAAGCAAAGAAAAATTACAGTTGTTATTTTTCTAAAAGACATCCAGCTCTGCTGTATGGTTAAATGATGGCATTCTCTTGGATAAAATTTAAAAAGCGAAATGGATCAGCTAAAGTTAGATATAGTGGGAATTAGTGAAGTTCAGTGGCAGGATGAACAGGACTTCTGGGCAGGTGAGTACAGGGCCTAAATACAAAATCATATAGGGGTAATGCAAGAGTAGGTCTAATAATGAATAAGGAAATAATGATGTTGGTAAGTTTCTATGAACAGAATATTGAACATATTACCCTAGCCAAGTTAGACACGAAGCCAACGCCCACCACAGTAGTACAAGTTCATATGCCAACCAGTTATGCAGATGATGATGACGATGATTAAATTGAAAAAAAAAAAAATAAAAGTAAAAAAATAAAATAAAATACGTATTAAGAGGTAAAAGAAATTATTCAGTTAGTTAAAGAAGAGGAAAACTTAACTGTCATGAGGGACTGGGATTCGACAGTGGGAAAAGATTGAAAACCAAAAATAGTATAACAATATGGACTGGGGGAAAGTAATGAAAGAAAATGGTAACTGGCAGAATTTTGAAAGGAGCATAATTTAATTATTGCTAACATTTTATTTAAGAATTATGAAACATGGAAGAGACTTTGACACCCTGGAAGGTTTCAGGTTGATTATATTATGGTTAGAGGCACATTCTGAAACAATATTTTAAACTGTAAATGGACCATCACACTCTCACTATTTGTTGTGCAATAATATTGTGTCAATATATTTTGCAAAAGTGTGAGGCCAAGAAACAACACATTACTATTGTGCAATATTTATGCCTGGGAAGGTAGAACTCTGCCTTTGTGGTGAACATATCAGCATTTGATTATCTAGAACTCCAATGCATTATGAGCACAATCGCTGTGTACTGCAAAAACAAAAAGGGCAAGGGAAGTGGTAATGGGCAAAAAAGTGGCTTGGAAGGTATTCTGCACAAGGTCAAACTAACATGCTACGAGAACTAGCACAGAGACAGATGCCTATCAAAATATTTTAACGATGAACAAGGAATCATTCAACAGATTCATGAACTTCATTACAGCTTGCATACAGAGAAAAGATACTGTTTGTATACTCATCATATTTCCCTTTCCATAATGTTGGAAGCATTGTGATTCCAATTCCAAAGGAAAGAGGTGCTGACAGTGGGAATATTGCCAAACTATCAGTTCAGCAAATCATGGTAGCAGAATTCTGACACAAATTATTTATAGAAGAATGGAAAGACTGATGGAAAACAACCTCAGGGGAGATCAGTTTGGGTTTCGGAGAAATGTAGTAATATGCGAGGCAATACTGACCCTGTCACTTGTCTTGGAAGACAGATTAAAGAAAGGCAAACCTACATTTACAGCATTTGTAGACTTACAGAAAGGTTTTGGCAATCTTGAATGGAATACACTCTTTGAAATTCTAAAGGTAGAAGCAATAAAAAAAACATAGTGTGAAAGTTTATTTATATATGTACAGAAACCATACAGCAGTTGTAAGAGGCGAAGAGCATGAAAGGGAAGCAGTGGTTTGGAAGGGATTGAGACAGGGTTGTAGCCTAGCCCTGAAATTATTCAATCTGTACACTGAACAAGCAGCAAAGGAAACAAAAGAAAATTTTTGGGAAGGAATAAAGTACAGGAAGAAGTAATAAAAAAACCTATGAGGTTTGCTGATGACACTGTAATCCTCTTAGAGACACCAAAGGATTTGGAAGAGCAGTTTAATGGAATCGACAGTGTCAGTATGGAGGACATAATTTGAGCACCAACAAAACATAAAACATGGGTAATGGAATGTAACTGAATTAAATCAGGCAGTTCTGAGGGATTTAGATTATGAAATGAGACACTAAAAGTAGTAGAAGAGATTTGCTACTTTGGAAATAAAATAGCTGAGGGTGACTGAAGTAGATAGGATATAAAATGTAAACTGGCAATGGCAAGAAAAGCAATTCCGAAGAAGATAAATTTGTTAACATATCAAATGAGTTTAAATGTTAGGAAGTCTCTTCTGAAGATATTTGTCTGCAGTGTAGCATTGTACAGAAGTCAAATGTGGACAATGAACAGTTCAGACAAGAAGAGAGAATAAAAGCTTCCAAGAATGCTAAAGATTAGATGGGTAGATAACATAAATAATGAGGTGGTACTGAATCGATTTCATGAGAAAAGAAATCTGTGGCACAACTTGACTAAAAGAAGGGATTGTTTGATAGCACATGTTCTGAGACATCAAAGAATAATCAACTTAGTAATTGAGGGACGTGTGAGGGATAAAAATTGTACAGGAAGACCAAAGGATGGATACAGTAAGTAGGTTCAAATGGATGTAGGTTGCAGCTGTTATTTGGAGATTAAAAGGCTTGCACAGGCTTTGAAGTGAAGACCACAACAACAACATATTGTTTTTATTTGTAAAATGAATCACTTAATCATTTATTACCACTATATGAAAGAACACACAGAATTTTGCCTTCTGAAGAGAAAAAACTGAAGAGATAATCTATATCTCCGTAATTTCAAAAACTGCTTTTACTCTGCCAGCAATTTTGATGAACCCAGATTTAAATTTTCACTCTGCCGCAGAATGTGCTGTGATATGAAACTTCCTGGCACACTAAAACCATGTGCCAGACCTAGAACTCAGGACCTTTTCTTTTTGTGGACAAGTGCTCTACCAACTGAGCTACCCAAGCATGACTCACAACCTGTCCTCACAGCTTTACTTCTGCCAGTACCTCATCACCTACCTTCCAAACTTCATAGGAGTTCGCTTGTGAAACTTGCAGGACTAGTATTCCAGAAAGAAAATATATTGTAGCAGAGTGTGAACTAATATGAAACTTCCTGGCAGATTATAACTGAGTGCTGGACCAAGACTCAAACTCAGGACCTTTGTCTTCTGCTGGCAAGTGCTCTACTAGCTGAGCTACCCAAGCTAAACCATGTCTCCATAATATCCTTTTTTTCCAGTAGTGCTAGACCTCCAAGTTCCACATGAGAACTTCTGTGAAGTTTGGAAGGTAGGAGATGAGGTACTAGCAGAAGTAAAGCTGTGAGGATGAGTCTTCAGTTGCCCTTGAGTAGCTCAGTTGTCAGAGCACTTGCTCACAAAAGGCAAAGGTCTTGAGTTTGAATCTCAGTCCAGCACACAGTATTTATCTGCCAAGAAGTTTCAACTTTGATGAAGCTTGCAATGGCATAAAGATAATATACAGATTCATGTATTAACATACCATGATACACAGTTGTTTAGCCATGTTGATAGTCTTGTTTCTTTTGTGATAATGTAGTGTAGTCATTGCTAGAAACAGAAGAACTGAGCATGGACTTTAGTAGACTGATGTGAACAAAATGCAACTAACAATCTAATACAGGAGAGATGGATATGAATAATGTGACTGTAGACACTTCATGATATTTCATATTCACTGTACAGCAGTATCACACAGAACACCATATCCTTGTAACACTTTGTTTGGTTCTAAGATACGCTTTCCACACTGATTCTTATATGTACCTTACAAGACAACAAATATTGGTCTTGTTAAAGCTGAATATGGCTATCAACTAGTAATGTCACACCATGTTACATTGTACTGTGCACAAAACAGTGTCCTTCAGAAAATTTCTACCCACATACAATATATATATACTAACAATGAATACACAAAATAAGATCTGTCCCCACACAAAGCTGGCAATGCTATAGCAGAAAATACCCGTCCCAGGTGGTACCAGAACTATCATTTTGACTCTTTACCATTACAATCCTTAATGCTGTTATTCTTTGAACACATGGTTGTAACTGACATTGATTTATTTATTGCCTCATTTTTGCCATTGTAACAGAATAGTATTTTACTGTTACACTTCAGATTCCCTTTCTACAGTGTATCTTCTATTATTTTTGACTTCCTAATTTCACATTATTTGCATATACATTGAGAAAGTGTAACTGGATTGCTTCTAAATAAAATGACCAATATGCTACAGTTTTTGGTGAGATTAAGATCAACTAAAAGGAAGGATACAGAGCACACTGTGACCGACAAGGAAGGGGACTTGAACATCACTCTTCACGAATACAAGTACAGTGCATTAACTAATGTTCTACATCTCATGTGGAAAAGTTAAGCAGACCTCACCCCTCATTCTCTCTCATTCACTTAGAGAAAATTCACATTCACATTTTTGTGTAAATAATTGTTCTAAGTGAGTCATCTGTTGTAATTTCATTTCAAACTGTAATTAACCTATGGAGTAATGCATAGTAATATAGTATTCTGCAACAGAATAAAGCTAAAAAACACTAAATGACACACTGCAGTTTCCAGCTGGTTACAATCTTAGTGTGTGTGTGTGTGTGTGTGTGTGTGTGTGTGTGAGAGAGAGAGAGAGAGAGAGAGAGAGAGAGAGACTAATACAAAACTCGAGGATTTTTGGGTGTAAGAAGTTACTTTGTTGCTCAGCTTTGGTGAATGAGTGTATTTCATTTGTTTTCAGTTACCAGAACAGTTGTTCAAAATACACTCTGTTACTACAAATGAGTAATTTCAAAAGTAAAAATATAATATTAATGTAAAAGTTTCCTTTATCAAACAGAATAGTAGCATTCAAAGATATATATGGAGAAGTGGAAATTTATTACACTATTTCTTTGCAAGACTTATTACCACTATTATCATACCAATCACACTAACTTTCCATGAAATGTATAAACCCCCCCCCCCCCCTCACAATGCACCCCATGCCTCCACAACACTTACATGAAAGTAAAATAAACTCCATACACTATCATACTGACTGTCATACTATATGACATTGGCCCGCTGACTGATCATTTCATTTCATATTCTGCATGAGGTGTCATTTGAATGCATTACCAACGTGGGGAGAGTGTGTATACATATACGTGTGTGTGTGTGTGTGTGTGTGTGTGTGTGTGTGTGTGTGTGTGTGTGTGTGTGTGTGTGTGTGTAAGGGGGTGAGGATGCAAAATAATCCGGATATATCAATCCTTGTCATTGATGAAAGCTTCCCCTATTGTACGCATGGTGTTCAATGGAACCCGTTTCATTCTATGTTAAATTCTTTGGTAGTATATAAGGTTCAATCAAAAGTTTCAATATCCTACTTAAACATGCTGGCCACTTAGCTATGGATGTTTGTAAAACATTTATACAATTCTATTTAAATGCATATTGTGCCTTCTTGTCAGCATCCCACATTAAAATTACTGTCTCTGATGGGTGAGTCACTTCAAAGTACTAATAGTTATAAGTTTGCATGTTCAACGGATCAATATTACACATCATTCTTGGTTAGAAATACGAGAAGCAAATTATTCACATAACTGCCTCAAATTTTTTTCCAGTGCTTTGTACTTAATCATGTTCAATTTCTTCTCTCTCTCTCTCTCTCTCTCTCTCTCTCTCTCTCTCTCTCTCAAAAAAAAAAAAAAAAAATAAAATAAAATAAAATAAAATAAAAAATATTATATATTCACATTGGAAATTTGTAAATGGAGTAGGGAGAGTTATCATGTAGATATGATTTCATGTAAGTCTGCAGGCTTTCATGGTCGCTGTCACTAAAGTTAAAATTTTCTGGGTTGTTAGGCCACATCATATTTCCTCTAAAATAATCAATGTTTTGACCCCTCTGCTGGGATTTTCTTCAGGATATTCTGGTGTCCGGTGTTCTAGGAATAGTGGACACTGGAAGATCCTGAAGAAGATCCCAGCAGAGGGTCGAAATGTCTATTACTTTAGAGGAAATATGATATGGCCTAACAACTCAAAAGATTTTAAGTTTAGATATGATTTCAGTTTGTGTTTGAAGTTGATTTTGTTATCTATTAAATTCTTTACATCACTGGGTAGGGGTTCAAAAACCTTTAATGGCTGAATACCTCACTCCCATCTGTGCCACACTACGGATGAGCAGTGGGTACTGTAAAGTCATTTCTCCTTTTAGCATTACGTCTGTGAATTTTATGTTGTTTTCAAACTATAGCTGATTGTTAACAACCAACCTCATAATGGAACAAATGTTCATGCAGCTGATGTCAGTATGTCCTACTGTTTAAAGAGCTGTATAAAGCTTACCTTATTTCATTGTTGATAGCATCCAACTGCTCTTGTAACATCATTGCCAGAGTCTGAGCATCAGTATGTCCTGATGGAGAAAGTATTTCTGCAGCACTGAAGATGCTCTCATTGTCTTCACCTTCTGCATCACTCGAGGCATCAAATGCCTGCTGAACATTTGCCAAGACATGTGCCTGCTGCAGTTTTTCCCAGTCTTGACAGATGCCCATTGATACCTAAACACAAAAATTGTGTTACTTTACAGAAACACAGTACCATCAGCATACATAATTTTCTTATTATGTTGCAAGTAAATAGGACAATCACATCAACTGCATTCTTTAGGTCTTTAAGATAATTAGATGTACAAGAAAACACATTATTTAAAGGTACTTTGAGAATATAGAAAGTAGATTTAAACAAATAAACTGGACTTCATGTCGGCAACCCTGCACAAGGCAAGACTGTAATTTTATGTCCACAGATCATAGCAGGGGTTTAGAAAGCATCACTCATGCACAACTCAGATTGCCCTATTCTCACATGACATACTGCGAACTATGGATGAAGGGTAACAGGCAGATTCCATATTTCTAGATTACCAGAAAGCATTTGACACAGTGCCCCACTGCAGGCTGCTAACTAGGTGTGAGTATATGGAATAAGTTCACAGGTATGCGAGTGGCTCAAAGACGTTTTAAGTAACAGAACCCAGTATGTTGTCCTTGATGGTGAGTGTTCACCACAAGCAAGGGTATCATCAGGAATGCCCCAGGGAAGTGCGATAGGACCGCTTTTGTCTTCTATATAAATAAATGATTTGGCGGACAGGGTTGGCAGCAATCTGTGGTTGTTAGCTGATGATACTGTGGTGTACAGTAAGGTGTCAAAGTTCAGTGACTGCAGGAAGATACAAGACAACTTAGACAAAATTTCTAGTTAGTGTGATGAATGGCAGCTAGCTCTAAATGTGGAAAAATGCAAGTTAATGTGAATGAATAGGAAGAACAAACCTGTATTGTTTGGATACAGTATTACTAACGTCCTGCTTGTCACAGTCAAGTCATCTAAATATCTGGGTGCAACGTTGCAAAGCGATATGAAATGCAACATGCATGTGAGAACTGTGGTAGGGAAGGCGAATGACTTCGATTTATTAGGAAAATTTTAGGAAAGAGTGGTTCAGCCATAAAGGAGACTGCATATAGCATGCTGGTGGGATCTATTCTTGCTTAAGAATTTGGGATCCATATCATGTTGGACTGAAGGAAGACATTGAAGCAATCAGATTTGTTACCGGTAGGTTTGAACAACATGCAAGTCAGAGAGAGATGCTTTAGGAACTCAATTGGAACTCTCTGGAGAGAAGGCAATGTTCTTTTCGAGAAACACTATTGAGAAAATTTAAGGAACTGGTATTTGAAGGAGACTGCCAAACAATTCTACTGCCACCAACATACATTGTGCGTAAGGACTATGAAGATAAGAATCAAGAAATCAGGGATAATTTGAACAAATATAGACAGTCGTTTCTCCCTCGCCCTATTTGCATGTGGAACAGAAAAGGAAATGGCTAGTAGTGGTACAGAGTACCCTCTACCACACACTGCTGGTGGCTTGTGGCATATCTATGTAAATGTAGATGTAGAAGAATCACGAGTTATTGTATTCTAATAAAGATAAGTCATTTAGATTGTAGTAACAATTAATTTAGTACAGATTCCTCAATAAATATGTGTATTAGTGTGTTTTTTAAGCTTATTATTAAAGGTTTTAGTTTTTCTTATGTAATATTCCAGAAAACGTGAAAAGATCATACAGTCAGGTTGTCGTCATATTTCCTTTTATGTTTGAATGCAGTAAACTTAGAGCATATCACTTAATTTTTCATTTCACTTTCCAGCAATTTAGGTAGAGTGCACTTCTGCATTATTTAGTTCACATTTGCAGGAAGTAGTGCAAATTTTACGTTGTTGATTCAGAAACTTTGTATTAGTAGTTTGTTTACTTACAATTGCATAGTCCTAATTTTTGTAAACCTGTTTCTTATTTATTGGTAACTCAGTTAATTGACTTAATGTTACTAAACTATTACACTTAGTGAGAAGGGCTCCAACTTCCTGTAGAACTGTTAGGTCCAGGCTTTGGTGTTATGGGTGCTGTAGTTAATACCATATGGGTGACTGTCATGGTATGGCAAGTGGGGAACTATATGAAGCTTTTCAGTTGTTTTGTAGGACATATACTAAAGATAGGAAAATAGTGGAAATGGAGGGGAAAATTGCTGCCCTTCAGGCTGAATAATACAAGATCAGGAAAGGTCCACGTCTACATAGATACTCTGCAAGCCACCTTAAGGTGTGTGGCGGAGGGTACCCTGTATCCCTACTTGTCATTTCCCCTCCTGTCCCACTCGCAAATAGAGTGAGGGAAAAATGTCTGTCTGTAAGGCTCCATATGAGCCCTAATTTTTCGTACCTTACCTTTGTGGTCCTTATGTGTAATGTATGTTGGCAGGAGCACAATCATTTGGCAGTCAGCTTGAAATGCCTGTTCTCTAAACTTCCTCAATAGTGTTTCCTGAAAAGAAGGTAGCTTCGCGCATATATCTTTTCACAGACACATGAATCTCCACTAACCTTCGCTTGTCGTCATTTGTATGTCCCCTGTTGAACCTAGAGTGCAACAGCCTGTTTTCCTCAGCATCTTACGAATTTCGTTATTAAACCATGGTGGGTCTTTTCCATCTTTTATCCGCTTACTAGGCACGTAACTTTCCACACCATGGTTTACAATCTGCTTAAAGTTTGCCCATAATTCCTCGACATCCACTGTACTGGTACTAAGTGATGCCAGCTCACTGTTTAAATAAGATGTTAATTATTGCTTATCTGGGGTACATGAAAGGAGCCTCCACGAAGATTGCAATGATTTCCGACCAAGATAAGACTTGCAATCAGGTGTACCCTGGGCGTCAGGTTTCTCTGACGGCTGATCCTTTCACACCAGAAACATCATCTTGGTCCTTTTCAGGACCACAGTTGACCATCATATCGATGGATATAGAAGGTATATCATCACCAAAAGAAGAACTGTTACAAGGGCTGTGCAGACAAACCGAGTGCGATGTACTCTGCATACAGGAGACCCACAGAAGCTGTGAAATGAGCAGACCAAAAAATAAACGGAATGCGACTGGCTACGGAAAGACCCCACCCAAAATACGGAAGTGCTATATTTGTCCAACCAAATATACAGATATCATCATCATCCTTTACTGAAGCAAATGATATTGAAATCTTAACTTTAGAAATCAAAGGCTGTACAGTCACATCCGTATACAAACCACTGGACGTTGATTGGTTCAAATGGCTCTGAGCACTATGGGACTTAACTGCTGTGGTCATCAGTCCCCTAGAACTTACAACTACTTAAACCTAACTAACCTAAGGACATCACACGCATCCATTCCCGAGGCAGGATTCGAACTTGCGACTGTAGCGATCATGCGGTTCCAGACTGAAGCACCTAGAACCGCACGGCCACACCGGCCGGCCCGGACATTGATCTCAAAATCAATCTACCTGATAACTTTTATAGTCGACACACAAATAGTGACTGGTGACTTCAGCTGCCACAGTACCACGTGGAGCTGTGAGCATGATGATGAGAATGGTACAGCATTACAAGAATGGGTGGAAGGCAATCATCTGAGCCTTATATATGACCCTAAGCAACCTGCATCTTTCAACAGCGGCAGATGGAAACTGGGATACAACCCCGAACTGATATTTTGCAGCAAGAACATCTCACAAAAGTGCATAAAAACTGTCTGCAACCCTATTACAAATACACAGCACAGACCGATCATGTGTGAAATTTATGCAGCAGTTAGACCACAGACAGTTCCGTTCAGAAGGAGCTTTAACTTCAGGAAAGCCAAATGGCCGAAGTTTACAGAAACGCTGGACGCTGCAGTTCCCAATATTGAACCTTCACCAGACTCGTATGATACTTTTGCGAGGGCTGTAAAGAGGTGCTCCAGAACTGCAATTCCTCGAGGTTGTCGAACATCATACATTCCTGGTCTAACTTCAGAACTCAGTGCTCAATTTACAGAGTATAAGGTACTATTCGAAGAAGATCCATTCGGCGAGACAACGCTATCGGCTGGGAATAAACTTATTGCATCTCTGAAAGAATCCAAAAGGAATTCTTGGGTTAAAACTATGGAAGAACTTGATCTCATCAGAAACAGTCATAAAGCGTTGAGATGATGGAGATGCCTCAATAACGACCCAACCAGATCCACAGCACACTGCAACATTACTGCAGATCAGATAGCACACCAACTGCTCATGAATGGGAAAGGAAGCCATAGAATCAAAGTTCCGAAAGTACAGCAAGAGGCCCAAGAACAAACAAGGGATCTGACTCTCCCAATCGAGATATCTGAATTAAACGAGGCTATTAAGGAGAGCAAAACTGGTAAAGCATCCAGTCCAGATGCCCTCCGTATGGAGCAAATCAAGAATTTCGGCCCAGAAACAAGGAGTGGATCCTGCAGCTTTTCAACAACTGTATGAACCAGTGCCAAATACTTAGCCTTTTGAGTCACCTTTATAAGCTGTTCGAACGTATGATTCTGAATAGAATCCTACCAGTAATAGACCCTCTTCTCATACCCGAACAAGCAGGATTTCGACCAAACAGAAGCTGCACAGGGCAACTTTTGAATCTCACTCAGTTTATAGAGGATGGCTTTGAAAGCCGTCGAGTAACGGGCATGGTCTTCATGGATCTCACAGCAGCGTATGATACTGTCCATCATTGGTTACTCAATGCAAAATTATACAATATGATCAAGAACGCCCACCTCATTAGACTACTCAGCACTCTCCTCCAAAACCGCAGGTTTTTTGTTGAATTTCAAGGACAACACAGTCGCTGAAGAGCACAGGAAAATGGTCTACCTCAGGGAAGCGTTTTGGCTCCACTTCTCTTCAACATTTATACCAACGACCAGCCATTGACCCCAGGCACAAGGAGATTCTTATATGCAGATGACCTAGCCCTTGCTACGCAGAGCTTATGCTTTGAAAGAGTGGAAAGAAACCTGACAACATCACTTAGAACACTGTCAAGTGACTACAATTGGAACCAACTCAGACCAAACCCTTCGGAGACACAAGTGTATGTCTTTCATTTAAGGAACAGGGAAGCTAATCGTGAGCTACATACTGCATGGTCAGGCATCCAACTCCAGCATCATCACGCACCTAAATACTTGGGAGTCACTCTCGATAGAACTCTCACATTCAAAACTCACTGCAAGAACACCAAAATGAAAATCTCCGCTCGAAACAACCTAATTCGCAAACTAGCTGGGACACAGTGGGGGATCACATCCACAGGACAGTTCTGGATTCGCCGCTCAGTTGTATACTCGCCACCGACTTGTGTACCTGCTAGTCAGTTGTGTGTTCATCGCAGCAGAGTTGTTGTCTGCCGTCAGCCGACGCTGACCTAGCCGCTCCGACTCGAACTAGACAGATTTCTGTAGACCATGTTCACCACTGTGTTCTGTATCGTCGTTAATAAAGATAAGTACCGACTTTCATTTAATCCGAGTGTTTTGGTTTTCATCTTTCTGTTCACTGTTCCAGCGGACCGGTCGGCCCGCTATTAAAAGTGTGGCGGTGACTTCGTAGGCCGTTTCTACAGTGAAGTGTTGTCGCTACGAAGGCCGTCACAAAACTGGCGACGAGGACTTCCGAACTCGTGTGCAGGGCTGGTTTAACTTGTTTCTTGAGATAGAATTTTGGGGGCTGGTTTAATTTGTGTTCACTATGTCTGCCGAATTACAACAGTTGATCTTGTTACAGAGTCAGCAAATACAAAGTCTGGTGGAAGCAATCACCAAACAAGCGGCTAATCCACCACCACACAAGGAACAAGCACAGGCAGCTCCGCCTTTTCGTGCTTTTGAGGCATCACGAGAAGAATGGCAAGAATATTTCGCGCAGTTGCAGGCACACATGTCAGTCTACAAAATCACAGGTAATGAGCGGCAGCTTTATTTAATTTCCACTGCAGGCGTGGAAGTCTATAGACTACTTTGTAAGTTGTTTCCGGAATCCAAGCCAGAAGCTTTAGACTATGACGTTGTTGTTACCAAGCTTGCTGAGTATTTCGAGTCGAGAGTTCATGTGGCAGCAGCCAGATTCAAGTTCTTCAGATTAAAGAAACTGCCACATCAATCTAATAAACAGTGGTTAACAGATTTACGGGGCCTCACCCGTCAGTGCCGATTTAATTGAGTGTGTGGAGCTTCCTACAGTGATGTCATGTTACGAGACGCTATTACTCAAAACATTGCAGATTCTCGTATTCGTGCTGCTATCTTAAAGTTGCCTGACCCGTCATTAGAGACTGTGATGAACATTATTGAAGCCCAAGATACTTTTGACTATGCTGAGTGTGAGTTAGATCAGCCATGTATTTCTCAAATTGCCTGTGCTAAGCAAGTTATGTCACGCCCGCGGCCCCACCGGCAGAGTCAGACTGTAAATACTAGCCGGCCGCGTCATGATAAACACATTCGTCAGCCGCGTGTGCAAAATGATAGAGTTAAGTCTTGCCCTAAGTGTGTTCTTGCTCATCCTCGTGAACGTTGCCCGTTAAGAAACGCGGCTTGTCACTTTTGTCAAAGGAAAGGACACATCCAGACTGTTTGTTTGCGTAAACGCAAGAACAATTCTAGTGCTGCCCAGCCCATGGATATTCATGTTCTTCAAAGCCAGCCCGCCCAGAAGGTCGCGTTTAAAGACTCTTCCACGGTTCGTGTGGGTAATAAACTTGTTCGCAATAAGCCACCCACCCAGCCCTCTGATATGCGTCCCGAGCGTACTTCAAACGCTGTAAACAGTAATGTACAGACTGCAAGTGAAGCAGGAGTTGTTGTTCCACCCGCCCAACCCACGAGTTGTCGTAAGCAGCGACCACGCGCTAAACACGCTGATTTTGTGTCTTCCGCCTCCGCTGCACCGATCCAGAGACAGTGTAATAAACTATTTGTGAAGCTACGCATCCAGGATAAGACCTTCAATTTTCAATTAGACACTGGTGCGTCTGTGACTCTCATAAATAGTGCTACGTATGCGGCTATCGGCCGCCCTAAACTTTCAGCGGCTAAACATTCTTTGGCTACTTATAGTGGCGAACACATTCCTGTGTTAGGTGTATGTAGCGTGCCAGCCACATTCCGGGGCAACACAAAAACAGTTTCATTCACAGTGCTCCGCGCTATAGACAGTGTAAACATTTTCGGATTAGACTGTTTTGACTTGTTTGGCCTGTCTATCCAAGACAATGTGTTGCAACTTAATTCTGTTGTTGTTCCTCAAGACAGCATAACCGATTTGTGTAACCAATACAGTGACATATTTAAATACGAACTCGGTTGTGCTGCGAACTTTGCCGCTCATATTACGTTAAAAGATAATGCTCAGCCTCGATTTTTTCGTGCTCGTCCAGTGCCTCACGCCCTCCGGGCACCTGTAGAAGATGAACTTCGTCGTTGGCAAAACAACGGTGTTATTCAACCCATTTCAGCGAGCCAGTGGGCTTCTCCCTTAGTTATTATAAAGAAACCGTCTGGCAAGTTACGTTTGTGTGCTGATTTTAAGTCGACAGTTAATCCTCAGACTGTCATTGATTCTTTTCCTTTACCTAGACCGGACGAGCTGATGGATAAGTTAGGGGAAGCTTGTTTCTTTTCCAACATTGATCTCCGTGAAGCATATTTGCAATTGCCCGTCGACGAGCAATCACAACAGTATTTTGTCATAAACACGTCATTGGGGTTGTTCCGTTTTCTGCGTTCGCCTTTTGGTTGTGCGTCAGCTCCAGCTGTTTTTCAGCGTTTTTTGTCCCAACTTTTGGCTAATGTGCCATCGTGTTGCACCTATTTAGACGATATTGTTGTGTCCGGTCGGACGCCTGCTGAACATTTCCGTAATTTGGAGTGTTTGTTTACAGTGTTGTCTCAGGCAGGCCTACGTTGCAACATCGATAAATGTTCATTTTTCCTTACGGAGTTGGAGTATCTGGGACATGTTATTAATGCTCAAGGCATTCATCCCTCCCAGTCACATTTAGCAGCTATTCGTGATTTGCCCGCCCCTCGCAATCTGCATGAATTGCAAGCAGTTCTTGGCAAATTGACATATTATATTAGGTTTATACCTAATGCCTCACAGATTGCTGCACCGTTGCATCGTCTCCGCCGTAAGAATGTTCCGTTTGTGTGGTCAGCTGATTGCCAATCAGCCTTTCAGCAGCTTAAAGAGGCTTTATTGAATGATCGTTGTCTGGTCCATTACGACCCTGACAAGCCTCTGGTGTTAGCTTGTGATGCCTCTTCTTTCGGCCTCGGTGCTGTGTTGTCTCACCGAGTCGGTAACACCGAACGTCCTATTGCGTTCGCCTCTAAATTGCTAAACAAAGCTCAGTGTAATTATAGCCAATTGGACAAGGAAGCGTTGGCTATTGTGTTCGGTTGGTTGGTTGGTTGGTTTGGGGAAGGAGACCAGACAGCGAGGTCATCGGTCTCATCGGATTAGGGAAGGAAGTCGGCCGTGCCCTTTGAAAGGAACCATCCCGGCATTTGCCTGGAGCGATTTAGGGAAATCACGGAAAACCTAAATCAGGATGGCCGGACGCGGGATTGAACCGTCGTCCTCCCGAATGCGAGTCCAGTGTCTAACCACTGCGCCACCTCGCTCGGTATATTGTGTTCGGTGTCACAAAATTCCATCACTACCTCTATGGTAGACCATTCTATTTAGTAACAGATCACAAGCCTCTGACGTCGCTGTTTCATCCGTCTAAACCAGTTCCTCAGCGGACAGCTCAGAGACTACAACGTTGGGCTCTTTTGTTATCACAATACCAGTATGAGATACTGTATCGCCCTACAGCTCAGCATGCAAACGCTGACGCGCTTTCTAGATTGCCGATTGCTGCGGATGATGTCTTCAATTCCTCTGACGACTCTTGCCATCAGATTGACGCCGATGAGCATCAATCCCTCCGGGATTTTCCGATTGATTATCGTCAGGTGGCACATGCGACAGCTACAGATCCTCATCTGAGTTTACTATTACGTTTTGTTCAACGTGGTTGGCCGTCCAAGGCAAAGGACATATCGGATCCTGTGGTTCGTCGCTATTATCCGTAACGTCATCTGTTGTCTGTTTCGCATGGAGTTTTGCTGTTACGCACCGAGAATGACCAGCTTCGTGCAGTGGATCCCCACGTGCTCCAATCCAAGGTCCTCGACTTGTTGCATCAAGGTCATTGGGGAGTGGTCCGCACCAAGCAGCTTGCCCGCAGTCATTGTACATGGATCGGCATTGATGAGCAGATTACGCAGATGTCTACAGATTGTTCGACGTGTGCCGAACACCAAGCTGCTCCACCTCAACGCTATTTTGAGTGGGCAAGCCCTGCCGGTCCCTGGCAGCGAGTACATATTGATTTCGCTGGTCCATATTGGCATTCTCGTTGGCTCATCGTGATAGATGCATTTAGTAATTTTCCATTTGTTGTGCCCATGCAGTCTACAACGTCTGCACAAACTATACAGGCGTTGACTTCAATTTTTTGTATTGAGGGTCTTCCAGAAGTTTTAGTGTCTGACAATGGTCCACAATTTACCTCTGCTGAATTTGAAGGTTTTTGTTCTGCCAATGGCATTCGCCATGTTCTTACTCCGCCGTTCCACCCTCAATCGAATGGTGCAGCGAAACGTTTTGTACGCACATTCAAGGATCATATGGACCGCCTTCGTGCTACGCACTCTCGTCAGCAGGCCCTCATCCCGTTCCTGTCGTCGTACCGGACCACGCCACGCGACGGCCCTTCGCCTGCGGAGCTTCTCCACGGCCGTCGTCATCGCACCCTACTACGGTTGTTGCACCCCCCGGATCGACCCGCCGCTTCTGAGCATCGCACGCATTTTCAGCGCAACGACACCGTTTTTTTCAGAGTTTATCACGGTCGCCGTTGTTTGGAACGTGGTACCGTGATAAGTGTCCAGGGTCGCGGTTTTTATACTGTTCAAGGTGCTACTGGGGTGCACAGGAGGCATCAGAACCAGTTGCGCCACGCTGGCCACCCGGATTCTGCCGCTCGTTCTTTGTCCACAGATTTGGTCCGCGGCGGGTTCCAGCCGCGCCTTCCGACTTCGCTGCCGCCCCCAGGGCAGCAGCAGCAGCCGTCGCCGCTACCACGCCGACAGCCCGTCCCGTTGATGCCTCCCGCGCAGCTTCATGCGGGAGCGCCCCAGGTGGTCGCTCCGGCGCCTGCGGTCCCTCTTCAGTCGCCACCGCCTTCGGAGCTGATGGACGTCGACCCCTCAGCCTTCCCAAGCGGTGGCTGTGCAGCCTGTACTGCAGCCGCTTTCCTTGGGCACCCCCAAGGAGTCTGACACCGCAGCGCCTTGTCCGGCACCCACTCAGCAGCCGTCGACGCAGCGTCAGGAGACGCTGCCTCTCTTCGTGGGTCCCGACGCCCCATCGCGTCCAGTACTAGAAGCTGCGCCCGTGGTCACAGGCGTGCACCCTGACCTCGGTTTTCAGTCGGTGTTTCCCGAGGCCCCGCGCAGGCAATGCTGGGGTGTGGACCGGGGACTGCCACCGACAACAGTCTCCGCCCCGGTCTCTTCTGCTGCGTCTGCGGCCAGACCCCTCCCCCGCCGTCGACGCCCGCCACGTCATTATTCAACGACGGTGCGGCGATTTGGGGGAGAGGAGTGTTATATCCTAGCCAGTAATGCCAACCGAGCCCGCTGCCAAAAGGTTGGCAGCATCAAAGTCCGGACGCCGTCCGCATAAGCGGCGCCAGCGATACAGGAAATCGCCGCAAGTCTGCGCGCGCCACCGCTGGCTTCTGGCTTCTTAAGCGCTGGAGTCGCGAGCGCTAGGACAGTTCTGGATTCGCCGCTCAGTTGTATACTCGCCACCGACTTGTGTACCTGCTAGTCAGTTGTGTGTTCATCGCAGCAGAGTTGTTGTCTGCCGTCAGCCGACGCTGACCTAGCCGCTCCGACTCGAACTAGACAGATTTCTGTAGACCATGTTCACCACTGTGTTCTGTATCGTCGTTAATAAAGATAAGTACCGACTTTCATTTAATCCGAGTGTTTGGGTTTTCATCTTTCTGTTCACTGTTCCAGCGGACCAGTCGGCCCGCTATTAAAAGTGTGGCGGTGACTTCGTAGGCCGTTTCTACAGTGAAGTGTTGTCGCTACGAAGGCCGTCACAAAACTGGGTATAATGCAGAGTGTGATCTTGCGAAGATAGCATCAGCATTGAAACATACCAATGTTGAGTTTGTATCTGCTCTCAGATGCCACAATGAATCTCATCTGAATTCTTCTGCTAGCAGAGTTAATTTGGAGATGGAACGGCTGCTTATTTCAGGTGCTGGGGCACATTTTGGCCTGGTTCCTGTTGATTACCTAGTAGATGGGATTATACTAGGCATGGCCTTCACCTCATTAGAAGGGGAAGGGTAAACTGACTGGGCAAATAGCAGAAAATTTATGGGGTGAAGGCATTGTCATGAGTGATAAAATACCAGTGGTTACAGGGTTCAGAACAGCACTTTTTTAATTTTGCAAGGACAGAAAGAAACTAAGTTTTAAAAGGAGGTTAGTTAGGATTGAAAGAAACATTCAGTTTGAGAAAGAACAAAATGACATAATTATGGCATATATAATCATCACCACAAGCCGCTGTTGATTAAAAATTTTCAGCAATCAGCAGATACTTTATTTCCACACAATTTCAACTCAGTCAGTGTTAAATGCCATCTACCTTTATTGCTTCAAATGGTTTGGGTACTAAGAAGTAATTAATGAACTAATTACCTGCATTGTTAAATTAGAGGCATTAAACCCAGCTGACGTAATCTGCCTCTCTGAACACCATGTGACCTTTAGTATAGATGTGTTACAGCATTTAGGTCAGTGTCTCACGTTTGTAGAACAGCCGCTGCCGCCTCCTCCTCCTCCTCCATTACTGGCATGGCTGCCTCTGCCACCACCACAGCTTCATCCACAACCAGCACAGCCCCTCTTGACACCTCCATTGTGGCTTCCATTCCTACAGATCCATTTTCTACATCACTTCGTCCAGCCCTTTTATCTTTGGTTGAGCCATAATCCCATTCCCTGTGCCTCCCACTGACCTTTTCCATCCGGCATATAGTGGGGCACTCTTGGAAGTTCTGATGCAAATCTCTGTGCCACATCTGATCCTGTCACTGTTGCTGCCTCCCAGCTGCCGGCTTGGCTTATTCAGTGACGACTCTGCCTTTCTGTCGTTTTTCATGTCCCCGATCATGGTGGTTGCATCAGTGCCACAGCGGATGCCTGGTTACCCCACAGCATCGTCCCATTTCGAGCCCGATAAAAGGACACCTCTCATCAGCCGCTGATGCCACCAATGGCTCATCAGTCCCGCCGTGCCTCCTCCCTACAGCAGCCTCATCACCTCTAAGCTGGCTTCGCGAACTTTCCTTAAGGAGGCAGGGATATTGTACTGACCTGGGCTTCATTGCTAAGGAACTTAGTCATGTAATGTGGGCTGCCACTGCTCCATGTCATTGGAGAAACCACCGTCTTAGAAGTAGGGAGCAGTATGGCAATAACATAAGCAAGCCAGGCTGCTTCCAACCACCCCTCCTGCAGCCACCATGGTAATATGTGCTGCCATGTCAGGATTCTGCAGAGATGCCTTCTCCTCCACCAACCCCGATACCGGTTGCAGGCTCAAGGCCTCCAGCCTCCAACACCATCACATTCGCTGCTGCAGCTTGCCACATTGCCACTGGCTCCACCACCAGCACAGCCTCCTGCTGATGCTGCTGCTCCTCCTCCTCCTCCTCCTCCTCCTCCTCCATTATCGGCACAGCTTCCTCTGCCCCCAGCAAAGATTCCTCCTCTGCCTCCGCACGGCTTCTCTCAACATCTCTGTCGTGGATTCCATTCCTATGGTTTCATTTTTTGTGTCACTATCTGCTCCCCTATCACTCTTAGTTGAGCCATCACTCCCATTCCCCATTCCTCCCACTGTCCTTTTCATCAGGTATATGGTGGGGCACTCATGGAAGTTCTGATGAAAATCTCTGGGCAACATCTGGTCCCATCACTGTCGTTGCCTCCTGGTGGCTGGCTTGCCCCCCCCCCCCCCCCCCAACATCAACCCTACCTGTCTGTGATTTTTAATGTCCCTGTTTGTGGCAGCCTTTCCTATCGGTTGCATCAGGGACAGACTTGATGTCTGATCAGCCCACTGGCATCGTCACATCTCAGGCAGCCACCACTGATCGAGTATCACCTTTCATCAGCCACTGATGCAACCAAAGGCCCATTGGTCCCAGCATGCAACATCCTGGCATTAGCTGCATCATCTCTCAGCTGTCTTTGCCACCTCGTCTTAAGGGGGCAGGGATATTGTACCCACCTAGGTTCCATCGTTAAGCAACACAGGCATGTACTGTGGGCTGCCGCCACTCCAGGCTGTTGGTGGCAGCACTGTGGGAGATGCAGCAGAACAGTATGGCAATAACATAAGCACACCAGGCTGTTGTCAGCTGCACCTCCCACAGCCACTGCTAGTGGTGTAGGAGTTGTCACAATCAGTGCTGCCACTGCAGGCACTGGTTCTTCCTCCATAGGTCATGTCTTGTGCTCACCGATTGTCACAGCTGTATTCTTCCACTACGTGACGATACAGGGCACCGCCTGGCAGCTCGGGACCAGTTCACATCAGGAGTTGCTCTGGGCCAAGAGCCGATCAGATTCCGATCCCTCATTTGGAACTCACCTTGCCGTATGCTCTGAGCAATGTCTGAGTGGTCACTCCGCATCTTGTCCAAGTTCTTGTCACTAGGCCCAACATTGGCTGCACCTGAATCCTACTACTCTCCACCAATACAGCCATAATTAAATTGCTCCAATAAGAAATCTCCCAATGAAGCAACCACTTTTTTGTATTCTGTTTATGAGTGAAAATATAATTCATTTATTCTTGCTTCCTGGTGCATGCTAATTGGTGTGGCTCTTGTGATCATGGCACGAAAACTGTGAACACCAGCAATGAGATATTAACCTTAGTTTTTGACTGAGATTTCTCAAATATATTACTTTGTGAGGTCACAAAAAACTTTAGGTTTCCAGGCATGCATTTTACTACAAGACTAAGAGGACCACCCATAAAGTAGAAATGAAAAGGACTGTCATCTGAACCACTTATTTCTAATTAAGAATATGGATTTTGGTGCCATATTTTCTTGTATTCAGAGTTCAACGCCAGGCCACAAGGAGCCCTGCTGCCATTCTCTGCTTAAACATGGGCCTTGCACTACTTATACTTTGGTGTTCTGTAGTGTGAATACTCAAAGCTCACATGTGTGCACTCAGGTTTGAGTGGTTAATACTTATCAGTAATGTCTGCTCACTGGCTTGTTCACTGACTTCTCTACATTGCTTTTTAATGTTGATGTCATAGGCTGCAATTTGACTGTTGTTCTTATAGACTAGATTTTTTTTTAACTTGGACTTTGAGTTTACAATTTCCTGTGCCTTACTTTACAACATTCAACATTTTTGCTTCCTCTTGATCCCTTCTTGCCCAGGTATGAGATAAAAAATCTGAAGCTTTCAGAAGTAATACTAAATGTTTTAGTGTCACTGTTTTCATTAATTTATATAAATCTCTTATTGAAAACTCTAATCAGTTTTAAGAGATTACCTTGGTGGGGTCCTCTTCTAATGCAGTTGTTACACGTGGCTTCGGTGTTCTTCGGGCCACAGCATGTGGATCGAAACTCGAGTGACTTGGTGTACGAACAAAGTTTGGATCTGCACCACTTGGAGATAGGCTCCTGCATAAACAAAAACCAAATATGCCATCAGACAATTATAATTCTTACAAGGTGGTGGAAAACTGGACCACAAAGAGCAAGCTTATGAGCTTTGTAGTAAAAAATTCACACAATCCTAGAGGCTATGCAAAACCAATAGCAGCTATGACATTAGTACCTATTAGATAACACATTCAAACTTACTGTCTCATACAAAACTCTATTGCAAAATTAATGTTTAAAAGAAACTTACTTAATTTAACATTTCACTCTGCAAGTGTCTGTCATTAGAACTGTATGGATTTGATTTTCATTGTCTTTAAACTCAGTGCCCATTTGCAGATGTACATCAACTGATTACTGATTTTGGTCTGTACTAACCACCTTCAGATCTGTTTTATGGTGAAAAAGTATAAATACATATAAATGAGCAATATATACTAAACTAATTAACATTACACTAGACAATGCTGCCATATGGGCATAGATATTAAAGAAGAGCTACATAAATGTATCCAAATGTCAATACATAAAAATATCCATGGGATAAAAGCAATTACACAAAAACAGTGACATCAATTAAAATCAAATGTGGAATATATACAGCATGTTCGGAAACAGAAACCATAATATGACATCTGATGTGTTGAGATGTCATACATAAACTACCAACTGATGGAACTGTTGACATTGCATTGCAGAGCAATCATGATAAGCAGAATACCAGAGCACTTGGCAACAGTACCAAGTGTCATAACTCCAGACACAGTTTACAGGACTAAGTTTAATAAAAATACAATCGTCGTTATGATAGCTACAAAAAATAGAACATTAAAAATACTAACCAACTACTGAAATGTTAAGAATGGAAATAAAGTGGCACAAGCTGTGCATGCAGTTATGACACCTGACAACTGTCATCAACTGTGCGGTGTTCTGCGATCAAGATTGCATGGCAATATGATGTTAACAGTCCCATCAATCACTAGTTTATGTATCAAGTCTAAAGATAGGGGATGTTGTCTTATGAATTTTATTTCAAGACATGTTGGACGTATTCTGTATTTGATCTTTATTAATACTGACAGCATAACTGTTTTCATCCCATGAACTTTTTTACGTACTGTCATTCAGGTAAGTTTATCTAGCCTACGATTAATGTCTATGCACATACGGCAGCACAGTCCGGTAAAATCTTACCTTATGCAGTTTACATTGCACATTTATTTGTATTTACATTTTTCAATCATAAAACAGATTTGAATATGTTCACCACAGACTGAAATCGATTATTAACTGATGTACATTTGTAATAAAACATTGGGATTAATAACAACTAAAAATCAGCATTCCCTGGATCACTGTTTCACTTCATTGTGAAAATTTATTAACTCATAAAAATAAACATATTTGGTTCTCCCTTAAGGTTTTCACATAAATCTGCAGAGGAGTTTGAAAATAATTATTGAATGTAGCTCTGGCATTCACAGGCCAAAGTTCAGATGTAATGCTCAAAACATATTGGACAAACATTTGACAAGAAGAATGGCAATGCATACCACAGAATCAGTATGATCCAACAACAACATCAGAAAAAATCTTAAAGTAAGATCATTAAACACCCAATTAAAAAAGATGAAAAACAAGAAAGGAAATTTAACATCAATTTACACATTTCTATGAGAAGTTTTGAAGAAGTGCTTATACCACATCAAAAGATATTCCTGAACATAACTTGTAAATTTGAAATCTTTCAGACTATAAGCCTTAAAAATGATGATAACTTCCTTCTACTACATTCTTTATAAAAATAATATCCTGAATCACTCCACTATTGAACTATATTAGCCTAGACCAACAAATTCATGTGTCCATCCACTGGGTCCCAAATTCTGCCAAACATAATTCTAAAGTGTGTGCTTCATTTGTAAATTTCACATTGAAGGAGGTATTAACAAAAAAAAAAGATCATACTGTTCTAATGGCCTGTAGTTACAGCAAAGATTCATTAACAAGAGGATAAATGAATGAGCCATACCCATATTCAAAAACTGTATGAAATGATAAGAAGTAGAGAGGTATAGAGAAGACAAACAATTCACCTACAATTGCCTATAAGACTGATAATAGAATGAATGTGAAAAACTACTGGGCGTTTGAATCTAATAAAGTGAAATGAACACTACTCTCTTCAGTAATATTTCACGTTATTGGATTTGTACGGAAGTTGACTGAATTGGGTAACTAAATTAATTTAAAAACATATTGCTCATTTTATAGCTTTCAGTCTAGCAAGTATATGAGTCAGTCTCTCTCTATCATCTCTGAATGGACATGTTCAAGATAGTACCAGAATGTTGATGAAATTCTGAAAGGCGGTATTTGAGAAAGTGGCAGATATTGATGATATTTAGCAACAATGATTGAAACATCATTATCATCTCAATTCAGAGTCTATCAGATGCAAAACTTTTATTAAAAATTTGTGTACTATCTTAACTTTCCACAAGGTAATGGGAAATCACAGTAACTGGTTACACATTGCTGCAAACATGATAAACATTATGCCTTAGGTATTTATGTAAATAAAACTTTCTTTTTTCTTTTGTTAGTCATCAATCCATCAAATGACCATTTCCTACCTTATGCTAATCTTTTCATCTCTACATAATTATTACACCCAACATTTTCTGTAATATGTTTTGCACATTCTTGTCTTGATCTGCCAGTATTATTTTTCCTCTTTACTGTTCCTTCAGCACCAGGTTAAATATATCTGGCTGCCATAGCAAATGTTGCATTAACCTGTCCTCATCCTTATTTTTTTTTTAATACTTCTTCATTTTGTGCCCATGTAATTTGCAACTTCCTTTGATAGCATCACATTTCAAATGCTTCCAGTTTCTTCTAGCATTGGCATCTGCTCCCTTTGCATTTCTATTCATCTTTCAAAACTTTCTTTTACCTCCTTTATCGCCTCTTCAATATGCAAATTGCATGGTGTAATATCACTTTATATTCTACCAATTATCCCTGCACAATTCTATGAGTGAATTACGTTTCCTACTTAACCATCTACATACTCGCAGAATCGATGCGCAAAATAGTACAGTACAATACTATTCCATGAGCGCATAATTATTCTTTGTAATATTCTCTCTGGTGTGTGTTGAGAGGACTTCTAGGATTTTCTCCTGCCGAATAGCCGCATTGAATAATTGTAATTTTGCTATCGAGATTACTGGAAGAAAGAGATTGGAAATATATTGTATGCTAATCAAGAGAATATACACTGAGAATTTACATCAAAGGTCTGTAACGAATTTCAGTATACATGTATTCTCTAATTGGAAATTTGCACAGAGGTGTCGTGTCGTTGGTAATCAGGAGGGAACTTCCAATGAATTGGAAACGAATCTGCAATTATTAGATCCAAGAGCTCCATTATTTCATTGGATAATTAAACTCTATCAAAGCAAACTTTCCACTTGATCTGAGGTTTCCCCAACTGACTACGCAAAGCAAGAAAATCAAGACATTTTATTTACACAGGATTGCAGATCGCTTCGAATCATCGAGACTGAGGACAAGGAGAGTCGTTGTCCGATTCTGATTAAACAATTAAAGCTTAATTATAACTTTCTTGAGCGACTGTGATGACTGTGATATGGCTGCTTATGAATGAGATCATTAGTAAAATACTAATAACTAAATTTCCTCCTCACCAGAAACCAGTATAAACACAATATTAATTAAAATTATAATGGCAGTGGTCATAGGCTGCAATCCTAGCTTACACCATTAACCAATGGTGTAAGACAACTTTACACAAAGTTGTCTTTCTTCACCTTCCCCTAACTACTCCCAGTTGTGTATTGTAGATACTCAAGTCATTTATTTATCACTATACTTTAGCCCCAATCTTTTACAGATTGTGAACATTTTTATTCATCCTCAAACCCTTTTATCAGTTCATAAATGCTAGGAAAGTATCCTGATTTTTCTTCAGTCTATCCTCCATTACCAAGAGCAATGACACAATTGCTTTATAATACTGTTTCTCTTCTTGAAATCAAACTGATCCCCACAGGGTAAACCTTCAATTTTTCTTTCGATTTTTCAGTATATTATTCAGATCAGCAGTTAACAAGCATGACTTGTCAAGCTAACCCTCCAGTAACTATCATATTTATCTGCCTTTTCTGGTAATGTGATGATAATGCTTTTCTAAAAATCTGATGGCAACTCACCCATGTCATAGATGCTATTCTTTGGCATTGTCAACTGGAGGAGACACGCAATCTGTTGATTTAAAACGCATGTGGATAAAAATTCTATGTCAAGATCATAAATTTTGTTTACTGACTACCAGTTCTGGCTCATTACCACGGCATCATCAGATAAATTTAAAATCTTGTTCAGGGTGTAACACTCATTATGCATCATCATGTTTTTTGGAACTAAGTTGCCCTAGTAACACAACAATATCCTAAAGTGAAAATCTAAGTTGGTTAAGTAAATTCACAATTTTAATCACTAATCAAATGTTGTTACAGTGCCCATTTTGCCACACACATGTACAAATGATTGACAGAACTTATAGTTGCATTACCTGTGAGTGGATGTAAACAAGATATCATTTCCAACATTCATATCAGAAACAAGGAAAAGTGGGCTCCAGTTCCAGAGGGATTTCAGGCACTCAGACCTGGGAGAATAAATCACTTTCACAAAGAAAACCGAGGACAGATGTAACCATGTAAGGGTCGTCCACTAAAACACTGGGACAAGAAAGGCTGGAGGGTATATTTAGTGTGAAGGGCCAAAAGGTGGGGCCAGTGCAACAAAACATTGATCACAGTGAGGGGTGCCCCCACAAAAAGAGAAAGGGGGGGGGGGGGGAGTGCAGAGTAGAAAACCATGGGTCAACCTAGCATGGTGATACGAAGACACCAGAGGATGGTAGAATTCCACTGGGAAAGGCACGGAGGGAAGATCGCCATGTGGTGCGAGTCTCCTGTATCAGACATGGGGGTAGCCCCCAAGAGTCAGCCCACAATTAAGCAAAAAGGGATTTGGCATAAAGCCGCAAATTCACTCCTGGAGTGGTCACGGAGAATGGGGACAGGTGGCAGCCCACCCAGCCAGATTATCGGCAAGTTCATTACCCGGGATACCCATGTGACTGGTAACCCAAAGGAAATCAACCAAACAAGCAGCAGTGCCAAGATCTGCGAGAAGGTTGTGGGTGGCAGAGACTAAGAGGTGGCGAGACAAACACCAAGCCATATTCTGAAGGCCAGTCATTGAGTCCATACATAACAAATCTTGGGTGAAGGAGGACCGAAGGAGGACCATTTAATAAAGCGGAAAGCTAAACGGCCATCAGATCCACGGTAACCACACCACACATGGCAGGCAATAAATAATGTTCTGTGTCAACAGAAGACATGAATGCATATCCCATGCAATCAGTGGATTTAGAGCCACTGGTGTAAGGAACCATAGCATCCTGAAACTCCCATAAGAGTTTGCAGAACAAACAATGGAACACCACTGGAGTGATGAAGGCCTTCGGGCACGGAAGGGATCCATCAGAATCTGGGGCTGAGGGAGTGGAGATAAGCAAGACAGAGCACACCATTAAATCAATCCGAGGGCAGGCAGTGGGCAGGCGACATCCCAAAGCCGCAAAAAGAATAGAAGAGGATAGTGATGGCGATGAAAACCAAATGTTGGGACTGCCGAACTGAAAGGGGAAGGATCTGAGCATCAACCAGAAGACTATTGACAGGACTAGTGTGAAAGGCACCAGTGGCTAAATGGATACCACGGTGATGAAGCGGGTCCAAGAGAAGCACTGTGGAAGGGGGCAGTTGATCTATAAACCTGACAAATATTGTCAAGATGAGCCAGAACTAATGGCCAATAATGATGGAGAAGAGTCGAATAATTTGGGCCCCAAAAGATGTGGGCAAGGGAGCAAAGGACACTGAGTTTACGAAAACAGCCAACTTTCAGATGGTGGTTATGGGGCAACCAAGTAAGCTTACTGTCAAAAAGAAGACCCAAGATATGGAACTGGGGGATCATGGTCAGGTGTTGGGTATTGAGGTACAGTTCCGGATCAGGACTGTAGCACAGCAACAGAAATGCACCACCCTCGACTTAAGGGGAGAGAATTGAAAACTGTGTGAGTGTGTTCATGCAGAAGTGTGCTGTCTGGCACCCTGGAGCTCTTGCTCCACAGAGGCCACCGACTGGAAGCTAGCCCAAATACAGAAATCATCCACATACAGAGCAGGGTGAGCAACGGTCTGGCAGAGGCCAAAAGTCCATTAGCAGCAATGAGAAAAAGAAGGACACTTAATATGGAGCTCTGTGGAACGCCATTCTCCTGGGCTGTGGAGAGCTGAGAGCGGTGCCAACCCGAACTCTGAATAACCAGTGGGACAGGCACTGGCGAATAAAAATTGAAAGTGGGCCCTGAAAACCGCACTCATGGAGCATAAGTAGAATGTGATGACATCAAGCTGTGTCATAGGCTTTATGAAGAGAAAGATGGTGGTGCTGAGAAAAGGCCTGCCAAACTGCAGTTTCCAATCGAAGAAGAGAGTCGATCAGACTGCACCTCTTGAAAGCTGCAAGGAGATAAAAAGTCCCGATATTTGAGGACCCAACAGAGCTGACGAGCCATCATCTGTTCAAATAACTTGCAGGTGGCGTTGGTCAGACTGATTGGCTGGTAACTATCAAGGTACGACAGATCCTTGCCAAGGACAGAAACGACAATAATGTCTCTCCAGAGAGAGCAGAAAATGCCTTGGAGCCAAATACTGTTAAATACCTGGAGGACATATTCTCATTGTGGAGGACTGAAGTGTTGAAACAATTGGTTATGGATGAAATCAGGGCCAGGGGCCAAATCATGGGAAGAAGAGGGTTAGAAGTAGTTTCTATTCAGTAAAAGCTTCATATTGAAGGATTCCACCCGACAGAGGGTAAAAAATAAGTGGGAAGCTTCAGTCTGCTGTTTCCAGAGGAGGTGTCCCACCAGGAGGGGGGCCCATCACTGGTGGGCACCGAAGAAGGGGGACACTTCTCCAGCCGGGGAGGTGGAGCAGTACCTGGAGTGGATGGCACTGGAACTGGAGGGGAGCAGGAGAGGAGGGGGAGGGGGCAGAGGGGTAAGGAGGAGGAGTAAGGAGGCGGAAAGAACATAACAGAGGCAATGTTAGAGATCATCAACACAGGGCTAAGACTGCCACATTTCTGATGAGCCTCAGTGTAAGATAAATGATCCAAGGACTTTTACTCCTGCATTTTCTTTGCCTTCTTATAAATCAGGCAATCTGGTAGCGCAGACAGTGATGGTCATGACAATAAACACACACAGATGGCAGAAAACAGGGGCTCCCCTCACACAGTGGATGTCCACATTCACCACATATAGGGTCTGCCGTGCATCAGGAAGACGTGCTTGAAATGCAAACACCGCACATCACACCGACAACACATAACCTTGACTTTCTTCGGGAGGGTATCTCCCTCAAATGCCACGATAATGGTGCCAGTATTGATGCAATTGTTCTCACGACCTTTCTGCACACACCAAACAAACTGAACGCCCCTATGAAAAATGATTTCCTGAACCATATTCAAAGACTGGTGAGGACACTGAGACGTCACGAAGATGGTAACAAGCATGAAGGGCTTGCAGACTGGGTGCCAGAAGAAGTTTTGAACAACAAGAACCCAGCTACATCTTACAGAGAGACTTCACTTCACCAAACTTGTCGCTGATATTTTCCACAAGGATAGATTGCATGCAACCGGTGGTGGAGTGTTTGTCGCTGTTAGTAGTAGTTTATCCTGTAGTGAAGTAGAAGTGGATAGTTCCTGTGAATTATTATGGGTGGAGGTTACACTCAACAACCGAGCTGGGTTAATTGGCTCCTTTTACCGACCTCCCGACTCAGCAGCGTTAGTGGCAGAACAACTGAGAGAAAATTTTGAATACATTTCGCATAAATTTCCTCAGCATGTTATAGTCTTAGGTGGAGATTTCAATTTACCAGATATAGACTGGGACACTCAGATGTTTAGGACGGGTGGTAGGGACAGAGCATCGAGTGACATTATACTGAGTGCACTATCCGAAAATTACCTCGAGCAATTAAACAGAGAACCGACTCGTGGAGATAACATCTTGGACCTACTGATAACAAACAGACCCGAACTTTTCGACTCTGTAAGTGCAGAACAGGGAATCAGTGATCATAAGGCCGTCGTAGCATCCCTGAATATGGAAGTTAATAGGAATATAAAAAAAGGGAGGAAGGTTTATCTGTTTAGCAAGAGTAATAGAAGGCAGATTTCAGACCACCTAACAGATCAAAACGAAAATTTCTGTTCCGACACTGACAATGTTGAGTGTTTATGGAAAAAGTTCAAGGCAATCGTAAAATGCGTTTTAGACAGGTACGTGCCGAGTAAAACTGTGAGGGACGTGACAAACCCACCGTGGTACAACAACAAAGTTAGGAAACTACTGCGAAAGCAAAGAGAGCTTCACTCCAAGTTTAAATGCAGCCAAAACCTCTCAGACAAACAGAAGCTAAGCGATGTCAAAGTTAGCGTAAGGAGGGCTATGCGAGAAGCGTTCAGTGAATTCGAAAGTATAATTCTATGTACAGACTTGACAGAAAATCCTAGGAAGTTCTGGTCTTACGTTAAATCAATAAGTGGCTCGAAACAGCATATCCAGACACTCCGGGATGATGATGGCATTGAAACAGAGGATGACACGCGTAAAGCTGAAATACTAAACACCTTTTTCCAAAGCTGTTTCACAGAGGAAGACCGCACTGCAGTTCCTTCTCTAAATCCTCGCACAAACGAAAAAATGGCTGACATCAAAATAAGTGTCCAAGGAATAGAAAAGCAACTGGAATCACTCAACAGAGGAAAGTCCACTGGAGCTGACGGGATACCAATTCGATTCTACACAGAGTACGCGAAAGAACTTGCCCCGCTTCTAACAGCCGTGTACCGCAAGTCTCTAGAGGAACAGAGGGTTCCAAATGATTGGAAAAGAGCACAGGTAGTCCCAGTCTTCAAGAAGGGTCGTCGAGCAGATGCGCAAAACTATAGACCTATATCTCTCACGTCGATCTGTTGTAGAATTTTAGAACATGTTTTTTGCTCGAGTATCATGTCGTTTTTGGAAACCCAGAATCTACTATGTAGGAATCAACATGGATTCCGGAAACAGCGATCGTGTGAGACCCAACTCGCGTTATTTGTTCATGAGACCCAGAAAATATTAGATACAGGCTCCCAGGTAGATGCTATTTTTCTTGACTTCCGGAAGGCGTTCGATACAGTTCCGCACTGTCGCCTGATAAACAAAGTAAGAGCCTACGGAATATCAGACCAGCTGTGTGGCTGGATTGAAGAGTTTTTAGCAAACAGAACACAGCATGTTGTTATCAATGGAGAGACGTCTACAGACGTTAAGGTAACCTCTGGCGTGCCACAGGGGAGTGTTATGGGACGATTGCTTTTCACAATATATATAAATGACCTAGTAGATAGTGTCGGAAGTTCCATGCGGCTTTTCGCGGATGATGCTGTAGTATACAGAGAAGTTGCAGCATTAGAAAATTGTAGCGAAATGCAGGAAGATCTGCAGCGGATAGGCACTTGGTGCAGGGAGTGGCAACTGTCCCTTAACATAGACAAATGTAATGTATTGCGAATACATAGAAAGAAGGATCCTTTATTGTATGATTATATGATAGCGGAACAAACACTGGTAGCAGTTACTTCTGTAAAATATCTGGGAGTATGCGTGCGGAACGATTTGAAGTGGAATGATCATATAAAATTAATTGTTGGTAAGGCGGGTACCAGGTTGAGATTCATTGGGAGAGTGCTTAGAAAATGTAGTCCAGCAACAAAGGAGGTGGCTTACAAAACACTCGTTCGACCTATACTTGAGTATTGCTCATCAGTGTGGGATCCGTACCAGATCGGGTTGACGGAGGAGATAGAGAAAATCCAAAGAAGAGCGGCGCGTTTCGTCACAGGGTTATTTGGTAACCGTGATAGCGTTACGGAGATGTTTAATAAACTCAAGTGGCAGACTCTGCAAGAGAGGCGCTCTGCATCGCGGTGTAGCTTGCTCGCCAGGTTTCGAGAGGGTGCGTTTCTGGATGAGGTATCGAGTATATTGCTTCCCCCTACTTATACCTCCCGAGGAGATCACGAATGTAAAATTAGAGAGATTAGAGCGCGCACGGAGGCTTTCAGACAGTCGTTCTTCCCGCGAACCATACGCGACTGGAACAGGAAAGGGAGGTAATGACAGTGGCACGTAAAGTGCCCTCCGCCACACACCGTTGGGTGGCTTGCGGAGTATGAATGTAGATGTAGATGTAATGGCTTCTTGGTGGTGAAAGTGTCCCCATCAGTCCTAGTGCAGGTCAAGTACTGTGGAAAGTATTTCACCCCAAGCTGGCAAGTTTGGCCCTCCTCCCAGTGTGTAGCCAGAGAAGGGAATGCTGCAGGGTCAAAGCATCAGCATTAAATGATCAATTGCTAACTGAAGTGATGGCCATAAAAGAATGGCCAGTTTTTTGGAACTTAATGTGTTCCATATGCAAAGCATCAACCCTGATACCACCCACTCCAATCAAGGGCTCTCCCCATGAGCACCACCCAGTCACAGCAAGGGCCATCTGGCATGGCAGTCAATGCCAGGAGTTCCAATGCTCCAGAATGACACTGCTCCAAGGCCATGCACAGGGAGGCAACAGCTCAGATATCAGAAATGTGATACCTATGTTGTCAGGGTGCTCAGTCAGATGGGTATATAACACTCCTATCACATGGACTGGCTGCACATACTGGCAACCTTAAAGGTGAGCGGTAGGGGGGAAGGGGGGCTATGGCAGGGGGGGAAGGGGGGAAGGGGGAGAGGAGAGAAATCCACTCCATAGATGCTAGGGAGGGAGTTCTTACCCAAACAGCTCATACTATGGGGGGAGAGAAAATTTAGAAATGGCTGTCAAAACCCAAAGTGGGATCAAAAATGCCAAAAAGGAAAGGTGAAAGAGACAAGGCAAAGGGAACAAAAACCAGAAGGAATATAAGAAACCCAGTGGATAGACATGTCATCATAAATAAGAACACCAAGAGGGGGGAAGGAAGGGGCAGAGGGGAAGGAGTGAGGGCAGGGAGGGAGAGGCACAGAGAAGAAAATGGAACCCAGGATGGAAGAATAGGCCACAACAACTTGGGGGCCTGTGTACACCATTGTGCCATGCACGGACTCATAAAAGAGCTGTAAGGGACAACCATCCCGCCCTGTGGAGATGGGGGGGGGGGGGGGGGGGGCGGCAAAAATAGTGTGGAAAAGATAACATCAAAATTGAAATTATTTATTTTCATAAGCATTAATATTTTTTATTTAATCACCCCTAACTGTACGCTTTATCTATCACAGGGTTCTTTGTTAATGTTAAGAAAGAATAAACAGTGGGAAACACACAATTGACAACCAATTTAGTGCCATGATTACTATACTTTTATTTTTGTAAGGAAGTATTAATTTCAATCTCTATATGGGAATAATAATTATTACTACCAACAATTTACACTTTTAAATTTTCATTTCATTAAATGTACTTCACATATGAAAATTATACAGTCAATTGGAAAAATGAAACAGTTAAATGGGAGTAGCATCATTAACTATGCTCACAAGGTAGGTGTTTCAACTATAGGAGTTGTATTTGGGTGAAACTCATATCAGCCTCATTTCAAGTCGGTGAGGACAGTGGTGAAGATCCCCTGTTAAGGAAATGCCTTGTTTTCGAGCAATCAAGCCATGCATTCATGAGCCAAATGTCCACTTTTCAGGCAAATGGCAGTGTTATTCCGAAACAAAAAGAAACTCTACAATATGCTGTACAGTATGTAATGAAAAAGATTGTTTGAACACTAACAGACACATTTATTTTTATTCTTTAACATGCATACATACAAACATACGCACACATACATACACACAAATACACATAAGTAGAAAGATTACATTCATTCACAATTAGTATGAGATATAATATTCCTACAAATACAAACTTGTACTTTTCTATTGTCAAATGGCATTTCTATACTGGTGTGTTTTTCACTGCATCATACGACAGTGTTCAAATCTGATGATGAGGTTTTTAACAAAACGTTTCGGGCAGAACTTTTAGGAACATCGCAAACAAATAACAGCACCTTATCCACAATGTTTGATACTACAGTCACTATTCCCTACTCCGAACACTGCCTCTAATATGCTGTGAAATTCATTACAGTTTCCTCTGTGACACATCATCAGGTCTGCTGGGTTTTAATGACATGCCCTTGAAAACCGGCAAAGCAATTTGTGATAAACAAGTGAATGAAGTTTCATTATCAATATTCGGTCACTTAATGTATCTTGCGATGCCTCAAAAATAAATTTATTTCTGACACAATTTTCAAGCCTGCAAAAACCAGTTTATATTGCCTGAAGAGGTAGAGATATAACAATTGGATGTGTTTAGTGCTTTGCGCAGGGATTATTTTTGTGTGAACATGTTTTCCATTTAAGAACTTCTGAATTTCAGTTTCTCGAAATGTAGCTTCATTGGTTTCGCAATTCAAGAGTCATGCAACAGTAAGGTGGTCTTTTAAATATGGGATGAAAATATTTTTTAACCAAAAGGTGTTTTCCACGTTATTAGCAGCTTCACCCTTGCTTGGAACTGTTCATTTTGTTCTTGGAAACAAATCTTTGTACCAAGAAATCCAGCAGATGACATATGAAGTTGGAGATTATAACAATGTGTTACAGATGAAATAGATTTCACTACAGCAGGTGCGTGCTTTTCTCCCTACATTCAATTAAGTTCATCCACTTCCCATTTCATATTCAAATCATGAATGGTCTGAACTGAAAATACTGTATCCTGTATCCACTTTACCCTTCGCCTGTGTAAGACATAAAACTTGTGTATAAGTGCTGCAGCAGACTCCATTACATCTTTTACATCCTTCTTTTCTTTCATCGACACAAATATGTTTCAAAAACAAATAAGATTTTCTCTTTTAAATCAGTCTGAAAGGGTACTGAAGGCAAGACATTTACAATTGTGTTTTTTGGCAGAAATAATAGTCCAATTTCTTAAACTGAAATAATGGACAATCAGACCACAACCCCTGTATTTCTTAAATTTTTCGAACATTTCCTTTTTTATTAAAGGATTAAAGAACACTGGTATAGTTTTGTAGGGATTTTTTTCTAAATATTACCACATTTGTTGTACAATTAAACTACTATTATGCTTATTTTTCGACTTCTCTGCAAATGAATTCATTTTCTGATAGCTCTGTACAGTAGTTTCTGTCAATTTGTTTCATTTAGCTCCATCTGATGATGATGGTTCATACTTGTTTGTAGAATAACCATCTTCATTCCCACTAATTACTGCTGCGGCCCCACAAACACATTCATTCACAAAGGTATAATTTACATTCGGAGATATTTCTCCAAAGAACTTCTTGTTAATGAGCTTCAACAGTGTACTGACAAAAGAAAGGTCTTCAGTTTCATCATCTATCACATTATGATACACTGTTGACTGTGCCACATAGTTTTGTAAAACATTCACAACACGAATTGGATTGATGTGATGCATGTTAGCTGAAAAACAAATGTTTATAATATCAATGTGAAAACTTTTAACTAGAAGAATAAATGTACTAACAGTACAGTGGCAAATCCATCAATATTAAACTTTAAATATACATGAATATTTAATGACATGAAACCAGAATTATCTACAATGTATAACTGCACACTAGTGCACCATGGGTAGTTCCCTTCACACAACAACAGCAGTGGGGACTGCATGGATTAACATATCACAAAGGTCCCATCTCACAATACCATACCATACAGCATGCACTGCAGTAGTGTAGTTGTGCACAAAAAGGACATATAGTTCACAAATTATGTATCTTTATTATTCAAAAACTAGGCATTTCCTCAGTAAGGGGCTACTACCATTGCAATCTGAGACACACAACGAGCCCAGTACTTACGTTTCACACAAATTTGACTCAAACAGTTGAAACACTTACCTTGTCAGTTACAAAACTAAATATGAATCTTCGAAGAACTTATAATTTTCACATGTTTTACATTATCAACAACTGGGCTGGAAATCACAGTAATAGTGGAAATGATGATTATAGTTTATATCCTCTTTTGAAAAATTCATTTTTCTTGAAACTATTACTGTCAATAGTTTCTGAAGTGAAATATTATGACTGAAGAAACTCATAAAAGAAACAGTGCAGCTGATACACAAAGATTCGCTGCCGGTACTTCAGTAACTGAAAATGTAAAACATGGAATTTTTTATAATACCTTCTGCTTTCCAGATCCTTTTGCAACTTATCTAACCTTGTTAAAGCATCTGTTTGTTGAATGTTAAATGCTATCTCTTGCTGAAGCATCTGCCTCTTCACATTGTCTATTTCAAGTCGTGCTTTGCTCAGTTCTTTGACAATGTCACCCTGAAAAAGAACATCCTTTTTTATTTTAATATGTAACAAACAGAGGGAAAAAAACAAGAAATGTAGGGACATTTATTATGACTACCCACATATAACTAGGCAGAAGAAATTTTATTTAATCTTTGCATTTATGTTTATGTAATTTACTCAAGTGTCCACCAACACCTAGTACATGCATGAAGGACTTCTCTGAAGAAGCTAGTATGGTTAAGTTTGGTTTTCTTTCTTTTTTTGTGTGTTCCAAGTATCAAAATGACAAGTCATCATTATGAGGAACTTCTCAGTATGTTTGGAAATAGGATATATTTTCTCTGAGAAAACATGGCTACATGCTGGCCATTTACGTAAGTGGGTTTATTGAAATCTTACTGCTTACATAAAAGGACATTTTGAAATCTTTATCTACATCAAAATAAGATGAATGCAGTCCAAACATAAATATTCAGAAATTCATCTAGGAAGTAGGAGAAGTCGTCAAGCAGAAATGATGAGTTGAACCTTAATCCGTATATAGTACGTAACAAACCACACAAAAATAAAGACCAAAGTATGTTATGTAAACAGTAACAGTAATGGGAATTTAAATGATACAGTATTCTGCTTCGCCGGCCGGTGTGGCCGAGCAGTTCTAGGCACTTCAGTCTGCAACCGCGCAACTGCTACGGTCGCAGGTTCGAATCCTGCCTTGGGCATGGATGTGTGATGTCCTTAGGTTAGTTAGGTTTAAGTAGTTCTAATTTCTAGGGGACTGATGACATCCGATGTTAAGTCCAATAGTGATCAGAGCCATTTTTTGAAGTATTCTGCTTCATTAAACTGACAAAAACATAAGCCCAAAGAATGATACAATGTGTAATGGCTACAATACGCTTGACTGAAACACGTCATTTGTGTACAACACATTCTTATGAGCAAAATTCAAATACATCTTTTGGGAAGCAGTCCATATAAAAGAAGTTTGGGGAGAGATTCTTGCAGCACACTTAACAAAGTAAATAGGGAGTATTTATCACCTATCTCAAAGCAAAGTGAAAATGTAGAAAATGTATGACACAATATATGTTTTTTCTCTAAACAGAAATAACTCTAGTGTCCATTAAAATCAAAACCTCACAATTAATTTTGTCAGTACAAGATTTTTTATCCACAATGGCTTGTTAATCTCTTGAGGCAGACATTTAAAATATGAGACATTACAAATATGAAAAGTAGCCCAACAAACAATGAAAACAAAGTAATTTCTTGTCTCATTACAATCTACATCTATGAAACAACTTTGGACGAAATCAATCTTGTTACTCCAATTTTTTAAGGAAAGTAATCATGAATTGATAGAAGGAAGGAAGATTTTCCATGTCTTCTGTTTTTCCACTTCTTTTATGAAGTTCCAAACTGTATTTTTTAATGTGACTACTTGTAAGGATAGCTGCAGACCTTTCTGCTTCAGTAACTATAAAGTAGACTTATTCCTTTCCCAATCACTGTTAAAGGATAACATAGATGACTAAGCAAACAACTGACACTCACATACTACACACCTGCTGAAAAGCAGGCAGGATATGTAAATTACCTTAATTTTCTTGCAAACACTTAAGGGTCAAAATCAAGTTTCACTCAGTGGTTTCTGACTTTCATAAGTGCAGCAGTAATTGATATTAGCCTACAGTCACACTCAGCAAATTCTTGACTGCATAACAGTTTCAGACAGTTTCAATTTGCTAGCAAATGTTCCAGAGCTGTATTTGTCTAGTAAATAGCACAGATACACACACACACACACACACACACATGGGAAGTTTTCTAGACATGTTTTCAAAAAGTTACCAGTAAAATGGTTCTTTTATAGAGTGTTATAGTTGGTAAGAACACACTGACAATTTTTTGTTTAACTATTGTGGAGGAAAGACTAAGTGACATCAAAACAATAGTAGTGTCAACAGTTACATATATTAATAGGCCTTTAAGAAAAGAAGCAAAATATTTTTTGAACAAATGCATGAAGAAAGTTAGCGGTAATTATATGTGCAACTAACAATAAATATTCAGTCATGGGGACAAAAATGCGAAGGAGCTACGTCTCGAATTCAAATACATTGTAGGAGAGACACCAGATAAATCATGTGACATAGAAGGAAGTAAAGAATGGGAAGATGCTTTTGATTTCACAGACTGTACTAGAAAATAAAAATAAGAGAGAGCTACTACGAAAAATTAATAGGTTCACTGATGGATAAAAGCTGATCATAACATGTTCCACACATCTGTACATCTGTGTGGTGTATATACAACATGTGATGACATCCCCAATAAAAGTTTCCCACAATCATAGTAAATATGTGCACAACTATCAAAAATGTGAAGTCGAGATGTAAAATAGAAAAATGCAGTCCTTACATGGATTTTGTCCCTGTAGCAACAGACATACCGATATAATACATTAGTGTAACCATTTAAGTGGAAACACACACTTTTAGATGTTGACCATACCATGTGTGTTGCCAATTCCATATTTATGCTAACGTATTTTATGTATGCTGGTACAGTGATAAAACCCACAAAAGGGTTACACTTCTTCCATGTTACAAATGGACTTCACATAATTGATAATTTTCCTTATATATACTACGATTGTGACAAACTCTTATTAGGGAGGTCATAACATGTTCTGTTTTCCCCTTATAAATGTGTGGTTCATAACATACTATAATCATAAAAAAATTATTGTGATGTAGTCTGATGATTTCCAAGAGAGTGACATTAGCTAACTGGAAAATAATGAAATAAAGTGTTCATTTCAAAATGAAATGACAGTCGGTCAGGAAAATCACATCCTTAAACTAGTTTTTCAGTTGAATCATCAGAACACTCCACGTTGACTAGGGACATAAAATCAGTCAAAACGTCAAAATAATTCAGTCAGTCATTGGTCACTGACATGAGTGGTTTAGTCTCCTGAAACTGTTTTAAAATAGGGCTACTGTCTTGCAGATCCCAGTTCTGATTATTACATGCATGCGAAAACAACATATATGGAAACCACTAGACCTGTTACTATAATTATTATAACTTATATGGCAAGTATTCTTCCACTGTGCAGGAAGGGTGGTGATGTCTGCCAACATGGAAAGAGCATCACTGCTTAAATGCAGACTGCAGGCACCACTTATTTCCTGCTTCATTACTAACTACTTTCAGGCCTTTCCCCTTCCTTTCCCAGGCTTTAAAGCTTATGTCAGTACCAATAATGGCTGCTGGTAAAGATATATTGAGTTTTACATTTCCATTAATTACTGAACACAAGTGGTTCCTCTTCTACCAACAGTTTATTTAATATCGCAGGGACAATGGATTACTGTATACATGTCAAATCCTTTCCAATTTCCAGGGAAGGGTCTAAGACAGAGTTTCAATACTGCAGACCTATATTTCTGATGTTCATCAGCTGTAGAATTATGGAACAACTTAGGTATGCATATTATGACTTTCTGGAATACCATAAAAGCTGCTTAGAAACCAGAGTGGTTTCTGTTAGTTGTCATCCACTCTGCGTATCTTATCTGCTTGTGGGATCCTGACTAATGTGGATACGGGCACTCAGATTGCTTCTGGGTTCTTTTTACTTCTGTGAAGCCTTGAAACAAATCCATACCAACACACAGCAAGTAAAATATGTGCTTAGAAAATATCAGACCATGAGGGCTTCCTAGCAAACAGAATTCAACTGTTCATCCTCATCAGGAAGAGGTCATTACAAGCAGAAGTGTCATCTAGCATACCTCAAAAAGGTGTGACAAGATACTTGTTATTCATGGTGAATAAGAATAAGATACAGGATAATGTTGCCAGACTTCTGAGACAGTGAATGAACAATGCTGCTCTGAGTCATACGTACATGCATTTTATTTGTCTGTTAGGTCATGGTCATTCATCACCTGTACATATCATATGGGATATGTCAACATGATGAAGTGCTGGCGGGTGATATACATATGATGCCTATCTACAGCAGTTATAAAAACTAGGTGGTACAATTTTTGAATTACATTTTTAAATGAATCTGATTTTTATCAGTAATAGCCATGGTCCAAGGTTTATTTCTGTGTCTAACATTTCATCTCCTAATACTGGAGGCTAAAATGACTCAGATAGCATTTTCAAATTCGAACAAGTTCAGTAGAATTTGAATTACATAATAGAGATGCCTTTAATTAACATTAACATTAGAGGAATACACAATTCACCAAATACAGATTATGAAGGTACTAGAGTTTAACATGCCAGACATTCTTAAACATCATACTGTTACAGTATGGTATCAAACTTCTACAGTTGATACAAAGATTATGCCAGCAGTACAAGTTTTAGGATGTCACTGAGGGGCACAACAAACATACTCACAAAGTTAGCTTTCGGCCAACAAAGACTTTGTCTTTCTGCGACTCAGTATCTCCACTATATAGTGAGTAGCAACTATCATTTCCATAATGTTGTTACATTCCATCCTGGATTTTCCACTGTTTGATTAATTGTCCTATGTAAGTTTGATTGGGTGTAACATATTTCATTGGATATATAGTAGTTTCTGACTTTCAAAAACGTCAGTGGTCCATTTACACAGCTGTAGAATCCACTGTGAGCAGTATCACACATCCTATACTGCAATAGATTTTTCTGCTAGAATTTTGTGATTAACCATGTTAAAACCCTTTGTCAGATCAAGGAAAAGGCCAATATTTGGCAGTTTATTGTCCACTAAATTTGTCAGTCTTGCAAAAATTCAACCAGATCATCCAGTGTTGTTTTATTTTTATACAATACAAACTGGGCTGGTGAAATAAACTTATTTTTTTTTGCAAGAAATATTCTAGGGTAGTAACTACAGCATATTCAAACACTCCACAGAACAAAAAAACAGAAATGACTGCTACAAGTCTGTAGCTAGTAACCTTATTTCTTTTTGGCATTTATCTGGTAATAAAAATGCAACCAGTCACTTTTTGACAATTTATTCAACCATGAACATATTTTCGAGCCACTGCAGGCTCATCTTCAGATGGAGGGTTTTTTTTTTTTTTCTTTTTTGTTTAAGGGCGCTCAACTACTGAGGTCATTAGCGCCCAGTCACAATTGTTAGAGCACATAGAATCTAGTAAAACTCAAGGAGGGGGGACACCAGAAAGTTCTTACAAAGATGCAGATAAAATAAGTGAAAGAGTTAGATGTCTTTGGACAATCCAGTCAAAGTAATGAAACGAAGAACACGAGCAGCTGCTCGAGCGTCATCCGCTAAAATATCCTGCAAAGTAGATGGCAGAGATAGGACAACATGAGATTGAATAAAACGGGGACACAACAATAAAACATGGCACACTGTTAATGCATGACCACAAGGGCACTGCGGGGCTGGGTCACTGGAGAGCAGGTAGCGGTGGCTAAACCGGCAATGCCCAATCCGCAACCCGGTCAGAAGGACCTCTTCTCGCCGAGATGGTCGGGAGGAGGTTGTCCAAGCAGTTGGGAACGGTTTTACTGCCCGGAGCTTGTTTCCTTGAAGTGAGGGCCAAGTATCCCACCACAAGGACACAAGCCTCTTACAAAAAACCCCACTAACGTCAGATGACAGGATACAATGGAAGGCTGGCTGAGGCAGGAGGACTGCAGCCTTGGCTGCAGCATCAGCAGCCTCATTCCCAGGCACTCCTACATGGCCGGGAACCCACAGAAAGCTGACAGGAGACCCACCCTCAGCAAAAGAATGGAGGGACTGCTGGATCCGTTGCACCAAGGGATGGACCGGATATGGAGCTCCAAGGCTCTGAAGAGCACTGAGTGAATCAGAGCAGAGTACATACGATGAATGGCAGTGGCAGCGGGCATACTGAACGGCCTGATGGAGAGCAAAAAGCTCGGCCGTAAAGCTGGAACATTGGTCGAGGAGCCGGTATTTAAAGGTGACGACCCCGGCGACAAAGGCGCAGCCGACACCATCGTCAGTTTTGGAGCCATCAGTGTAAATAAAGGTGTGACTGGCAAGTCGCGCACGAAGTTCGACAAACCGTGAGCAATACACTGCAGCCAGAGTACCCTCCTTCGGGAGCGAGCTGAGGTCGAGATAAACATGAACTGGAGCCTGGAGCCAAGGTGGTGTCGGGCTCTCACCCTCTCTGAAGGTGGTAGGGAGGGCAAAATCCAATTGTCGAAGCAGGCGACGAAAGCGGACTCCAGGGGGCAGCAGGGCAGACACATACAACCCATATTGATGGTCGAGAGAATCGGCGAAGAAGGACTGATAAGAGGGGTGGTCGGGCATTGACAACAGCCGGCAGGCATACCGACAAAGTAGTACATCGCGCCGGTAGGTCAATGGTAATTCGGCAGCTTCAACATAAAGACTCTCGACGGGACGAGTGTAGAAAGCTCCGGTCGCAAGACGTAACCCCCTATGGTGGATGGAGTTGAGACGGCGTAAGAGGGATGGCCGAGCAGACGAGTAGACGAGGCTCCCATAATCCAGCTTTGATCGGACTATGGACCGATACAAGCGAAGCAGGACAGTGCGATCCGCTCCCCAAGATGAACCACTAAGAACTCTGAGGACATTAAGGGAACGTGTACAACGGGCAGCCAAATAAGAGACATGCGGAGACCAACAAAGTTTCCTGTCCAGTGTGAGCCCTAGGAACTTTGTTGTTTCCACGAATGGGAGAACAACGGGACCGAGATGTAAGGATGGCGGAAGGAACGTTTTATATCGCCAAAAGTTGATGCAAACCGTCTTCTCTTCAGAGAACCGGAAGCCATTTGCCACACTCCATGAGTATAGGCTGTCTAGACAATGCTGAAGGCAGCGCTCCAGGAGGCATGTTCGCTGGGCACTGCAGTAGATCGCGAAGTCATCGACAAAAAGACAGCCTGAGACATTAGGTGGAATGCAATCCATAATTGGATTGATCGCTATGGCAAAAAGGGCTACGCTCAAGACGGAGCCCTGAGGCACTCCGTTCTCCTGGAGGAAGACGTCGGACAATACAGAACCCACACGTACCCTAAACTGTCGATCTGTTAAAAAGGAATCAATAAAAAGGGGCAGGCGACCGCGTAGACCCCACCTGTGCATAGTGCGGAGGATACCTCCTCTCCAACAGGTATCATAAGCCTTCTCCAAATCGAAGAACACGGCGACCGTTGGGCGCTTTCGCAAAAAGTTGTTCATGATGAATGTCGACAAGGTCACAAGGTGGTCAACAGCGGAGCGGCGGCGATGAACGCCACATTGAACATTGGTAAGAAGCCGTCGAGATTCAAGAATCCAAACTAACCGAGCGTTAACCATGCGCTCCATCACCTTACAGACACAGCTTGTAAGAGAAATGGGGCGGTAACTAGAAGGAAGGTGTCTATCCTTCCCGGGTTTGGGTATAGGAACAACGACGGCGTCACGCCAACGCATGGGGACTTGACCTTCGGTACAGATGCGATTGTAGCTACAAAGAAGGAAGCTTTTGCCTGCCGGAGAAAGGTGTGCCAGCATCTGAATGTGAATGGCATCTGGCCCCGGAGCAGAGGACCGGGACAGTGCAAGTGCACGTTCAAGTTCCCGCATAGTAAAGGGGGCATTATAATTTTCCAGATTCAGCGAGTGGAAGGAAGGTCGCCGAGCCTCTTCTGCCTCTTTCCTGGGAAGGAAGGCAGGGTGGTAAAGGGCGGAGCTTGAAACCTCCGTGAAAAAGCGGCCGAAGACGTTGGAGATATCCACAGGATCAACAAGGACCTCATTACCTGAAGTCAGGCCAGGTACCGAGCTGTGGGCCTTAATGCCCGACAGCCGGCGCAGGCCACCCCAGACGACAGAAGAGGGAGTAAAACTGCTAAAGGAGCTGGTGAAAGAGGCCCAACAAGATTTTTTGCTGTCTTCGATGACTCTACGGCATTGCGCTCGGAGTCGTTTGTATCCAATACAATTCGCCAACGTAGGATGGCGGCGAAAGGTGCGTAAAGCACATCGTCGAGCACGGATAGCGTCTCGACAAGCCTCATTCCACCAGGGGACGGAAACACGACGTGAAGAAGAGGCAGTACGAGGAATGGAACGTTCGGCAGCATTGATGATAACAGCCATGAGGTATTCGACCTGACTGTCACAACTGAGAAAATCGTGGTCCGGAAAGGTCGCCAGGGAGGAGTCAAGTCCCCAGTCAGCTTTCGGTATGTTCCAGCTCGAAGGACGTGGGGATGGGGTGTGGTGCAGGAGACGAACGACACAGGGGAAGTGGTCGCTCGAATAGGTGTCAGAAAGGACATAGCACTCGAACCGACGGGCAAGAGTGGTAGAACAGATCGAGAGGTCCAAGTGGCAGTAGTTATGGGTAGAGTCCGAGAGGAAAGTCGGGGCGCCAGTATTGAGGCAGACAAGATTGAGATGGTTGAAGACATCCGCCAAGAGGGAGCCTCTCTGACAGGAAGCAGGAGAGCCCCAAAGGGGATGATGGGCACTGAAGTCGCCAAACAAGAAAAACGGCAGAGGAAGCTGGACAATGAGGTGCATCATGTCAGCCCGACTAACTGCAGATGACGATGGAGTGTAGACGGTACAAACAGAAAAAGTAAAGGCAGAAAGAGTAATACGGACAGCTATTGCTTGGAGTGGGGTGGTCAATGGGATGGGATGGTAACAGACATCGTCCCGAACGAGCAACATGACCCCACCATGAGCTGGAATACCATCCACAGGGGTGAGTTCAGACAGCTCCGAGTTATAGTGGGTAAAAGCAATACGGTCAGTTGGGCGCAACTTGGTTTCCTGGAGACCAAGGACGAGCGGACAGTGCAGGCGGAGGAACAGTTGTAATTCCTCCCGATTAGATCGAATACCTCTTATGTTCCAATGTAACAAAGCCATCGCTAGTCAGAAAAGAGGGCAAACGAAACGGGTGAAGAGCTGGTCACCTCGACGACCATGGAGGGCCAGGTTTCGAGGGAACAACGCTACAACCGGCGGGAGGCGGATCCTGTTCCATCGAGTCGTCGCCAGCGGCGGCCGCTTTCCCGGGTTGCGTAGGAGGGGCAGCATCATTCGCCGACGAGAGGCCACCCGAGCGCCTGGCAGCAGAGCATCCCGGCGACACTGAGGACGGCCGGGAGCAGCAACTCACGGATGGAGCGTCAGACGAAACGCGCCGGGGTGGAGAGGGGGATAAAGACTTCTTCTTGGAGGCCTTCTTGGAAGTTCGATGAGGCACGGGTATGGTGGGCTGGACCCGAAGAAGGTCCTCACGCGCGGGGTCCGTTTTGGAACACTGGACCTCGGAAGCCGGGGTCCGGAACGTTTCCCCGATGGACGCCTGAGAAGACGATCGCTTCTCAGGCGGCAGAGGGAGAGGAGGAGGAGGGGTGGCCCCTGGGGCAGAGGGGGCAGGGGCCGCGAGGGAGGAGGATTTGGAAGGGAGGGATTTGGGAGTCGGAGGCATAGACCCCGGATGGATAGGGGGGAGGATACTGTGGAAGGAGTGGACACGACTGAGGCAAACGAAGTAGTCAACGTCACAGGATGGAGGCAGTCATACTTCTTCCTGGCCTCAGAATAAGAGAGACGATCCAAAGTTTTTAATTCTTGAATCTTCTTCTCCTTCTGATACGCGGAGCAGTCTAAAGATCTAGGCGAGTGGATGCCAGGACAACTGACGCACCGAGGTGGTGGGGTGCATGTATGTTCCTCACGAAGAGGACGTCCACAATCGCCACAAAGGGGCTCAGCCTCACACAGTGATGACATGTGCCCAAAGCGCAAACACCGAAAGCAGCGCATAGGAGGCGGGACGTAAGGTCGCACGTCGCACCGGTAGCACATCACCTTTACCTTCTCCGGGAGAACGTCCCCCTCGAAGGCGAGGATAAAGGCCTCGGTGTCGATTTGACGTTCTTTGGGGCCGCGCTGGACTCGCCGGACGAAATGCACGCCTCGGCGCTCCAGGTTGGTCCTGGGCTCCTCATCAGATTGCAGCAGGAGGTCCCGATGAAAAACATCCCCCTGCGTCCTATTCAGTGCCAGATGCGGGACAATGGACACTGGGATGTCCCCTAGTCTGTCGCACGCCTGAAGCGCCGCCGACTGTGTGGCGGAGGTGGTCTTTATAAAAACGGACCCCGAACGCATTTTACTGAGAGCCTCGATTTCCCCGAAGATGTCCTTGATGTGCTGGACAAAGAACATGGGCTTGGAGGTGGTGAACGTCCCCCCATCGGTCCGAGAACAGACTAAATAGCGGGGGAAGTACTTCGCCCCAAGCCGGCGGGCCTGTCCTTCCTCCCAAGGAGTGGCCAAGGGGGAAAGGGCAGGAGAACCAGAACCAGAGACAGTACCTTTCTTTTTAAAAGACTCGGCCGCAGAGCGACCTGATACATGTTGACGTTTCATCTGCGAAACGTCCGCCCCGATACCACCCACTCCGACCAGGGGCTCTCCCCACGGGCGCCACCCAGCCTCAGCAAGGGCCACCTGGCAGGATGACCGTTGCCGGGAGTCCTGATGCCCCAAGGAGACGGGCATCTACTCCTTGGCCGACGTGGGGAGGGTGCAGCTCAGGTATCGGCAGTACGATCCCTGTGTTGTCAGGGGGCTACAACCTAGAGGGTACATGACGACCCCACCACAACGGGCTGGCTACCGTGCTGGATTTCGGTTGAGATGGAAAGTCCATCATGATCGTAGGTGCAGATGGGGACGCACTATGGGCGTAACTTGTGCAACCCATCAGGCGTTTAGGCCCAATTTGAGGAATAGTGGGTGTGGTTACAACGCCGTTACAATGCTGAGTGCCAAGGTCTTAGTGCACTGAGGACCAGTGATACACCACGTAAGGCGTCCTTCCCCAAAAGGCTCGTACTTCTGTAGAATTTTGAAAAATGGGGGTCAAACCCCAAGGGGGACCATCACATGGAAGGCTGAAACGGTTGAAACTCCTTTTAGCCGCCTCTGACGACAGGCAGGAATACCTCGGGCCTATTCTTACCCCGGACCCGCAGGGGGGATGGAGATGTTAGAAGAACATTATGTTGTGGACCAAGTGTAGCTAGATGCAGTGCTGGTGCTGCTGGCAGAAATGAAGGAAATTTAGTAATCAGTGACGAATTGGAAAGTTTTTTATGTTTTAGGGACTTACAGTGCACTGCCTTGTGGTATTCACATCAGATTGCTTCTTATAACATGCATTATTAAGCAATGTACACAAATAAACACAGCATGTAGCTACACTTGGTTTTAAACTGGTTCACAGGTTGTAAACATTCGATGCTTTTACAAAGAATATGGATATGATGGATACTTTACTACACAATAGCCTTTGTCAAGAGATGCATTGTGTTATGATACAAATATTACTAGTACAGATTTTACATTTCAGTAAATGTCGCTGGCTGCATACAAAAGGTAAACAGCTAGAGGTGACTGTTAATACATAATTAAAAACTTTTAGTAAGTTACACAATACCATAGTCGTTGCACACCAAGAAGAACGAGATTTATGCATGAAGATGAATTATTGTCATTTTTGTTGTTTTGGTGCCAGGGTATCCTGGAAATGCTGGAAGAAAAGGTTTTGTGTTGACCCAGTCTGTTCGTTCAGGATTTTTTGTGGTGACTTTAGTTTGTGGATGAAAATTTCTAGTTGTTAAAGGAGGTCCATCTGTAGTCCTTTCTCAACAATGTGTAGCATAGAAAGACTGTCATTGATATCATCATCAGAGTGTTCATAATGAGCAACATGTGATGCAAAACTGGACTTATTTAAGTTTTTGAGTCGAAGGGCATCCATATGTCCTTTGTAGTGGGTTGCAAAATTTCTCCCTGTTTGGCCTATGTAGAAGGAAGAACAGGAGCATGTGAGTTTGTACATGCCAGAATTTGTGTGCCAATCTCCAGTGGATTTATTATTGCAAACAATTTTATTTTGTAGTTTATTGTCAGTGTGGAAGGATACTTTTATGTTGTGTGGTCTGAAAAGATTGGCAAGTTTATATTCTTTTGCCAAGGAATGGAAGACAGACAAATTTTGGCATTTCTTTCTTAGTTTGTAATGGCGACAGTGGTTGCTTGAGTTTACTTTGGATTTTTTCAACTAGGGTGTTTATCAAAGAGGCATTATAATCATTATTTTGGGCTATAGATTTAAGTATGTTCTTCTCCCGTTGATTCGTTATAGTGATCATAATATGGTGTCATCAATTTATGTGACAAGTCTTTTGAAGCAGAACAGTTTTAAATTTGTTCAATAATAACCACTTGGCTGCTCTTGTAAATAAATTATTTAACAACTGGTTTCGTAGCCTAGCAGCTACATCATCATATGTTAAATCGTATGATGATGTGGCTTCTAGGCTATGAAATTGTTCATGAAATAAATTATTTACAAAAACAGCCAAGTGTTATTATTCAACACATATACTTATGGATGCTGTTGTCCCTCACACATGATAATGCATAATTTTGTCTTCTTAAGATCTACACTGAATAAACATTTCTCAACTAATCTTTGGATCACTGCACTGCTCCTAAGGATGTTATGTCAATAATTATGATACACACTCATATCTATACTTCAAAAGTAAATTTCTCAACTAATCTTTGGATCACTGCATTGCTCCTAAGGATATTATGTCAATAATTATGATATAAATTTATCTCTATACTTGAAAAGTAAAAGTCACTGTTTACCTGTGGTAGCAAGCACATCGTATGCCAGTATCATATACCCTAATACTCCCCCATCCTTCTCACTGAAACGTGAAGTAATAAGCTTTGAGGTATTTAGCAAGGCATGGGATGTATAATGAAAAGATAAATCAGACACCTTAGGAGAGGGAGTGTTCATTTCTGTCAACAAAAATATTTTGACTACTGAGATTGAAACTGAGTCTGGCTGTGAAGTTATCTGGACACAAGTAGCAGGCCTAGTTGGACTAAAGTTAATTATCAGATGTTTCTGTCATAAAAGTTTGAGAATCATTCCAGGCAAGTCTATTCTCAGTAGCACGGAAATATCCCAATCATGCAGCATTAGTTAGAGGTGACTTTAACCTAACAAATATAGACTGGGACATCTCTGGATTTATTGCAGCTAATATGAGCAGACAGCCCTATGAAATAATTTTGAACACATTTTCCGAAAACTGTCTTGAGCAGCTAGTTTCACAGCCCACATAACCAAAATATTTTAGACCTTGCAGCAACAAATGTGCCTGACTTATCAACAGGGCCAGTGTAGAAACAGGGATATCTTATCCTGATATTATCATAGTGACAAACAGCAATTCTAAAGCAATCGTCTTTGAGGGGAAAAAAATAATCAGCCAACCTATTGTGTACTGCAGGTTTATCTGAGCCCTTTGACCTAGGTTTTGATAATTACAATTTTATCTTCTTCAGGAGGAAATTGCTATGCTACAGATGTTAAAATCTTCTTCTGAACAAGATAATTTTTTAAACCTACATCAAGGGTTCCAATAAATCTGCATTACACAAACAGTTGGCTGAATTTTTCATCTTTCAAAGACTAAAGTTGATAAATCAGTCAAGAAGATTAGAAGAGTAACAGTGCTAGAAAAAGCATTTCAGCAATGGAGGGACATCAATTAGTTCCAATACAATGGACATAGAGGAACTATGGAAAAGTTTAAACTGATTGTAAATCACACCATGGATAAGTATGTGCTGAGTAAATGGATAAAGGACCAAAAAGATCCACTGTGATTTAATAATAATATTCAGAAAATGCTAAGGAAGCAGAGATTGTTGCAGTATCGGTACACAAAAAAATACACATAAGTCAACAGTTAAAAGATAGTAGAATTTTTTGCGCATTTAAGAAGATCAAAGAGCGAAGCATGTAACAACTTCCACTGTCATGCCTTAGCACAGTTCTTAATGAGAACCTCAACAAATTCTGAACCTGCATAAAATCACTATGCTGGTTGAAGGCTTCTATTCACTCACTCATCAATCAAAATAGTGTGGCAATAGAAAACAGCAAAAGGAACACTGAATTTTTAAATCACATGTTTAAGAACTCATTCACATAGGCAGATCATACAAACATACCATCATTTGACCATCACACACACTCCTGTATGGAGGACGTAGTAATAGGTAACACTGGCATACAGAAGCAACTGAAAGAATTTAAAACAAATTAGTTGTCACATGTGGATGAAATCTCAATTTGGGTTTGCAGAGAGTACTCTACGGCATTGGCCCCTTACCTAGCTTTATCACAAATCTCTCACCCAGTGAAAAGTGCCATGTGGCTGAAAAAATGTGCAGGTGACTCCTGTAGATAAAAGGAGTTAAAGAACACACCTGCATAATTGCAGATCAATACTTAAACAATGTTCTGCTTCAGAATTCTCGAACCTATCCTGAGTTTGAATACAATAAATTTCCTTGTGACAGAAAAGTTTCTGTCAACAAATCAGCATGCATGTAGGAAGCACTGTTCATGTGAAACGCAGCCTGCCCTTTCCTCGCATGATACCCTGCAAATCACAGATGGATGGCAACAGCTAGATTCCATATACCTAAGATTTCTTGTAAGCATTTGACATAGTGCCCCACAGCACACTGTTAATGAAGGTCTGAGCATACGGAATAGGTTACCAGATATGCGAGTGGCTAGATGACTTCTCAACTAATACAACCCAGTACACTGTATTTGGTAACAAGTGTTCAACAGAGACAAGGGTATTGTCAGGAGTGCCCCAGGGAAGTGAGAGAGAACTGGTCTTATTCTCTACATACATAAATGATTGATGGATAGGGTGAGATGCAATTTGCAGCCATTTGTTGATGAAATTGTGGTGTATGGGAAAGTGCCATTAAGTGACGGGGCACATACAAGATGACTTATGGAACTTCTAGTTAGTGTGACAAATGTTAGCTAGCTCTAAATACAGAAAAATGTAAGTTAATGCAGATGAGTAGGAAAAACAACCCTGTAGCATTAGTAATAAGCTACCTGACATAGTCAAGTCGATTAAACATCAAGCATACTGTTGCAAAGCAATATGAAATGGAACGACCACATGAGGATGACAGAGAGACGGCAAATGGTTGACTTCGGTTTATTGAGAGAATTTTAAGAAAGTGTAGCTCATCCACAAAAGAGACTGCATATAAAGCGCTAAAGTTACCCATTCTTGAGCACTGTTTGAGTGTGTGGGATCACCACCAGATTGAATTAAAAAGATGACAATGAAGCAATTTAGAGGTATGCTTTTAGATTTGTTACCAGTAGGTTCGATCATTGTGCAAGTATTACAGAGATACTTCACAAACTGCAATGTTAATCCCTGGAGGGAAGACGTTCTTTTCACAAGGCAATATTGAAAAAAATTAGTGAACCAGCATCTGAGGCTGCCTGCACAACAACTGTACTGCTGCTGACATACATTTCGCATAAGGCCCACAAAGAAAAGGAAAATTAGCGCTCATGCAGAGACATATAGACAACCATTTTTCCCTCATTCTATTTGCAAGTGACTAGTAGTGGTACATAGTACCCTTCACCATGTACCATGCAGTGGCTTGCCAAGTATGTATGTAGACGTAACCCCCCCCCCCCACCCAACCCCACTCACACTCACACTCACTCTCTCTTTCATGATCACACAAAAACAAATGAAAAAAATAAATTTTTCTATATATGTCAAAATTATGTAACACACCTTTTCTCCCTGGAGGTCTTCTGCAACTTTTCGGGTTTTTTCCAGTTCCTGAGTGAGTGCATTTTTCTCTTCTAGAGCATGCATCCTTTCCTTCAGGTGTACTTGAAGCCTTTCATTTGATTCTAAAACAAACACTTCAGTTACACATTTAGCACCACTTCATTCATAATACAATATATACAATACAGTAATACAAAACTTTTAATATTAATTTTTTTTAAATTTCCTACAGCAGTTTTATCCACCATACAGAAATGAATTGTTAGTAAGCTGAGCAAATACAACAAGAGATGCTGCACAAACATGGCATAAACAAGCTAACATAAAGTTGTCATTCTCTGCTAAACTGTCACAATGATCAATGACAGCAGAATATCATATCATTCCACTCACTAGTCTGGATGACCAAGAACACTGTATTATTTGAACTTACTAGGAATACATTTGTGATCATAAGACAAACCCTTGTTCTTCAAGACTGAAAGTATCTCACTAGCTTACTGGTTCCCATGCGACTGCAATACCCAGTTTGCTACTGTGCCCCAAGTCTAAGCTAGAAGGTGAGAAAATTTTGTCACAACATGAAATGTAACAGGGAAGAATAACTCCACTTGCTCTGATACCACTCCTGACACAAATACTATCTTTACTCCTTTCCTTTAAGTAGCTAATACATATATCACATGTGCACGGAATATCAAAATTATTTTATGTACTGTATTTTTGTAATGTTTATTGTTCAAAATGTGACAGGCTTTGCTGATGATCATTTTATAAGTGTTTGTGAACTTAATAATCTGACAAAAAGAATAAGTGTTTGTTTTAGGATTGGCATATCTCATTTCAGAGAACCATTCCTTCACAGTGTAAAGATCAGTTTGTATTGTCTCAAAATTTTGTAAATCAAGAAATATCACTATTCACTACTGTCATTGTCGTAAGTGACTCAAATTATTCACATTTTTGAATGTAAACCTTCCAAAAACCTGGCATTACCATCATGTTGAAATAACTTTTCCACAACCAAAAATCTACACTTTTACTGGAAAAATACATTAGTTAGTGAAGTATCTCAAGCACAAATTTCAGTTTCTAGAATATTGTTGGCTGGCTTTACTTGAAACTTTGGAGAAAAGAGAAAAACTCAAAGTTAACTCCTGAAAATAGAACTGAACACTGCTGTCATTTAGCAGATATGCAACTCCTCGCTAGTGGATGTAACTTCATTTCTAAATCGGTATAAGTGTCTTTGATGTTGTTATTAGATACATAATTGCTCTCCCTCCTTTTTTTTTTTTTTTTTTTTTTTGTACGACTTTTTCTACACTAATCTAAGTTGAGAAATCATCAAAGTCAGTCGCCGTTTAGCCTGCATCGAGTAATGTTCTACCAGTCATTTCATCAATAGCCATTAAAGTCAGTCACCACCAAGTTTCACAGAGTGAGATGTATTCAGATTCTGCCAGAACAAGGAACTTCAAGTTCTGAACTGCAACAAGACAACTTATGAGGCACGACAGTCAGTAGTGCTACAAACAATAACTCTGAGCACCAAGATGATGGTGATGATGCTAATAATGTTAATAATAATAATAATAATAATAATAATAATAATAATAATAACAACAACAATGATGTGCCATTTGAGACTTTCCCGACATTACAACTGCTTCATTGGTTCACGGGCATCAAGTCGGATAATGTTGTGGAAGCTGCACAATGTATACATTGCCCAGACATGCCACACTGTTAAGGATAGATTCACTGAACACGTCACACCACATTGTGTCAGCCAGGAAAGTCAGCTGTTGTTGAACACTGTCTTGCCATGAGACATAGCACGAACTGTGGACAGACAACAATCCTTTTGTCCACTTCCATGTACTTGGACTCAGTCTTTAAAGAAGCAGTCAAAGTATGTATAAGTAATGACCTGCATAATAGAGACATAGGATTTCAGCTCAGCAAGGCATGGGAACCAGCACTGGCAGTACTAAGCCATCATCAGCTATAGATGAGCAAATCTGAGTCAGCAAAGACGGGGAATTGGAGCCTGCACAGTTAAACTGGACACCAACACTATGTCCACAAATGTGCTGGGCCACAATTTGCGGCCAAGCTTTTCCTGCAGTGCGACTGTGAAGACCATGGCCCATTTCTCCGGCACTGGATGTCGCTATACTCTATGATTTGTCTACGATGATGTTATAGCCCCACCCCCCTGGCACCTGTGCTTTTCTAGTGAGCCAGTGTATATATTGGTGAGACACTGCAGCAACGTGTCAGTAAGCACCTGAAGATGACAAGCAACTGTCTTGAAATACTGTGCAGCTTCCACAACATTATCCAACACGATGCCAATGAATCAATTAAGCAATAACAATGATAATAATATAATAATAACATTACCACCACCATCACCAACAACAACAACAACAACAACAACAACAACAACACTAATAATAATAATTCAGAAGTGAAACTGGATCACCTGATAACAATTTGTCCACAGTTGATGATAGCCTTGTATTGTGTTCTTCGTTCATTTTAAGCCTTTGGTTTAACCGCAACAGCTCAGCATTTTTCTCCTCTAATTGGGCCTCTAAGCGCTGAATTCTGTCCTCTGCTGACCCGTGCCTCTCTTGAGCCTGAGAACAAAATTTAAAATGTGTTACAGAATTGTAGCAGCATCCATCACACAATAATATTAGCTCTTACTAAGATCACCTGCTACTTACTGCAGTAACTATACTGACATTCACCTGAAGTGACAATTGAAAATTTGAGCCAGAACCAAAACACTGATCTGGATTTTTGCAAAATGCAGGAAATCTATGTTCAAGTCCTTGCTCTGGCACAGTTTTTCAGTTGTCACTCCAGATGGACTCGTGCAGCTGGCAGCACAATAGCAATTGATGCACCTTACATAATAACATTCACTGTTGAACTCATCAACACATTTCCCTTTCTTGGAATTCAAATATACTAAGATGGATGACTGGATTACTACTATGCCAATCAGTGATGAAGTACTGAAACTGCCATTTCTCCGTTCAAGTATCAAATGGACAGAGATTTTTTTTATTTTAATGCTTAACAACACTCAAACAATATAGTCTTCAGAGATCGAGCATTTTATTACTCCTGAGGAAGAGATGAATTGGCACTGTACTCGAGGGAGAACCATTCTAGAATTTGTCTAAAGCAATTTAGAGAAACTGTCAGAAAACTGGTTATGACAGACAAACGAATATATAAACCATACTCTTGTGACATACAAGAGCTAAAGTGACATCTCTGCCACTGATGTCACAAGGCTACGTTACAATGAATACGGTCTCTAACAAACAGTACTAAATAACTTTTGCGATGTTGCAGTGCCTGTGTTATTGTGAATTACGATGCAATGTTCCTTCAGACATGCATGGCAACTACAGCCATTACGAAACACATTGCAACCTCTCACCTCATCATTTGGCTATCTGAGCATGACTCACGGCCAGACCCAAACTTCCATATGTCATCAAATGTGTCTACAACATGTGCTTGTACATCCATAATGTATATTCCCGTACAGGGGTGACATTTTACTTGAATGTCACTCGCCTGCTGTCGGCGGATAAATGTGATATCGGAGTGCATGTGTTATTTCAAATTACAGTGTAATATTCATTCAGCCATGCCTGCACATCTGCAGGAACATGCAAAAAATTGTATTTAAAGACGACTGATCTGGAGTGGAAACAGTTCACCAAATTGAAGAGTAACATTCATGGAACAGTACATAAAATGCTATTTTCAACACTCCACCCTCCGTCGGTGAACACACTGATAAAGACAGTGGGGTGACGAGAGATGAGGGCTTTTGGATAATTGACCTTGCAAGCAGTTGGTGAGTGAAGCTGAAGCAGTTTTGTCATACATTATTTGTATGGGAAGCACAATATATGATTTCAGTAGATATTCCACAAAAAGGAACAAGGAATTGATTGACTGATTCCAAAAACAAAGACGAATGTTTCCCTGAGACGGGTCTGGAAAAAAAAAAAAAGGACTTCCATGAAAATTCTTGAACTTATCACAGATGAATTATTTACTCCTTTCATTAGAGAAAGCAAAAAATGTGCCCTATCAAAGAATAAAAATAATAAGATTGGTTCTCCAGAGGAGATTAATGATACACAAGACAGCCTTATTCTCTCAAGTTACAATGTTTTGGGGAAAAAAAGAAGTTACTGGAGTACTAAACCTAACATGAAGAATATATTAGTATACGTGTGTATGTAGAGAGACAGGCTTTTATTAATCAACATATATTTCACATGAAAGATTATCTATTTTTCCCACAATGACAAATTTTTCAAAATCCCCACATATAAATCATTCCAAGACTTGATTTATGAACCATTTTATTTTATGTGAATTACTAGACTAGGACGAGTCCATGGTGAAATATTTCGGCCCATATCTTTGCAAGCAGTTTAAAAGTGGGAAACACATAATGTTTGGATATAAGGTCTAGTGGGATACTTGATGAATTTTGAAGCCAGCTGATGGAACATTAAACCAGCAATGAACCCAGAATATGATACAATTTTTGATAAAGAAACATTCCTACCATTCCCCTTCTAGACAAACTATCAGATAAAAAATATTAAGTTTACAACATAGTTACAGCCATTTTCTCCAGCAGCTGTGATTTTCTCAAGCACTTGAAAGGAGGTTGTATCTTGAGAACTGGAGAGTAAGGGACAATGGAATTCCAAAAGATTGCACATTGCAGCTCCTTAGCAAATGAGGACACTGAACGTGGAACATTTTGAAGAAATATCAAAGAAGAAGATAATATTTTGTTGGAAAATGGGTGGAAAACATTGTAGTTTCACTCATCTCGAATTTCCTTGGGAGAAACCCCAGTCAAGTGTGGAACAAGATATTTGTTCCAAGAAAAAAAATGTTCCCAAACTGGCAGTAACTTGTAAATACAACAGATACATTACATAAGTGAAGCAGACAGGCTGGACCAGGAGATTAACCATGACCATATTTCAATTGGCAGAAAGAAAGAGTACTGTTCAATACCATATTTTTGTAAGGAGAGACATGCATGAACCGTTCAATGAATCCAAAAGTAAAATCTGTCTACAGACTTAACAGAGAATCCTAAGAAGTTTTGGTCTTATGTTAAATCTCTAAACAGACTGAAGCCATCTATCCAGACTGTGACTGTAATGGCAGTGAAATGGAGGATGACAGAAAAAGCCAAAATAAGAAACACCTTTTTTCAAACTGTTTCACAGAGGAACAGCGCACTGCGGTGCCTCTTTTACACCGTAGGATGAACAACAAAATGGCTGATATCGAAATAAGTGATCGTAGGATAGAAAAGCAACTGAAATCACTCAACAGAGGGAAGGCCACTGGACCTGACGAGATACCAATATGATTCTACATAGAGTAAGAGAAAGAACATTCACCTTTTCTAGCATCTCTTTGGAAAAGAGAAGTGTTCCTGATGACTGGAAAAAAGCATCGGCTTTTCTCATTTTCAATAAGGGTCATTGAACAGAAGTACAAAACTATAGGCACAGCTGCCTAATGAACTAAATTAGGGCGTATGGAATATCACACCAACTGTGTGACTGGATTGAAGAGTTTTCAGCAAGCAGATCACACCCTATCATTCTGAATGGAAAGGAGCGGTCAGATGTAAAAATAACTTCAGATGTGCTCCAGGGGAATTTTATAGGACAATTACTTTTGACAATATATATAAATTAACTTGTAGAAAATGTTAAAAGTTCCATGATGCTTTCTGCACATGTTGTTGTTCAGTACAGAGAGGCCACAAAACAAAATCAACAGACAATCTATGCTTGGTGCAGGGAGCGGAAATTGACACTCAACATAAACAAATGTAATTTTTGCTAATATATAGACAGAAAGACCCTTTACTGTACAATTACACAATTGTGAACTATCAACAGAAGCAGTTAATTCCATAAAATAACTAGGAGTATGCGTATGGAGTGATTTGAAATGGAATGACCACATTAAAATTAACCGTGAATGTGGCAATGCCATACAGAGATTCACTGGAAGAATCCTCAGAAATGCAGTCTATCAATGAAGGAAATACTCTAAAAAATGGTTGTTTGACCAATATTTGAATACCACAGAAGTGCAGCAAGTTTCGTTACAGATTCAGTTAAAAAGTACAAAAGCATCACAAGAATGATCAACCAGCTCCAGAGGCAGACACTGCAAGAGAGAATACATTTTCAGAAAATTCAACAGATATACTCTAATTCTTCAGGCTATCTCTGCCATATGTTGACATGTTGAATAATTGTGCCTTCTGCCGGTTGATTTTACGATTTTGACAGCATGACTCACTGTCTTCTTCAGTTGCTCCCTGAGACAGCATCAGGAAGTACCTGAAGAAGACAGTGAGTCACATCCTCAAAATACCATGCGAGAATGATGTGAATAACCAGCATAACAATTGATTACTCAACATGTTAACAACTATATTGCTATGTATATCTTATGAAAAGATGACAAAGATAAAATTAGAGAGATTCAAGCCCACATCAAGGCTTACTGTCAATCATTCTTCAAGTGACCTAATCGTGACTAGAATAGGAGAGGCTAGAAGAGACAGAGATACACAAAGTGCCCTCACCCATGTACTGAAAAGTGGCTTGTGGAGCATCAACATAGATGCAGATGTAGACAAGGTTTTTGGATGCTGCAAAAAAATATTGCCTGTCAGTTGTACGAAGAGACAGAGAGTAAAATAACAAAACTTTATTTCAGGACAGAAATACACTTAAAAAAAATAAAATAAAATATGGCGCCCCATGAAGGAATTATCTGAATGGGGCAGAAATCGCCAGATGCGAGCTTCACAAATTGATCACGTTAGTAACGTGTGGGTCCACCCATGCCCCTAATGCAAGCAGTTATTTGGTTCTGCATTGACTGACAGAGTTTTTGCATGTCCACCTGAGGGATATCACCCCAAATTCTGTCCAACTGATGCATTAAATCATCAAAATCCCAAGACAGTAGGAGGGTCTTGACCATAACACTCCAAATGTTCTCAATTAGGGAGAGATCCAGTGAGCCTTCTGACTGAGGTAGGGTTTGGCAAGCATGAAGACAAGGGGCAGAAACTTTCGCCATGTGTGGGAGAGTATTATCTTGCTGAAGTTTAAACCCAGGATGGCTTGCCTGTAATGGTAACAAAAATAGAGCAGAGAAAATCATTGGCATACCACTGTCTAGTTAAGGGTGCTACATACAATGTAAGTAAAATCGCTAGGCGGGTCTAAGACTTTCATCCAGACACTCGTTGACCAGTCTGGTGTGACAATTGAAGACAGCAAAACAAAAGCTTAAGTTTTAAATTTGACATTTAAGAAATTATTGATGCAGAAAAATTTTACAAGCCTACCATCATTTGACCACCACACACGAGTCCCATATGAATTACACAGTAGAAGGATCCTTGGTGTAAAGAAACAACTGAAAAAGCTGGAAACAAATAAGCTGTCAGGTCCATATGGAATCCCAATTTAGTTTTACAAAGAGTACTCTACAGCACTGGCCTCTTACTTAGCTTGCATTTATCATGAATTGCTCAACCAGTGCAAAGCCCAAGTGATTCGAAAAAAGCAGAGACTATTCCTGTACATAAGAAGAGTAAAAGAATGGACTCACAAAATTACAGACCAATATCCTCCACATCGGTTGGCTGCAGAATACTAGAACATATTTTGAGTTTGAATATAATAAATTTCTTAGAGACCAAAAAGCTTATACCCAAGAATCAGCATGGTTTTAGAAAGCATCACTAATGTGAAACTCAGCTTGACCTATTCTCCCACAATATACTGTGGACTATGGTTGAAAGGAAACAGGCAGATTCCATACTTCTGTATTTCTGAAAAGCATTTGACATGGTAACCCACTGCAGTTTGTTAATGAAGGTACAACCATATGGAGTAGGTTCCCAGTTACGTGAGTGGCTTGGAGACTTCGTAAGTAATACAAAGTAGCACGCTATCCTCAACGGCTGGTTGGTTGTTGCTGATGCTGCGGTGTATGGGAAAGTGTCAAAGATGAGCGATTGTAGGATGAGACAAGATGACTTGGACAAAGCTTCTAGTTGGTGTGATGAATGGCAGCTGGCTCTAAACATGGAAAAATGTATGTTAATGTGGATGAGCAGGAAAAAAAAACCCATAATGTTTGGACACAGCATTAGTAGTGAGCTCCCGTCTGACAGTCACATCATTTAAATATCTGGGCATAACATTGCAAAGCAATATGAAATGGAACAAGCATATGAGGATTTCGGTAGGGAAGGCAGATGGTTAACTTTGATTTACTTGAAGAATTTTAGAAAAGTGTGGTTCATCTGTTCAGGAGACCATGCATAGGACACTAGTGAAACCTATTCTCTACATCTACATCCATGCTCCGCAAGCCACCTGACGGAGTGTAGCGGAGGGTACTTTGAGTACCTCTATCGGTTCTCCCTTCTATTCCAGTCTCGTATTATTTGTGGAAAGAAAGATTGTTGGTATGCCTCTGTGTGGGCTCTAATCTCTCTGATTATATCCTCATGGTCTCTTCATGAGATATACATAGGAGGGAGCAATATACTGGTTGACTCCTCAGTGAAGGTATGTTCTCGAAACTTCAACAAAAGCCCATACCGAACTACTGAGCGTCTCTCCTGCAGAGTCTTCCACTGGAGTTTATCTATCACCTCCATAACGCTTTCAAGATTACTAAATGATCCTGTAACGAAGCACGCTGCTCTCTGTTGCATCTTCTCTATCTCTTCTATCAACCCTATCTGGTACGGATCCCACACTGGTGAGCAATATTCAAGCAGTGGGCGAACAAGTGTACTGTAACCTACTTCCTTTGTTTTTGGATTGTATTTCCTTAGGATTCTTCCAATGAATCTCAGTCTGGCATCTGCTTTACCGACGATCAACTTTATATGATCATTCCATTATAAATCACTCCTAATGCCTACTCCCAGATAATTTATGTAATTAACTGCTTCCAGCTGCTGACCTGCTATATTAGAGCTAAATGATAAAGGATCTTTCTTTTGATGTATTCGCAGCACATTACACTTGTCTACATTGAGATTCAATGGCCATTCCCTGCACCATGTGTCAATTCGTTGCAGATCCTCCTGCAATTCAGTACAATTTTCCATTGTTACAACCTCTCGATATACTACAGCATCATTTGCAAAAAGCCTCAGTGAACTTCCGATGTTATCCACAAGGTCATTTATGTATACTGTGAATAGCAACAGTCCTACAACATTCCCTTGTGGCACACCTGAAATCACTCTTACTTCGGAAGACTTCTCTCCATTGAGAATGACACGCTGCATTCTGTTATCTAGGAACTCTTCAATCCAATCACACAATTGGTCTGATAGTCCATATGCTCTTACTTTGTTCATTAAATGACTGTAGGGAACTGTATAGAATGCCTTGCGGAAGTCAAGAAACACGGCATCTACCTGGGAACCCGTGTCTATGGCCCTCTGAGTCTCGTGGACGAATAGCGCAAGCTGGGTTGCACACAATCGTCCTTTTTGAAACCCGTGCTGATTCCTACAGAGTAGATTTCTAATCTCCAAAAAAGTCATTATACTCTAACATAATACATATTCCAAAATTCTACAACTGATCGACGTTAGAGATATAGGTCTATAGTTCTCCACATCTGTTCGACGTCCCTTCTTGAAAACGGGGATGACCTGTGCCCTTTTCCAGTCCTTTGGAATGCTATGCTCTTCTAGAGACATATGGTACACTGCTGCAAGAAGGGGGGCAAGTTCCTTCGCGTACTCTGTGTAAAATCGAACTGGTATCCCATCAGGTCCAGTGGCCTTTCCTCTTTTGAGCGACTTTAATTGTTTTTCTATCCCTCCGTCATCTATTTCGATATCTACCATTTTGTCATCTGTGCGACAGTCTAGAGAAGGAACTACAGTGCAGTCTTCCTCTGTGGAACAGCTTTGGAAAAAGACATTTAGCATTTCGGCCTTTAGTCTGTCAGCCTCTGTTTCAGTAGCATTTTCGTCACAGAGTGCCTGGACATTTTGTTTTGATCCACCTACCGCTTTGACATAAGACCAAAATTTCTTAGGATTTTCTGCCAAGTTCTCGAGCACAGCTCAGGTGTTTGGGATCTACACCAGATCAAGTTAAAATAAGACATTGAAGCATTTCAGAGGCAGGCTGCTAGATTCGTTGCCAGTATGTTAGAACAACATTCAAGTGTTATGGAAATGCTTCAGAAACTCAAATGAGAATCCCTGGAGGGAAGAGGATGTTCTTTTCAGGGAACACTATTGAGAAAATTTAGAGAACTGGCATTTGAAGCTGATTGCAGAATGATCCTACTACCACCAACATACAATTCGCGTAAGGACCGTGAAGATAAGATACAAGAAATAAGGGCTCACATGGAGGCATATAGACAGTTGTTTTTCCCTCACTTTATCTGCAAGTGGAACAGCAAAGGAAATGACTAGTAGTAGTACAGGGTACCCTCTGCCATGCACCATACACTGGTTTATGGAGTATGCATGTGGATGTAGATGCAGCTGTAGATGTAGATGACAACCAAAGGGATAATGTTATTAACAGAAATGGCACCCCAGACCACCACTCCTGGTTGTCGGGCAATATGGCAGGCGACTTTCAGGCTGGTATCCCACTACTGTCTAGTGCATCTCCAGACGTCTTTGCTGGCCACTGGGGTGCAATTTGAAGCAAGGCTCATCATTGGAAACAATTCTACTGCAGTCATTAAGATTCCAGGGCAAAGACGTGTCTGGAAAATTGTAAAGCAAATTTCAGTTTTCAATGATAAGTTTCTCTCAAACAACTGTCTGCAGTCACTCAAATTTGTGACTCATTTAATATCCACAGAAATTATCAGTGGCTTTTGTAGCAGCACAATGGAGATAAAACTGAATTAATATTCAATGTGTTTAATGCTTTATGTTAATCAGTATGGAAAGCCAGTTTTGCTTTGTAAAATGTGATCAAGATCTGTATAAATAGAAGAAAGACTTACAAAACGTAATAAATACATTCCAAAATGAAAATCGCAAAACTATGAAAGAAAAACTCTCTGAAAAACATACTGTATAGTGTGGCCATGAAGTCCCATTCCCCACCACACACACACACACACACACACACAAACGCAAGTAACAACCAAGGAAAATCCTTAAACTTGAATAAATAACATGAACAACAGTTTTTTAGAGAAGTTGTCTTGAGATACTAACTATGTAGAGCTGCTCTTGAGAGCCAATGCAACATTACTGATGGAGATCTAAGAGACTGGGCCCTCAAATCGCAATTGAGGTGAATGTTGCTAATTTCAAGTCTTCTTCAACTTGGTTAAGCAGGTGATAACTTCTGTTTATTGGTACAACTCTGAAAAATTGCAGTAAGTTTACAAATGAGATTGCTTACAAATCACTTGCACGACTCATTCTGGAATATTGCTGAAGTATGTGGGACCCATACCAAACAGGACTAACAAGGGATACTGAACATATACAGAGAAGGGCATCATGAATGGTCACAGATTTGTCTGACTCAAGAGAAAGTGTTAAAGAGATGCTGAAGAAACTGAACCGGCTGACTCTTGAAGACACATGACTTATCCTGAGAGAGTCTACTAACAAAGTTTCAAGAATTGGCTTTAGATAATGATTCCCTGAATATACTACAACCCCTTATGTGCTGCTTATATAAAGATCATTAGGACAAAACCAGAATCACTACAGCATGCACAGATGCATTTAAACAATCCTGCTTCCCACGCTCCATGCATGGATGGAACGGGAAGAGACCCTAATAACTGGTACAGTGGACGCACCTTCTGCCATGCACTTCATGATAGTTTGCAGAGTATGGATGTAAATGTAGATATAGACTCAAGAAATCATGCACAATAGGGAACTGGAAAACAATAAAGTTTGCTTCAAATAAAAGTGTACAGGAGATACCATTAATTCATGTCATTTGAGGTTTATCAGGATAAATGTATTCTTAAATTTCAGTCATTTGTGGACTATCAGTATGTATTGGCATAATTTACAAATTGCTTTAAGTATGCTCAGTATGCAGCATAATAATCCAAGCAATGGCTGGGACTGTTTATTACTCCACTTCAATTCTGTCTAAATAAAACTAGTAATTACTGTGATAATTAAAGACATAACTGATAAAAGTCATCTGTAATGTAACATGAACTACTGATTTATTTTCCTCTGCTAGTCACCTTCATAAGAATGACGTATACAACAGTCTAGCTGTCAATGCAAACTGCCTCTTATTCCGAACGTTAATGATACATGACATTTTTTGTATGGTTTAGGTGCTTCAAATTTGTTTGTGTCACTCTGGATATTAGAACTATGCAGCACTACCCTCTCTTGTCTACAGGTCACATTTTTATATTTTTGTTGCCCAACTTGAAAATAGCAGCTTCTAATAAAAATGTTCCTCAGTACACAATGAAACTATATTAAATTTCCTAAAAAAAGATGCTATTCATTTTTTTCTCTAGGGCTAATTGATTTCTGCATTTCAAGGGATGAAAAAATTGTGGTATATTAAAAATATTGTTTTAACATTGTAAAATTAATGTTTATCTCTACATGAAGTGGGTTAAAAACGAAAATTAAATGTGTCAAACAATGTAAAAACCAAGATGGAATGTAACAATATTATGAAAGTGGCTTCAGCTGTCAGAAGCTGTGGTCTTGTTTGTGTGAGTTGCGTTTGCACATGGGCGTGTGTGTGTGTGTGTGTGTGTGTGTGTGTGTGTGTGTGTGTGAGAGAGAGAGAGATCTATTTTTGACAAAGGCCTTGTTGGCCAGAAGCTTATTGTGTGACAGTCTTTTTGTTGCACCTACCTGCGACCTGCGACTCAGCATCTCTGCTATTTGGTGAGTAGCAACTATACTTTTATAAAATTAAATGTGTGTACTGTGTTGAAGTGAAGTAGAGCTGTATTAAGGGATAAATTGTGTTCTGTGGGTGTAACACTGTGGAAGAGAGTCTACCCCTCTATGTCGTGAGAGGCAACTACAGTGTGTTTCACAAAGTTATACTGACCTTCCATAGTGTGCCTTATGAATAACTGGTAATGCAGTGCACAGACATGCCCAGGGGTTGTTTATTTTTTTCAAAATGCATTAACGCTATATGGAGATCAGATGTGAGTTACTAATAACACTAATGCAAGAAAAGCATATGGGCAGAATATATGTAAATCTCTGCATACTATTGCACAATAGTAGAGAGAACATTCAGTACAGCAGATGTAGTGTTCTCCCCAGGAAGGCAACTTTGCCCACCATGAGCGCTGCTCACTTTTTGGTTTACAGACAGACTGTACCTCCCCAGCATTTCCTGTCCAGTTCTATTGTATGAGCAGACAACAAAATAACTTCACTGAGCTTGTATTTATACAGTGGAGTTATTGTCAGTTTATTAAGTGAGTACTTATTTGCAGTTTTTATGTGAGCTATTATGTAAAAAGCACCAAAAAGCTCAGCAGCTGGATCTATCAACTACTTAACGCAATGAAGAGCCTGTCCCGAGTGTAACACACTGTCATGTATTCGACAATGTTGATTTCATTGTCTTCGTTATCACTGTCTAGAATATTTTTCACAGAATGGGGGTATCAAATGCGTCACCCCAGCCTGAGCTATCCCAACATCTGAAGAAGCCCAGAGGCTTACATTGTCTCCCTCTACAACAGAAGTACAGAACTTCAGATATTTCAAACTGAGTCACGCAAAGCATCCCAGCAGATAACTGTTGTGGACTTTAACACAAACCAGTACTATTCAAAAGGGCACATGCACACCCGTACTAGAAGGTACACCATCGATTTGTAATAAGTAGCTCTACCTGGTGCAGCCCATTCTACAAGTGCCAGCAATTTCTGAATGGAAAATATTTATGTTACCTACAAGTAACACAATAACAACACAATTAATGATGAGATAAATACAATAACTTTGTGGACATTCATTAATTCACAACCATGTGACTGCGACACAATTACACAGCTTTACAATACGCTATCAATAATGTACAGCAGTGAGGTGCTACAATTACCAATCCAGTCCCTTACCCACCAAAACTACATAAGTCACTCTCATCACACTTCAAAATTAAATGCTACTCGGTCACTGTTTGTATGAATGAATTTTATATAAAAGCTCACTTACCAACTGGAACTAAGTACTCATGTAATGAACTGAAAGTAACTCAACTATAAAAACACGTTCTCAGTGAAGTTATTTTGTCTATTTACAGAAGAGAAGTGGACAGAAAATGCTGGGAAGTTATAGTATGTCTTTAAACTGAAAATTGAGCAGTGTCAGTGGTGAAGGAAGTCACGCTTCCCTGAAGAAGACTACAGCTGGCAAACAGGATAACTAAGAATCAATTTCCCACTAGCAATGTACAACAGTGTGAAGAGATTTATGCAGGTTCTGTGAATCTGCTTTTCTTGCACGAGCATTATTAATAACTTATATCTCCATTCCATATATGCATTTTGCAGAAATAAACATGCCATGAGCAGGCCTATGCACTGTGTCACCAGTGATTTATAAGGCACATTGCAGATGGTCAGTATATCTTTGTGAAACACCTTGTAATTGCTTCTTGTGACATAATGGGGTATATAGACTGGGGAATTACCTGCTCGATCTTCAGTTTGTGAAGGAGGGGTGTGCATGAAAACAATCCTGGACCTACCACCCTCTCGTACATCCCTGCCCCTCCATCCTGTTACATCCATGGAACAAACTTTATTCCTTAATACAGCTCTAATGCACTTAGATGTGGTACATACATTCTGATAATTTTATACCATTAACACAATGTTTTTTATAATCTGCAATTTTTTTCATCCCACGCTACACGGATACAATTAGTCCTTGAGAAAAAAAAGATGAATGGGACCATTTTTATAGGAAATTTAATGCAGTTTAACTGTGTACTGGGAAAAATTTTTGCTAAAAACAGCTGTTTCCGAGTTATTCACGAAAAACATAAAAGAATGAACTTAAAATGCCCCTCTCCCCCCCCCCCTCCCCCACCTGCTCTCCAACCACACACACACACACACACACACACACACACACACACACACACACACACACACACACACCACTGGTCAGGATTTTCAGTACATTGTTAATGACCCTTCCTGCTACAACTGCTCAAAAATTTGTGACTACACAAATTTTTCTCCCAATTTTCTTTTGTTGACTGGACTATTATGTGTGTAAAGGCATCAGATTTTGAACTGTAGTAACATTATAAGTTAACTCATATCAGCAGAATCACAAAATTGACAAGAGAAATTTCAGTCCGTCCTCTTTGTTTCTGGAGTTTCAGCAGAGTTATTTGGAGAAGCAACTATGAGAAAGGATATACAAAATACACTAAAGAGCCAAAGAAACTGGTACACCTGCCTAATATTGTGTAGGACCCCCATGAGCACGCAGAAGTGCTGCAACATGACATGGCATGGACTCGACTAATGTCTGAAGTAGTGCTGGAAGGAAGTGACACTATGAATCCTACGGGGATGTCCATAAATCCGTAAGAGTACAAGGGAGGTGGCAATCTCTTCTGAACAACACATTCCAAATCATCCCAGATATGCTCAATAATGTTCATGTCTGGGGAGTTTGGTGACCAGTAGAAGTGTTTAAACTCAGTGTGTTCCTGGAGCCACTCTGTAGCAATTCTGGGTGTGTGGGGTGTCGCATTGTCCTGCTGCAATTGCCCAAGTCCATCAGAATGCACAATGGACATGAATGGAAGCACGTGATCAGACAGAATGCTTATGTACGTGTCACCTGCCAGAGTCGTATCTAGACATATCAGGGGTCCCACATCACTCCAACAGCACAACCCCACACCATTACAGATCGTCCACCAGCTTGAACATTCTTCTGCTGACATGCAGGGTCCATGGATTCATGATGATGTCTCCATACTTGTACACATCCATCCGCTCAATACAATTTGACATGAGATTTGTCCAACCAGGCAACATGTTTCCAGAACAGTCCAATGTTCGTGTTGACAGGCCCAGGTGAGGGGTAAAGCTTTGCATCATGCAGTCATTAATGATACATAAGTGGGCCTTCGGCTCTGAAAGCCCATATCGATGATATTTTGTTGATTGGTTTGCACACTAACACTTGCTGATGGCCCAGCATTGAAATTTGCAGCAATTTGCAGAAGGGTTGCACTCCTGTCACATTGAACGATTCTCTTCAGTCATTGTTGGTCCCATTCTTGCAGGATCTTTCTCCAGTGGCAGCGATATGCGAGATCTGATGTTTTATTGGATTCCTGATATTCACAGTACACTTGTCATATGGCAAAATCCCCACTTCATCACTACCTCGGAGATGATGTGTCCCATTGCTTGTGCACCAACTACAGCACCACGTTCAAAGTCACTTATATCTTGATGAAAATGAAATGAAATGTTGTGTGACGAGGGCCTCCCGTCGGGTAGACCGCTCGCCTGGTGCAAGTCTTTCGATTTGACGCCACTTCGGCGACTTGCGCGTCGATGAGGATGGAATGATGATGATTAGGACAACACAACACCCAGTCCCTGAGCGGAGAAAATCTCCGACCCAGCCGGGAATCGAACCTGGGCCCTTACGATTGACAGTCTGTCACGCTGACCACTCAGCTACCGGGGGCCATTGTAGCAGCAGTAACCAATATAACAAATGTGTCAGGCACTTGTTGTCCTACATAGGAGTTTCCGACCACAGTGCCATCTTCTGTATGTCTACATATCTCTGTATTTGAATATGCATGCCTATACCAATGTCTTTGGCACTTCAGTGTGTGTTAATCTAACTCAATCATTCCAAAAATATATCTTACAACAAAGGATTATCTTCTAAAATGGCAGGAATATAGTACATTGGAACTAACAGTAAATTCTATTACTGTATAAGAAAAGAATGCTACAGTTCACAGAAATCAAAATCAAAGATAAGTCAGATTAGAAACTTGAAAACATGTTTACACCACAGGCTTCATAAAACACTGATGAACACTATGACAAATGTTTTGTCAATAATCCATGCTAAAGTGAGATTAATAGTGACAGTGACAAATACAATACTAAAAGGAGTGATTCTCTAATATACTCTTCAGTGAATATTAGCTTCACTTCAGAAATAAGTGAAGTAAACAGTCATAAAAATTCTTTGATACAAGGAAAATATTTAATAAAGAGCATGAGTGTTTGTGTGTAAACCAAAGTTATTTCCCCCCCTCGGCAATTGCTTCTAATTAATATTGCAATTACTGAGCAGAAGTAGACAGTCAATTCATGCTCATAAATGCCCAGCATGTTAACTACTGTACAAATGATGTGATCCACATCGTAAAATTTATCATAAATTGTATCAATGTAACATATGCATTACCTAAATAATTTTTGTAATAGTCTCATAAAGGACTACTTCTTCTGGTCTGTCGTACAGTTTCTGCAATACTGGCTTCCAAGGGACACATATTCGTGCTCCAAAATTTAATGGTTGTGTTATAGTGACAATAACACTGCTTAGCACAAACAGAATGTACACAAATAGATGTTAATTACTTTCACTCTACAATTAAGAACTTGGTGAAAATGTGACTTAAGCAACTGGGTAAATAAGATGTATATTGGAAACATGCAAGAATTATACAGAATAACACAGACATTCATAATTACAAACTACAGCAAGTTTTGGACTGAAAAACAAAGAAGTAAAGACAAATTAGTGACTCAAAATATCATACATCTAGATAAAGTGCATGGTGCTGGTAAAATACCTAAACTTTTTTCTAAGACACAAGCAAATAAAAGTTACCCTTTCAGAGAGACACTGTGCTTCATTTTATTGCACTGTTAGTACATCAGTATGTGCTTCTTCCACATAAATAATGAGAATGAAAATTATTATTATGTATTTGTATCAGCAATTACTAACTGATGTTTTAGGCCAGATTTCAATGACAATTAAGGATTTTAAGTTACATTATTACGAGGTGCTGTAAATATGGCAAATCTGTGATTTTGACACACAACAGCAAGGCTAAAAAGTTAAGTTGTGTATTGATACCAATCATACACAGGGTGTTACAAAAAGGTACGGCCAAACTTTCAGGAAACATTCCTCACACACAAATAAAGAAAAGATGTTATGTGGACATGTGTCCAGAAATGCTTAATTTCCATGTTAGAGCTCATTTTAGTTTCGTCAGTATGTACTGTACTTCCTCGATTCACTGCCAGTTGGCCCAATTGAAGAAAGGTAATGTTGAATTGTGCAATCACGTCATCAACACAGATTTTCTGTGAATGCTTGGGCAGGCATTGTTGGTGACGTCTTGATTGGGCCCCACGTTCTTCCACCTACACTCAATGGAGCACGTTATCATGATTTCATACGGGATACTCTACCTGTGCTGCTAGAACACGTGCCTTTACAAGTACGACACAACATGTGGTTCATGCACGATGGCGCTCCTGCACATTTCAGTCGAAGTGTTCGTACACTTCTCAACAACAGATTCGGTGACCGATGGATTGGTAGAGGTGGACCAATTCCATGGACTCCACGCTCTCGTGACCTCAAGCCTCTTGACTTTCATTTATGGGGGCATTTGAAACCTCTTGTCTACGCAACCCCGGTACCAAATGTAGAGACTCTTCGTGCTCGTATTGTGGATGGCTGTGATACAATACGCCATTCTCCAGGGCTGCATCAGCGCATCAGGGATTCCATGCGACGGAGGGAGGATGCATGTATCTTCGCTAACGGAGGACATTTTGAACATTTCCTGTAACAAAGTGTTTGAAGTCACGCTGATACGTTCTGTTGCTGTGTGTTTTCATTCCATGATTAATGTGATTTGAATAGAAGTAATAAAATGAGCTCTGACATGGAAAGTAAGCGTTTCCGGACACATGTACACATAACATATTTTCTTTCTTTGTGTGTGAGGAATGTTTCCTGAAAGTTTGGCCGTACCTTTTTGTAACACCCTGTATACCATGAAACATTTTATATTCCAAATCAGTTCCTTGTGCATAAATTAGAATAACAGACAGGTCTGCCACACAATCAAAATTCAGGTAGAGAGCAGTTTTAGGAAATTTAAAGTAGCTCAATCTGAAACTGCTATCCAGAATTTGAAGATTATACTATGCCTGCTCTGACTGAAACATCACCCACATTGACAGTTCAATTTGTCAAGCTATTTTATACAAGCAAACATAATGATTCGGTAGTAGGTTGCTTTCAAGTAATCACCTGACAAAGTTTGCCACTCATGAGAATTGCTTTGTTTCTGGTGTGTTGAGTGACATATATTCAGCAGTTTCTAGAGAGTTTACCCACACTTTTTTAAATTTCAGAACATTACTGTATAAATACAAAAAAGTCACACTTATTGTTTGTGTCAGATTATTTAATTATTTCCTCTGCGGACCTCATAACAATTTTTGGGAATTATTTTCCCCATAAACAGAATTACGACTTTCAAAAATGTGACCAAAATTTGGTCTAAAATCTGAACTTACTATGTATTTTTAGGAAGTAAATTGTGACACTTCCTTAGAGCCATTTTCTAATGTTAAAATGGGGAATTCATTACGTATGAAATTACAAAACATAACAATGAAAATTTCAAAATACAACTAAGTGCACTAATGGTGATCAAAATGAAACTGAATGAAGTGTCTAGCAATAACAATAATTATATTTCAACTTTTTTTTTAGAAAGAACAAAACAGTACACAAGGGCACTATATGGACAGCAGGCTGCAGAGTGGTCTGTGGTGGGGAGCGTACCTGCACCCTCACCTGGGTCAGCGCCTCCATTCTTTGTTTTAGTTCTTCCTCCATCTCTGGTAGCTTTGCAAATTGTGCAAGTTTCTGTTCAGAGAGCTCCAGTTTCTCCTGGATGGCATTTATCTTCTCCTCTTGCAACTGTTAACACAGAGAATTGATTTATTTTTTTCAAAATAAGTTGAGAAAATATATATATATATATATATATATATATATATATATATATATATATATATATATATATAAAAAGATGATGTGACTTACCAAATGAAAGTGCTGGCAGGTCGACAGACACACAAACATACACACAAAATTCAAGCTTTCGCAACAAACTGTTGCCTCATCAGGAAAGAGGGAAGGAGAGGGAAAGACGAAAGGATGTGGGTTTTAAGGGAGAGGGTAAGGAGTCATTCCAATCCCGGGAGCGGAAAGACTTACCTTAGGGGGAAAAAAGGACGGGTATACACTCGCACACACACACATATCCATCCACACATATACAGACACAAGCAGACATATTTAAAGACAAAGAGTTTGGGCAGAGATGTCAGCCGAGGCAGAAGTGCAGAGGCAAAGATGTTGTCGAATGACAGGTGAGGTATGAGTGGCGGCAACTTGAAATTAGCGGAGATTGAGGCCTGGTGGATAATGGGAAGAGAGGATATATTGAAGAGCAAGTTCCCATCTCCGGAGTTCGGATAGGTTGGTGTTAGTGGGAAGTATCCAGATAACCCGGACGGTGTAACACTGTGCCAAGATGTGCTGGCCGTGCACCAAGGCATGTTTAGCCACAAGGTGATCCTCATTACCAACAAACACTGTCTGCCTGTGTCCATTCATGCGAATGGACAGTTTGTTGCTGGTCATTCCCACATAGAATGCGTCACAGTGTAGGCAGGTCTGTTGGTAAATCACGTGGGTGCTTTCACAAGTGGCTCTGCCTTTGATCGTGTACACCTTCCGGGTTACAGGACTGGAGTAGGTGGTGGTGGGAGGGTGCATGGGACAGGTTTTACACCGGGGGCGGTTACAAGGGTAGGAGCCAGAGGGTAGGGAAGGTGGTTTGGGGATTTCATAGGGATGAACTAAGAGGTTACGAAGGTTAGGTGGATGGCGGAAAGACACTCTTGGTGGAGTGGGGAGGATTTCATGAAGGATGGATCTCATTTCAGGGCAGGATTTGAGGAAGTCGTATCCCTGTTGGAGAGCCACATTCAGAATCTGATCCAGTCCCGGAAAGTATCCTGTCACAAGTGGGGCACTTTTGTGGTTCTTCTGTGGCCGGTTCTGGGTTTGAGAGGATGAGGAAGTGGCTCTGGTTATTTGCTTCTGTACCAGGTCGGGAGTGTAGTTGCGGGATGCGAAAGCTGTTGTCAGGTTGTTGGTGTAATGCTTCAGGGATTCCGGACTGGAGCAGATTCGTTTGCCACAAAGACCTAGGCTGTAGGGAAGGGACCGTTTGATGTGGAATGGGTGGCAGCTTTCGTAATGGAGGTACTGTTGCTTGTTAGTGGGTTTGATGTGGACGGACGTGTGAAGCTGGCCATTGGACAGGTGGAGGTCAACATCAAGGAAAGTGGCATGGGATTTGGAGTAGGACCAGGTGAATCTGATGGAACCAAAGGAGTTGCCTGTCCAATGGCCAGCTTCACACGTCCGTCCACATCAAACCCACTAACAAGCAACAGTACCTCCATTACGACAGCTGCCACCCATTCCACATCAAACGGTCCCTTCCCTACAGCCTAGGTCTTTGTGGCAAATGAATCTGCTCCAGTCCGGAATCCCTGAAGCATTACACCAACAACCTGACAACAGCTTTCGCATCCCGCAACTACCCTCCCGACCTGGTACAGAAGCAAATAACCAGAGCCACTTCCTCATCCTCTCAAACCCAGAACCGGCCACAGAAGAACCACAAAAGTGCCCCACCTGTGACAGGATACTTTCCGGGACTGGATCAGATTCTGAATGTGGCTCTCCAACAGGGATACGACTTCCTCAAATCCTGCCCTGAAATGAGATCCATCCTTCATGAAATCCTCCCCACTCCACCAAGAGTGTCTTTCCGCCATCCACCTAACCTTCGTAACCTCTTAGTTCATCCCTATGAAATCCCCAAACCACCTTCCCTACCCTCTGGCTCCTACCCTTGTAACCGCCCCCGGTGTAAAACCTGTCCCATGCACCCTCCCACCACCACCTACTCCAGTCCTGTAACCCGGAAGGTGTACACGATCAAAGGCAGAGCCACTTGTGAAAGCACCCACGTGATTTACCAACTGACCTGCCTACACTGTGACGCATTCTATGTGGGAATGACCAGCAACAAACTGTCCATTCGCATGAATGGACACAGGCAGACAGTGTTTGTTGGTAATGAGGATCACCCTGTGGCTAAACATGCCTTGGTGCACGGCCAGCACATCTTGGCACAGTGTTACACCATCCGGGTTATCTGGATACTTCCCACTAACACCAACCTATCCGAACTCCGGAGATGGGAACTTGCTCTTCAATATATCCTCTCTTCCCGTTATCCACCAGGCCTCAATCTCCGCTAATTTCAAGTTGCCGCCACTCATACCTCACCTGTCATTCGACAACATCTTTGCCTCTGCACTTCTGCCTCGGCTGACATCTCTGCCCAAACTCTTTGTCTTTAAATATGTCTGCTTGTGTCTGTATATGTGTGGATGGATATGTGTGTGTGTGCGAGTGTATACCCGTCCTTTTTTCCCCCTAAGGTAAGTCTTTCCGCTCCCGGGATTGGAATGACTCCTTACCCTCTCCCTTAAAACCCACATCCTTTCGTCTTTCCCTCTCCTTCCCTCTTTCCTGATGAGGCAACAGTTTGTTGCGAAAGCTTGAATTTTGAGTGTATGTTTGTGTGTCTGTCGACCTGCCAGCACTTTCATTTGGTAAGTCACATCATCTTTGTTTCTAGATATATTTTTCCTACGTGGAATGTTTCCCTCTATTATAACCTTAGGGGGAATATAAACAAAGATGATGTGACTGTGACTTACCGAACAAAAGTGCTGGCAGGTCGATAGACACACACAAACATACACACGAAACTCAAGCTTTCGCAACAAACGGTTGCTTCATCCAGAAAGAGGGAAGGAGAGGGAAAGACGAAAGGATGTCGGTTTTAAGGGAGAGGGTAAGGAATCATTCCAATCGCGGGAGCGGAAAGACTTACCTTAGGGGGAAAAAAGGACAGGTATACACTTGCACACACACACATATCCATCCGCACATACACAGACACAAGCAGACATTTGTAAAGGCAAAGAATATATATGAGTGGAACATTTTTTGATGAGGTAAGCTACTTCAGACACTTTATATTGTAACAACATTTTGGGTTTGCTGCATCAATGGATTAGTGGTACTGCCATACAAACAAGTGAACCACAACTATCTCCTTTTCATAGGTGATTGTCTACAGTGGTTAAATAATTTGGAAAAAGCATATTTTTGCCATCATCTGTAAATTTTATGTTTATTCTCTACTGGTTTTGATGGTTACAATCATCTTCAAGGAGAAAACATTGTAAATCAATGGATCATCCATATATTCCCACCAAGTATGAGCCATACAAATGTAAAACATATATAATTGTCATAATAGGCTTTCTTAACACAGTCCATATAAATACACTGTGCCTTTTCACAGTTACAGTAGTGCATGTTTGGTGATAACTCCACACTTAATAATGACTGGTCACTTACTAAGTGTGGAGTTATCACCAAATGTGCATTACTGTAATTGTGCCATGGCACAGTGTGTTAATATGGACTGTGTTAAGACAGACTATTATGACAATTATACATGTTTTACATTTGTGTTGCTCACGTATGATGGAAATATATGGTTGACCCATTGATGTAAAACATTTTTCGCCTTTAAGATTTTTGTATCAATAAAAACCAGTAGAAAATAAACATAAAATTGAACAGCTGATGGCACAAATATGATTTTTCCAAACTATCTCTATGCTGCATTTAATCAATATACTCAGAAGTTCCATCTCATTGACAGGTTTACAGTCAAAAGTCTGGGAATGCAAGGTCAAATAAGAGTCAAGTAACATATTAATTAATTCCCATCACCTACTTGCCATGAACTAATTATGGTGGTAAAATCAGAGATTCTAGCGCATACAGATATCTATTGACAGTCGTTGTTCCCATGCATCAATCATGAATTGAGTGTGAAATGGAGGACACTATACTGGTACATGTAGAACTTTTTGCAACATACACTGCGGCTTGCGGAGGTGTGGAGAGAGCGAGAGAGAGAGAGAGAGAGAGAGTGTATGTAACTTACGGGCACTCAACACCAAGGTTATAAGCACCCTTACACACATTAAAAGAAACGAATGTGGATAAAATCTCTAAAATTGTTGTTAAACACTGAGAAGGAAACCTATAAAATGACACTCAATGACTTCCAATAACACTCAATGAGTTCCACCCAATCATGTTGAGTCACACAAACACTCTATCACATAGGCTTTAATGAACTGGAGAATAGAGAAAGATACTATTACTGGGATTAAAACATACATAAAAGCTATAATAAAAGCACAGCAGAAATGTGACTGGCTGACCACTTACAAAAAATATAGGTGAGCCAGTCACCTTGTTAACACACCTCCCCAAAAATTTTTTGAAACAGGTTGGACACAAGACAAAATCTTAAAACTCTGACAAAATTCATTTCAATGTCACTTAAAAGAGAGGGTAACTCTGCCGCTGCCCTTTGGTCTGAAAATAAAACACACTCTAGTAAAATGTGACACACAGTTACCTGTGTGCCACAAGAACCACACACTGGAGGACACAAGAACCACACACTGGAGGATCCACTCACCAGAACAAGAAGTCATGCGCCAGAGGACTGTGGCCTTTGCAAAGACAAATAAGCAAGACTTCACCCCATCTTCATGGCCAAAAGGAGGTACACCACGGCTGTGTAGTGGGCTTTACTAGACACAGCTTATTATCAAGCATTTCCAGACGCTCTTCTTCCCTTCGGCGTATGACTCTGTACCTCAACAGTCAGACAAGAACCTGCAGAGGGATGTCACACTGAACTAATCAAGGATCAAGATATGCCTCCTTGGTAACTACATTCCTCTTTTCATTCCCTGCAATATCATGCGCCCTGGTACCCAGCAGAAGGACACCTCCTTTTCCAGACATTGCAGCTACATGAGGCCATCTCGGATATCCTGAACAGCTTTATCCTCTGGGTACAAAGTTTGCAGACACTGAAGGGCACTCAGGGAGTTGGAACAAACAAGGAATTTAACAGGCAAGGCACACCTCATCTGCTCCAGTGCCCTCAAGATTGTGGACACTTCAGCGTCAAGTACAGTGAACTCTGGAGGCAACTGAATCTTGAGGACACAATCTGGGAAAACAACAGAGCAACCAACAGAGCAACCAACAGAGTTCCCCTGTTTAAACCCATCTGTGAAGACAGCTACATAGTTGTGGTGCCAATTTAAAATGTTGAAAAATGTTGCATTAAAAACAGAAGCAGAGTGCAGTCTCTCCTGTACAGCACAAAAACTAAAATTACTCTGGGCCTCAGCTGTAGGCAGGGTGGCAGTCAGTAGAAACCCCAGATCTGAGCCGTACATGCCCCACACCAAGGGACTCCAGAACGCATTTTGCACAGATCACAAATGGCCTCATTGCCCATGAATATTTCGTAAAGAGGTGTTCCATAGTTGGACAATCAACAGTATAGTATGTTGGGGAATAGGGAGTAGCAAGAGCTGACACCCCTGATGCACCATGAGAAGCTGCCACTGGCTGGTAAGTGCAGTTCACCAGCCTCACAGTAATGACAGAACACTGGATCCTGGCTGATAGTGGCAACATCCTCTGCCATTGTCTGTACAATGTCTCCAGGTGTCATTTGGATACACCCCAATCCAACAACACTGCTATAGGTGACCAACTGCCTTGTTGGCTGAGAAGCTTCCTCTGGAACAGGGTAGATGACTGTATCCGGCTCAGAGACTTGAAACCTGTTTGTCAAATGAACTGGGGAGACCCTACGATCAGCACCTCGAAAAGTCTTTTGCTGCCTGCCAGACCTTGGAATGATCTCCCACTTGACAACAGGTGAGGGGTCAACTTCAGTGCAGGCAGTATCCGGGGCAGTCAGAGCAGCGGACAGATCGGGGGACATGTGGGTCATGCTCGGCATCCCTCGCATCCCCGCGTCCGATCCCCAATGGTGATACCCCTTGGCAGCAGCATCAAGCTGTGTGATTGAAGCCAGCACTGCCTGGAGCTGTGAGCAAAGGGTCACCAACTCAACTCGCATCTGTACACAGCAATCACAATGCCTATCCATTACTGAAGTCGCTCCTATTTGAAAACCGTAAAAATATGTATAACCGAATGGTGCACTCACCATATTAGCAGCAGGAACACACGATGTTCTCTCACTGATGGTCTAACCGTCACTGAGCTGTTCCTTATGGGAAATGTGTGTTGGCTACAGTAGAATTATTCAGCAGTCAACTTCAAATGGCAACTCTTTATATGTTCTCAATAGCATTCTGCAAAAAGAATGTCATCTTCCCTCCCGTGATTGTCAATTGAGTTAACGAAGCATCTCTGTAATAGTCATGTGTCGACTGACCCTACTGGTAACAAATCCAGCAGCTCACCTCTGAATTACTTCAATGTCTTCCTTCAATCTGACATGCTAGGGATCCCAAACACACTAACAGTACTAAAGAATGGGTCACATTAATACCCTATATCTGTTCTCCTTTACAGATGAAGCACACCTTCTTAAAATTATCCCAGTAAACTGAAGTCAGCCATTCCCCTTCCCCACTACCATCCTTACATGCACACTCTATTTCATATCGTTTTGCAATGTTAAACCAAGATATTTCACTGAAGTGACTACATCAAGCTGCACCCTACTGATGCTGTATCCAAACATTACGGGGTTGTTTTCTCAACTCATATGCATTAACTTACATTTTTCTACATTATAGCAAGCTGTCATTCATGACACCAACTAGAAATTTTGTCTAAGTCATTTTGTATCCTCCTGCAATCATTCAACAGTGACACCTTCATATACACCATAGTATCATCAGCAAACAGCGGCAGATTGCTGCTCGATCTGCCCATCAGATTATTTATGTATATAGAGAATAAAAGTGGTTGTACCATGCTTCCCTGGATCACTCCTAACAATGACAATGATGACAATGACAATAATGATGACAGTAAATCTACAGGAACTCAACTACATGGTTATTGGTCTTTGGATTCTCTCTTATCATCTGAAGATAAAGGTATGGGCATTTTTTTGTCCTCGTCTTTGTTCAATAGAAATAAAACGATTGCATGTTTTGTACTAGGTACATGAATGGGAAACTAGCCTACTAAAATTCATCTGTTGAAATATAAAAGTAAGATCATCATGCATAGGAAGTATGAAAGATGGTTTATATTCATTTCATCATCTGCTCGAATCTGTGACAGGTGGTGTCCTAGGTCCATCTGATGATGCACGGCTTGGGTACTTATACAATGTTTGAGGATGTTGTGCACCATTCAATGTTTCTTATTGTTATTGTACAGAAGTTCAAGAGTTATTTTGCTATGTACAATTCTGAGACTGCATCAGGAAATACCCTCCTTCTTGAGCTTCATAGCAAGGTATTCCACACCTGGTTGGTGTTTTTGATAGTCTGTAGATCATTGGCTTGCACACAATATTTCTGTGGTGTCACTGCCAGACACCACACTTGCTAGGTGGTAGCCTTTAAATCGGCCACGGTCCATTAGTATACGTCGGACCCGCGTGTCGCCACTGTCAGTGATTGCAGACCAAGCGCCACCACACGGCAGGTCTAGAGAGACTTACTAGCACTCGCCCCAGTAGTACAGCCGACGTTCATAGGAATGGTTCACTGACAATTACGCTCTCATTTTCTGAGACGATAGTTAGCATAGCCTTCAGCTACGTCATTTGCTATGACCTAGCAAGGCGCCATTACCAGTTATATTGAGCTTATTATAAAACCTATACCGTCAAGAGCGATGTACACCAATTATGGATTAAAGTTAAGTATTACATCATCTACGTACTTTATTTGCAATTCTCAAGACATTGTCCTGTTCCAGACCTCACGCCAGTCTGCGTGTAATTAAACGCGTGCATTTCGGCCTCCTCTAGCAACACGGTGTTGGCTCTTCTGCCAACACTACATTGGCGCCGAGGATTTTGTGTTTGTTGATAGACTGATTTCATTGTGTCATGGCTTCGCCACAATCTCCAGATGTACTGTCCGCATTTTATCGCTTGCAGAATCAGCAGATGCAGGCCTTATTGGATGCCCTTGGACAGCTCATCCAGGGTCAACGTGCAATGCAAAACGATGCGGCCGCCGCCGCTCCACCGCTACCGCAGCCACAACATGCAGTTGCACCACCTTTTCGTCCTTTTGATGCGGCACTGGAAAGCTGGACGGAGTGGTCACGCCAATTTGGATTCCATCTCGCCGCCTACAGAATTCAAGGTAACGAGCGGCAGCCTTTTTTGTTAGCATCCGTCGGGGTGCACACGTACCGTGTGATAGTGAAATTGTTTCCCCGATGCAACGTAGCAACTCTGTCCTACGACGAAATGTTGTCTGCATTCGATGCATATTTCAAAGAATCAGTCAATGTCGTTGCAAAAAGGTATACGTTCTTTCGTACAAAACGTATGGCCGGTCGAACTAATCGGGAGTGGGTTGCAACTTTGCAAGGCCTTACTAGGGATTGTGCTTTTGAGTGTGAATGTGGACTCCCTTATTCAGATACAATGGTACGTGATGCAATTGCACAGAATGTTTCTGATGTACGTATCAGGGAACAGATTTTGAAACTAGTCAATCCCTCCCTTCAACAAGTGGTGGACATATTGGATAGGCAAGACACACTTGACCTTGCTCAGGAATCATTTGAAACTTCGCCAGCTGTGTGTCACATTAACCGGCCCGCCAGGCGAACTGCACGGAACAGTAAACAGCCCTCGCGCCCGTCCGCGCTGCTGCCGCCAAGCTCTCCGCTACGTTTGCCGCGCCAGCAAGCAAATGCAGTGCTAAAGTCATTCCCGCGGTGTGCTACTAGACATTCGCGTGAGAATTGCCCGTCACGCCAAGCTCTTTGCTTTTTCTGTAATAAAAAAGGACATGTTCAAAGTGTTTGCCAGAAAAAGCTAAGATCGGACACTCACAACCATTCCAGGCCCTTTGCTTCGCGCCGGAATCGGAATCGAACCAAGAATACTCAGGCTCATGAACCTTCGCCCATGGACATTCATGCAGTTCATTCCACTCCGCCCAGTGCCGCTCTCTCTAACAGTGACTGTGTTTGTCCCACAAAAAGTGTGCATCGACGTCGCAGGAAATCCCGTCAAGTCGCAAGTGATTCTGTACCAGTGTCAGTTCACGTTGCACGAGACAGTCGCTCTTGTCGTCAGCAGGACAATAAACTTTTTGTAGACCAGCTCGATACCGGAGCTGCAGTTTCACTGATCAATAAAGACACGTACAAACAACTGGGCACACCTCCATTGCGTGCCGCCAATGTTAAGTTAAATAGTTATTCAGGACACGCTATCCCTGTGTTAGGACAATGCAGCCTTCTTGCAACATACAAGGGACAAACAAAACTTGTGTCATTTTACGTACTTCGTTCTTCTTCTGCAGTGAACTTGTTTGGTTTAGATTTATTTCAGTTGTTTAACTTGTCTATAGTCAATCAGGTACTATCAGTGAACCAGACTGTGCCTTCAGCCAGTGTTTCTCGTCTACGTGAAGAATTTGCAGATATTTTTGCACCGGGCCTTGGTTGCGCTAAGAACTATGAAGCACATTTGGAACTGAAAGTAAACGCGCAACCGTAATTTTTCAGAGCGCACAACGTTCCCCACGCATTGCGTGATGAGGTTGCAAGAACATTACACGATTTGGAATCACAGGGTGTGATTGAACGTGTGCAGGCTTCTCTCTGGGCATCACCCTTAGTAATTTTGCCAAAACCTTCCGGAAAATTGAGACTTTGTGTGGACTTCAAGGCAACAGTGAATCCACAACTAGTGATTGCAACTTTTCCTTTACCCCGCCCGGAAGATCTTTCTGACAAACTGTGCCCGGGTAAATATTTTTCGAAGTTGGACCTCGCGGATGCGTACTTGCAAATACCAGTGGACGAAGACTCCCAGCGCGTCTTGGTGGTTAACACGCGTCTTGGTTTGTACCGCTTTAAAAGACTGCCATTCGGGTGTGCATCCGCCACTGCATTGTTTCAGCAATATCTGCAAACTGTTTGTGCGTCGGTCCCTACTGCAGCAAACTATCTGGACGATATTGTGATCTTCGGAAAGACAGAAGAAGAACATTTAGCCCATCTCAGAACATTATTTCAGGTATTGCGACATAATGGTCTTCGCTTGCGGAAGGACAAATGTGTGTTTTTTGCTCGTGACTTACTCTATCTGGAACATGTCATCAATGCCCAAGGCATACATCCCAGTCCAGAGCACCTCCGTGCCCTACAAGACTTGCCTTCGTCGCACAATTTGAAGCAGCTACAGAGTGTGCTGGGAAAAATGAATTACTATAAGAAATATGTGCGCAACGCCTCTTCCATTTCAGCTCCGCTTCATCGCTTACGCCGTAAAGGTGTTCCGTTCGTCTGGACGACGGAATGCGAACGCGCCTTTCGCCAGTTGAAATCAGCGTTGCTTTCCACTACTTGCCTTATGCCATTCGATCCCCAGAAACCCCTTTTGTTGATGGTAGATGCATCGGATTTCGGGATCGGTGCTGTGCTTGCGCACAAAGATGGATCGCATGATCGCCCTATTGCCTTTGCGTCCAAATTGCTCTCGTCTGCGCAAAGAAATTATTCACAGATAGAGAAAGAAGCTTTGGCTCTCGTGTTTGGTGTTACTAAGTTTCATGATTTCTTGTATGGTCGTCACTTTACCATCATCACAGACCACAAACCTTTGACATCGCTTTTTCATCCGAACAAGCCTGTACCTCCACGTCCAGCGCAGAAATTCATTCGCTGGTCTATTTTCCTCTCGCAGTACCGCTACGATATCTTGTATCGGTCCACTGCTAAGCACGGAAACGCCGATGCATTGTCCCGTTTGCCTGTTGCTGAGGATAGAGCATTCGATTCTTCCGAACTTGCTTGCATGTTCATTGACTCGAAAACCGATGACGTGGTCGAATCGTTTCCAATTGATTTTCGTCGAGTAGCTACAGCCACAGCTGCTGACCCTGTCCTTGCTACCGTTCTGCGTTTTGTTGCTACACAACGGCCCTTGTCAAAGTCACGGATCGAGGATCCGTTGGTTCGCCGATTTTTTGCTCACAAGGAGAGACTTTTTGTTCGACGTGGTCTTTTGCTGTTGCGTTCTGATAATGATCAGTCCAGGGTCGTGGTCCCACATTCATTACAGTCCTCTGTCTTACGGCTTCTCCACCAAGGACATTGGGGTATAGTGCGAACGAAACAACTTGCTCGTCAGCTCTGTACTTGGTTCGGAATCGATGCTGCGATTACGCATATGTGCTCTTCTTGCATGGCGTGTGCCGAACAACAATCTGCCCCACCGCGGAAATTCTTTGCATGGCCCAAAGCCACTTCCCCTTGGCAACGCTTACACATCGATTTTGCTGGTCCCTTCTGGAATGCTTGATGGTTGGTTGTGGTAGATTCATTCAGTAATTTTCCTTTTGTTGTCTGGATGTCTTCCACGATGTCATCTGCCACCATCCAAGCGTTATCCGCTATCTTTTGCATTGAAGGTCTTCCACAGACTATTGTTTCTGACAATGGCCCACAATTCATGTCTGCAGAATTTCAGTCATTCTGCAAGGCCAATGGTATTCAACATCTGACATCCACGCCGTTTTCGCCTCAGTCAAACGGTGGCGCTGAACAATCGGTCCGGACTTTCAAGTCACAGATGTTGAAGCTGAAAGAGTCGAATTCTCGGGAGGACGCGTTATTGTTCTTTTTGTCCTCGTATCGCTCTCAGCCCCGAGATGGTCGCTCGCCGGCTGAGTTGCTCCACGGTCGTCCTCATAGAACCTTGATGTCTTTGCTACATCCGCCGCATCAGGTTCCTGTGCAGCGGCAGCCACCTGCTTTTGCTCCAGGCGACGTTGTATACTATTGCAACTATCGCGAGTCACGGCGTTGGCTCGCAGGGCGCATTCTTCGCTGCCTCGGCCGCGCTATGTATCTGGTTTTGGGGGCCTCAGGTGAGGTGCGTCGGCATCTCAATCAGCTGCGCCTCTGTCGTCGCACGGGTTCTGCCGCTCCCCGTCTGCTTTCAGCGACGGTGCCGTCAGGTCAGCGCCCTGGCGTTTCCTAGCTCCCCTCGGACCGAATGGTTGGGTGCGGGTGGCACAGCCTCACCTGTTGTTAGGCTCCCCACATCGTCGCATATGTCAACATGGGGTCCTCCCCACGGCGGGCGGAAGCCTTATAACACAACCGTCCGCCGATTTGCGGGGGAGGAATGTGGTGTCACCGCCAGACACCACACTTGCTACGTGGTAGCCTTTAAATCGGCCACGGTCCATTAGTATACGTCGGACCCGCGTGTCGCCACTGTCAGTGATTGCAGACCAAGCGCCACCACACGACAGGTCTAGAGAGACTTACTAGCACTCGCCCCAGTTGTACAGCCGACGTTCATAGGAATGGTTCACTGACAATTATGCTCTCATTTGCCGAGACGATAGTTAGCATAGCCTTCAGCTACGTCATTTGCTATGACCTAGCAAGGCGCCATTACCAGTTATATTGAGCTTATTATAAAACCTGTACCGTCAAGAGCGATGTACACCAATTATGGATTAAAGTTAAGTATTACATCATCTACGTACTTTATTTGCAATTCTCAAGACATTGTCCTGTTCCAGACCTCACGCCAGTCTGCGTGTAATTAAATGCGTGCATTTCGGCCTCCTCTAGCAACACGGTGTTGGCTCTTCTGCCAACACTACAATTTCCATTTGTCTTCCCACTGTTTCAGGTTATGGCATTGAATATGTGTCCTAAATTTAGTACTTTTGGATAACACTTGTTGACTGTTTGCAAAGCACTCAAAAAGTGCTGCATATAATGGAATTATGTTGAGGGAAAGTCATTATGTATTGCAGTGCTCTATGTCAATGACAGGATTTTTATCTGTTATTTATCACTTCTTTCACCTGTGGCACCGTTTGTTGATGTGAAAAATGCTGAGCTACACCACAGTTTGGAATTCATGTTAAACTGTAGGTCACCCTACAACTGACTGGTTAAGTCAGTTCAAAGATCAGAGGAAGGCAATGGCATACTGCTTCCAACAGCACCATGCCTAGAAAAGCACTGTGGTGTTCAAAACAATCTTCACCCTGATCACTGCTTCACTTACTGTTGATGACTATTAACTCTGCAGTGAAAAAATTGCATTCTTTTGCTAGAGAACATTGTTGTCGATTCCAGCTGTGTATGTACACATAGTTGACTTTTTCATAATTTTTGGCATCATCAGTGTACAGGAGATTCAAATGTGGCTACTCTTCGATGACTGAATAAAATGCAGAGCGATAGAAACTGGGAGCTACACTACTGGCCATTAAAATTGCTACACCAAGAAGAAATCCAGATGATAAACGGGTATTATTTGCACAAATATATTATACTAGAATGGACATGTGATTACATTTTCACGCAATTTTGGTGCATAGATCCTGAGAAATCAGTACCCAGAACAACCACCTCTGTCTATAATAACGGCCTTGATACACCTGGGTATTGTGTCAAACAGAGCTTGGATGGCGTGTACAGGTACAGCTGCCCATGCAGCTTCAACACGATACCACAGTTCATCAAGAGTACTGACTGGCGTATTGTGACAAGCCAGTTGCTCGGCCACCATTGACCAGACGTTTTCAATTGGTGAGAGATCTGGAGAATGTGCTGGCCAGGGCAGCAGTCGAACATTTTCTGTATCCAGAAAGGCCCGTACAGGACCTGCAACATTTGGTCATGCATTATCCTGCTGAAATGTAGGGTTTCGCAGGGATCAAATGAAGGGTAGAGCCACGGGTCGTAACACATCTGAAATGTAACGTCCACTGATCAAAGTGCCGTCAACGCAAACAACAGGTGACCGAGTCGTGTAACCAATGGCATCCCATACCATCACGCCGGGTGATGCGCCAGTATACCGATGACGAATACACGCTTCCAATGTGCGTTCACCGCGATGTCGTCAAACATGGATGCAACCATCATGATGCTGTAAACAGAACCTGGATTCATCTGAAAAAATGACGTTTTGCCATTCGTGCACCCAAGTTCGTTGTTGAGTACACCATCGCATCCGCTCCTGTCTGTGATGCAGCGTCAAGGGTAACAGCAGCCATGGTCTCCGAGTTGATAGTCCATGCTGCTGCAAATGTCGTCGAACTGTTCGTGCAGATGGTTGTTGTCTTGCAAAACGTCCCCATCTGTTGACTCAGGGATCGAGACGTGGCTGCACGATCCGTTACAACCATGTGGATAAGATGCCGGTCATCTCGACTGCTAGTGATATGAGGCCGTTGGGATCCAGCACGACGCTCCGTATTATCCTCCTGAATCCACCGATTCCATATTCTGCTATTGGATCTCGACCAACGTGAGCAACAATGTCGCGATACGATAAACCGCAATCGCGATAGGCTACAATCCGACCTTTATCAAAGTCGGAAACGTGATGGTACGCATTTCTCCTCCTCACACGAGGCATTACAACAACGTTTCACCAGGCAACGCCTGTCAACTGCTGTTTGTGTATGAGAAATCGGTTGGAAACTTTCCTCATGTCAGCATGTTGTAGGTGTCACCACCAGCGCCTACCTTGTGTGAATGCTCTGAAAAGCTAATCATTTGCATATAACAGCATCTTCTTCCTGTTGGTTAAATTTCACGTATGTAGCACGTCATCTTCGTGGTGTAGCAATTTTAATGGCCAGTAGTGTATATCGTCTTTGGTGTCACACCGTAGGTCCATCCTTAATATTGGTTGGGGAACATACCACAGAGGCATTTGTGACTGGAAGCATAGGACGCTCATGTCCTGATGACATTGTTGTTGCCAGAGGTCTTCCAGTTGTAGTGCTCCTAGTTGTGCTGTTCTAATGCGAGTCATGAGTAACTGGGACATTGGATTGTGATATAAAGTGGAATGACAGAGGTTGTTTGGCAGATGATTAACCATGATGCATAGTTAAATTCAGTGGTAGTATTCTCACTTCTACCAGAAGGCCATTGATTAGGTCCAGTCAGAAAGCTCCAGTTGCCAAACGGACCCCATTGTGGCATATAGAGTATAATATTTCTAGTACTGCTAACCCATAAACAAAGCTTCCATAGCCCAAACAGGATAAAATGGACACTTTATAAAATTTTAATAAAACTGATTCACACCACAGTATTTGTTATCAAGGAAAAGGAGATTATCGAGTTTTTTGATGCAAAAAGTCTTGAACATGTAAGTTTATTATCAAAAATAAGTCCTAGAGAAGGGTCCTGGTCCACTACTTCCAGTAATTGGGTTTCGAGTTATAGTTCTGGATGAGGACGGACAGAATTTATTCCACAAAAAGAGTGTGATGCATGGTTTGGTATCTGTGGTTCAGCGTCTATTTTTGTGCCTTCTATACATCTGTAGGTGGCATTATGCTATGCATAACAATACAAAACTACAATATAAACAGTGCTGGTGTGCCTGTATCTCCCATCATGTCTACTATGCCATATACTACAATTCCGAAATGTGTGACACTTAAAACTGATATCTGTGGTATTCCATTTTCCCCACACATATTTAACTAAGAGTTATGCCCATCCTGACTCTAAACAGTTCAAGCAATTTAAAAAATTGTATGAACACAGGTAAATTTTCTCGAAAACCCAACTTGGGTATAGTTTATAAAACAAGATGCTAGCACATTGTCTTGGGTAAATAAAAAATACTGCAATCAGATATCTGCGGTGCACAAAGGCCTCTCTAATCGCAAACTCCTAATTTATGATTGTATGAGATTATCAACAGCAGTTCAAGTCCTTCACAGTCTGTATCGGACTCGGGAAAGGAGATTTCTTGATTCCAAACACCAACAAAGTTGTACATTAACCATCCTTTCTAGCAGTTTACCCAATTTACTTGTTACGTTGATCTGTCTGTAGGGGTTTCTATTTCTGGGTCTTTTCATGGCTTCAGCATAGGTATTGTTATATTACCTCTCCATTGTGACAAAAATTCACAATCTTGCCAAATACTGTTAAATATTTTTTGAATAGAGTTTTTACTATTTTCATCAATATATTGAAGCATTTAATTATGGGTGTTGTTTGGTCCTGGGGATGTATCCCTACATTGTTTTAAAACATTATTTAGTTCCTAGGCTGTAAAGGGTGCACATAGGATACCAGGTCTGTTGGCGTAAAAGATGTGGTATTATGTTCTGTTAAAAGATGACACTGAGTGAAATTATGACAGTAATTCTTAGATGCTGACATTTCTGCATAATATATTGCTGAAAGTTTAATAGTGGAAGGTGAAATGGTGTTAATTTCCCATTCATTAAGGATTTCCTCAATTCAATTAGTTTCTTCAAATCTACTAATCCACTGTAATTTGTACGAGTACCGCACTTGTGAAACTGGGATATGTACCGTCACTGAAGAAATATATCATTCCAAATGTTCCATCTTCATTTGTTTCACTAAGTAATGTGCTTTTGGTCTTTATTTTTTGAATAAAATTAAATTTTCTTTAGAGCGGTAGTGCATATGTTATTGCAGAGCCCTTTGACATTCTCTGCATGGAACAGGTTTCCATTCAGGATGTTTGATGTTTGGTTTGTGGGGTGCTCAACTACGCAGTCATCAGCACCCATATAAAGTTACAATTTTTACACAGTCCAATTTTTTATACAGACCAGTCTAGCCACTGTCACAAATGAGGATGATGATGATAATGATGATGATGAAGTGATGACGACAACACAAACACCCAGTCCCCGGGCAGAGAAAATCCCCAACCAGGCCAGGAATCAAACCCGGGACTCCGTGATCCATTGGCAGTTTCCATTCAGGAGGACATTAAGAGAACTGCATTGGAGAGTTCACAACTTGGATGATTGTTTCTGTTGACTTGTACTACTTAGTCAATCCTTTTCTTTGTATTAAATGTGATCTATGCTTTAATGGTGAAAGCATTCCAATTGGCTCTTCGCAGTAACCAACATGGTAAACAATCGGTGTGGTGTAAATTTGGGACCAATACAACAGTCAGGTAATAGCCACTATCATAAAGGTCATTATGAATGCTCCATTGGATCATATGTGCAAGGTTAGGACTGTAGATTGTCAAACTTACCGCAGAAAAGGAGCCATAGGTGGTGCTGAATTGTTTTGGGGCTCCCAAATTTATTAGGCAGAGATCAAGATCTAAGAATAATCTCTCTCATAGTTTCCCTCTACAAGTTATCATCTTGCTGCCCCATACATGATTATAGGCACTAAGATCTCCCAATAAAATGCAAGGTGGGGTAACAGTTTAATTATGTCCTCCATTTCTCTGTAGGTAATATCTCAGTCAGATGGAAAGTATATATTACAGATTAACATCATAATGCCCAACCGTACTCTAACGGCTATTGCTCCAAGCATAGTGTTTGTAAGCATTTGTTCACTGAATGTGTTTGATCTGACTAGTGTGCAAACACCTCCAACTGCTCATTGCATGTTTATATGTTTCTGTCACATGAGCTATATCCTCCAGGAGTAGGGAGAAGGTCTTCCAAAAATCCTGATTCCTGTATTGTTATACATATTGTAGGATAGTTTGTGATTGTAAAATTTCTTCCAGGTAGCAATCACAGCACTTACAATTCCAGTGTAAAATCAATGAAAAGGCGTCGCATGGTCAGTGAAGATGAAGGTGATATATGTTGATCTGTAGACTTTTTCCAATGCCTCCTGTGCAGCTGATGTAGTGTCCACTGAGTCTTCTGCTGTCAAGAAGAGTTCTGATTCTATCAGTACTGACAAATTAGTTCTTTGCCTTTTTCTTGTCCTGTCCTTTTCCTTTTTTTCTCTTTTTGCTATTTTTCTGCACGTAATTTTTCAGGTTGTACGTCTTGGTGAGAGGACTATCAGACACTTGACTAGTATCTGACTGTGCATTAGTAATATTTTGGGAGGATAAAGGTGTGAAATAAGTTTTCCTCTTTTGTGCTGTCGGAGGGACACGAAGTGTTTCCTGCTGTATCCACTGGGGTGATCCTTATGGCTCTGAGAGTTTGGAAATCAGGAAGAAAGGAAATCTCTATTGCACATAATTTTTCAGTCAGGTTGCATGTTCTCAGTTTATAGCAGGTGGCAGATTTGGTTTTGAAAAAGTTGAGGAAGGAAGAGTGACAGCCAAAGATTTCACACAACCGGTCATCATGTCAACTGGACGCATGCATTCACATTTTTTTTTTTTTTTTTTGCCTAGGATATGACAAGTGATCCATCATTTTATATTATTCTATTTTCATTTATTTTTTTAAAAACTAGGCATACCATGGAATGTGGAAAATGGTGTTCAACACAGTTCGCATAGAATGGCAGTTATTCACAATGGCAACCCTCTTGCAGTGATCTTCTGCTGTGCAATAGGATGATGCATCTAAAATGTAAGCAGTGGGGTGAAAGATTTCACATCACAACTCTACACCATAACTTTAACTTTGTCTGGGACGATATTTTCTCCAAAAGCTGAGATGAAAGCACCTGTGTCTATTCACTTATCTTTTGGACCTTCTTTGTGCCTGTCAGACAATTTGTATGTCTCACCATGCTTGATTAGCTATTAACACATCATCTGTCTGGAGTGCAACATCTCTGTGGAAGATAACTCCTTGCACCATATTCAAATTTTTATCTGGGACAAGAGTGACTGTTATGTCGCTCAGTCACAATTTATGTTAACAACCAACATTTGCAGCTAAGAATTCTAAGGGAACTGGACATAAGTCCTATTCTATGTCCTGCCATTGCTGCAGCCACTGCAAGTGTGACCTCACCAAATATCACATAAGATACTTGACCTGGGATGTTAGTAAGTAATGCGGATAGATGATTTCGTGAAAGTGATCATCCATGTGTGTGTGGATTGGACTGATGAATCTGATAGTAATTGAAAATTAATAAAACCAAGATACACAAGCAAGCACAAGTGAGAGAGGGGTAAGAGGGTGAAGATGGGTGAGCTGCTGTGCTAAAAAAGCAGCCTGAGGCCGCAGGAAATGTCATGTGATGGGACACACACCCTCTAGATTCCGACCCACATTTCCTAACCCTTCATTACCACAATGAAATGTAAACCAACAACAGATATCAAAGAATATGAATTAAAAAGGCGGGAAGGATGGGGGAAGGATGGGAGCCAGGGTGGACCACCAAGCAGCAGCACCTGTGGGACCCCTGGGTCAGAGCAGGTGATGGTGCATCCCCCCCCCCTGTCCCCCCCCCAAAAAAAAAAGAAAAAAAAACTGTCAAGCAGCTGGTGAGGGCCAATGTGCCCTACCTCAAAAAAAAGGAGTAAACACAACCTTTAGAGGTAAAATGTGAAGCCAGATCAGCCACTATGGTGTCATTCAATAGCACCAGAGGCAGTTTGTCAGCAAGTTTAAGGTTTCCCCAAAAGGTGCCCACATTAGGGGAGTCCAGCATGATGTGGGCCACCATCAGACAGGCACCTCATTGACAGAGGGGTGGATCCTCCAGTTGTAGGATGTGGCCATAGGTCACCCAAGAGCGGCCAAAGTGAAGCTGACAGAATGGTAAATTCCCTGCGAGAAGCAAGCATGGAGGGAGACTGTCACACGACTGTGGTCCCTTTTATTGTTTGCTGTTTGTTCAGGAAACCAGGGCACACCAATCCATGTTCCAAGCCTCCAACAAACTGACAGTGTAGAGTTGAGTGAAGGTTTGGTTCCAGTGCCCCCACCTCCAAAGTCAGTATCCTGGTACCCAAACAGGCTACTGTCCTATGTTAAACATATGGGTTGGATTGATGTTATTCTGTCTGATTATAAAATTTAAATAGCATTTATGGTCAATGTTACCACAAAATATGTTATTTTTATGTATTTATAGCTTAAAAATCATTAAATATCAAGGTCTGATCACATGATTGAAAACGCTCTGTTACTGGTTGATGCTCTGGTGATGTTATAGGCGAGGAGTAAGACGAAGCTATATGTGTGTTATAGTAGCATTAGCCAAAGTTGCGAGGTTTTCACATACTTTTTCCGCAAAGAGTTTAGCTATTTAGTGATGAAAAACACAATTACAACTTTTAAGTAACAACAGAAAGGAAATTTGTGGACACTGATAGTGGAAGCCTTGTGTAAGTCGATGCATTTATGCTCCACCCATTTAGAGCGGCAATATGTACAATGACAGACATTCTCTAACACATTAAACTCACTCAGAACAAAAGAATTGTAGAACTTTTGCAAATGGGTCCATATATTATAACTAGATTGTCAGCTATCAGTTATGAGCTATGACCCAAAGTGCAATAAAATTATTGTTGGCACAACTTAGTGCCAATTTCTCTGTAGAAGACATTCAGCAGAGAAACTCCTTCTAGCAGGTGCTCAGTGGTGCAACAGATAACACAACCATCTGCAAAGAAAGAGGTCACATGTTTGAATCCTGAGTGTCATATTTTTAAAGGTTTTTCACGAAATACAAAAATAGCGCTAGCAAGAGCTGATTGTAGCAGTTGCTTCAATTGTGGGATGTGTTATAGAGAGCTTCACATTACTCTTAATCTGAGAAATGGACAAGGGAGGATAAATGAATTTACTTTGTGAACAAACAATTCACTTTTTGGAAGATAGTGAAGATATCGCCAAATGCCCACAATACAACAAGATGAACGACAATGAGGTTATATCGAGTGATATAAAGTGTAAAACATGCAAGTGACACACACATAATGGATGTGATGTTTGTGAGTGTAAACTAACATTGACATCTGAAGCAGACTTAGGTTGGTGGTTGATTTGGGGGAGGGGACCAAACAGTGAGATCATCGGTCCCATCAGATTAGGGAAGGATGGGGAAGGAAATCGACCATGCCCTTTCAAAGGAACCATCCCAGCATTTTCCTGAAGATTTATTTCATCTTTATGTAAGATGATGAAACTGCAAAAGTTTAAACAGTAAGGATCCTAGCTGGACAGTATGAAGATAAAAACACTGTTTCTCATAAAGTAAAAAATGTGTGGTCACATTAACTAGACAATATCTTTCTGAACGTAAAGTGTGTGAACAGCGATTGCAAATGTAAGTGCATGTAAACAGCAAAGAAGACACAATAATATTTTGTTTTTGATCGGAGTGGTGAATATTTGTGATTGTGGTTTGGTTGTCATACGAGAGGATTGTCGAGTTGTTTTACAAATAAGTTAAAATGTTCTTTCAGATTAGATTCAAAGCAGCAATCTATGGACATCAACTCGTAAAATTTAACAGTCTACTGCTCTAAGAACTAAGCTACCAAACAAATGAGATGTAGTTGGATAGAACAACAATTTTCACTTTGAGTTTAATTTCATTGAATGATGCTATCCTTCTTTATAATAGTGGGGGAGCATATCCTGGCGTTAAGTTAATGTTAACTTCAAAGTGCAATATATTTTTAATTAACTTGTGCGTCAATGTGGTGGCAATTTGCCAGTACACATTCTATGCATCTTCTCATTCTCTGGAACACTCAAAAACAACTTTTCAGGGATTTTTATGGATGTATTTGTACAGTATGGTACTACACACCATTTGTAACCCACTTTCTGAAGCGTAAATTCTAAAACAAGACATCACTGTGAATTATCATTATGATAGTAGGAGTAGTGAACAACCCAGTGACATCACAGGCATTACACAATTCAAATGGAGCATTTTCGTGGGCATTCAAATTATTTGAATTTCATTTGTGTTTTTACACAAGAATACTTAAATTCAAGAGGAATAAAAGCATGTCAGGAGTATAAAATGACATAATTAAAACTTTAAGACAATCTCCAGGAAACAGTCTAATACCCTACTGGCCAACTGGTCAGCATGTTTGTCTCCTGGGATTCCAGCTTGATGGAGTTCAGAAAGGAGATCCTGGGTAGCCACAGCTAACAGGTGTCGAAGGTAGCACTGGTTGATAGGCAGACTAATGCTCAGGGAGTCACTGCCAATCTAGAATGACTTGCCAGTGCAAGGATGAATGTGACAGAGAGCTCAGGAAATTGCCACCAGTTCTGCAGGGAACACATTACATCTGTTCAACAGGGAGCATAGTTCACTGCAACTTGCATGTGCTCAGGCCAAACCGTCATAGAGCCATCAGTGTATACCACTTCCGAACTCAGAAATGTATCAACAATGGCCTGGAACATGTGGCGAAAAATCATGTGGCCAAGAGAGTTCTTCCATCCAAAGAGTAAATCGAGACAGGTCCAAAGATAAGGTACACACCACCGGGATGTAAAGAGACAGTGTGGGAAGTTGTAATTCAGAGCACAGACACTATATGCAAACTGCGATCATGACTCCAGTACTGGCCACTTATATGGGAGGTGGATCTCCCTACTAGGAAAGAGGACACAGTAGCTCAGATGCTAAGGGCAGCAGTGAATGTGTATCACATAGCTAAACGACAGTTGTTAGCACCTGATATATAGTGGAGGGACCCCACCCTCTGTGAGTAGGCTGATCATAGGGCTGGCCCAAAAAGCACCTGTCACATGTCAGACCACGCCATGGTGTATTGGATCCAGCATCCACAATGCTGAAGGTGATGCTGAATCATATACCAGACTCCTGTAAACAAGAAAGTACAAGATCACAGCTTTTTAAAGCCACAAAAGGGTAGAGCGGTCTATGATGCAGATGGTGTTACTGAGGCGGTGAAGGGTACTAAGGTGTGACCAACATAGTCCCTTAATTTGGCAGAGATAGGAAGCCACATCAACCATGCATCAAAGACCAGTCCCAAAAAGCAATGAGACTCCACCAGACTGAGCAACTGGTTGTCGAGGTAGAGTTCAGGTTGTGGATGGACGGTACGACAGAAACAGTATTGCCAAGATTTGCCCTGGGACAGAGCCAATAGACGCCAATGCTTAAGTTATGATGACAGCTGCCAGCTCATCATATGTTCAAGCAACTTACAGAGGAAATTAGTGAGAGTAATTGGACAATATCTGTCATCTCAAGGGGATCTTTACCTGATTTCAGTACCAGGATGATCATACTTTCTCACCACTGAGATGCAAATACATCCTTGCTCCAGATATAGTTGAAAATGGCGACGACATGACATTGACATTAGGCATTTAAGCACTTTGCCGTGGATGTGATCTGTCCCTGGAGCTGTGTCAGGGCAAAGGGATAGAGCATTGAGAAAGTCCGACTCACCAAACGAGTATTATAGGTCTCTAGGTAGCATGTAGTGAAAGGTAAGTCAATTCACTCTACCCGAAGATTGAAGGGACAAAATGCAGACAGATGACTCTCAGATGCAGAGGCTTGAGCATAATGCATAGCAACATGTTCAGCAACAGCATCTGGGTCAGCATAGACAACACCATTCAGGGAGACACCACATACACCTGTGGAGGACTGGTGTCCATAGAGATGTCGAACCTTTGCCCAAACCAGGTAAGCAGGGATATGCAGTCCAATGGTAGTAACATAGTAACATACTATTCCTAGCATTCTTGTTTCTGTAATTTTATTAGGTGGTGGACCCATGCATGGAGCCATTTACAGGCATTGAGTTGCTCCAGCAATGGATGTTGCTTTCGGTGTTGGAGAGTCTGTCTGCAGTGTCTGATTGCCACAGCAATTTCTGGAGTCCATCAAGGTACTGCCTTCTGATGGGGGGGATCCACAGGAACAGGAGGTCACTAAGTCTGCTGTTGACAGAATGGTTACGGTTGTGCTCTGAACAGATGCATTGATACCTCCACATGGCGGAATGCTAAGGGTGATGACAGAGGAAGAGGTGTCCCCGTCAGCATTGTTGAGAGGTCATCCGAGGGAACGTCCATGCAAGTAATGCTGAAGGAGTGGCAGGATGATCAGAAAATGATCACTGTCACAAACGTCATAATGGACTCTCCAACGGATGGGGGAAGAAGATCAGAATCTAAATGGGAAATATCAACTGTCAAATAAGATCCATATGCCACACTGAAGTGTTTGGGAGCACTGGTACTCAAAAGACAAAGACTGAGCTCTGCGAGCAATATTTCAATAGCTTTACAGTGGCCACTGGTTGAAACTCAATCCCACAATGGGTTGTTGGTGCTGAACTCACCCAAAATAGAGGAAGGGTTGGGGGAGCAGAAAAATCAGTGCATCCAATATAGTATGAGGCACTTCACCATCATGAGGAAGATACACACTGCAGACAGTAAAATCCAGAGCAACCCTCACACAAGTAGCCACAGCCTCCATAGTCATACCACGTGGCACATGTCCAGAATGCATGTGCGAACTCCATGTGACACTCTGTTATAATCAGCTTGATTCTTAAAACAGCATAGCAAGACACAGAGGGTAGGGTTTGCAATGCTGGAAACAAATTTTCCTAGAGGGCATTGCAGAAAGCAGGATAAATGCATAGGAGACACAGTAGTTCTTCCAGGTGGCAGAATAAAATGCTACATTTTTACAAGAGGTTCATGCTGCCAGTATCATGTGAAGACATGGAGCAAGAAAACAGGCAGGTCATGACCCAAGGTCACTTGCTGCCACTGGCTATGAGAATATGACATCAATATGCATCAGTTTTGAAGCAGGTTGTATGGAGGGATCCAGTACAACGGGAACCACCAGAAACTCTGCCTTGGGTACAGAGATGGAACATGAGTAGTTCAATGGCATGGGGACTACCAGAACCAAGTTCATCTTTGGGGTCTTCTTTTTGTACCTCTTCTCCTTGAATGATTTTGATGTCCATGAGGGCTTCTGTGCCCTAGTTTCGAGGACAGAAGAGGAACAAAAAGCCCTATGATGCACAATCTGTGACTCCTAAGGCCACTGGTTGGTAAACTATGTGATCAAAAGTATCTGGACACCTGGCTGGAAATGACTTACATTCTTCATGGAGTGCTGCAATGAGGAGAGGTATCTATGTCAGTCGGTGAGGCCTGGCACGAATTTGGCATTCCAAAACATCCCAAAGTTGTTCCATAGGACTCAGGTCAGGACTCCATGCAGGCCAGTCCATTACAGGAATGTTATTGTCGTGTAACCAATCCGCCACAGGCCATGCATTATGAACAGGTGCTCGATCGTGTTGAAAGATGCAATCATCATCCCCGAATTGCTCTTCAACAGTGGGAAGCAATAAGGTGCTTAAAACATCAACGTTCGCCTGTGCTGTGATAGTGCCATGCAAAACAACAATGGAGGGCAAGCCACCTCCATGAAAAACACGACCACAGCATAACACCACTGCCTCCAAATTTTATTGTTGGCACTACACAAGCTGACAGCTGACATTCACCAGGCATTCGCCATACCCACACCCAAGCATCGGATCGCCACATTGTGTACTGTGATTCGTCACTCCACACAGCATTTTTCCACTGTTCAATCAGCCAATGTCTACGCTCCTTACACCAAGCGAGGCGTTGTTTGGCATTTACCAGCATGATGTGTGGCTTAAGAGCAGCCGCTCGACCATGAAATCCAAGTTTTGTCACCTCCCGTCTAACTGTCATAGTACTTGCAGTGGATCCTGATGCAGTTTCGAATTCCTGTGTGATGGTCTGGATAGATGTCTGCCTATTAAACATTATGGCCCTCTTCAACTGTCGGCAGTCTCTGACAGTCAACAGATGAGATTGGTCTGTACGCTTTTGTGCTGTATGTGTCCCTTCACGTCTCCACTTCACTATCACATCGTAAACAGTGGACCTAGGGATGTGTACGAGTCTGGAAATCTCATGTACAGACATATGACAAGTGACACCCAATCACCATATTTGAAGGCCATGAGTTCCGCGGAGCACCCCATTCTGCTCTCTCACAATGTCTAATGACAACTGAGATCGCTGATATGGTGTACCTGGCAGTAGGTGGCAGCACAATGCTCCTAATATGAACAACTTATGTTTTTGGGGGTGTCCAGATACTTTTAATGATGATGATGTTTGGTTTGTGGGGCACTCAACTGCACGGTTATCAGCACCGGTACAAATTCCCAACCTTTGCTCAGTCCAATCTTGCCACTTTCATGAATGATGAAGAAATGATGAGGACAACACAAACACCCAGATATTTTTGATCACATAGTGTATGTGGTTGCAGATCAGCAGAATCCTGGGAGGGATGCATCCCAAGGGTATCCTTCCTGGTGAGCGATGCCAGAGGTGGTTGTTACTGCTCTGGCTGGAGATTTGGGTCTGACATCTCTGGGGAGTGGGGATTCGACACTCTTAAAGTGAGTGTGGGGAAACTGTATGAGAAGGGGCCCCAACCGCCAAGAGAGTGGGTGTAGCTGAGTGGCTTCAAGGGCCCAATGTGGAAGGAGGAAAGGACGAGGGTACCACTGCTAGAGATGACGACATTGTCTTAGCCATGGCAAATGTGATTGTCGTATGTACAGGATGGAGATTATCATGTTTATTCTTAGCCTCATGATACATGAGCTGGTCATGAGTCTTGTATTTTATTTTCTCTTTGAAAGATGATGCAGTCCAATGAACAGGGGAAATGGTGCTCCTCACACTTGACACAGATGTGGGAGAGGCACAAGGAATATCCGCGTGGAACTGACTCCCAGAATCACTACAGATGGGGCTGGAATTACAATGTGAAGACACATGCCCCAATTTCATACATTTGAAGTATCGCAATAATACACCGTCACCTTGACCTTTTCAGGCAATGTGTCACCTTTAAAGGTCCAACCCTATTGTCCTTTGGTCCCCGATGGGCACAATGGACAAAATGCACAACCTGCCACTCCTAACTGGCACTTAACTCATCAGTAGTCTGTAAAAGGAGGCCACAGTGGGAGATGATACCCTATAATGTACTGAGACTGTTATGAGAGTGATAGATAAGGAATGGCACCCAGGTGAGCAGTGCCCACAACTGAGCAAGGGATACTAATCAGAACTGAACTACTTTTCATTTTCTAAATCACTGTACTTCGCCCTGAGCCTATCCTCAAGATTTTCAACAAAGAATAATGGCTTTGTGGCCAAACTGGGATCTCTGTGGGTCCGAGAGCAAACTAAGTACTGTATGGAGTATTTCTCTCCTTGCCTCTGAGCCCTACGTTCCTCCACAGAGTAGCCAGGGAAGGCAACATCGTGGGGTCACCCTTCTCTGCATTGTACTAATTCTATCCTTCAGAATAGACTGCTAGGGCAATACAGTTCCTGGCAAAAGAAAGTTGAGCCTCTTCACTTATGGATCATCTGCCTCGTGCCACCCACTCCAAACAGGGGCTCTCCACATGGGTGTCACCCAGCCACAGCAATGGCTACCTAGCCGGTGAGGCATTGCCCTGACTCCCCGTGCCCCGTGTACGTCTCACAGCTCATTGCAGTGGGGCTCTAATATGTACACTGGACGGCACCAAGACGAAGGAACACTCTCAAGAATAAGTCCCAGTTTAGCTTGCTAAAACCATAAAAGATACATTTTTATTTGACAAGAAGCTAGAATCCATATTCATCAAACACATCCAACAAATATTCATGAAAGGGAGGTCTTCCCACAAGGCAGTACTTTTATCTAGAGTAATATATTTTCAGCTGCATACACAAATGGCCCCATATTTCCACAAGGAACAACAACTTGGCTTGGCTATATATGTAAAATACTTCTACTTATGTACATCTTAATGTTGCTGAAATAGGTATTCATCTCATCTTGCAACCTGCTCAGACACACAGTAGTCAATCAGATAAATGTTTTCAATAGCAAGCAAATCAGCGCATGACATTTCCAGCTCAGTCTCCTAACCTGTCACACTCTGGAGGGCAGCTCTGCAAGAATCTACATCTACATCTACATAATTACTCTGCAATTCACATTTAAGTGCTTGGCAGAGGGTTCATCGAACCACAATCATACTATCTCCCTACCATTCCACTCCCGAACAGCACGCGGGAAAAACGAACACCTAAACCTTCCTGTTCGAGCTCTGATTTCTCTTATTTTCTTTTGATGATCATTCCTACCTATGTAGGTTGGGCTCAACAAAATATTTTCGCATTCGGAAGAGAAAGTTGGTGACGAAATTTCGTAAGTAGACCTTGCCGCGACGAAAAACGTCTTTGCTTTAATGACTTCCATCCCAACTCGCGTATCATATCTGCCACTCTCTCTCCACTATTATGTGGTAATAAAAAACGAGCTGCCCTTGTTTGCACACTTTCGATGTCCTTCGTCAATCCCACCTGGTAAGGATCCCACACCGCACAGCAATATTCTAACAGAGGACGAACGAGTGTAGTGTAAGCTGTCTCTTTAGTGGACTTGTTGCATATTCTAAGTGTCCTGCCAATGAAACGCAGCCTTTGGCTCGCCTTCCCCACAATATTGTCTATGTGGTCTTTCCAACTGAAGTTGTTCATAATTTTTACACCCAGGTACTTAGTTGAATTGACAGCCCTGAGAACTGTACTATTTATCAAGTAATCAAATTCCAACAGATTTCTTTTGGAACTCATGTGGATCACCTCACACTTTTCGTTATTTAGCATCAACTGCCACCTGCCACACCATACAGCAATCTTTTCTAAATCACTTTGCAACTGATACTGGTCTTCGGATGACCTTACTAGACAGTAAATTACAGCATAATCTGCGAACAACCTAAGACAAATGCTCAGATTGTCACCCAGGTCATTTATATAGATCAGGAACAGCAGAGGTCCCAGGATGTTCCCTGGGGAACACCTGATATCACTTCCGTTTTACTCGATGATTTGCCATCTATTACTACGAACTGCGACCTTCCTGACAGGAAATCATGAATCAGTCGCACAACTGAAAGGATACCCCATAGTCCCGTAGCTTGATTAGAAGTCGCTTGTGAGGAATGGAGATTGTCTCTTAGGAAGGCTTCTAGTGACACTTTATCCGCTTTTTTAAATAAAATTATTTTGCGTTTGTTTCTGGTGGATTTGGAAGAAACGGTATTGAGCCTAGCTATAACGACCTTGTGATCACTAATCCCTGTATCAGTCATGATGCTCTCTATCAGCTCTGGATTGTTTGTGGCTAAAAGGTCAAGTGTGTTTTCGCAACCATTTACAATTCACGTTGGTTCGTGGACTAACTGGTTGAAATAATTTTCGGAGAAAGCATTTAGGACAATCTCGGAAGATGTTTTTTGCCTACCACCGGTTTTGAACAAGTATTTTTGCCAACATATCGAGGGAAGGTTGAAGTCCCCACCAACTATAACCGTATGAGTGGGGTATTTATTTGTTACGAGACTCAAATTTTCTCTGAACTGTTCAGCAACTATATCATCGGAGTCTGGGGGTCGGTAGAAGGAGCCAATTATTAACTTAGTTCGGCTGTTAAGTATAACCTCCACCCATACCAATTCGCACGGAGTATCTACTTCAACTTCACTACAAGATAAACCACTACTGACAGTCACAAACACTCCACCACCAATTCTGCCTAATCTATCTTTCCTGAACACAGTCTGAGACTTTGTAAAAATTTCCGCAGAACTTATTTCAGGCTTTAGCCAGCTTTCTGTACCTATAACGATTTCAGCTTCTGTGCTTTCTATTAGCACTTGAAGCTCAGGGACTTTCCCAGCACAACTACAACAATTTACAACTACAATTCCGACTGTTCCTTGATACAATGACGTCCTGTATTTGCCATGCACCCTTTGAGATTGCAGCCCACCCCGTACTTTCCAGAGGCCTTCTAACCTAAAAAACCACCCAGTCCACACCACACAGCCTCCACTACTCGTGTAGCCGCCAGCTGAGTGTAATGAACTCCTGACCTATTCAGCGGAACCCGAAACCCCACCACCCTATGGCGCAAGTCAAGGAATCTGCAGCCAACACGGTCGCAAAACTGTCTGAGCCTCTGATTCAGACCCTCCACCTGGCTCTGCACCAAAGGTCCGCAGTCGGTTCTGTCGACGATGCTGCAGATGGTGAGCTCTGCCTTCATCTCGTAAGCAAGACCGGCAGCCTTCACCAAATCAGATAGCCGCTGGAATCCAGAGAGAATTTCCTCAGATCCAAAGCGACACACGTCATTAGTGCCGACATGTGCCACCACCTGCAGCTGGCTGCACCCTGTGCTCTTCATGGCATCCGGAAGGACCCTTTCCACATCAGGAATGACTCCACCCGGAATGCACACTGGATTTCTTCCCCTCCTTAGCCGCCATATCCCTAAGGGGCCCCATTATGTGCCTGACATTGGTGCTCCCAACTACCAATAAGCCCACTCTCTGTGATTGCCCGGACCTTGAAGGCTGAGAATCATCCTCTGAAACAGGGCAGGCTGCTGCACATCCTATGGAGCACACAGACACCATCATTATCAGATCACACATTACTGTACATTCTGTATTTTTGTTCCAGTGATCACTTTTCTGATTCAGATTACTTCCTTTATTCTGTACACAGCAATTTATTTTGAACATTCAAATTTCTTCTTAATTTGAATATGAAGTCCCTTTCAGTACTGTGTTTTCCTATTTTATTTATGCTGTGTCGAAAGTTCTAGATATTGGTGTAGTTTCATTACATTTGGTGACTAAAAACTGAGTTTTTCCTTGATTTATGGAGAACAGTACAATGCCATTTATTCAGTGAATCAACTCTTTGACATACATCACAAATTTTCTTATTATTGGTAAAGATTTGATGCTACATTTTTCTTTTCAAAAGTTGTAAAATTGTAACAATTGTTGAAGTCTTCCCAGCATACTGAATATTCTATGAGGTTTCAGGATTGCAGCCAGATCATGTTGACTTCTTGCCACGTATTTTGGCTGGCAACTGTCCAAACATTTTCAGGTGAGTGTCCGCCACTGGAGACTGCTAGTACATGGTGTCAGCTTTATAGTAAAAACTGGTGTGGAAATGCATGTGCATCAGCGACCGTCACAGGAGCGTCCTCTATAGAAATCCGTGTCTTGTGCAAATACTATTCCATCTGTGGTGTGCAGGTGCATGCGTAAAGGTGAAACTACATGACGCCTTCTGTTGGCATGCACGCTTGTGTTGCTGAACACAAACGTCAGGTGCTGCCAGATGTGTGATGATGAATAAAATGTTTTCTCTCAGAAGAAATTAAAGAGATCACCAGGTCCCAAGCCTTGTCCAGCTGAAACCTGCTTTCACGAATTATAAGATTTTGTGCTAGATGTATGTCCACAGATTCTTTAATTACTGAATCCCAAAAGGATCTCCACAGGGCCAAGATTTTTGTGGCAGAAAAATCCATAGTGTCCTGTGGTAAAACAATGCTCAGCTACAGCTGACTTACTGGGCTGTGAAAGATGAGTGTGGCCCTCATGTTCAATGCACCTTTCGTGTACCGTGCGTATTGTCTGATCTAGGTAAGCTTTGCCACACTGGTAAGGAATTTTGTAAAACCCAGCCTTCTGCAGACCCATATCATCCATTAGTTAACCGAGAAGGGCACAAATCTTTGCCGGTGGCCAGAAGATCACTTTAACTTGATATTTCCTTAAGATTCTGCCTACTTTAGATGAAACATTGCTGATGTATGGAAGAATGCCCTGGACTTGAACAGTTTTTCCTTCTTAGCACTCTACAAATCTGATGTGGAGGGTAACCATTTTCTTTGAACACTGACCATAGATGTTCTAGCTCCTTTGCAACGCTGTCCCCATCAGAAACAACATGAGCCTTCCCTTAGAAATTCACACACAACATGAGCCTGATGCACCAACATACCTAGGATGCCAGTAGTTTGTCAAGGGTGATGGCAGCTTGACACTTGCTGATAAAGGTCTTTATGTGTGAGCTTACGGTAGACCGAAAGTCCTAATGACCCATCACTCTCCTAGTAACAAAATAGCCAAAATATTGTGACAAGAAGTCAACATGATCCAGCTGCAATCCCAAAACCTCATAGAATTATATCACTTATATTCTAAAAACTGCCCTCAGTGACAAGCGAGATATCTCCACATGATCAGTCCATAACTTGGTGACATGATACACTGAACCGATAAGCCACATTGTAGCATATAGCACATGTCATATGCTGTTGGAGGTATTGAGTGTTCCAGCATGGTGAGACACAAAATAATTTACTGTTTTCTGATAAGAGTGAGGTAGTGAAGGCACAGAAGTGTGATGTTTAATACTGGAAATTGCTACACTTATCAGTTGCTTCAAACCAGTAGTAGTGAAAGGTTATTATGATTGGCATTAAAATAACGAAATTGAATAACTGTTGAGAACAGCGAAATGCTGATTTGTTAGGCAAGTGCTAGTTGCATCGACTGGAAAATGTCAGCATAACAAAACTGGGTCCCAAGTGATCATCCACAACAACAATGCTCAGCTTGAGGAAATATCACATGTGTTTCATTAGTGGAAACCATAAAGTATGCAAACTTGTCACATATCACATTTAATCAGCCATCATGCATTGTATCCTTCCATCTTGCTAGTACAGCATGACAGGGCCGCGTGTCCAAAACGTTGGGCCACGTGTAATTCGTGTAGGAAAAAAGACCACATTGTTTCTGTGTGTCAGTCCCCTAAAGTTCCTGTTGACGAGGACGAGACATCGGACATGGATGTTAACTGTGTGCTTTCTCAAACCAATAAGTTGTGTGTGTGTGTGTGTGTGTGTGTGTGTGTGTGTGTGTGTGTGTGTGTGTGTGTGTGTTTTTTTTCCGAAACACAGAATGGTGTTAGCTCCTTATGTCCTATAACTGCAAACTGGGTGAAATTGCAAATTTCACTTTACAGTGGTTAACAGTTTGCTGTAGTTTAAGTACTTCCCCAACAATAGTATGCAACATGGATAAGCAAGTGAAAATACCATAGATAAGTACGCACTTCACTACATGAGTTAGTCTAACTGAAACCCACTGCATCACCAACTACTCGGAAAAATTAATTGGTGAAAACAACTTCATGAGAGGGGGTCACAAACTCAACAGCTGACAAGCTGCAAAAGGTCTTTCACTTTGAGAGGTTATGGATATCACCTTTAGCAGTCCTAAAACCAATAAAACCCATCCTAATGAACATTTGAGAGGCTTTACCGAATTTACACCTCTAGTCAGATGATTTTTCTTCCATCTGCACATAAACATTCATGTGTCTACTGGACAGCTATATCTATATTGTTGTGACAGTGCCACGAGATTTAAACGTGCCGCTACATCAGTACGCGACCACAGCGATAGAGGCGCTCTGCAGCTCGGCTGAGCGCGGGAGCGCCACCTGGCTATGAACGGCTCCGGCCGCATGTCACGGCATGGCAGTTGAGTGACAGATACGGAGTTGGTAGCATGTAACCCACTATTGTTTCTATGTTTGTATATCCATGCAATTTATTGGTGATTAAAGGTTATAACACTTTTTGGCGACGAGGATGGGATATTTTTTTTCTGCGTTGGGAACTTGTGTGTTCGTGTCGAGGCAGACATGGAACAGCTTCTGCAAGCGCTCATTGAACAACAAACACAGCTGACGGCTGCTATTCAGGCGTTGTCGACGTCGCTTACTCATCGTCTGTCTTCCTCTTCTCCGCCTCCGTTCCCTCCTTACGACGAGGCTGCTGAAGACTGGCAGGATTATGAGAAGCGTTTGCGGCAACACTTCTTGGCTTTCGGCGTTGTCGACGCTCCTACGTGTAAGTCGTTATTTCTATCTTGGATTTCCCCACGGATCTATCAGCTGCTATCTCAGTTAGCCCCTCTGCGGGAACCTGCCTCTCTGTCCTTCCACGAAATGTGTGACTTATTGTCTAACTATTACCAAAAAAACACCCACGTCGTTGCCGCCCGCGTGGTGTTCTACCGGTGTCGTAAACAGCCCCATCAATCTTACCGGGCTTGGGCGGCGGAACTACACGGTCTGAGTAGGAAATGTCAGTTTGTCACGGACACTCATCATGAGTCTTATGCTGATTCAATGGTTAGGGACGCTATTCTACGGCTTGCTCCTGATAAAGAAGTTCGGCAACGTGCCTTACAACTGCCAAACCCGTCGTTGTCGGAAGTTCTAAGCATCGCTCAATCTTTTGAAGTGTCTCACGCTGCTGGTGCGCAAATAGATGCGTGGTGTGATGTAGGCGCTGTGCAGACCACTTTTGACACGGACAATTTGCCTGTTTGACAAGGGAACGACGATGTGGTGGCAGTTCACTCGCGTCAACAACGTCGCGTTGGGCCGCCACGCTCGCAGCGAAAACAGCAACCACAGAAGCATGTTCATACCGCACTTCCTTCTTGTCCACGTTGTTTCGTACAGCATGACAGGGCCGCGTGTCCAAAACGTTGGGCCACGTGTAATTCGTGTAGGAAAAAAGACCACATTGTTTCTGTGTGTCAGTCCCCTAAAGTTCCTGTTGACGAGGACGAGACATCGGACATGGATGTTAACTGTGTGCTTTCTCAAACCAATAAGTTGTTTGTTACTGTTCGTGTTCTGGATAAAGACATTCGCATGCAAGTGGAAACTGGCTCTGCAGTAACTCTCATTAATTCTCGCACGTATTTGGAGTTGGGCTCCCCTCCCTTGTCTCCAGTTATGCGAAATCTGCGAACTTATAATAAGCAGTAAATTCCTATCGTTGGCCAGTTTGATGCTTCCACTGCCTACAAGTCTGTTGTTAGGCCTCTCACGTTTTATGTGGTGGATCATGCGGGCACTGAAAACCTGTTCGGTTATGATGGTTTCCAGTTGTTCGGGTTCTCCATTGATGATGATGTGCACCTCATATCTGAGGATATTCCGTATCAACAGCTGGATGGATTGTGTTCTGAATTCTCGTCCGTGTTCTCTGCTGGTCTGGGTCGTGCCAAGGACTTTGAAGCCCACATTACTCTTAAACCTACAGCTCGCCCTAAGTTTTTCCGGGCACGCCCTATTCCGATGGCATTGCGTGCACCTGTCAAGGCTGAGATAGACAGGTTAACAGCTTCAGGGATTCTCCTTCCTGTTACCTCCAGCGAATGCGCATCGCCAATCATGGTGGTTTCTAAACCAAACGGGAGTCTGCGATTGTGTGGTGATTTTAAAGCCACTGCCAACACTCAGAGCCTCATTGACACTTATCCTCTTCCCCATCCTGAGGAGTTATTTACCAAGCTCGCTAGGGGCCAGTTCTTTTCCAAACTTGACTTATCGGAGGCGTACCATCAGTTGCCATTGGATGCGTCTTCCAAGGAATTTCTCGTCATCAACACTCCTTGTGGGTTGTATCAGTACCAGCGGTTACCATTTGGCGTCGCTAGCGAGCCGGCCATTTTTCAGCGGTTTTTGGAACAGCTCACGGCTTCCGTTCCCAGCTGCATCAACTACCTGGATGACATTGTTGTCACGGGGTCACCTTCGCAATTTGCGTTCACTGTTTCGGGTTCTGCATTCGGCTGGGTTGAAGTGCAATCTGGACAAGTCACAGTTCTTCCAACCCTCCATTGTGTATCTTGGTTTCCACTTGTCCTGTGAGGGTATATGTCCTCTACGTCAGCACGTTGCGGCCATTACCGCTCTACCCCGGCCGTCTACGGTCAAAGAACTTCGTGCGTTTCTAGGCAAGATTGCTTATTATCACAAATTCATTCCATCCGCGGTGGCAGTGGCTCATCCTTTGCATCAGCTGTTACCCAAAAACGTTCCTTTCTGTTGGTCCGACGAGTGTGAGCAGGCTTTTGTCCGCCTGAAGGCTCATTTGCAGTCAGCGCCTTGTCTTGCCACATTCCGTCCGGGTCAGCACTTGGTTCTGGCGACTGACGCGTCACAGTATGGCCTAGGGGCTGTTCTAGCCCATCGGTATGAGGATGGGTTGGAACAACCCATCGCCTATGCTTCCAAGACCCTCAACGATGCCCAACGGCGTTACTCTCAAATCGAAAAGGAGGCGCTCGCTATCATTTATGCTCTAAAAAAGTTCAGCGTTTTTTTTGTACGGTTCTAAGTTTCACCTCATCACCGACCACAAGCTGCTGGTCTCTCTGTTCAGCCCCTCGGCGTCGCTTCCGGATAAGGCAGCTCACCGCCTGCAACGTTGGGCCTTATACTTGTCTCGTTTTCACTATGAGATTCACTATCGCCCCACGGCCCAGCACGTTTGTATATCCACGCAATTTATTAGTGATTAAAGGTTATAACATATATCTATTACCTTCAAGGCACATTATGGTATGTGATGGAGGGTACCTTACATACTATTTGCATTTCCCTCCCTTTTCCTTTTCACTTGCAAATGATATACAGGAAGAACAAGTATCATTAAGCCTTCGTGCAAGCATGAATTCCTCAAATTTCACTTTCATGATCATTTTGTGAATTTGTATGTGGCAGAAACTATGTTGTCCAATGCTCACAGAATTTTAATGATAAAATGATGGGCAACACCTGTCTCGTAATATCTCTGACTGGAGTGGAATAAACATCTATTTCATGCTCTCTCATATTCTAAACATGCCCGTGACGGGATATGCTCTCTCTTCTTCATGACTTCTTTCTCACTTCTATAATTCCATCTGGTAAAAGACAATACTTGAGGACTGGTCAAAAGAGAGATGTGTGAGCTGCCTCCACCATAGGTAATCACTTTTTCTAATGATTCTTCCAATGACTCTCCATCTGAGATTTGCTTTTTCTGCAAATAATTTTATGGGGCAGTTCTAACTTAAATTAACCTGGTGCATAATCCTAGACATATAATGGTTGTGACTTATACCTTTGATTGATAGCTTCTCATGGAACCAGTCAATAAAGGTTCCTGACACCTATTTACACTGGGGTGACAAAAGTCACACAATAGCAATATGCCCATATATAGATGGTGGTAGTATTGTGTAACAAGGTATGAAATGGTAGAGCACTGGCATAGCTTTTATTTGCTCTCAGCTGGTTTACAACACGATTACAGCTGCATGATGGGAAATAATAGACTTTGAACACGGAATGGTACTTGTAGCGAGATGCATGGGACATTGCATTTCAGTAATCATTAGGGAATTCGATATTCTGAGATACGGTGTCAAGAATACCAAATTTCAGGCATTACCGCTCATCGTGGCAGTGCAGTGGCCAACGGCCTTCATGTAACGACTGAGAGCAGTGGTGTTTGCACAGAGTTGTCAGTGCTAATAGACAAACAACATTTCATGAGATAATCACAGAAATCAATGTGGTATGGACGACAAACATATCCGTAAGGGCAGTGCAATGAAATTTCACAGTTATAGGCTATGGTACCAGACGACTGACGCAAGTGCCTTTGCTAACGGCATGACATTACCCGCAGCACCTCTCCTGGGCTCATGACGATATAGACTACTGCAAAACCGTGACCTGGTCAGATGAGTCCCGATTTTAGTTGGTAAGAGATGATGGTAAGGTTTGAATGTGATGCAGACCCACAAAGGTATGGGCCCAAGTTGTCAACAGAGCACTATGCTCTATTGTGGCTCCATAATAGTGTGGGCTCTGTAAATGTTTGGGTAGTAAGAAACCATTTGAAGCCATTCATGGACTTCATGTTCCCAAATGACGATGGAATTATTATGGATGGCAATGTGCCATGACACCAGGTCACAACTACTCATGACAGGTTTAAAGAACATTCTGAAGGATTTCAGTGAATAGCCTCCAGATCACCCGACGTGAATTCCGTCAGTCAGTCAGCAGTAGCCGGCCGAGACACAAGCAGCAACAGGGAAGTAACCGATATTGTGACCTTTACAAGTTCCTAACCAGGAGGGAATTTTATATCATCATCAGTATGCTTTAATGGTTTAGTTCCTTGAGTTTCTGTGTGTTTATTTAATATCTAACAGCCACAGTTCGCGCATTTTTGTTTGTGTCAGAAAGTAAACCAATTTTGTGACATATTACAAGTTCCTAATCAGGGGCGAATGATTTAGTTTCACCTGAGTGCTTTGGAAGTTAGGTTTTTCAATCTCTGTGTATTAATCTAATTTAATAGACACATTTCCTGCATTTTCATCAGGGTCTATAGTAGAGTTGCACAGCACGTACCGATAGTCCATTTATCTGCATAATTTAGTTTTCCACCATCTTCAGTATGGACAGGAACTGCGATTGTTGTGTGTGGATGCGAGACAAGTTGCTGACACTTCGCTCTCAGCTTCAGGCTGTGATGGCTTCGGTTACACAGCTTGAAGCTGCAGTGGATGGGCACCACTGTTATGGGCCGGCCGTGGGGATCCAACGGATGTCCAGCATGTCCGAGTCCTCCGATCAGTCCTCACTGGTGGCCAGTCCACTTACTGCTCACACTGAGGTTGACCCCTCACCTGTGGTCAAGTGGGAGTTCGCCCAGGGGTGTAGCAGGTGGCAAAAGACTTCCCAGGCAGCTGCACGTAAGGCCTCCCCAGTTTGTCTGACAAACAGGTTCCAGGTGCTGTCTGTGGCTGACGCTATCGCTGAGCCAGATGCTGCCACCTGTCCTGTTTCAGGGGAAACCTCTAAGCCAGCAAGATCCAGACAATCACAGAGGGTGGGGTTATTGATAGTTGGTAGCTCCAACGTTAGGTGCGTTACAGGGCCCCTTAGGACATGGCTGCCAAGAAGGCAAAGAAAACCAATGTGCACTCCGTGTGCATACCGAGTGGAGTCATTCCAGATGTGGCACGGGTCCTCCTGGGTGCCATGAAGAGCACAGGGTGCAGCCAACTGCAGGTGGTTGCCCAAGTCGGTACCAATGATGTGTGTCTCTTTGGATCAGAAGAGATTCTCTTTGGTTTCGAGCAGCTAACAGAAGTGGTAAAGGCTGCCAGTCTTGCTTGCGAGATGGAAGCAGAGCTGACCACTTGCAGCGTAGTCGACAGGAGCGATTGTGGACCTCTGGTATAGAACCGAGTGGAGGGTCTGAATCAGAGGCTCAGATGGTTCTGCTACCGTGTAGGCTGCAGATTCCTTGACTTGTGCCAACGGGTGGTTGGGTTTCGGGTTCCGATGAATAGGCCAGGTGCCCACTGTATGCAGGAGGTGGCTACACAAGTAGCAGGGGCAGTGTGGAATGGGCGGGGCAGTTTTTTTTAGGTTAGAGGGTCTCGGGAAAACACAAAAAGGGCATCAGTCACAAAGGGTGCAGGCCAAACACAGGAAGAACGTAGATACAGGAACCATTCGTATTACAGTTGTAAATTGTCGTAGCTGTTTTGGGAAATTACCAGAGCTCCAAGTGCTAATAGAAAGCACTGGTGCTCAAATCATTATAGGCACTGAAAGATGGCTAAAGCCAGAGATAAGCTCAGCTGAAATTTTTGTGAAGAACCTATCAGTGTTCCGAAAGGACAGACTAAACACAGTTGGCGGTGGCGTGTTTGTTGCTGTTAGTAGTAGTTTATCTTGTCGCAAAATTGAAGTAGATAGTTTCTGCAAGTTAGTATGAGCAGAGGTCATTGTTGGCAACCGAATAAAATAATAATTGGATCCTTTTACTGACCTCCCAATTCAGATGATACAGTTGCTGAAAGATTCAAAGAGAACTTGAGTTTGATTTCAAACACGTACCTGACTCATACAATTGTAGTAGATGGTGACTTTAATTTACCCTCGCTATGTTGGTACAAATACATGTATAATTCTGGAGTTACGCATAAAACATCATCCAAAATTGCGCTAAATGCATTCTCTGAAAATTATTTCGAGCAGTTAGTTCATGAGGCCACGTTAATAATAAACGGTTGTGAAAACACACTTGACCTCTTAGCAACAAATAATCCTGAGCTAATAACGAGCATCAAAATGGATACAGCGATTAGTTAACACAGGGTTGTTGTAGCGATATTGAATATTGTAACCCCCAAATCCTCCAAAAATAAACAAAAAATATACCTATTCAAAAAAGCAGATAAAAATTCACTTAATGTCTTCCTGAGAGACATTCTCCACTCCTTCCAAATTAAGAATGTAAGTGTAGACCAGATGTGGCTTGAATTCAAAGAAATGGTATCGGCAGCAATTGAGAGATTTATACCAAATAAATTAACAAACAAAGGAGATGATTCTCCTTGGTACACAAAACGAGTCAGAAACTGTTGCAGAAACAATAAAACAAACATGCCAAATTTAAACAGACACACAATCTCCAAGATTGGCAATCTTATACAGTAGATCGAAATTTAGTGCAGACTTCAATGCAAGCTACTTATAACAGTTTGCACAATGAAACTTTGTCTCAAAACCTCACAGAAAATCCAAAGAGATTCTGGTCGTATGTGAAGTACGTTAGCTGCAAGAAACAATCAATGCCTTCTCTGCGTGATAGCAATGGAGATACTATCGAAGACAGTGCTGCCAAACCACAGTTAATACACACAGCCTTTCGAAACGCCTTCACAAAAGAAATCGAAGTAAATATTCCAGAATTTGAATCAAGAATAGCTGCCAACATGAGTAAAGAAGAAGTAAATATCTTCAGAGTAGTGAAGCAACTCAAATCATTTAATAAAAACAAGTCTTCTGGTCCAGACTGTATACCAATTAGGTTCCTTCCAGAGTATGCTGAGGCATTAGCTCCACACTTAACAATCACTACAACTGTTCACTCGATGAAAGATCCGCACCCAAAGACTGGAAAGTTGCACAGGTCACATCAATATTCAAGAAAGATAGTAGAAGTAATCCACTTAATTACAGGCCCATATCATTAACGTCGATATGCAGCAGGATTCTGGAACATATATTGTGTTTGAACATTATGAATTACCTCGAAGAAAACGGTCTATCGACACACAGTCAACATGGGTTTAGAAAACATCGTTCTTGTGAAACACAACTAGCTCTTTATTTGCACGAAGTGTTGAGTGCTACTGACAAGGGATTTCAGAGTGATTCCATATTTCTGGATTTCTGGAAGGCTTTTGACGCTGTACCACACAGGCAGCTTGTAGTGAAATTGCGTGCTTATGGAATGTTGTCTCAGTTATGTGAATAGATTTGTGACTTTCTGTCAGAGAGGTCACAATTCGTAGTAATTGACAGAAAGTCATCGAGTAAAACAGAGGTGATTTCTGGTGTTCCCTAAGGCAGAGTTTAGGCACTTTGCTGGTCGTTTATCGACTAATAAAGTCATCAGAAGATCAAAACAAACTGCAAAACAATTCAGAAAAGATATCTGAATGATGCGAAAAGTGGCAGTTGACCCTAAATAACGAAAAGTGTGAGGTCATCCACATGAGTACTAAAAGAAACTCGTTAAACTTCGGTTACGCGATAAATCAGTCTAATCTAAAAGCCATAAATTCAACTAAATACCTAGGTATTACAATTGCGAACAACTTAAATTGGAAAGAACACATAGAAAATGTTGTGGGGAAGGCTAACCAAAGGCTGTATTTTATTGGCAGGACACTTAGAAAATGTAACAGACCTACTAAGGAGACAGCCTACACTAAGTTTGTCCATCCTCTTTTAGAATACTGCTGCGCCGTGTGGAATCCTTAACAGGTAGGACTGACGGAGTACATCGAAAAATTTCAAAGAAAGGCAGCACATCTTGCATTATCGTGAAATATGGGACAGAGTGTCACAGAAATGATACAGGATTTGGGCTGGACATCATTAAAAGAAAGGCGTTTTTCGTTGCAACGGAATCTTCTCACGAAATTCCAAACACCAACTCTCTCCTCCGAATGCGAAAATATTTTGTTGACACCAACCTACATAGAGAGAAACTATCACCACAGTAAAATAAGGGAAATCAGAGCTCGTACGAAAAGATATAGGTGTTCGTTCTTTCCGCACGCTACACAAAATTGGAATAATACAAAACTGAGAAGGTGGTTCGATGTACCCTCTGCGAAGCACTTAATGCGATTTGCAGAGTATCCATGTAGACGTAAATGTAGAACACTTACAGGACATAATCAAGAGGTCAGTTCATGCATAACATCCTGCACTGACAACAGTTGCGCCATTATGGATGGCTATAGAGGCAGCATGGATCAGTATTTCTACATGGGACTTCCAACAATTTGGTGAGTCCATGTCACATTCAGTTGTGGCACTACATCAGGCAAAAGGAGATCCGACATGATATTAGGAGGTACACTATGACTATTGTCACCTCATTTAGTGTGCAGCTAACCTACCATTGGCATACATTACATCACAAAACTATCACCAAACTGCCACAACAGCTGTTGTGTGGTTTATATTAAGCAGGTAGACATCATTCACAGATCTCAAAGAGCACAATAATACCAATATAATTTCAGTCAGCATATTGTACAGTAAATATAATTATACAGAACAGTTTGGACAATAACTGTAGCAGCAGTACTAAAAATAGATATTAGCAGCACAGTCATTTACACATGTATCAGTACAAAGCTAATTGTCACATGATAACATGACATACCTTTAGTTGTGCTTCCTTGTGCTGTAACTCTTGTTCAAGTTTCTCATTTAGATCATGCAAGGAAGTTGATTCTCTCTGTGCATTCAAGTACCGTTTTTCAAGAGTTGCTATTCTTTCTTCCTGAAAATAGAAAATAATATATTGCATTAAGGTCAAAGGAGTAAAGAATGCTAATAAATACATACTGGTTTTTGAAAACTGCAATTCAGAAGCTGCAGGTAACTACATCGATGAGAAGGTGATTAAAATGTAGGAAAAATTGTTAACATGAAAATTAAAACAATAATTTCAAATTTGATGAAAAAAGGAATGGTCATCTTCAAGATAACAGCATCCAATGTTTGACAATATGTTGTTGGCTTATAATTAAAACCTCATACCTCAGAAAAAGTTGTCTGTGGTTTTCTCACTTATTACAGTTGTCCAACAATATACACAATTTCCTTTTTACCCACTAGAGTGCAACACATAAATTATAAGTGCTCATTGGCTTACTAATAGTTAAGATATGAGGTTTTCAACCTAATAATGCAATAAAAAATATATTTTTGAGATATGAGGTTCTCATTCTAAGTTGATGATACGGGAGGGGGTCATAAACTTAATCCATGCTGGGTTCCACTAAATTACTGTTGGTACAGTCACTGATTTCCACAAAAACAAAACACAGTCATAAACCATAAACAATTAAAATTAAATAAAATAAGAGGATGATTGTTGTTGTTATTATTAACAGTAACAACAGCAACAACAATGTGTCTCTAACAAGTACCATAATACTAAGTTTTGAGTGGGGTCTCACTCAACACTTCTGATTATATACTCAAAAGTGATGGACGGAAACCACACAAAACTTATCTTAAGGTATTTCTGTTATGTTTCACTTATCACCCATAATTGTAAGAAATCATACATCCTTTGAGAACATTAGAAAAATAAAAATGAGAAAATATTAAAAGCTGATAAAATGAAATGTGGCATTCAGTTTGCTATTAACCCTTTGACTGCTGTGGATGAGTTAACTTATCATGCTTCGCTGTTCCCCAGTTGGTGTGGATGTAAGGAAGCATGGTCTCTGGGTTTTCGTTGAGCACTAATGATATGTTTACATGTCCTGTTCTTCCAGGCTTCTCACTGCTGCAGACAAGATTAAGCATCTGCATGCTCTAGGAGTGTTGACAAACAAGGCTGAATTTCTGTACCATTCTTCCACAGCTTTTCAAGAGTTTTGGCTGCGTAGTTCAAGTGTGTATCTATGTTTGTTGCTGTGGTTCTCCACTACAGATTTTGACTTTGGTCAACACACAGAGAGATCCTTTAGACACACACTATGTGCAACTGTGAAAGTGCATTCTCTTATGTTCCAGCAGACACGAGTCTGGGCAGCAATGCATTTTTGCGCATGTACATAAATTTTGTAAACATTGCAAATCTCCTTACTTTTTACGAGCAGTCTGACAATTATGTATTAATAGATAACAAAGTTATGTATTACCACTGTTATGTGACACTGCTTGGAACTATGTTTACAAATTAACGCCAGTCTTTGTACCTCCTGCAATTTTGATCAGCCAGTGAGTTCTGTGTTCTGCCGGGGTCCTCCACTGAAGATTTTGACTTTGCTTTGCGTGTTTTTGTCAATATTAACTTTGTGTTCTTCTGTTCTACAAGAGAAATGTCACATCACCATGGTTGCACAGACAGAGAGATCCTATAGATTCTCACTAGGTGCAACAGAGAAAGTCAATTCTCTGATGTCAGTAGTAGTGATAAGTCTTCAATAGAATCTCAAAGTAATAGTCCTCACCCTTGTATGTCTACTAGTACAGCACTGAGTACTATGGGACTTAACTGCTGTGGTCATCAGTCCCCTAGAACTTAGAACTACTTAAACCTAACTAACCTAAGGACATCACACACATCCATGCCCGAGGCAGGATTCGAACCTGCGACCGTAGTGGTTCGCGCGGTTCCAGACTGTAGCGCCTAGAACCGCTCGGCCACTCCGGCCGGCCACAGGTGCAATCAGCATACATTCAGAATCTGAAGAATCAGAAAGAGACAGCAAAATTCTTCTGAAAAAAAGCTCACCATAGTGACAATTTTGACTGTAAACAAAATAACTTCCAGCAATTAAAGCATTTGTTTTATGAGTCAGCTTCATGGTGCAAACAGCAACTGGTTAATGACTCAGACATTCTGTCATTTTTCATGATATTCCTGTCAGAAGAACTGGTTCATTTTATAGCAGGCAAAATGAACTAATTTTATGTATACACCAAGGCAAATACTTCATAATTCATGCTTCCTCAACTGTCGAAGTGGAAAGATACTGGATTTGAGCAACTTTATTATTTTGTTGCCATTTGTCTTCTAATGGTTCAAGTTAAAAAGTTCAAAATAAGTGATCACTGGTCCAGGCACTTTACTGACCATTCTAAGAAAAGCATGTTAATGCGCATGGTTTCCACAAAACAGGAAGTTTGTTGAGGAACCAGATACCAATGCAAAACTTGGAATGTACCATTTTGTGTTGCACCCTGTTTCGAGACGTATCACACAAATAAGTGTTACTGACCTTCAGGAACTAAAACTGGTAGTTGAAATTAACTGGCACCTGTGAATTAATTATTTTAAAAAAAGAAGGGCAGAAATGCAAAAAATGTAAAGAAAATTATAAAATATATTTTTAGCTCCACCATTGCTGGTCCAAAGCCCAGATTAAAAAGAAGGACATAAAATACATACAATGGGTGTAAAAAAGTATTCAAACAGTTGACAACTTCATCTGTTCTGATGAGAAAGAAATAGACTTGACATTTTATGAAACTTCATACTGAGAATTGTAAAAAATATTCAAACAATTAAATTCTCTCACTTTGGAGCACCTCAGCAAATGAAGAAGTATGCTGGTGAGAAACAGATGTAGTGTTTAAAATGATGCTGTATTTATTTTGTACATGGTGTAATTACACAGCATACACTCCACAGGTAAACCAAAAATTGTACATATTCATTTTTTACGATATCCCAAAATTATTCATATATAACATGAACAATTACATTAGTGTATCATGGTTTATAATTCATGAATGCTGTTTAGGGACCTGAAAATGATTGGCAATACATACTGCACTTTTTACAAAATATTCAAATGATGAAAGATTCTTAGATTGAAGCATCTAACTGGAGGAAGTAGTATGCTGGCAACAGATGGACCCAATTGTTCCTATGCAGCACTATTAGCCTACGTAGTGTCAGTTAACAAAAAATTCCACAGATTCATCTCTTTGCGGTCACTGGGAGCACCAAGAGCTTAGACAAAGTGGAGAGAGTGATCTGCAGGAGGCCAGCATGAGTTATTCAGCAGGCAGGAAGCTGCCCCCCATGAAAGGGCTCAGGCGCAGATAGTTGACTTCGGGCATAAAGACACTGCACTTCGCACAACCTATTGCAAGCAGCTCTGTAGCAGCATAAGGATTAAAGTTCGTAATTTTTGAGTCAGTTTTCAGCTCTTGCAGAATTTCATTGAAAATACTGACTCTTTTTTAATGAACTGATATTGGTGCCATGTGGCATGATATTGTATACTGCTCATCTTTCTGAAAATTAATTACATGTAATGATCTAAAATGCAGATTGTCTCTATATCTTGACTGCACTGAACTGAAAGGGATCTTCTTTTACACCTGTTGCTGGTTAAAAATAATGTGTGTAAATAATGAATAATTACTCTGGTATCTCAGTGTAGGACTTATGTCTACATGAAGTACATGTGGTTTGCATTTGTGTTGGGATACTCTTTTGTGACTACCATATGGATGAATTTCTTAAGGTTTCATTCTTATAACCAAAAAATTGTCTGTTCAGTCTTGTTTAAGAACAAACATCATGTTGTTTATAATTACAAGGAAATGTGGTTTTCCACAATCAGCAATCTATTTGCTTGTAAACTTGTACTAATGTAATGCTTTGTTGCAGAAAAACACACTGCAGGATCGTCCTATTTTATTTATATTCAACTTACAGTCAGGTCATTTAAACATAAGTAAAAATTAATTTGGTGATCAGAAATTAAACAAAATGTATTTCCATTCTCTTTAAAGAAATATATGAAGCACAAAGTGGATGAAAAAAACAATGAAAAAATTCTCAAAAGCAATAACAACCTGATCTTCCTTCTGAGCAACATTTTCTCGAAGATCACGCTGCAGTTTTGAATTTGCTTCCTGTGCTTTCATAAGTTCCTTCTGTGTTTTTGCCAGTGTTTCCTCAAGTTCTGAAATGCGACCCGACAGTTCTGACACCCGTCTTTGCCATGAACTTAATTCTGCACTCTGTGAAAAAGAAAACGTGTAAATATTAAATGCTGACAAATTCAAATTTTATGCTCTCTACAACTACATTACATTTTTTGTAGGCCTTTCTGTCAAAGTAATAGGCAAAATCAATTTTTGATTTACCAACATGTTATATGAACTGTTCTTATGTAATATATGAAAATAATGATTTTGTGTGTGTGTGTGTGTGTGTGTGTGTGTGTGTGTGTGTGGGAGGGGGGGGGGAGGAGGAAGAGACTGTTGGGTGTTGGATGAGCAGACAGGGACCAGAAGTCTGATGGGAGAAGAGGGGGGGGGGGGGGGGGGAAGGGTGCAATGCAACAGGGACACTGTGAAAGTGGGAGAGTTATGATGGGACAGAACAGGGACTGGTTATGGTGGGAATGGGGCGGGTTATGGTGGGACAGGGGCGAGTTACTGTGGGAAAAGGGCAGGTTACGGCAGGGAAGGGGTGGGGTGAAGGGGGAGGGGGAGGGGAGGGGTGCACATGAGAAAGGAGGAGTACAGGGGGAGGGGCGAGTTGCAGGGGTGAGGCATGAGCTGCATGGGGGTGGGGAAGTTCGAGCTGCGGGGGGGGGGGGGGGGGGCAAGTGTGAGCTGTGGGGGATGAGCTGCAGGGGGGGGGGAGTGGAGAGGGATGGATGAGCTGTGGGGGAGGGAGGGGGCAGGGCTGAGCTGCAGTGGGGGCAGGGCTGAGCTGCAGGTGGGGGGAGGGGTGAGCTGCAAGTGGGGGGAGGGGTGAGCTGCAGGTGGGGGGAGGGGTGAGCTGCAGGTGGGGAGAGGGGTAAGCTACAGGGGGAGGAGGGGTGAGCTACAGGGGGGAGGAGGGGTGAGCTACAGGGGGGAGGAGGGGTGAGCTACAGGGGGGAGGAGGGGTGAGCTACAGGGGGGAGGAGGGGTTAGCTACAGGGGGGGAGGGGTGAGCTACAGGGGGGAGGGGTAAGCTGCAGGAGGGGGGAGGGGTGAGCTGCAGGGAGGGAGGGGTAAGCTGCCGAGATGTGTGATTAAACTTCATAAAATAAGTGTTCCGTATTTTCCAACCAATGCCAAATATGAATTAATTTACTGAGACAAAAAATGCATATTTTAATATCCCAATAAGTCAATGGAAGTTACTGAACTACATATCTTCACTAACTTGGAATTTAGAGGTAGTACGAATGACAATAAACAACTTCAACCAGCTAAAACACAAACACACACTGATTACAGTACAATTAAATACAGTAAATCTCTTGCAAAAAATAAACATACACAATCAAATAAAATAAGACAGGCAGCTTTGTAATTCTGTGCAGCAATAACAATAACTGCATGCCATGTATCATCATTAAGTTTGTATACTTACATTCCAGGGTCTCTGAAGAAATTGAATAATTTCACGACACAACCAAATATACTTTTAACTCTTATTATGGAGAGTCACATACACTTTCTTCAGGGCTTTTAATATGCTTATTACATTCTGAAAAATGTAGCTACATGAACACAAACATTTCTTACAAGAGCTAACTTTTTATTTAAGCCATATGAAGTGTTAAATTATATTTTTGGACATTATCTTATTCTGAGATATTGATTTTAGTTATCTGTTTACTGTTCAGTATGTCTTATGATATTTTATGTACTCCGAAAGTCCCTTCTCTCTCTCTCTCTCTCTCTCTCTCTCTCTCTCTCCCCCCCTCCCCACCCACACACACACACACACACTCACACACACACACACACACACTAAATAACCAAAAATTAATTACAAGCAAAGCCACATTACCGTTTTTTGAACACAAAGTACAAAACCAATATGTTAACACAATACGTTCATCATTATTTAATTAAAATGTTTAAAGCAATACCATTTGATTATTATTAGTTTTAGGTCTTTTTTACTTGTATAGTTACCCAGACAAAAAATTTTATTAGTCTCAGTATTCTTTCCACATGGGGAAGGTACTACTGAAATAGTAAAATCTCTCTTCATTTTAGATAGTGGTATAAGTTTTCAGATTTCACTGTTTTACAAAATTAATTGAGTGACTCCCACTGCTCACCTGTTTATCTACTGTATTCTGCAGCTCAAGAACACGTGCCACATCAGAATCAGGTTCGATGGCACCATTAGAGAGACGCTGCGTGCAAGAAACAATGCTTACAACAACATCAAAAACATAAAACAACCACCATTTCAGCTGAATCTATGAGTGATAAAAGCAACTACACAGCAATAGTGTCAGGGGGAGGAGATACGGACATAGACTGAATATGTTACTGGAATATAAAAATTCAAGCCAATAAAGTATCATTACAAAACAACAATTTCTAAGATACCAGGTTGCACTGTACTGTAGCAGCGAGCAACAAATATGAGAATGATTAATAATCTACATCTGGAACATTTAAAAGTTTTGAGAGAAATATAATTCTACGGGAACATAACTACAATCACGTAATCTTCACAACTGCTTTGAAAACAGTGCTTGTAGTGCAAGAGAACAAATATACTTCCAAGAGTCACTATAATTCAGTCTGTAGCATAATATGGAAATCTTCAGTGAACTATTTCTAAACTTCTGCATGAAACGAAGAGTTGGATTTGCAACATGCTGCTCAGTTATGAGAGAATATTTCAGTTTTTAACTGGAAATTTTAAATGTGGTTTCTGAATTACCAAGTGCAATATACTGCCAAATTAGTGCTATTCCCTGATAAAAATCTCGTACTTGAATTTTTTTCCTCATTCTTTCTTCTATTTCAATCACCCAACAAGCCACCCACCTGCTCACAAATGGCGCCACTGACACACAATTTTATACATACATATCACAGAGCATAAAAATTCACTTCCGCTATAAAATAATAGGTTTTCATATTTAGATTTTATGTTTGAAAATTTCATATTATTTCCATGATGCAATTATCATCATATACACTAGATGGAAAACGATGTTTCTGCATAAGCTGTTAATCAAGTCAATCAACATTCAGTTTTGTATGTGAATATTGCTTTGTAATGATAGTCAGCTGTTCCACAGAACTCCTACTGAACTACTAAAACTGAAATATGAGCTCAAACCTACAAAAAATATGAAAAAATATCACACACACTGAAAGAAAAATACCAAAAATAAAAGGTATTCTGTTTTATAAAACATATTTAATAAAATAACAAAGAAAGAAAGAAAGAAAGAAAGAGCTTTCCATAATGGTGAGATATTAACTCTAGCCACAATCTGATATCAGCCTGACATTCTCCATTTGTAAGTCTGCAAATCTAAGTATTCATACAACAGCCCTATATCTTTTTTACTGCTTTAAAAAACTAAACTTCACCCTATTAGGCCATGAAGGCCCAATGGTACTGTCTGGCTGCCTTGTCATCCTCAGCCCACAGGCATCAATGGAAATGGATATGGAGGGGCATGTGGTCAACACGTCACTCTCCAGGCTGTGTGTCAGTTTACGAGACCATTTTTACTGTTTTGACAACCAAAATAATAGCAACACACTTCCTAAAACAGTACTTTTGAGGTTGCAAAAGAAACACGTCCCTTAGTAAGCAGAGTGTCAAATTACAAATCCAGAGATTTACGTCTCCGATAACAGTGCTTCTACAATTTTCTGTACCATTTACGTGACTTTCATTTGAGCAAACACTCTGAATACATGAAAAATGTGAAGATGTACCATGGTCTTTATTCCTTGTACTGAAACAGAGGATGACAGACTAAAGGCCGACATACTAAATGTCTTTTTCCAAAGCTGTTTCACAGAGGAAGACTGCACTGTCGCTCCCTCTCTAAATTGTCGCACAGATGACAAAATGGTAGATTTAGAAACAGACAGCAGAGGGATAGAGAAACAATTAAAATCGCTGAACAGAGGAAAGGCTGCTGGACCTGATGGGATACCGGTTCGATTTTACACAGAGCACAAGAAGGAACTTGGCCTGCCCTTCTTGCAGCGGTGTGCCGTAGGTCTCTAGAAGAGCGTAGCGTTCCAAAGGATTGGAAAAGGGCACAGGTCATCCCCGTTTTCAAGAAGGGATGTCGAACAGATGTGCAGATCTATAGACCTATATATCTGACGTCGATCAGTTGTAGAATTTTGGAACACGTATTATGTTAGAGTATAATAACTTTCCTGGAGACTAGAAATCTACTCTGTAGGAATCAGCATGGGTTTCAAAAATTGTGTGCAACCCAGCTTGCGCTATTCGTCCATGAGACTCAGAGGGCCATAGACACGGGTTCCAGGTAGATGCCATGTTTCTTGACTTCCGCAAGGCATTCGATACAGTTCCCCACAGTCGTTTAATGAACAAAGTAAGAGCATATGGACTATCAGACCAATTGTGTGATTGGATTGAAGAGTTCCTAAATAACATACCTTCACCATGTCATTCTCAATGGAGACAAGTCTTCCGAAGTAAGAGTGATTTCAGGTGTGCCGCAGGGGAGTGTCATAGGACCGTTGCTATTCACAATATACATAAATGACCTTGTGGATAACATCGGAAGTTCACTGAGGCTTTTTGCGGATGATGCTGTGGCATATCGAGAGGTTGTAACAATGGAAAATTGTACTGAAATGCAGGAGGATCTGTAACGAACTGACGCATGGTGCAGGGAATGGCAATTGAATCTCAATGTAGACAAGTGTAATGCCCTGCGAGTACATAGAAAGAAAGATCCTTTATCATTTAGCTACAATATAGCAGGTCAGCAACTGGAAGCAGTTAATTCCATAAATGATCTGGGAGTAGGCATTAGGAGTGATTTAAAATGGAATGATCATATAAAGCTGATCGTCGGTAAAGCAGATGCCAGACTGAGATTCATTGGAAGAATCTTAACGAAATGCAATCTGAAAACAAAGGAAGTAGGTTACAGTACACTTGTTCACCCACTGCTTGAATATTGCTCACCAGTGTGGGATTCGTACCAGATAGGGTTGATAGAAGAGATAGAGAAGATCCAACGGAGAGCAGTGCACTTCGTTACAGGATCATTTAGTAATCGCGAAAGAGAGATGCTCAGTAGCTTGGTACGGGCTTTTGTTGAAGTTTCGAGAACATACCTTCACCAAGGGGTCAAGCAGTATATTGCTTCCTCCAACGTATATCTCGTGAAGAGACCATGAGGATAAAATCAGAGAGATTAGAGCCCACATAGAGGCATACCGACAATCTTTCTTTCCATGAACAATACGAGACTGGAAAAGTAGGGAGAACCGATAGAGGTACTCAAGGTACCCACCGACAAACACCGTCAGGTGGCTTGCAGAGTATGGATGTAGATGTAGAAATGTTGATTTTATAAATTTCATAATCTCTTTTATCATGAGGCTCAATAGACCTTATGATACCCATAAATATTTCAGTCACCTGACAGGCACACATTTCATTATCAGATTTACATAGTAAACATAAAAAAAGGAAAGTAATGAATTGCAGATATATTGCAGACCAAATAAAAAAGTAAAACTTAAGTGGCAGAAATAACACTCATTAACATACCTGATAAAACAAATAACCAAAATAGAGAAAGTGTGAAACTGAAATTTTATGCTTGGATAAGCAGATGAGATTCATCATATGAATGCTGCGTTCCTGAGAAATCAGTATTCTGATATAACGAAGAGAGTACTGAATGTTTTGAGGTCATGGATTACAGCATCCACAAAATATTACTTGAAAAGACAATACTTTTTTTACATGATGTTACATGCTACAATGACAAACTCAAGAAACCATGTAACAGCACTCAATTTACCACCACTTATACAATTCCAGCATTTCGTAAGGCTTTCATGTCACGAAACTTCACAAGGCATGGCAGGGGATTACCAAATTCCATGTACTTCCTCTCCAATCATAAAAAACATAGAAGCCACTGTTGATTGGGGGATACAAACAACTCATTAGTGGCACGCCACCACTGAATACACCTTTTGAACTTGTGAATTGTCAGATAAAAGTTACCATGTAGAACCTGTGCCTTATAAGACAGGGGAAGGAAAGAATCAGAAAATTGAGAAACAAATGTTCAGCTGATCAAGTGAGTCAACTTAATTTGACTAGAAGATTTAACTTCATTACTTTCTGAAGACACACAGTGGTTCCCAAGGTCAGTTCTCCATCTAGGCCTAATTACAATTAGGACAATACCAGTAAGTTACAATCTACTACAGACACACCGCTCAATCGTGAATGGAGGGAAAACTTGTCATGATAACATGACATTTTTTAGAAAGAAAAACATTGTGTGGAGCAGCATAATAATTTGGCAGCATAATGTTATTGGTATGTCAAATACCTCTTGTGAAATGAAAAAGAACTAAATACGTAGATCACTTTATATGGAGGAGAAGCATAGATAAAATAAACTAAATGCAATAAACAGAATAATCCATTCTTTTTCAATGTAAGTAGAGGCAAACTCATTATGATTTTTTTCTTCATGTTTCACAAATGTTACATCGTGCTGGTTTCAGTTAATTTATGAATATCTAAAAATTAATTTTTATCTAAAAACTTTCAGTACATTCATGTCTACAACATTTTCATCCAATAACATGTAAACCCTACAGCAAATACCGATATCCATGCAAAAAGGCATTTCAAAACTAAGTGTAGGCAGTTGATTTATTAGGAGAAGCAGTATAAAAGTCCACATGCAGTACTTGTTTAAGCATACAACTACCACAAATCTGCAAACTACAGCAATTCCAGTACAATGAGAAACAAACGGAAATGAACATTTATTCGTAACTGAGAATAGTTACATTTGAGAATTAGACTGTGTTCCCTTTTAAGAAAACAAAGGTAAATGAAAACAAACAAGGCTTAACTTCCGCACACTTAATTACACAAAGAGGATTAGACATGTTTAGTTGATTAAATGAATGAACTTAATTTGAATAGAAGGTTTCACTTCATTAGTCTTTGAAGACACACAGTTGTTCCCAAAATAAGTCCTCCAGCTACTTTGAATTAGGAAAGTATCAGAGGATGCACTATTTCCAGAGACAATACAACCATGAATGATTTATACTGTTAATAACAAATGTCACCATTGACCCTTGTGTGCTAGCCAAATTAAAATATCAGTTTGACAAAACAGAGCCTGAGTTGAGCTTTAACCAATTAAAAGACCCTGAATATAAATTTCATTTCAGACATTAATACACAGTGTAAGACCACAATAGATGTTCAATAGTACTTCTGTCACTCACCGACACAAGGCATTACCTTAGTAAGGGCAGCATGGGCTGTTGCTTGATCACCCTTATGTTCTTCATCCTGTTGACCATTTTCCTTTGGTCTACTACTCTCATCAGCTGGAACACGACCTAATTTGTACTGCTGTAACTGAAATGGAGATGACACAGTGATTCATTAACACAGTTCACAAAACACAAATCCATAACTCTAGAAATTTTATACAATGATTGTGTTAAACAGCTACTTCTTTAACAATTGATTCTTATCCACTTTAATTGTTGACAGAAATTAAAACAGTCATAGAATGTCAAGGTTCACAACGCGACAGAACCCTTATCAGCTTTATACATGATTAAGTGCGTGTCTTTTATAATACATTAATCATACACTGTCTCAATTTCTGTGCGGAATCTCTATGCTTCGCTGCATTTAAAGCTGCTCTGTCCCGTTTATTGTCCCGTATAGGGAAACGTGGTACCAATATTACAGTACAACATGATCAAAGCGGAAAGTGTATATTTCGGAAATCTGCCCAAACCGTACAAGTATTTCAATCTCTAAGCGTCCAATACACTTTTATATGCTAATTTTTTATAAGGTGGAACGTGCCTAACGCGGAAACGGACTGCAATTTTTAAGACTTAATTAATAATTCATTACAGCGAAAAAGAACTTGTACAGTACTAAAAGAGATTCGGCGTAGGGCGGTGCTGCGGCTGTGGAAATCAAACCACTCTGCTATGTACAACAACGAACAACTTGCGCGCACTTTCGGGACATCAACAGCAAGCGGTCTGTTTGTCCGCGTTTCTCTTTTTCCGTTATTACTGACGGGTGGTGGAACTTTGTCGCGCACCTACGAACACTCTGCTACATTCTGCGCAGTTAAATAGGTGGGTGTTGTTCCATCAAACAATGGTTTTACCCGTCAGCGTCAAGCATTCCAAAGAAATGCACTATCTGCATTATTTTCTGTCAGTTTCAGTTGACAAGTAGCACTGTAAGTGATACACGACGCAGAACAAAATTATGTGTCGCTAAGACGTAACGAATAGATTAAGGTAATCGACGGGAGTGAGAAAGACAACACACTGTGAGCGCGAACTAATACGTTTCACATGCGGTAAAACACATGTTTATGATAAATTGATGAAAGGGAACGGGCAAATGGAAAGAAAGGCGACGCGTCGTGGCATGGAAGCAATGAGGCCTTGGCAGGTCGCTGGAGGGAGTTGCACCACATCTGTACACAACTCACCTAATCCCGTAAATTACTGACAAGGGAATGGTTCGTAACTGCACAAAAAAGGACCCATGTTGCATGAGGCTCTGAAAGTCGCTTAAGAGCTTGGAAATACGGAGTTCCAGCCAGCCATAGGCTGTCTGGACAGTTTCAAAGCTAGGCACAACATCGTGTGGAATGAAGTGTGTGGTGAAGGTAGGGCGTGTACGAAAGTGTTGCAACAGAACGGAAGACAATACTGTACGACCCAATTGCGAATTATGGCCCGAAAGACGTGATCAATGCCTATGAAACGGGACTGTTTTATAGCGCATTGCTCTCAAAATCTCTAGCAATTCGAGGTGAAAAATGCACCGGCGGAAAAATGTCCAAGGAAAGACTCACTGTACTGCTGTATTGAAAAGTGTTAGGTGAAATGGAGAAGCCATTGCTGACGGGAATTGCGGCAAAACCGCGTTGTTTCAAAAATATAGAAGTCAGTTAGCTTCCAGTCACTTAGCGAAGCAATAAAAAGGCGTGAATGGTGGCTGGTCTTCTGGAAAAATGTCTGGGATCTTTCAACGCCAACGAAAAAATGAAATCAGCAAGTTCTCATCTTCCGAGACAATGCAAACGGACACCCTAAAATCAAGTTATCAAACGTGAAACTGGCTTAGTTACCACCAAGTTCAACCAGCCTCACAAAACCCATGGATCAGGGCGTTCTTTACACAGTCACGTCTCATTATAGGCGATAATTGATGCAGTTTCTTGTACTTAGTGTTGAAGAAGCCGCAAGTGCATTTGCTCTTGCAGGGTCAGTTTCCGTCCTACATTCAGTAAACCGTATTGGCTTGGCAGTAAGGGAAACAAAGCCCCAAACTGTCACCAAGTGCTTCAATATGGCAGCGTTTGGAGGTCAAGCATATGACGCTTCTGTGGCCATCGAAATTCAAGTAAATGTCACAGCAATTGCTGAATTAATTAAAATGCGAAACATTTTATGTAGTGCAAATGAATAAATTCGAAGTGATGACTTTGTGTCAACTGACTCCACATTTACTTCTCCAACAGATTTAACAGGAATCCACGATAGAGAAGATGATCCGGAAGAAACAAAGGAAGAGGAAGTGGAAGTGGAGCAACATGCTGTACCTAGAAAAATTAATACATCTGAAGAAGCTATTTCATGCACAAACGATGTTATCCAGTTTGCAGCACACACACAGTCTCCTACGCTGTTGGAACTACTGTATAGTGCAAAATATTGCGTAGAAAAACAATTCTGAGCAGGAAATTCAAACAGGTTTCCCTTCTTGACATGAAGCGAAAAATGTGAAATGTAAAGCAAATAAACCCGGAAACAATATGTATGTATCTACAACAATAATGTTAGGGTAAAATTACAGAAATTCCGCATTATTTATCAATTAATGTAATAATCTTGGGCTCTATTGTACAGTATAACCTAAAGTAAATGAACATACATTGTGCACGACCGAAGGACGTAAATACGTACATAATTACGAATTTATATTTCTGTGAATGATACCTGACAAATTTTATGGAGCCTAGTGAATTTTGTGTAATTCGGAAGCTTGGCCAATTTGGAAAATCATTTTAGTCTCATTTTATACCGGTTTCGGATTGTTTTACTATATTTGCCCCCTTTCTGTTTTATTCTAAGTTACTGAACATCTGCATGATGCAGTCTGATATGACTATTACGAAAGTAGTTGCATGCCTTTAGATTTGTTCTTTTCTTCATTCACTGTGATCAGTTAGAAACTGCACATTCAAATACTAGGTCACGTATCATCACTGTCTCTGTTTATAGGTAAAATTTTCTACAAACTTTTGTTATGAAACAGGGTTCGGTACTTGCTTTCCCTATATTTAGTTTTTCTATTCATTGCAGATCACGCCCAAATGGTTATCTGTACATACACTGATCGGCCAGAAAATTATGACCACCTACCTAATAGCAGGGTATGTACACCTTCGGTACGGACAAAACAACGGCGACGCGTCGTGGCATGGAAGCAATGAGGCCTCGGCAGGTCGCTGGAGGGAGTAGCGATACATCTGTACACACAACTCACCTAATCCCGTAAATTCCTGAGAAGGGCGATAAGCTCTGGCGCCACATTCAATCACATCCCAGATTTGTTCGATTGGGTTCAGATCTGGCGAGTTTGGGGAGCCAGCACATCGATTGGAACTCGCCATCATGTTCCTCGAACCGCTCCATCACACCTCTAGCTTTATGAAATGGTTCAAATGGCTCTGAGCACTATGGTACTTAACATCTGAGGTCATCAGTCCCCTACAACTTAGAACTACTTAAACCTAACTAAGGACATCATACACATCCATGCCCGAGGCAGGATTCGAACCTGCCACCGTAGCGGTCGCGCGGTTCCAGACTGAAGCGCCTAGAACCGCTCAGCCACATCGGCCGGCTAGCTTTATGACATGGCGCATTATCTTGTTGAAAAATGCATTGCCGTTTGGAGACACGATCGTCATGAAGGAGTGTACGTGGTCAGGAACTAGTGAACTATATTCCTTGACCACCATGATATCTCGCACGAGCTCCACTGGACCCATGGATGCGCACGTGAATGTTCCCCAGAGCATAATGGAGCCGCAGCCAGCTTGTCTCCGCCCTGCAGTACAGGTGTCGACGAGCTGTTTCCCTGGATGAGGACAGACTTGCGTCATCCCATCGGTATGATGAAGAAGGTGTCGGGCTTCACCAGATCGTGCATTGCTCTGCCACTGTGCCAAAATGCAGTGCCGATGGTCACGTGCCCATTTCATTCGTAGTTGGTGAGGTCGTGGTGTTAACATTGGCATGGCCCATCGGCTGTGGATGCCCATAGTTACGAGTGTTCGGTGCACTCGGTGTTCAGACACATTTGTGCTCTGCCCAGCATTAAAGTATGATGGTATTCCGCCACAGTTCGCCACCTGTCCTGTCTTACCGGTATGCCAAGCCTACGACGTGTGACATCTGTAATAATGGGTGGCCACCCAGTTCCATGAAGTCCGGACATGGTTTCACCTTGGTTTCGTAACATGTTGAAGACACTCACCACAGCACTCCTCAAACACCCGACAAGTCGTGCTGTTTCTGGAATTCTCGTGCCAAACCTCTGGGCCATCAAAATCTACCCACGGTCAAACTCAGATAGATTGCGCACCTTCTCCATTCGACATGGGGACAGCATGCTCACTGGTACTATATGCACCACACGTGTCTCTGATCAGGAGTCATCCCTCGCCAGGTGACACTGCTACTGCCTGGACGGCTATATATTGATAGTAGCTCGGTGGTCATAATGTTCTGACTGCTCAGTGTACACTATCTGATACAGAGATATAAGAGCTCAGTTACATATTACACAATTTTAGATTCATCTCTTATGCATTATCTTAAACATTCAAAGTGGACAATCATTTACTTCACTAACTCAGAATTTTAAATACTTTCCTACATCCTTGGAGTTTTTGCCTTTCGCACAGAATTTATGGACAGAGCAGTCATCATAACATGCTTGTGTATGGCATGTCTGACAGTCCTTGTCCTTCAGTTCAAGACTCATTTAAAAACTGTGGCCCTATAGTATGTAACACACTCAAGCATATGTGTAATACATCATTAATTCATGACATTCTCCTGGGTAAATTAAAATTTGTTGTTCTAGGCCTCTCTTTATGGAGACTGCAATACTGGTCAGTTTTAACCCTTACATAATTTTCCAAAATTTTCAAAAAGTCAATTTGTTTGGGGCTCGTTATCCACTTGTTTAGTAATGGAATACTTAGTAAACCACAGTGTGGACATCCGAAGGCTGCTCTGCTGAAGCAGGTATTTGTACTTTCACTGAACACACAATTTTTTTACAGAAGCATAAACTATCAGATACTGGGATGTTATGTGACTTATCAAGGGCATTTTATTGTGTCAGTCATAATACACTCCTGGAAATTGAAATAAGAACACCGTGAATTCATTGTCCCAGGAAGGGGAAACTTTATTGACACATTCCTGGGGTCAGATACATCACATGATCACACTGACAGAACCACAGGCACATAGACACAGGCAACAGAGCATGCACAATGTCGGCACTAGTACAGTGTATATCCACCTTTCGCAGCAATGCAGGCTGCTATTCTCCCATGGAGACGATCGTAGAGATGCTGGATGTAGTCCTGTGGAACGGCTTGCCATGCCATTTCCACCTGGCGCCTCAGTTGGACCAGCGTTCGTGCTGGACGTGCAGACCGCGTGAGACGACGCTTCATCCAGTCCCAAACATGCTCAATGGGGGACAGATCCGGAGATCTTGCTGGCCAGGGTAGTTGACTTACACCTTCTAGAGCACGTTGGGTGGCACGGGATACATGCGGACGTGCATTGTCCTGTTGGAACAGCAAGTTCCCTTGCCGGTCTAGGAATGGTAGAACGATGGGTTCGATGGCGGTTTGGATGTACCGTGCACTATTCAGTGTCCCCTCGACGATCACCAGTGGTGTACGGCCAGTGTAGGAGATCGCTCCCCACACCATGATGCCGGGTGTTGGCCCTGTGTGCCTCGGTCGTATGCAGTCCTGATTGTGGCGCTCACCTGCACGGCGCCAAACACGCATACGACCATCATTGGCACCAAGGCAGAAGCGACTCTCATCGCTGAAGACGACACGTCTCCATTCGTCCCTCCATTCACGCCTGTCGCGACACCACTGGAGGCGGGCTGCACGATGTTGGGGCGTGAGCGGAAGACGGCCTAACGGTGTGCGGGACCGCAGCCCAGCTTCATGGAGACGGTTGCGAATGGTCCTCGCCGATACCCCAGGAGCAACAGTGTCCCTAATTTGCTGGGAAGTGGCGGTGCGGTCCCCTACGGCACTGCGTAGGATCCTACGGTCTTGGCGTGCATCCGTGCGTCGCTGCGGTCCGGTCCCAGGTCGACGGGCACGTGCACCTTCCGCCGACCACTGGCGACAACATCGATGTACTGTGGAGACCTCACGCCCCACGTGTTGAGCAATTCGGCGGTACGTCCACCCGGCCTCCCGCATGCCCACTATACGCCCTCGCTCAAAGTCCGTCAACTGCACATACGGTTCACGTCCACGCTGTCGCGGCATGCTACCAGTGTTAAAGACTGCGATGAAGCTCCGTATGCCACGGCAAACTGGCTGACACTGACGGCGGCGGTGCACAAATGCTGCGCAGCTAGCGCCATTCGACGGCCAACACCGCGGTTCCTGGTGTGTCCGCTGTGCCGTGCGTGTGATCATTGCTTGTACAGCCCTCTCGCAGTGTCCGGAGCAAGTATGGTGGGTCTGACACACCGGTGTCAATGTGTTCTTTTTTCCATTTCCAGGAGTGTATATAATAAAGAAATTAAGTTTTATGGAATGCTTTGTACAGCTAATTCCTTTTTTAGTTGCTGTTTAAGAAATAAGATGCAGAAAGTTACACTATGATGTATAAGCAATAGAATTAGGGATCCCACATCACTGTCATCTGCATGGGGAGAAATGACTGTTCTGAAGGACTGAAACATGGGCCCATTACTGTTCTTGCTTTACATTCATAGTCTTTATTTGAATCAAGAGACAGAACTAGTCCTTTTTGCAGACATACAAGCATTATTGCCAAGTCGAGTAAAGAAGCATCCACAAGGAAAACTGTAAGTACTGTTTTTGTTGAAGTTATTATGTTGTTTTTTACAAATAGACTAGCTCCACACTGTCAGAAAACGAAACTCAAAGTACTGCACTGTCAAAAATATCTCACCTCCTATCAATGTTGTGTACAAACATAAAATAATAAAGAGGATAGAAAGTTAAAAGGTCTTGGGTCTGTGTACTTATGAAATTTGAACTACAAAAACCTTACAATAAGCTTGTTAAAAATTATGTTTAGTACTTTTACCATTAGAATAATTGCTAACTTGGGGGACACAGAAATTGGTAAGTTAGTATCTTCTGCATATTTTCATTCACTGATGCCCACAGAACAATATTCTCAGTAACTTCTGACTTAGAGAACAAGTATTCATAGCATAAAGGAAAGTAATTATAACGTATAAGGTTCACATAATTATATCTAGCAGGCATCTGTTTATACAATTTGCAATATTAACCATAGACTCTAAGTACGTTTATTCAGGGATGACATTAGTTTTCAGCAATTCATTGCAGTTTGAGAGTACGAGATACATTCATAAATACAATATTAGAATGAAAAATGATCTTCACTTCCCTCTGTTGAATTTAATTTTGATACAGAACAGTGAAATGTGCAGCTGCAGAACTCTTCAACATTCTGCCCAGGAAAAAGAATTGTGTGACACACTGCAGAAGTGTCAAATGACCAGCATGAATAACATATCTGATTTTATTGTCGAATAAACTTTTGACCACGTATATAAATTGAAAAATATACTGTATATTCATACTTTTGTCATCAGAACCCTACAGACTCAGTTTCTGTGACTGTAACAGCAAACAGTTAGTAGTATGCTGTACCTTCTAGCGAAATATCAAATTTTCTGCACTGTCTTGCAAGGCAAGAGTGGAATAAAAGGTTATGAGCACAAAATTTAGGTCCACCAAGCGATTTTAATGAGGACATCAATGTTTCCTGAAACACAAAACATTCATTTCCTATCACCATTGACCCAGTGATAAACCCCTCTCTTAGTTTCTTGTGCTTTCATAAAAATTTAGTTATGTATGTTTCCCAAAGTCTTGGATCACGTATATTATTTTGCACTTTCATCAAAACTAATGTTGACAAACTTCACTTCATGAAAAATAAAGAAGAAACACAGATACAGTAATCTGAATGTAGGTAAAAAAAAAAAAGGAGGAGAAAACATTGTGACATATTAGTCCCATTGATGGACATGAAAGAAAGAGTATTATAGAGAAAGCCATTACTTACTTCTTCTTTGGTAGTTGAAAGCTCCTCTTCAAGGGCTGCCACCCTCTCCAGAGCAACCCGCAGTCGTTCTCTAACCTGCACATACAAAGAAATTTTTCAGAGCTTCTGAAAATACAAAACCCTGAAGCTCAGGAATTTAATTGTCTAAGTGTGTTATTTTTAGGGGGGACAAAACCACATAACAGCAACAGTTCCATTATACCTACAGGCAGAACATCTCTATTATCAACAAGTCTGTGTATAATCTTGAGGATTGAATACAATATAAGGGCAGCCTCGGATCTACAATACTTCCGAACCGGGTCAAAATCTTGATAGTGACGCACTCCTTTCCCTCTCGAGCGTTTGAGACAGGACGTCAAAAATTTACAAAAATAGATTTTTTTAAAAATATGTTCACTTTGTAGCGCACAGCTTCCTGAAGAGCTTGATATACAAAACATATACACTGATGTCCAAAATTAAAGTAACAAACGGAAATTTTGCAAGGTTGCGTTTATTTTGCCACAAAATAGTATAAAAAAGTGAAAGTAAAGTAGAAACAATGTAAAGATTACAGAACGTAAACAACTGGAACATGCATAACTATATACAAAAACGTTCTCCGTTTTCTCCAACTTAACGGATTTACACACACACATTCCAGCAACTGGTTAGCGTACTTACTATGGCATGCGATCACCTCTGGCAGCAATATAGGCCTGACAACGACGGGGCATGCTGTGAATGATGTCATTAATCTTATGTTGAGGCAATAACGCCCATTCTTCCTACAGAGCTGCTCGGAAATGTTGGTTGCTGACGTGGTGCAACCCGTCTCCTTAGCGATACTGGTCTCTTTCCACAATGTTTGAGTCCCGAAGTCGTGCTCCACATTCTCTCTAGATGCGAATCCTTCGATAATCGCTGTACAGACCAAATCTGTATTCATCTGTGAAAAGAAGATTGGCCCACTGTTTGACCGTCCAGGTGGCATGTTGACGACCTCACTCTAGACGTTCCCTTTTACGAAGATGCATCAGAGTTACACATACAGCAGATCTCCGATAATAAAGGCCATTTTGCCGAAGCCTTCTGTACACAGTTTGCCAGGAGGCAACACGTCCAGAGGATGCTGAGATGTCACGTACCAGTTGCCGTGCAGTACTAAGTCAGTACTGTTGTGCCCTTACAGCCAAATAACGGTCCTCATCGTAGAGATGCTGGATGTAGTCCTGTGGAACGGCTTGCCATGCCATTTCCACCTGGCGCCTCAGTTGGACCAGCGTTCGTGCTGGACGTGCAGACCGCGTGAGACGACGCTTCATCCAGTCCCAAACATGCTCAATGGGGGACAGATCCGGAGATCTTGCTGGCCAGGGTAGTTGACTTACACCTTCTAGAGCACGTTGGGTGGCACGGGATACATGCGGACGTGCATTGTCCTGTTGGAACAGCAAGTTCCCTTGCCGGTCTAGGAATGGTAGAACGATGGGTTCGATGACGGTTTGGATGTACCGTGCACTATTCAGTGTCCCCTCGACGATCACCAGTGGTGTACGGCCAGTGTAGGAGATCGCTCCCCACACCATGATGCCGGGTGTTGGCCCTGTGTGCCTCGGTCGTATGCAGTCCTGATTGTGGCGCTCACCTGCACGGCGCCAAACACGCATACGACCATCATTGGCACCAAGGCAGAAGCGACTCTCATCGCTGAAGACGACACGTCTCCATTCGTCCCTCCATTCACGCCTGTCGCGACACCACTGGAGGCGGGCTGCACGATGTTGGGGCGTGAGCGGAAGACGGCCTAACGGTGTGCGGGACCGTAGCCCAGCTTCATGGAGACGGTTGCGAATGGTCCTCGCCGATACCCCAGGAGCAACAGTGTCCCTAATTTGCTGGGAAGTGGCGGTGCGGTCCCCTACGGCACTGCGTAGGATCCTACGGTCTTGGCGTGCATCCGTGCGTCGCTGCGGTCCGGTCCCAGGTCGACGGGCACGTGCACCTTCCGCCGACCACTGGCGACAACATCGATGTACTGTGGAGACCTCACGCCCCACGTGTTGAGCAATTCGGCGGTACGTCCACCCGGCCTCCCGCGTGCCCACTATACGCCCTCGCTCAAAGTCCGTCAACTGCACATACCGTTCACGTCCATGCTGTCGCGGCATGCTACCAGTGTTAAAGACTACGATGGAGCTCCGTATGCCACGGCAAACTGGCTGACACTGACGGCGGCGGTGCACAAATGCTGCGCAGCTAGCGCCATTCGACGGCCAACACCGCGGTTCCTGGTGTGTCCGCTGTGCCGTGCGTGTGATCATTGCTTGTACAGCCCTCTCGCAGTGTCCGGAGCAAGTATGGTGGGTCTGACACACCGGTGTCAATGTGTTCTTTTTTCCATTTCCAGGAGTGTAAATTTGGAATCGTCATATTCTTACATATAATGTGAGTGATGCCCCCGTTTCTTCTCCTTTGTCGTTCTAACAAAGAATCTTGCCATCACTAATTCTGTAACTACTCATGCCATTGTCAAAATTTATTCTCCGGTTCTCTGGTTAGGCGTTATTACGTGTTCGTACAACAACGCGTTATTCCGCTAGAAACGCTAAAAACGGCTGCTACCCGGGGACTGTAGAACTGGCCTTTGGTAGTAGAGCGATCTGGCAAAAACTTTCTCTCAAAATTTCATTTTCTTGAATACACCGAGAAGATAATGTGTAATCTTTCTTGGCTGTTATTCCGGTTAGTCATTTATTTCCACTATGGTTGTCTGAATCTACAGATTTCGCTAATAATTAAAATTCCGGCCAGGGTGGACGAGCGGTTCTAGGCGCTAGTCTGGAACCGCGCGACCGCCACGGTCGCAGGTTCGAATCCTGCCTCGGGCATGGATGTGTGTGACGTCCTTAGGTTAGTTAGGTTTAAGTAGTTCTAAATTCTAGGGGACTGATGACCTCAGAAGTTAAGTCCCATAGTGCTCCGAGCCATTTGAATAATTATAATAACGCTTATCATTCGCACACCCAATCAACCACACAAACAAACAGCGATTGGCATTCACCCGTTCTGGTTTATTCGGCTCAAGTCGTATAGCCCCGTCCCCTTTTGTCTGTGGGAAAGTTTCTTACTTCTAGATGCTACGGGGATTTCCCTAGCATAGACATCACGTGCACTATGCACGCATTCAAAATTAAACTTATGATTCCTTTAGAAATCAACTTAGAATGCGTTCAAAAATGTTTAAAAACCAACAGAGATGTGTTAAAAATCATATGAATAACCGATAGACCAATGTGCGCTGGATGTTAGGCGCTTTGTGAAACAAGGTTCTTTTTCTTCAAGAATATGAATTTGTAGCCCCCTGAAATTGCCGCCCGGGGCAGATACTCCGCTTAACCCCCCCTCCCCCTCCCCCTGCAACCATCCGGGGTTGTAGACGGGACGTTAAACCCTCTTCTGGCGTCCGGGAGGGTGAACAATACATAAAGCACTGCTAAAACTCTCTTCCTTACCAGACGTGTTGAGATGCTCCTCCGTATGCCTTATTTACATCCCGCTGTTTACACTTACTACACAATAAAAAAAGCACTTTCACTCAACACGGGTTGGAAGTGAGTTTCGTTACTGCTCTGTACAACAGAATCTCAACTTTAAAGATACAGAATCCACTTGAAGTACTTGTTTATTTTCTCTTTGGCACTGAATTGCGACGTATGCGATATTTCAGTGATTCAAAGTACAACAACCTAATACTGGAATTCTGCAGATGCCTGAATTACTTGCGATGTAGTCAAAACTTATGGAATACGAGCCTATTAATTGTCACTGCCTACAGACTACGCGCACAACACTTTTCCCTAGTAGTTCTTCAGCGTTTGGTGGGCAGCTAGACTGTGCACGTTGAACAGACACAAATTTAAGATCCCCGGGGCCACAATGCCATAAATGTGGAAACTAGTTAGTCTCCACCGACCAGTATACAGAGTGAGGTCCCTTTGACCAATAGCTTCTTGATTACTACGATAGTTCCTAGCCAAGGTCAAAGAATTGTTTCAGATACAACTGTGATCTTAAAAACACCAGCTAAGCGGTGCGCGGAACATCACAGCGCCATACCTCCAGTTAGGAGACCCAAAAGTTGATTATCAATGATTTGAACCAACTACTCCGTTTTGGTATGCTTCGAAGAAGACCCGTTGCCTACGGGTAGTATCTTTGACTGATAATCAAAACGTCCTCGGTCGCGAGGTGGTACACTGGTTAGGACACTAGACTCGCATTCGGGAGGACGACAGTTCAAAATTCGCGTCCGGCCATCGGTATTTAGGTTTCCCGTGATTTCCCTAAATCGTTTCAGGCAAATGCCGGGGTAGTTTTTTTGAAAGGGACGACCGACTTCGTTTCCCATCCTTCTCTAATCTGATGGGACAGATGATCCCGCTGTTTGGTCCCCTCTCCAAAATCAACCAACCAACCTAAAAAATCGTCCTAGGTCCGGCTTCGAAACCCGCCACTGCTTAAGTTTTGATTAATAATCAGTATTGCCGACGGCTTCCGGCATAAGAAGTCGCTCTCATTCTGCCAATGGCCTTGTCAAAGAGGGTGGAGGAGCGGAAGAGGTTCAGGGCACTCTCTTCTTCTCGGGGTGAGAAATTGTCCCTAAAGGCAGAAGAATCAACAATGATCAACGGCATGAGGATGCAGAAGGCACTGGAAACCACTGCACTAAAGGCACATAACGTGTATCCACAGTAAGTATGGCCTGTAATTGAAAAAGTGTCTTAATGATCTCTCCACTGGAAAAAAAATCCGGAATAGTCCCCCATTAGGATCCCCGCGAAGGGATTGCCAAGGGGGAGGAGATCATGAGAAAAAGGCTGAATAAGAAACCAAAGGCTAACGTTCTACGAGTCTGGGTGTGGAATGTCAGAAGCTTTAACGTGGTATGGAAGCTACGAAATCTGAAAAGGGAAATGCAAAGCTCAATCTAGATACAGTAGGAATCAGTGAAGTGAAACAGAAATAACCCAAGGATTTCTGGTCAGATGAGTATAGTGTAATATCAACAGCAGCAGAAAATATTATAACGGGAGTAGGATTCGTTATGAATAGGAAGGTGGGGCAGAGAATGTGTTACGATGAGCAGTTCAGTGATAGCTTTGTTCTTATCAGAATCGGCAGCAAACTAAACCAACACCGACAACGATAGTTGAGGCATACATGCCGTCGTCGCAAGCTAAAGATGAAGAGACAGAGAAAGTATATGGAGATATTGAAGGGGTAATACAGTATGTAAAGGGGGATGAAAATGTAATTGTCATGGGGGTCTGAAATGCAGTTGTAGGGGAAGAAGTAGGAGAGAAAGTTACAGGAGAATGTGGACTTGGGACAAGAAATGAGAAAAGGGAAACGCTAATTGAGTTCTGTAATAAATTTCAGCTAGTAATAGCAAATAATCTGTTCGAGATTCAGAAGAGGAGGTGGCATACTTGAGAAAGGCCGGGTGATACGGGAAGATTTCAGTTAGATTACATCATTGTCAGACAGAAATTCCTTAATCAGATACAGGATTGTAAGGTGTACCCAGGACCAGATACAGACTCAGCTCACAATATAGTAGTGATGAAGAGCAGGCTGGAGGCCCCTGTCCGCAGTGCTCCAAACGTTCGCAAATGCTGGCCAAGGTAGGGTTTGGCAAGCATTAAGACAAGCAGTAGAAACTCTCGCCGTGTGCGGGCGGGCATTATCTTACTGGAACGTAAGCCCAAGGATGGCTTTCCATTAAAGGCTACAAAACGGAGTGTAGAGTATCGTCGACGCTCCGCTGTGCTCTAGGGTGCCGCGGATGGCAACCAAAGGGGCTCTGCTATGAAAAGAAACGCCGCCACAGACCTTTACTCGTGATTGTTGTGCCATATGGTGGACGACAATGAGGTTGGTACTCCACCGTTTTCCGGTGCGTCTCTAGACACGTCTTCGCTCGTCATTGGTACTACATTCGAAGCGGTTCTCACCACTGAAGACAATTCTACCACAGTCAATGAGATGCGCCCGATATCACTGCAAACGTGCTTGTTGGTGTACAGAGGTCAATGGTGGCCGGCGCGAGGGGCGCCGTCCGCTCAGCCCCCTTTCTGTGAGCTGCCTACGAATGGTGGTTGTGGTTACTGAAGCACCAGTAGTACATCGGATCGATGAAAATGATGAAGCCAGGGCTCTGAGTGCCTCTCTGACGATTGCTGAATTCTCACGTTCTTTCGTCTCTCCAGGTCGACCGCTTCCTTTTGGACGCTGTGATCGTCCATGGCTCATCCATTTACGCCAGCATCGTCGAATAGTGGCAACGCTCCTATTTAAATGTCGCGCGATTCGACGATTACTTAGACTGGCTTTTTTGAGCCCAATCACGTGTCCCCTCTCAAATGCTGATATCTGTGTATATTGTTCACGCGCCTGTCTGCGAGGCATAGTTACTATCGAACTGAGTACACAGAATGAAATTCGCGAAGAGTACGCCCTGCTATCGGACATGTCCCTCACTTACTAACTTAGCTAGCTGCGCGGTGAAATTGAGCTGTAGCGTCACACATTCATCCATCAGCCGCCAAAGTTTACGATTTTGCATTGTCCGTCGATACCTGTATGAATATCAGTTCGTTACCAATTTGCGGAACTTCTTCGTGGTGCGTCTTTTTTTCCCATAGAGTGTACATAAAAGCTCATGGAAACGAATTATTCAGCCACCTGTGGAAGTAGACATTCCTGCACTGCGTTGCACTTCGGCGTAAGTGAAAAGCTTTGCCAGTTATGCTACAACTAAATAACGTTAGATGACTGCCAGGACGTCTCAATCAGTTGACGTTCGAAGCTTTGCTCTTTCAAAACTGAATTAAAAACTGTGAAATAAATATCATTAATGAAAAGTGGATTTCGGATATTTTAGTGAACAAGCACTAATAAAGACTCGTTTTACCCGTTCTGTTTGATAGCCGGCCGAAGTGGCCGTGCGGTTAAAGGCGCTGCAGTCTGGAACAGCGAGACCGCTACGGTCGCAGGTTCGAATCCTGCCTCGGGCATGGATGTTTGTGATGTCCTTAGGTTAGTTAGGTTTAACTAGTTCTAAGTTCTAGGGGACTAATGACCTCAGCAGTTGAGTCCCATAGTGCTCAGAGCCGTTCTGTTTGATAAAAGAGAGAGAGTGCATCAGAAGTATAACTTGTTTACTTAAGAAGTTCGTTTCTAGACAAGGGTCTCACGAAGTTTCGACTGCAAGTACGTGTGACTTACATTCCTTTAAAGTGGTAGAATGGTTACACGTTCTTAAAGGCTTAAAGTCGCTACATAGTTCTCAAGAACCAATCATTTGATAGAGTAGGAGTGCGACAAAACTCAAGTGTGAACAATACTGAGATTAGTGCTGCGTGTTAAGAGTGATAGAATTAACATTTGCTTTACAGATTGTTACACATCCTACATTTTCTAGGTATGTGTTATTAGTGGTAGGATATGTGTAATGTACCTGAAAATTCACAATATTCAATTAACTGTTCTGTATGACTTAAGTACTTGCATATTATTTGAGAGATCGAGTTCATATGTAGTTTCGTCCGGCCTAGTTATTACTCGCCGGCCGTTGGGGTCGAGTAGTTCTAGGCGCTTTAGTCCGGAACCGCGCTGCTGTTACGGGTCGCAGGTTCGAATCCTGCCACGGGCATGGATGTGTGTGCTGTCCATAGGTTAGTTAGGTTTAAGTAGTTCTAAGTCTAGGGGACTGAAGACCTCAGATGTAAGTCCCATAGTGCTCAAAGCCATTTGAACCATTCTGTTATGTTACTCGGTGTGTGTGTGTTTCTATGGGAAATTAATGACTATTATTCGTAGACACTGTGGACTGATGGTTGTTGTAAAAATGATTACCAGTCAGAGGTGCTTGCACATTAGCTCATTCTTGGTAGTGTCAATCACGTTGAAACATAGTAAATGCCGCGCGGGGTGGCCTTGCGGTCATAGGCGCCTCGCACGGTTCGCAAGGCTCCCCCCGTCGGAAGTGCGAGTCCTCCCTCGGGCGGGCGGGCGTGTGTGTGTGTGTGTGTGTGTGTGTGTGTGTGTGTGTGTGTGTGTGTGTGTGTGTGTCACAAATTTCCCATTTCCCGTAGTAAATGCTATACACTACAATAAATGTCATAGGATTTCAAATTTATCTATTATTCGCAATTTTTTATTCATAGATGACGTATAAACGTTTTTATTCACGTAAATGAATATATCGAATACATATTTTATTTGTTATTTACGCATTACGAATAATAACCGTTTAATCTATATTCGTCATTTGAATAAATTTTGTCCAACTGGCTGCTGTTGTAAAAGTACGGGAAGTATTACAACAGAATAACAGTCTGTCGATGATATCATCATTCGTGACTCAGCAGTTGTTCGACTGGGGAAGGAAACTCAAATGAAGCATCATTACATTCTCCATATGTGATTAAATGAAACCACATAAACTAGAGATACGTTAAAAAATGTCATCTTGTCAGGTTCCCGGCCGGATGAGTTCGTGGAAACGGTGTAACTTTTCGATGAGTGTCACTGCCGTCTTCTTGTGGCGTAGACTTTGTCCCACAGTGATGAAAGTGACATTTATCAAAACAGGGTCCACCACCACCACCACCACCACAAGTTGTGTGGACGATGACATTTTGCCACGCGGGTTGCCATTGGATGGATTAACCTACCCTTTTTCTTTGCTTTCATTACTGCAAAGTTTCGTCATTGAAGCTATTTTCAAATGATTGCATAATATGACCTGTCAAAACGGTTCAGACCACACAGAGAACTGAGCACATCTTCACGTTCACGTGTGAGAAGTTGACCGTAAGATGTCGCTGCTCAGACTCCACTAGATTGTTCACCCCAAACTTCTACACTACGTCGCAGTTGTTGAATATAAGCTTAGTGCCATGTCTGATTGTAAAGTCTCGCCAACACCCTGCGTTTCTGCCATTGTACGAATGAACGTGCGCTTGGCCTCTAATGCAATAATTTCCAGTTGCATGAGTTGTATTACACAATTATTCGAAAATGTCATCACTGCCGAAACTACGCGGTTACAAACGAAAAATAAAGGGAAGTTTTAGTCCAAGGAGGTTATGAAAATGTTAACACTGAGTCTTCCGGAAACGCCGCGCCATTTTGAAAAACTCGGGAGCGTAGAAATCGGAGAACTTAGTATTACAGGTTGGCAAAACAAGTTACACACAGCGACACGACAGAGGGCAGGTGTTGGGTGAAGACTAGGAAAGGCTGGAGGAGGCAGCCTCAAGTGGCGGCGCGGACTAATGCGGCGGCAAACAGCGCCTCCATTAGCTCCGGCTTAGTGCACACACCAACACACGACCACCACATCGCCATAATCTGTGCTTTTGTAACACACTCAGAAAAAAAACCCTGCAGATGTGCCACTCTTTATTTGAAATAAACGTTTTTGTTTTATTTCATTTATAATTACCTAATATCGCCTCTTCGAGCACTATTTAAAATGCAAAATAGTCTCGTGCAGGAAAATGACTTCTTACAGTACTGTATGTGTGAACCAAACCAAAAAACACTATTTATACAATTTATTTGTTAACGTTATGTGTTTCGGCGATTAACAGTAATACCCACTTTCCCGCTACAATATAAGAAATGCACAAAAACATATGAAGGAAAGATACCCAAATAATGGGGCTGCGCAACAGCGTCCAAGCGCTGGTTACTCATGCAGAGTTCCAGGTCAGGAAGAGCCGTGGTAAGACGACAGAAATGCAATATTCGCATACCTTTGGGAGGAAACTGGTAGCCATGGGAATGAGTCCAAGCAGAGGCTCTTCGGTGGCTCCTTGTAGCTAGCTGGCGATCAAACGAGGCAACAGTTTAAGGGAGATATAGAACTCAAACGTCGTCGACAAACAGTGTGGCGTTAACCCACTGACAGTGACCCGGGCCGCTGAGGTACGCCGTTCTCGCCGGCCGGTGTGGCCGAGCTGTTCTAGGCGTTTCAGTCTGGAACTGCGCGACCGTTACGGTCGCAGGTTCGAATCCTGCCTCGGGCATGGATGTATGTGACGTCCGTAGGTTAGTTAGGTTTATGTAGTTCTAAGTTCTAGGGGACTGATGACCTCAGATGTTAAGTCCCATAGTGCTCAGAGCCATTTGAGCCATTTTTACGTTGTTCTCTTACACAAATAGGGAGCGGAGCGACGCACGTTACCTAACCGTAAACCGTCGGAAGAATAAAAACTGATGAATAAAAATCGGTAGGAAGTCGCGAAAGAACCAGTTATGGAGGGAAAGTGAAATGCGACGGCGCCAAGCGCTGTCGCGTATCTTATGTAGATAAAACAGAATGCAATGAAACGTTGGCGTTTAGCATAAGGCTGTGGGATCGTTGTTGCTAATCTAACCAGATATTCGCTTCTGGATCGCCTGCTCTGCAAACTACATTGATAGGTGAACAAAACGGCTCTTGATTCGAGAATCCAGCATAATCGTCGGCTACCGCCCTTTTAAACAGTTTGCAGAGAACATTGATGTAGTTATTCGGTCGTTAACTGTCTATAATGCTGAGTTTTGCCTGACTTCAGGATTGGGATGATGACACAATTTCTCCATTGCGAAGGAGAAACACCTTATAGCCAAATGTGCATCAAGACCTTGAGTAGATGGAATCTGAGAGTCGCGTTCAGATGTTGGAACAACTGATTATTAATCGAATTATGGTCCGGGAACATACTGTGTGGCGAGTCAATTGCCTGAAACAGTTTCTAGTTAGTGGAAGTTCATTATAGAGGGTTATTCAAAATTCCTATTACAGACTTCTAGTGGTTGTAGAGGGAACTTAGTAGATGAAGTTTTGATCAAGAACCCATGTTCTAAAATGTACCACTTGGATGTAGAATCAGTTTCAGGATCGGACCATTTTCTAATCTCCCGTTTCACGGAACGAACACAGTCGAGAGCGCAGCGTGTACATAGAGCACCACAGCCAACTCTCCTACTTTCGAACGCACCAATTTCTTGCAGACATTGTTGTTATTGGACGAATGTTTTATGTGATGTCATAATTACAACAGGGACTGGCGACGCCGCCCTCTTCTCAGATTGTGTGTGTACTGTGAAGTGGGAGATTTGAAGCTGATCCGATCTTCAAAATTATTTTACATCCAAACTACATTTCAGGATATGGGGTCCTCATTAAACTTCATCTACTAAGTCCCCTCTATAACCCCTAGAAGCCTGTAATATGGACTTTGAATCACCCTGTATAATTCAGGGGTTAAAGGATAGGGGCATGTCAGCAGGAGGACAAGTGAACAATGGGCGACGCACCACGTATAGTGAACGCTACTTTCAAAATACCTTTCCAGAATCGAGAAAAGTTGTAGAATTTAGTAGCCTGAAAGTGTGTTATCAATACAGGCTTGTGATAAGATATGCCGCAGCTGATAGGTAGTAGGACAGCAATGCTGATTTCGGATGATCCTGACATTGAGCCTCAGGTTACACTGATAAGGGCATCTGGTGTCAGGTTACTCACTTGGGCTCCTTGGTGCCCCCACACTCCCTCTCTTCCCTGGGGAACCACTGGGAATTTACCAAACTCACCCCCCCCCCCCCCCCAAGCCTTAGGCTCAAAATGGCTCTGAGCACTATGGGACTAAACTTCTTGGGTCATCAGTCCCCTTAGAACTACTTAAACCTAACTAACCTAAGGACATCACACACACATCCATGCCTGAGGCAGGATTCGAACCTGCGACCGTAGCGGTTGCGCGGTTCCAGGCTGTAGCGCCTAGAACCGCTCGGCCACTTCGGCCGGCTCAAGCCTTAGGAAACTGGGCAAGTTATTTTCAAGGTCATGACATAACTCTTTAGTGGTCGCATGAAATAAAATTGGCGGGAAACCCCTCCCCTAGTCCTGGACCAATGAGGATCATGCATCAACAGGACAATTGGATGGGAAGGATTCACTCTGGAGCTGTGCAGCTCAAGAAGAGGTTGTAGGCTGTCTCTATTTGTTAATAACAAATTACGTTAACTCATGTCACTTGAGGTCTACTTCTTAGTAACAGTTTGATATCACGTAATTCGAGGCACCAGCAGAGACCACATCCCGGCTGATGTGTAAGTAGCGCCATTCTTCCACAATTGTACGTATTTGTTACCCATTTTCGTATTTTCCACAATTTTACGTTCTCTCCACATTTTTTCGTATTTTATTCAATTATGAGAGCTCCATCCGTGACGGAAACTCAATGGACTAATAAGAATCGTGATCCCTCTCCTCTCGTTATCATCCTGTATAACTAGCTCTAGTATTTATATCTTGCCATTTTAGGTCTGTGTATCACGGGGAGAGGTTCAGGTTTGTTGTATCAACAATAATTCTATAGTGAAAGGGTTTAGAAATAATAACAATGATATAACAAGTTAACTTTACGATTTATTATTAACAATTTCTTTCTTTGCAATACAATTTTTTAAAATAATTTCTTTTATTTACAAAGCTGTTTGTTTCTAATGATTTTTTCACAAAGATATTTTTCTTAACAATAATTTGCAATTCTAATTTTTTCACTTTTTTGTTGACATATTTCCATTTATTTACACTAACACTAGTATAGAGAAGAAGGGGTTTAAACGCTATGTTACCAGTTTTAAACATGGGTGTTTCTCAGCAACTATATACAATTTTAAAGTATAGGAATCACATAACTAACCGGTTGCAAACAACTGTTTGGTACATTGACCTAGGTTTCGACACCACTAGGAATATCTTCACCAAAATGAAATTTTGAGAAATCCTATAAAATAATACATAAAAAATTGAGTATGACAAAAAAAAACATTAACCAGGATGACAACTGTCATGACGTACAAATGTTACCTAAGTACAATTACACTGCGAGAAGGCCATAGAGTTTAGAGCAGGTAAGTTCGCGTCAAAAATAAAATAAAACACAGTCCACGCTTTGGCACGTATGCCTAGCTAGGAACATCAGACTGATCGGCACAGTGGCTTACACTGCTGCCACGAAAACAATACAAGCTTGTCGGGCGCGGACAGTGACAGATGCCCATTTGTGACATTACAACAGAAATAACTGAAAAAAAGGACAGTTCATTATTAAAACAAAATACAAAGGACGAGAGCTTAATGTATTTTTTAAAATACACAGTAGTCAAGTAGATGAAGAGCCATATATTAGGCTTTATAAACATTAGTGTTACATGAAGGACAGAATAATATAGAAAATTTATACAAACAGCTGTACAATCCAAAAAATATCTGCATGAAGGTAACTCTATGAGATTCGAAGAAAATAATGTTTCGGAACTAGCAAAAAGTAGAAGAATCAAAATTCCGCGAGTAGTGGATTAAAAGCATTGACAAAGTTTTTGGTGCGTAATTGTAACTGTTCACTGAGGATGAGACCATCGTTTTTAGACATACGCTTGAAAATCTCCAGGTCTTCGAGTACGTCGAGCCTATGACCTTTCTTTTCCGTATGTCAAATGGAAATTTCTTCAACGCTTTTCGGTTTGTGAGTGGAAATTAACAGATGATCAGCAAAAGTGTAATTATGTACATTAGTGCCTCTTTTTCCTAATAAATGTTCTCCGTACCTGATCTTCCGGTTTGTCCTATATAATAAACGGGACACGTATCACAAGTGATTTTATATACTCCTGAATTGTGTATAGGAGCAACTGTGGACTTGAGATTGTGAATAAGATTTTTTTGCAAGTTACTGTTAGTGAAAAAGGTAACTTTGCATCCATATTTTTTAATTAAAAGACGACGAGTTTCATAAAAAATACTGCCTAGAAATGGAACCTAGAAAACATTTTTGCACTCGTAACTGTCAGAAACAGCACTGATGCCTAAACTGGTCACTTTAGCGTCAGTTTTAACTTTGAACATTTTGTCAACTATCGAGGGATCATAGCTGTTATTAATTTCAATAGTTTTTATTATATTCATCTCTTCATTGAGCTTGTCAGGTGACACTGGTAGAGAAACGGCACGAAGAATTGCTGAATAGAAAAATGCTTTTTTATGGGAATGAGGGTGCACTGAAGAAGCGGACACAGTTTAATGAATGTTAGTGGCTTTTCGAAAAACACAAAAAAAGTCTATCGTCATCAGTAGCAATAGTGAGGTCCAAGTACACTACTGGCCATTAAAATTGCTACACCACGAAGATGACGTGGTACATACGCGAAATTTAACCGACAGGAAGAAGATGCTGTGGTATGCAAATGATTAGCTTTTCAGAGCATTCACACAAGGTGGCGACACCTACAACGTGCTGACATGAGGAAAGTTTCCAACCGATTTCTCATACACAAACAGCAGCTGACAGGCGTTGCCTGGTGAAAAGTTGTTGTAATGCCTCGTGTGAGGAGGAGAAATGCGTACCATCACGTTTCCGACTTTGATAAAGGTCGGATTGTAGCCTATCGCGATTGCGGTTTATCGTATCGCGACATTGTTGCTCGCGTTGGTCGAGATCCAATAGCAGAATATGGAATCGGTGGGTTCAGGAGGGTAATACGGAGCGTCGTGCTGGATCCCAACGGCCTCGTATCACTAGCAGTCGAGATGACCGGCATCTTATCCGCATGGCTGTAACGGAAAGTGCAGCCACGTCTCGATGCCTGAGTCAACAGATGGGCACGTTTTGCAAGACAACAACCATCTGTACGAACAGTTCGACGACGTTTGCAGCAGCATGGACTATCAACTCGGAGACCATGGCTGCTGTTACCCTTGACGCTGCATCACAGACAGGAGCGGATGCGATGGTGTACTCAACGACGAACCTGGGTGCACGAATGGCAAAACGTCATTTTTTCGAATGAATCCATGTTCTGTTTACAGCATCATGATGGTCACATCCGTGTTTGGCGACATCGCGGTGAACGCACATTGGAAGCGTGTATTCGTCATCGGTATACTGGCGCATCACCCGGCGTGATGGTATGGGATGCCATTGGTTACACGACTCGGTCACCTGTTGTTTGCGTTGACGGCACTTTGATCAGTGGACGTTACATTTCAGATGTGTTACGACCCGTGGCTCTACCCTTCATTCGATCCCTGCGAAACCCTACATTTCAGCAGGATAATGCATGACCAAATGTTGCAGGTCCTGTACTGGCCTTTCTGGATACAGAAAATGTTCGACTGCTGCCCTGGCCAGCACATTCTCCAGATCTCTCACCAATTGAAAACGTCTGGTCAATGGTGGCCGAGCAACTGGCTCGTCACAATACGCCAGTCGGTACTCTTGATGAACTGTGGTATCGTGTTGAAGCTGCATGGGCAGCTGTACCTGTACACGCCATCCAATCGTATACAATGGGAAAGTTTGAAGAGCTTCACGAGCAAGTGGTCTGATTACTACAACCGTAGAACACGGCGCCGGCCGGAGTGGCCGTGCGGTTCTAGGCGCTACAGTCTGGAACCGAGCGGCCGCTATGGTCGCATGTTCGAATCCTGCCTCGGGCATGGATATGTGATGTCCTTAGGTTAGTTAGGTTTAATTAGTTCTAAGTCTACGCGACTGATAACCTCAGAAGTTAAGTCGCATAGTGCTCAGAGCCATTTGAACCAGAACACGGCCTGACGGGCTTCCAGCGCACAGTTAAACACACGTACTGAAGTCAAGTGTTTGCTTACAATAGATACGACAGGGGAAACGTTCTGGAACCTCTTGTCCTGACGGCAGTGCAGTAGTTTAAGGCGCTAATAACTTTTTTAGTATTTCGTCAAGTTCCACACATGTGCCTTGAAACCTTGAAGGCTTTATCCAATGAGACAGAGAAAATGTTTTGTTATTTATTTTACGTGACGTCCCCACTGGACCTTATGTATTTAGAACATAACGACACAACATGATGTGGTGCTAGAGTAACCTAAGATTACAGCTAGGCTGCAAAAGCTGTTAACAATATAGTAAATATTTACCCTCAAAGTGAGTGAGAACCTAACGCTTCCAATTTCACAATCTGCTGCATGTGACCCCTTAGAAACAAAGCATTTTTGCGAGAGTAGGTATGTAGCAAATGGATATTTTATGCTATGTTGCTCTATACACCTATCAGAGAAATAGTCATGGTCAGGTAACATGCACTGTGATAAATACGAGCGTAGTATTTACATAAATTCGATAGGACTTATTACGTGAACTGTTAAGTCGTTTTACATAGATAAGGGATCCTGTATTCTTAAGCATGTGACATGAAATATACCAGTATAGTTGGCGAGAGGACGATGTTATTTTAACGGGAATGAATATCCATTCACGCCCTTCATAGTGAGCCATTACTTAAGAATTGCACGACAGTCTAATATCGATCGTAAATAAATTCCTTTCTTAACACGCCATGCGGAACATATTTTTGTAATTACTTTTTTATAGTGTATTCTTATTTACCGGCCGGACAGCCGTGCGTGTTAAGCGTTGCTTCCGGAACGGGGAAGGGCGCCGACCCAGGATCGAATCTGCCCGGCACATTAACGACGAGGGCTAGTGTGCTGGACGGCCTAGATGTGTTTTTTTAGGCTATTTTCTCAGTTATACGATTTCCAAAAACTTAGAAAACTTTCGCACACTTCCACACAGATAACAATATACGCAGACAGTTGCGATACACACATTCCGTCTCTTCTCTGGGGATAACGTAGTAGTGACAGGAAGGACATCTGGCCACCCTTTAAATTAACCACGCGAAATTCGTGAATAACCATGCCGATCTCGCCCTGATGAGGGGTAAAAGCAAAAGACAAAGGAGAAGGAATTATTTTGTGATCAAGCTTTACCTATTTCTGAAACAACTAATACATTCCGTTCAGGAAATACTTTCTCATTTCTCGAGTTTGCTTACGTGATAAAAACTGGTTTGTATATAACTGGCGTAGGGAACACACAAAAAGTGTTTGTTCACCTTTGTACACAGGGATTGTAAACTGTTTTCATCGACACTGACGAGGGGCAGGTCGTGATGGCAGCTCTGTTACGAACGAATTGCATGGAAAGACCAATGTTACACTGCCCTTATTTTAAATCTAAAAGTAGACGAACAGTTGTTGCGCAACTAAAGCAGTGTCAATGTTGAAGAAGCAGAACTGTTTAGGAGAATGTTGTTCGTAATACACTGTTGGAAATGTGGCTATGTTATCAACCTGACATGACAAAAATTCGCCTGTAGGGAGTGCAGGAAGAAGAAAGGCAGCTTACAGTTCAACGTTTCGTCAACAACGCGGTCATTAGGAGCGGAGCAAAAGCTCAGATTACGAAAGAACTGGGAAGGAAAGCGGCCGCGTCCTTTTCAAAGGGGTCATCCCGGCATTTTCCTACATTTGTACGGATGGATGGGGACTTGAGCCATCTTGCTCCCGAATGAGAGTCCAGTGTGCAACCACTGCGACACATCGCTCGTCAGAGTACAATAACATCGTGACTGAAGTTCATAACAAGGGAAACAAGTTGACTCATGCTTGGTTAGCGGATTGATTTGGAGGAGGGCACCAAACTGCGAGGTCATCGGCCCCATGATCTAGGATGGCACAAATCAAGGAAGGAAAACAGAAATATCACGGTCCAGTCAAGGGGAAGGGATAACGTGCAAACAAAGAGGCAAAAGGTATGTCAGAGAAGCAGAAAGAGGAAAGAACAGGAGTGGGGTGGGTGGAAACGGGGAGAGCAAGGGTGTTTCAAAAACGCTATGAGCAGTGGGGCACAACATCACCACTGAACTGTCCCCATATCCAAACCATACAGTATCACGATACAAAGAGGACAACACTAGGAGAAAAAGACACAGGGGAAGTGGAAACAAAACTGCAAAACAGACCAGACAATATGGAGGGAAAAGGCGGGGAGAACCTGGCCGGTGTGGAGGCAAGGTCCAGGCCATTACAATCAACGCCTACGCCAACTGAGGGACTCAAATTCCTGAGGAAAATTCAAGGACTTATACCTGAGAGTACAAACCACTTCCACAAAGAAAACCGAGGACAGACATAATCATGCAACGGTCGTCTTCTAAACACGAGACAAGGAAGGTGGGAGGGCATATTTACTGGCAGTGCAAAAAGCCAAAAGGTGGGGGCAGTCCAGATAAATTAGGTTCACCGTCAGCAGAGCCCCGCAACTACAAATAGGGGGATATGACGGGGGGGGGGGGGGGGGGGCTCACAGCAGAGTTAAGTACCATGGGTCAACCTAGTATGGCCAATACGAAGACGGCAAAGGATGGTAGATTCCCGCCAAGAGACGCAGAGGGAAGAACGCTATATAGTGGGAGTCTCCTTGATGGTGCGAAGTGAAATTTACTGGATTTGGGGGGGGGGGGAGGGGAGGGGGTAGCCTTCCAAGAGGCAGCCCACAATATAGCAAAATGGGATTTAATGTCAAGTTGCAAATCCGCCACTGGAAAAGCTACAGAGAATAGGGGGTAGGTGGTCGCCCCCAGCAAGATAATCATCAAGTTCATTACACAGGATACCTATGTGGCCAGGAACCCAAAGGAAATCACCTGAACAAGCAGCAGTACCAAGATCAGCGAGAAGGTCGTGGATGGCAGAGACCAAAGGGTGGTAGAAAAAACACTGAGCGAAAGCCTGAAGGCCACTAATTGAGTTTGTACATAATAAAGCAAGAGTGAGGGAGGACCTTTTAATGAAACGGAGGGCCTGAAGATGTGCATCAACTCCGCAGTAAACACCTGGGACGAGATGGCAGGGACGAGATGGTGTTATGTGCCAACAATGAGATCCTGTAACTCCCTTAAGAGCATACAGAACGAACAATGGAACACCATTGCAGCGATGGAGGCTTTCAGTCGCTGGGAGACATACATCCGAATCCGTGGCTGAGGAACTAACCAGGGGTAGTGGTCGGAGAAAACGTGGAGAAGAAGACAACGAGGGGAAGTGGAAGTCATGGCAGAGAGAAGTGAGGCAGAGCCCAACTGGTAAACCCACCTCAGGGCTGGCAGTGGGCAGGCAGCGGCCCAAAGCTGCGAAAAGAATTGTGTAAGAAGGGTGAGCATGGGGGGGGACTGGATAGAGACAGAATAGGAAACCAGGAGCTGGGACCACCGTATCGAAACGCGAGGGATCCCAGTATCAACCAGAAGACCATCGATAAGGCTAGCAAGAAACGCACCAGTGGCTAAATGGATACCACTATGGTGAACCAGGTCCATGAGAAGCATGTAGGTGCAGCTGATCCATAAACTTGACGACCATACTCCAGATGAGACAGAATTAATGCCCAGAAAGGGCGAAGAATGATCGAACGATCTGCACCTCAAGACGTGTGGGGAAGGAAGTGAAGAACATTGAGTTTACGAGAACAGCCAACCTTCAGATGACAGATATGGGGCAACGAAGTAAACTTCCTGTCAAAAAGAAGACCCAAGAAACAGAACTGGGGGACCATGGTCAGACTCTGGATATTGAGGTAGAGCTCCAGATCAGGATGGACCTTCACACAGCGACAGAAATGTATCACCCTTGACTTAAGTGGGGAGAATTGAAAAATGTATGAGAATGTCCACATGGAACCGTGCCAGATAGCATCCTGGAGCTGCTATTCCACAGAAGCTATGGAGTGGGAGCTAGCCCAAATCTGCAAAAGTAACTGGTTAATAGAAATCGAGAGAGCCCCATAGACCCCACTAGTGGACTGTAAGGAGGATGTGATGGCACCAGGCTGTGTCATAGGCCATATGAAGATTGAAGAAAACTGCAACATGATGGTAGCGAAAAGGTCTGATGAACTGTGGTTTCCAATTGAAGCTGATGTTCGACTGGAGACCGTCCCTGCTGTAAGCCACACTGGTAAAGAGATGAAAATTCCTGAGATTCATTGACCAGTTGAGCCGATGAGTCACCATCCGCTCAAGTAACCTGCAGTGGACAAAGGTCAGGCTGATTTGCCACTACCCATCATTGTACGACTGATTTTTGCCAGGCTTAAGGACAGGAACCACAATACTGTCTCTCCACTGTGAGAGGAAAATGCCTTGGAGCCAAATACAAACACCTGGAGGAGATGATGTAGTTGAGGAGGATTGAGATGTTAAAGCAATTGGTTATGGGCCGAATCAGGGTCAGGAGATGAATTGTGGGAAGAACTGAGAGCCAAAAGAAGCTCCCATTCAGTAAAATGTTCACTGTAGGAGTCCACCTGAGAAGGGCTAAAAACTTAAGTGGGATGCTTCAGCCTGCTGTGCTAGAGGAGGAAGGTGGCTGAATATGTGGCTCACGCCTTTCCCGTCGCAAAATGGGTCACGAGGTATTCCACAAGAACTGATGGATCTGTACAAAGGTCACCTGGAAGGGCAAGGCCCCGAACGGATGATTGCTGCTGATAACCTTGGAGGGTGTGGAGTGCAGCCCACGCCTGTGATGAAGGGACACAAGAACCTACAGAGGGGACAAAGCATTCCCAACCAGTTTGCTCTGTTTGATTAAGTAATGAGAGCTGGTGTGAAGACATTTAAAGGCAAGAAGACTGGCGGAGGATGGGTGCCACTTAAGATGTTGCAAGACATGATGATGACCATAGATAGCAGTTGCACCACAGAACTGGCCAACAGCGAATGGGGCTCGTAAAGTGGAGAGAATCAATGAGAAGTAGCGTGGTCACTATCACAGAGGTCATTGTGTGGCGACTAGTGTGAGGAAGAAAGAAGGGAGAGGGAGAGTGTGGAAGATCAACAGCAGAGAAAGTACCACATGCAGCACTAAAATGAGTAGGGGAACTATCACGAAGAAAGCACAGGTCGTGGTTCACAGGGAAATGGTCAATGATGGTCAATGATGAGCCCCTGACTAGACGAAAAAGCATTGTCTCACAAAGGTTGATGGGCATTAAAATATCCAAGGATAAGGAAGGGAGGCAGTGTTGCTGAAGTAGGGCAGTTATCCAGCAGATGTAGGTGGCCTGTCAGGAGGGAGACAAGAGATTTCAAACCGTGATGGCGGAGTCCAAGTTGACCTGAATGTCGACGACTTCCAATGTGGTACAAAGTGGGATAGATGTACTAACAATACCCATTCAGACTGATGTGCAGACGCCACTGGAAGCCCTCAAAGAGCCGACCCAGTTCTGACAGAAAGCACGGAAGCTACAAAGGGATGGTGAGAGAGCACAAGTAAAATGACATTCCTGGAGAAGAAGAGAAGGTGCCGCGTAGAAGGCAATAACGGATTGCAACTCTGAGAGGTGACGGCAGTATCCATTACAGTTCCATTGAATAATCATGGAGTGGGTATCCAAACGGGAGGCGAACAGACAGGAGCTACCATGATGAGATTTTCACTCTGCAGAGGAGTTGGCCCTGATATGAAACTTCCTGGCAGATTAAAACTGTGTACTTTACCGAGACTCGAACTCGGGACCTTTGCCTTTCGCGCGCAAGTGCTTTACCAACTGAGCTACCCAAGCACGATTCACGACCCGTCCACACAGCTTCAATTCTGCCAGTACCTCGTCTCCTACCTTCCAAATTTCATAGAAGCTCTAACGTACAGGCCGACCTCGTCTGTTGACGGCCGGAGACCGCCGACAGTTGAAGAGCATCGTAAGGTGTAATAGGCAGACATCTATCCAGACCATCACACAGGAATTCCAAACTGCATCAGGATCCACAGCAAGAACTATGTTAGTTAGGTGGGAAGTGAGAAAACTTGGATTTCACGGTCGAGCGGCTGCTCATAACCCACACATCACGCCGGTAAATGCCAAACGACGCCTCGCTTGGGCCGGCCGCGGTGGCCGCGCGGTTCTAGGCGCTTCAGTCCGGAACCGCACGACTGCTACGGTCGCAGGTTCGAATCCTGCCTCGGACATGGATGTGTGTGATGTCCTTAGGTTAGTTAGGTTTAAGTAGTTCTAAGTTCTAGGGGACTGATGACCTCAGATAAGTCCCAAAGTGCTCAGAGCCATTTGAACCACCGAGCGAGGTGGCGCAGTGGTTAGACACTGGATTCGCATTCGGGAGGACGACGGTTCAATCCCGCGTCCGGCCATCCTGATTTAGGTTTTCCGTGATTTCCCTAAATCACTCCAGGCAAATGCCGGGATGGTTCCTTTCAAAGGGCACGGCCGACTTCCTTCCCCCGTGCTTTCCTAATCCGATGAGACCGATGACCTCGCTGTCTGATCTCCTTCCCCACACAATTAACCAACAACCAACCATTTGAGCTTCGCTTGGTGTAAGGAGCGTAAACATTGGGCGGTTGAACAGTGGGAAAACGTTGCGTAGAGTGTCGAATCACGGTACACAATGTGGCGATCAGATGGCAGGGTTCGAGTCCTCCCTCGGGCATGGGTGTGTGTGTTTGTCCTTAGGATAATTTAGATTAAGTGTTGTGTAAGCTTAGGGACTGATGACCGTAGCAGTTAAGTCCCATAAGATTTCACACCCATTTGAACATTTTGATGGCAGGGTATGGATATAGGAGATGCCCGGTGAACGTCATCTGCCAGAGTGTGTAGTGCCAACAGTAAAATTTGGAAGCGGTGGTGTTATGGTTTTGTCGTGTTTTTCATGAAGAGGGCATGCACCCCTTGTTGTTTTGCGTGGCACTATCACAGCACAGGCCTACATGGAAGTTGTTCTTGCTTCGCACTGTTGAAGAGCAATCCGGGGATGGCGACTGCATCTTTCAACACGATCGAGCACCTGTTCATAATGCACGGCCTGTGGCGGAGTGATTACACGACAGTAACATCCCTGTAATGGACTGGCCTGCACAGAGTCCTGACCTGAATCCTATAGAACACCTTTGGGGTGTTTCGGAACGCCGAATTCGTGCCAGGCCTCACCGACCACATCGATACCTCTCCTCAGTGCAGCACTCCGTGAAGAATGGGCTGCCATTCCCCAAGAAACCTTCCAGCACCTGGTTGAACGTATGCCTGTGAGAGTGAAAGCTGTCATAAAGGCTATGGGTAGGCAAACACCATACTGAATTCCAGAATTACCGATGGAGGGCGACCCGAACTTTTAAGTCATTTTCAACCAGCTGTCCGGATACTTTTGATCGCCAAGAGTGTAAGACTGAAATTTGAACAATATAACTCCACTCATTAGAAAGCTGTCACAACAATTTTTACAGCTGCCGAATGTCTTTCCATAATAAATTAGGACATCCGGAATTAAATTCGCTATGATAGGATTCCTGCCCAGGTTTGTGATTTGCATAATCACGGGTGCAAGATAAAGTTTTTTTAACAACACCACGATTATTACTAAAGTCAACCAAATTTCACAAATACCTGTTCCATTTACAGAGTGACAAATATAAACAATTTAGTGGAAGGCTGGTGGTACTGGTGGCGTAATCTGCAGTGGCTGTTAACATGGCGGTGCTGCAGTCGTGGCCTGGCCCTGTTACAGATCTTCTTGCCGTCGGATTTATATTTTTATAGGGCCAAAAACCATGCCATGACAATGGTATCACTAAATGCCGCATCCGAGGTCCATAAATACTGCTCTTCAGCTCCTCTGGCCTCAAAACTCCAAAAATATGAGCCACAATGTTCCACTGCTGCTAACGAGATGTTAACCACAGCACTGCTCAGCCCAGACTCCTTACCTGTCACACAGGACGAGTTTCCACTTGTGCGCCAACCACACCTTCTCCACTCCGCCAGGCTACTTCCGTAGTTGCGGGGCTTCCCCACATGTTTTACGTTCAACCCTACGTTCCCTAACTATGGACCAAGTCATTTACAGTACATTATATAACAATCATTCCAGTAGTTATTTAAATCCATAAGCACAGTTTCAACAACATCGTTCAAAAACTTCACATAACTGAAATGTATACATTCGCAAAGAATTTCCATGACAGATAGAACACTCTACATAAGCAACACTACGAAATTACATAGAAGTATCGATACAGATACAAAATAGGTGAAAATGGGTGTTACAAGTGTACGTATGCGACTGGAACAAACGTTTGAAGAGTTAACGCCTTAAAAATGTCATATCTAAGTGTTAACGCTTCATTCCGCTTCAGTTGTCAGCAATTTTCTTAATTTATTCCGCGACAGGTTTCGAAGCTTAAATCTTATCCGAGCGGGCTAGCCGCGCGGTCTGTGGCGTCTTGTCGCTGTCCGGGCAGCTCACCCCTCGAGCATGGATGTGTGTGTTGTCCTTAGTGTAAGTTAGATTAAGTAGTGCGTAAGCTTAGGGACTGATGACCTCAGCAGTTTGATCCCATTAGACCTTACCACAAATTTCCAATTAAATCTCAATCTTCAGGTGCCACCAACTAATTATGGGAACATAAATGTGTGGCGGTCGGGCCATACCTACTACGTCAAACAAACGACAAGAGCATAGAACTGGCAACCACAGCGCCTGCCTGGACAGCACAACGCACTCCTAAGCGTTTGTCTGACGTGGGTGAAATCTCCCATGACTGACTGGTCCGACTGCCACACATTTATGTTAAATCTTCATCTTCAGATGCCACCAAATAATTATATTTGGTGGGATGTGAAGATGAAGATTTAAGCTTCTAAACCTATCGTGGACTGAAATAAGAAAATTACTACAAAATGAAACGAATTTTTATTCTATAAATATGTTTCTCAGTTGCGGATGTTCACTTAATCAAATATTTTGCATCTACGTCCAGTTTACGCTACAAGCAATTGCTTGCGATTGTCCAAGATGTACAACTGTGAAACGTGGAGAACGCCACAGCACTAGCAATAGCATCGCGTGTGCCAGTAGCAAGTCATCCGATGGCCCAAGCTGATCCACGAGGGGAGTTAAAAGCAGCGCACGCCGGCCACATCTGGATAGCGTTCATCCTATTCGTGCACCCATCAGACCAACTCTCTCGTCGGCGATAAGATTATGGCACTGCGGGCAGTCTGCAAACTAGAGGTACCCGAAACTCAAATAATCAATACCGAACCAGAGGATAGAACGCTTTGATTTACGTTACACAGGATTGCAGAAACTTCGTAAAGCACAGGTGCCCATCGATGAAACTGTCCAAAAAGAGCCAATGCTTCCTTGAATAGTGAGAGGTAGCAGTCTGCTAGCATTTAAACGAGTTAAGCTTTACATAACACTCACAGATTAAGATAAATATAATACAGCAAAGAGAAAAAGACTGAGTAGAAATTTCAGGTGCTGGAAGGACGAAGGAGTAAATAATGAAATACTTCGAATTAACACGGAAAGAATGTCGAAAAGAAAGGAAAAGGGATAAATGGAGACGCTTCATGCGCGCGCATTGGACAAGGATGTAAAAAAACAGCCCTGGAATCCCAGCATTTACCTGACGAGATTTACGTAAATCCTAGACCAGGATGGCGGGATGGAGATCTGCACCGCACTGCTCCTGAGGGGAAAGGATGACAAAGGAAATTAGCTTTTTAAGGTCTCGTCGACGACGAGATCATTAGAGACCGAGCCGTAGGCTCAGACTGGGGAAGGAAATCGGCGGTGTCTTTTTCAACGCAACCATTGCAGTATTTGATTTAATGTGACTTAGGGAAACCTACATTTGCACGACTCGACGGGGATTTGAACCTCCACCGCCATTGTCTTGCACCTCTCTGGACCCCGAATACAAGTTGAGGATGTTCAGCACGCCACAGACATGAGCTGCTTCCAAATAAAATGGAAAGAAGGCTCGACCAACCCAAGCCAGCTTGGCTCAAGCATAAATGTGACGAATCTTAAAGAGAAATATAGTATATACAAGTATACGGAACAACATTATACAGCAAGCCAGGTGATTAAGTTTAGCGTCGGAGAACTGAGGAACAAAACTGTTGATAATAAAAGTGCAAATCAACAACTGCTGTTACGAAGAATAAAGAGCAGCTAAGTGGAAAGAGAAGACCGTGAGTTTGTATCGCGTAATGGACGCAGGCCGGTGGGGGCAGTATTATGCTGTGGGGGACATTCACCTAGGATCTGGGACCAATGGTAGCAATCGATGTCATCAGGGCAGCTGTCGACTACGAAATTATTATGCGGGTTACCTGCATCCCTTCATTCTTGATATCTTACCCACAGCGGTCTGTCCGTATCACAGGGAGAGAATTGTGCAACAGGGAGGTTTGACGAGCACGATACCGAACTCACGTTGATATCTTGGCCATCAAATTCGCCTGATCTGAACTCGATGGAACATATCTGCGACACTATAGGACTCTAGTTCAGCGTTCGCAAACCATCGGCCCGTAATTTACAGAAATTGCGTGACCTATGAGTAGACACTGATGCCACATATCTCCCGAAACTTATCAAAGACTTGTCGAATTCGTGCCACGCACAATCGCTGCTGTATTGTGTTCCAAGAGTGGACCAACGCGCTAAGAAGCAGATGGTCATAATGTTTTGCCTGATCATTGTATATGTAGATGTAGACTGAGCTGGTGCAACACTGACCTTTCCTGGAGTTGTTGCCGGGCCTTTGTGCACGCGCAACATTTCTGCAATCCTACTCACTTGTCGTTGGCGCACAGCTCTACTGCTTCCTCTCGTTGGGGTTCAATTCGGGCCATTCTGGGCGTTACTATTATCACTAGCGGTAGTCATGAGTCAGAGAGAGAGAGAGAGAGAGAGAGAGAGAGAGAGAGAGAGAGAGAGAGAGAGAGAGAGAGAGAGCTACCAGGTCGCAGCAGCTCCTAAAAATTATACGGTCCAGCAGGAAATTTTCATAAATAAAATTAACACGAACCAAAAAATTAAGAATCTTATCCCATGTCTGCCACTAAGCCTTATAATTAAGTACTTTATCTTCTAATATTAAGTCAGGACATAAGTTCGTAGAGTTTCTCCATAAGTTTAACAAACACAACAGATACACATAAGAGAAACTTTAGTGACCAATAACATCGAATTAAACAACAAATTTATTGTTACCAGTCACTGTTTATTTATATACAAAAGGCGTTTCGAAGGATTAAACCCCAATCATCAGGTGGATTTACATGTGTTTGTTTGTTAGTATGACATATCTCTGTTGTGTTACGATTTTGGGGTAACTTGTGGCATTGAGACAGTGGAGAAACAAAAATACTATTTCAGAACATGGTTTAGATATACTAAACGTATATCCAAAGGCGAAATAAAACACGTAAAATAGAATACCTCCAGTTGTCACAGGTTCCTTGCTCTACCGTAACACATCACATGGTGCCTGGAAGGTGGAAGGAAGGGTGATTAGGTTTAATATCTCGTCGAGATCGAGGTCGTTAGAGACGGAGAACAAGCTCGTATTGTGTCAAAGATGGGGAAAGAAATCAGCCGTGCCCTATGAAACAAACAATGCCGGCATTTGCCTGGACCAATTTAGGGAAATCACGGAAAATCTGAAAGTAGATGGCTAGACGCCGGCTTGACCCGTCGGCCTCCCGAATGCGAGTCCAGCCTGCTAACCACAGCACCACTTCGCTCGGTATGGTGTTTGGAAGCTACAAGTTGCAAAGAACATGTAGCAAAAGAGAAACATTGTCTCGAAGTACAATGAATATATATCATTATTATTTCGGAATAAATTTTAAAAAGATTGCGGAGATCTTCACTGTATATAACAGTTTCCCAACGCTGGGGTAACTTTTCGATTCCGTGACTGTAGAAATCACTTGGTTTTGAGGCGAAGAACTCGATCCATGTTCGGAGCGCATTTTCATCCGGAAAGGAAGTTCCTTGAAGGTTGTTCGATAGAGAGCGGAAAAGGTGCAAGTCTAACGGCGCTAGATGAGGTGAATAACGTGGGTGCGGCATGACTTCCCAATTCCAACTTCTTTCGTCAGTCTAGCAGAATGCGGGCGGACGTTATCGTGGAGTAGCGTCACTTCTGCTGATGAGAAAAACCAAGTGAACACATCGATTCAGTAAGTTGCTGGAAAACAATCGACTCATTGTAGTTTTACGTATCGATTGAATTATTCGTTCAGTCTTTGAGTGAAACCAGTCTGTGGGAGCAACCGAATGAAAACAGGCGGCACAGTCCAGCGCAATCAGTCCTGAGCGAAAACATCCGATAATTTTGCCACTGTTAAATCACTGATGCGGACTGCGCTCTGCCGGCAGTAGTGGCCGAGCGGTTCTAAGCGCTGCAGTCTGGAAACGCGCGACCGATACGGTCGCAGGTTCGAATCCTGCCTCGGGCATGGATGTGTGTGATGTCCTTAGGTTAGTTAGGTTTAAGTAGTTCTAAGTTCTAGGGGACTGACGACCTCAGAAGTTAAGTCCCATAGTGCTCAGAGACATTTGAACCATTTGAACTGCGCTCTGTTATCGTCGGTAGTCGCTGTTATTGTCGTTCCGATATTTGCTTTTGACTGAGTGCTAATAAATAGCTGTTGGTTCAAATCAAATGGCTCTGAGCACTATGGGACTTAACTGCTGAGGTCATCAGTCCCCTAGAACTTAGAACTACTTAAACGTAACTAACCTAAGGACATCACACACATCCATGCCCGAGGCAGGATTCGAACCTGCGACCGTAGCGGTCGCGAGGTTCCAGCCTGTAGCGCCTAGAACCGCACGGCCACTCCGACCGGCAGATGTTAGTACAGTATTACTTCATTTTATGAATAGGCATTTTCTTAATAGTCAACTTTGTACCTCGATCAGAATGCCGAAAGTTTAGTGGCGCGTGAATGAAAGAAATCATGTGACCTCAGAAGTTAAGTCCCAGTGCTCAGAGCCATTTGAACTGCGCTATATAAAATACCTGAAATGATTATTCACGCCGGCCCCTGTGACCGAGCGGTTCTAGGCGCTTCAGTCCGGAACCGCGCTGCTGCTACGGACGCAGGTTCGAATCCTGCTTCTGGCATGGATGTGTGTGATGTCCTTAGGTTAGTAAGGTTTAATTAGTTCTAAGTCTAGGGGACTAATGACCTCCAATGTTAAGCCCCATAGTGCTTAGAGCCATTTTAACAATTTTTGATGATTCATGTTTTTTAACTATATAATTAAAGAAATTCAAAGAAAATTGCCGAATGATGACAAATGTTTCAAAGAAAATTAACAAATGATGACAAATGCGTCTGTCAAAAACATTCCACAAGTGATAATACATTGAGATGACAAAAATCATGGGATAGCGATGTGCACATATAAAGATGGTCGTAGAATCATGTATACGAGGTATAAAAGGGCAGTGCATTGGCGCAGCTGTCATTCCTACTCAGGCGATTCATCCGAAAGGTTTCCGACGCGTTTCCGGCCACAGGACGGGAATTAACACAGACACTCAACACGCCTGTCGACAGCTTAGGGTCTTTATTTAATTATCATTTCATTCTAGAGAGCTGCATGGGCACCGATGGTATCTGTTCTTTCGGACATGTCCGAAAGAACAGATACGATCTTCATATAGTTAAGGCTAACCTACCATTGACCTTCTTCTGAGCGAATGCACACGCATTGCCCGAACTCTTAAGGTACTCGGTAAGATTGTCTGCCGCGAGTAATTAGTGTAGTGGGTAGGGGCACTACGAATGTAGTATGTGGACATTAAGTTGGGAATGTGGTTGTCACGGGGAGCGTGCAAGGGATAAATCCCTGCAGTCGAACTATCCTCTGTGCCCTCGGTGGCTCAGATAGGTAGAGCGTCTGTCATGTAAGCAGGAGATCCCGGGTTCGAGTCCCGGTCGGGGCACACATTTTCAACTGTCCCCGTTGATGTATATCAACGCCTGTCGACAGCGTAGGGTCATGATCTAATCATTATTTAATTGACTGGAAATGGTTATCTTCGGCTACGTGGAGACTATTTGTGGACATTCATGGGCTTCAGGATGGAACTTTTAGGGTTGACAACGCGCCATCTCACCAGGCCACAACTGTTTCCAATTTGTTTGGGAAACATTCTGGAAAACTCGAGCGAATGATTTGGCCTCCCAGATCGCCTGACATGACTCCAATCGGACATTTATGGGACATAATCGGGAGGTTAATTCGTGCACAAAATCCTGCACCGACAACAGTTTTGCAATTATGGTCGGCAGTAGGGGCAGCATGGCTCAATATTTCTGCAGGGGACTTCCAGCGACTTGTTGAGTCCATGCCACATCGAGTTCCTGCACTAAGCCGGGCAAAACGGGCTTTGAAAAATGTGTCATCAAATAACTAAAAAATATGGTATCTTTTATGCTTTCTCTTCACTTAACCTCAGAAATTACTGAACTCAAGTTACCAGTGACGGGTGCAAACTAGTGGGAAGAAGGGACGAATCTTCAGTTAATTTAAATAGAAAAATTGTTGTTAATATATTCAAACATAAATTTTGAAGCATCACTAATTAACTTTTTAAAACCATCTGGACATACATATTTAATGTCAACATCACGAAAAATTCGTATTTAAATAAATAAATACATACATTCTGAAAGTGCTTCATTTTTACAATTTTCCTTTTTATTCACTTCTCCTTGAAGCAAAATGCTGTATTAATCTCTAAAAAAGTTGGTAACCGTACTCAAGTTTCATATATAACTGCAAAGGCTAAAAAAAAGCATTGCAAATGAAATCACTCAAACCCAGTTTCTGAGGGAAAACATTCCTATAACCGACATGGCAGCATAGACTAGTTTCATTCGACAAAAACTGAATAAATGAAAACACAATCGACTGGCGAATCAGTTGTCCCATCACCAATCATTTCACGCAATCTTCCTGGGCGTTGATCTTGGATTGCGTCAGCAAGACGTCTCAGTTGTTGACAATACATGTCAGTACTGATGGTTACACCTCGGGGAAGTAATTCGTAGTACACCAGACCGTCGCTGTTCCACCAGATAAATAAGATTATCTTTTGTGGATGCGCAACCAGTCATTTCTTTTCCTAATGTTAACATAAAGATACCATTTCTCGTCACCAGTATCAAGACAGGTCAGGAATAGTCGACGTTGTTCACGAGCCAATTTATGACGAGCAAGCAGAGATGCTCAGATGGCCATCTGCTGATTTTTGTGATTCTGGCTTAGAGCATGTGGTACCCACACACCCGATTTTTGAACCTTACTCACTGCATGCAAAACGGTGGAACGATCACAGTTCATCACATTTGATAGTTCTCGAGTAGACTGACGTGGATCGTTGTAGATTAATGCGTTCAAACGATCTTTATCAAACCCCGATGGTCTTTCTGAAAGTGAAGAATCACTAACGTCTGAAAGATCCTCCTGAAATGAGAAAACTATTTCCTTGTCGTGTTGCGTCCCGTGGTATTATCCCCATATACGGCGCACGTGTTTTTGGCTGTCTCTGCTACTGTCACCCTTCTATTGAGCTCAAACACAAGAATATGCTCCTATTTCAACACTTGGCACTCCATTTTACAGCGTCCACAGCCCCGATCACTACCACCAAGTGACGAAACAACAATATGTAAACTCAAATGGCAACAGTGAACTACAAGTGAAAAATGACAATCGATCAATAAACACATAGCAACCGGAATAGCAAGGTGCAAAATAAAAACGCTACGAACTTACGCACGAACTTAATAATTACATATTTATACACTTAAAATGTGGAAATAACAGTAACTCTGTCATTTCCGTATTCTGATACAATAAGGAAGAATAGGGCTTAAAGTCCTGTCGATGACACGCTCATTAGGGACGGAATAAAAGCTCGGACTGAGGAACGAAATCGGGAGTGTCTTTCTCGAGTAATCACTTTGGCATTTGTAGGGAATCCATTGAAAACATGTTTGGATGGATGGACGAGGATTTGAACTCCCGTATTCCAGAATGAAGCTACAACGGGATCTTAACACTGCGCCACCACGGTCGGTTTTCTCATTCAGGGGTGTTCATTCTTATCGCTAATTTCTAGTCTTTCAAAGTGCCGACTGAGGATATTTGTACTTCAGAGGCTCGGCAGCGAATTTTAATGCTAGGCGGATGAAATTTCAGTGCATAATCGATGCCGTACCGCTCGTTCAGCTCGGCTAGAGCTATGGAAACGCGACACAGAGATGGCATCCCGGTACAGTAGCCAGTTTCTGGATTCACTGAACAGGCTAAATAAATTATTGCATGGGTATATCTGAAATATGCTTATTAAAAGAGGAGTACTTTCCTTCAAAGGCTAGAAGACGATTTATTCAATTACAGTCGCATATGAAACACATTTGCAAAAGTACATCTTCGGCACAGTGAACGAGGATAAATTTTCCGATATTTCGAATACGGTGATATTTAAACGAGGTACAGAAACAAAAATTCCATATGAAACGAAGTGTGTTTAAGGAACATGGTACAACTCTGGACGAAAACGACACGACTGTCACCGAGAGGAAGAATACAGAGCTACAAGAAGAAGAAGAAGAAGAAGAAGAAGAAGAAGAAAGTGCTATCATGACAACTTGAATATTTCGGAGGCAGCTATGGCAACTATCTCCTCTGCCGTTTATCAAGTTCAGAACGAAATCTATTGCTTGCAGATGACAATGTTCTATGTATGGCTCAGTTTTGAAGATGTGTCATGGTCAATTCCTGTTTCGTGTTAATTTTTTTTAATCAATGTATACATAACTATGATTGTTATGTAATCATTTATATATTTAACTGTATGTATTTATCACGCTTCTGACACGGGTAAATAAAAAGAGTTACAGATACTAATGGCACTCAGTACGATGAAACGTAAATTGTTTTATTTCGCCCCTTCTCACCCATCGATTCATGTATAATAGCTGCACAAACTGGCAGACACAATACACTACATTAAAGGATACACTCGTTCAGAGCAGTCTGACAGCTGAACACTTCCTTGAAGCTACAATAAACGTGGGAAAGAAGGAGAGTATCGAGGTAGGATGACGTTCCCTAAGAGCTGAAAATTCGCATCGAGCACGCTTAGATGATAAACACCTCTGAACATAAGATGCAAGTTGTTAAGGAGCTATTTGATCCTGTGTCAACAAGTGAACAAGTGAGGCTTCTAAACCGCCTGAAGGTCTTCCCTACTTCGATATTGGTAACATTATTTCTATGTGACTACGTCTGCAGCCTGGGCAGTCAGTGAGCAATAGGGTACAAATTTTACCGTAATTCCATCATTCCAAAAGACATGTTTCTCCCTAGAGTAGTTATTAAGGTTTGCTGTTTTGAAATGTTTTGGTTGGTTGGTTGACTGATTTTTTTTGTGGTGGGGGGGGGGGGGGGGGAGAGAGAACAAACAGCGAGGTCATTGGTCCCATGCTCTAAGATGGCAGAAATCAAGGAAGAAACAGCACAAATAGCACAGTCCCGCAAGGAGAAGGGATAACGGTAAAAAACACGAGAGAAAAGGGAAGTGAGGGCAGCAGAAAGAGGAAAGAACAGGAGGGAAGTGGCTGCTCCAGAAACGCTACATGTGCTAGGGCACCAGCACCGCCACCGACCCCTCCCCACAACCACACCACACCATACCATTATCACGATACAACATGGACAACACCTCGGGAGGAAGACACAAGGAAAGGGGAAACAAAACTGAACAACAGACCAGACAAAATGGTGGGAAAAGGCGACGAGAATCTGGCCGGTGTGGAGGCAAGCTAAAGCCTTCCATGTCCAACACCTACGCCAACTGAGGGACTTGAATTCCAGAAGAACATACAAGGAATTAAAACCTGAGAGGACAAACCACTTTCGCGAAGAAAGCAGAGGGCAGACGTAACAATGCGAGAGCCGTCCGCTAACACCCGTAGACAAGGAAGGTGGGAGTGCTGTGAGGGGAGCCTCGCAACTATAAAGACGGCGGACAATGGTCGATTCCGACTGGGAGAGGCAGAGGGAAGAACGCCACGTGGTTATTAGACGGGGGGGGGGGGGGGAGGAGGGTAGCCTCCCAAAAGGCGGCCCATTATTGAAGAAAAAAGCAGTTTATGTAAAGAAACAAATCCGACCCCAGACGGTACATGGAGAATGGGGGCACGTGACTAACAATCAACAAGTTTATTTACCTGGGCTACCTATGTAGCCAGGAACCCAAAGAAAAACAACTAAACAAGCAGCATTACCACTATCAGCGAGAAGGTTGTGAATGGCAGAGACCAACTGACGACGGGGGAAAACTCCATATGATAGCCTGAAGGGGGGGAAAACTCCATATGATAGCCTGAAGGACTTTTATTAAGTCTCAACATAACAAAACTTAGGTAAGGAGGACCGTTTACTGAAGCAGAGGGCCGGATAGATGGCCATAAATTCTGCAGTAAACACCTCACACATGGTAGACAGGTGATGGTATTCGGTGCTAACAGAAGACGTCAAGGCATATTCCACATGATAGGCAGATTTAGAACCATTGGTGTAAAACACAATGGCATCCCGAAACTCCCGTATGAGCATTCAGGACAAAGAACGGAACACCACTGGAGCGATGGAGGCACTCAGACCCCAGAGAGAGATCCTTCCCAATCTGGGCTGAGAAGCTAACCATGAGGTGGGGGCTGTGTGGGCGGAAAAGAACGTGGGAAAGCAGATATGGAGGGGAGATGGAAGTCATGGCGGAGAGAAGCGATGTGGAGCTCAAACAGTAAACACACCTGACGGCAGGCAGCGGGTGGAAGATGGGTCAAAGCTGCAAAAAGAATAGAATATGAAGGGTGAACGGGGGGGGGGGGGGGAGAGAGAGAGAGATGGTAGTGACACCATAAGAAACCAGAAGCTGGTACCGCCGAATCGAAAGGCGAGGGATCCCAGTGTCAACTACAGAACTATCGAGAGGGCTAGTGCGAACGGCGCCATCGGCTAAACGGATACCACGATGGTGAACCAGGTCCAAGAGCAGAAGCATGGAAGGCGCAGATCACCCATAAACTCGTCCGCCCCCGGTAGCTGAGTGGTCAGCGCAACAGAATGTCAATATTAAGGGCCCGGGTTAGATTCCCGGCTGGGTCGGATATCACTCCAGCTGCACAAGCCCACACCATTACAGAGCCTCCACCAGCTTGAACACTTCCCTGCTGACATGCAGGGTCCATGGATTCATGATGTTGTCTCCATACCCGTACACGTCCATCCGCTCCATACAATTTGAAATGGGACTCGTCCGACCAGGCAACATTTTTCCTGTCTCTAACAGTCCAATGTCGGTGTTGACGGGCCCAGGCAAGGAGTAAAGCTCTGTGTCGTGCTGTCATCAAGGGTACACGAGTGGATCTTCAGCTCCGAAAGCCCATCTCGATGACGTTTCGTTGAATGGTTTGCTCGCTGACACTTGTTGATGGCCCAGCATTGAAATCTACAGCAATTTGCGGAAGGATTGCACTTCTGTCACGTTGAATGATTCTCTTCAGCCGTCGTTGGTACCATTCTTGCAGGATCTTTTTCCGGCCACAGAGATGACGGAGATTTGATGTTTTACCGGATTCCTGATATTCACGGTGCGCTCGTGAAATAATCGTATGGGAAAATCCCCACTTCATCGCTACCTCTGAGATGCTGTGTCCCATCACTCGTGCGCCGATTATAACACCACGTTCAAACTCACTTAAATCTTAATAACCTGCCATTGTAGCAGCAGTAACCGATCTAACAACTGCGCCAGACATTTGTATTATATAGGCGTTACCGATCGCAGCGCCGTATTCTGACTGTTTATATATCTCTGTATTTGAATACGCATGCCCGTACCAGTTTTTTTCTTTTTGCGCTTTAGCGTATATTCGCAATTACGAGTATAAAAAACCATCACCTATACAATGGAATGACGACCATGAAAATTTGTACCGGGACTGGACTCGAAACCAGATTTCCCATTTATCGCGAGCAGTCTACTTACCATTAGGCTATCTGAACAGGATCCACGGCCAGACCCAAACTTGTCAGTCCATTAAACAGCTGATGGTTGTCCATAATCGCAACAGCGAATATATTTCATGTATTTGATAACGGCTGTAGTCGCTGCACTGCTTGTTCCTTTGGACATGCATGCATGTCCGAAGGAGCACTGCATCATAATTCTGAACAAGACGGGCACTGCAATATCGGAATACTCATCATGACGATGTAGAAGAAAGGGCACACTCGGTCACTAAAAATGTCAAAATAAACATCCTGGTTCATGTCTACAATAACTGAACTAATACGCCCCTGTCATGGCACCAAAAACACCACTAAAATTTGAAAGAATTATCTTCGTCCTCAACTACACCCTCAACACACTGCGGATTAAACGCCCTATTGCGTCGTGGTGCACTGAACGCCTCTAATAATTTGAAGAGAGGCAGCATCGCAATCCGTCGGCCCACGCTACACGCCTCCGCCTCCGGTAGTGTACTGTCGAGTTTCTGATTCGTTTGGCACACCGAAGATGTGTAGTCTTATTCGCGAAATGCCGGCTTCCAAATGTCCACGGTATTCATTCCCCTTCGCAATGTTCGCTCGAAAACTAATTAAGATGGACCACCATGCCGCTCCCTAACAAGTCGTGACACTCGTCTCTAGTCCTTGTCGGTTTAGGATACATTTACTAACACTCTTACTCAGGACGTGTCCTTGGGTACGAGTGATACACCATTCATTCATTGTACACATGTGTCGGTACACCCAAAAATCTGGGAACTTCCACCACGGTGTATACATGGCCCACATCACATTAGAACGTAATTTTGGGTCACTGGAAGGTCTAAACACGATATCTTCTTTCTGCCACTCTGTGACGTCTGCACTTCCACTACATTCACTACGCTGCCTGCAAACAACCGACTGGCACGGACACAGCACTTCACCACCATGACTTGGCCAGGACACAGTCACGTGACCGCCTTGTTGCCAGCTCTACACTTTCTACAGCGCTCCAGTGCGGCCAGAGTGGTCTTTCATGGGAGTGATTAATTTTTGGATGGTTAGCTCTTACATGCTCCACAGATTAACCATCAAACTCAGTAAAAAAAAAAAACAGACAATTACCCAAAACAAATGAATCTTACAGCACAAATATTAACAATACATGTATACAAAGAAAATCCAGAAAAAAGTTGAACAATAAAATCAAGGAAAAAATAAATATAAAAGCGCAGCTACAAAAAAGCACACACACACACACACACGTCGGTATGAAAGTGTCTAAACAAACCTGATTTCGTTATATTAGCAGTACTCACAACACACGCGATTAAAAAATGGTTCAAATGGCTCTGAGCACTATGGGACTTCTGAGGTCATCAGTCCCCTTGACTTAGAACTACTTAAACTTTGCTAACCTAAGGACATCACACACATCCATGCCCGAGACAGGATTCGAACCTGCGACCGTAGCGGTCGCGCGGTTCCAGACTGCAGCGCCTAGAACCGCTCAGCCACACCGGCCGGCACGGTAAAATCGCAAAAGGGTGAATGTGCAACAACGTTTTTTGCGAGTGAAACCTTTCATAGCAACAAGGGAAAAATTTGTCAACTTCAAAACCTATAAAAAGGACTAAGACACGCCTGAAGTACATTGAGGTGATAAAAAGTCTTGGGATGTCTCTTAATATAGTGTCGGACCTCCTTGCGTCCCACGTAGTGCAGCAACTCGACGTCGCATGGGCTCAACAAGTCGTTGGAAGATCCTGCAGAAATTGAGCACTACAGACGCCCATAATTACTGAAGTGTTGTTGGTGCAGGATTTTGTGCACGAACTAACCTCTCGATTATGTCCTATAAATGTTCGATAGGTTTCATGTCGGAACAGCTGGAAGGCCAAATCATTCGCTCGAATTGTCCAGAATATTCTTCAAACCAATCGCGAACAATTGTATACCAATGACACGGCACATTGTCATCCATAAAAACTACATCGCTGTCCCTGAATGGCTGCAAATGGTCTTAGAATGGCCGAACATAGCCAGAGGACCCAGTCCATTACATGTACACAGCTCGCACCATTATGGAGCCACCTCCAGCTTGCACAGAGCCTTGTTGAAGCTTCGATGGATGGCTTCGTGTGGTGTGCACCACACTCGAACTCTACCATCAGCTCTCACCACCTAAAATCGAGACTCATCCGACCAGGTCACGGTTTTCCAGTAGTCTTAGGTCCAACCGATAAGGCCACGAGCCCAGGAGGGACGCTACAGGCGATGTTGTGTTGTTAGTAAACGCACTCGCGTCGGTCGTCTGCTGCCATAGCCCATTAACGACAAATTTCGTCGCAATGTCCTAACGGATACGTTAGTCGTACGTCCCCCACTGATTTCTGCGGTTTTTGCACGCAGCGTTTCTGGTCTGTTAGTACTGACAACTCTAAGCAAACGCCGCAGCTCTTGGTCGTTAAGTGAAGGCTGTCAGCCAACGCGTTGGCCGTAGTGAGAAGTAATGCCTGAAATTTGGTATTCTTGGCACTCTTGACACTGCTGATGTCGGAATACTGAATTCCCTAACGATTTCCGAACTGGAATGTGTCATGCGTCTAGCTCCAATTACCATTCCACGTTGAAAGCCTAAATTCCAGTCATGCGGCGATTAAATATATCGGAAACTTTTTCACATGATTCACCCGAGTAGAAAAGATAGCTCCGCCAATGCACCACCCTTTTATATCTTGTGCACGCGATACTATGCATATCGCATATCGCTATACTTGTCACTTCAGTGTAATTTGTACAGCACAGTCATAAGCGAAAACTGTTTTTAATCTGTCAGAAATAAAATGTAGAAACTTATTATGTACGCTACATTTAAAGAACCACCACTGATGATGTTTTGTGAATTGAAACCACAATTTGCAGTGCGCTTAAGACAGAAAAATAGTAACTGATATTGTTTCGGACTTAAATATTTGCGCATACGCAAGAGTTGCCAACATTTTCTCTCCGAAGCTCATGGGATTGTAAAAACACAAAAAAGGGGGCGAAAACCTGCATTTTTAACTCAACTTCCTCATAGGGATAGATAGAAACACACACACACACACACACACACACACACACACACACACACACACACACACAGAGAGAGAGAGAGAGAGAGAGAGAGAGAGAGAGAGAGATGGGGGGGGGGGAAGGGGAAGCGGGGTCGGAGGGGCGGGGGCGGCGATATGCTGGTGATAGGCGCCGCGTAAACTCATTATGGGGCTGCGCTTGCTGATATTACCTGCCTGTGGCGCTGTTCTCTCGCAAGAAAACACTAGCAAAGCTGTTATACGGCTAGTATATGTTAAGCTGCTTCTTCCACTCCGTCAAGAGGCGTTTTCGCAACGATATATGCACTGTGTGTCTCCGTACGTTTGTAGTTGTAAATGTGTGCTGTGCATCATTTGAAATGTTGCGGACCGCGGGTTGCCAGAACATGCCCCTTTTTTACTTTACATGGGTAGTTTAAATTTTACTTGAGAGAAGAAGAGAGAGAGAGAGAGAGAGAGAGAGAGAGAGAGAGAGAGAGAGAGAGATATTTCCGTAAGTAAATCAGGATGTCTTGGATAGAATTTGAATCACAGTCCCACAACTACTTAGAAGCCTTTTATCAATACAAAACTTCGCCATCATTTATTTTCCTTTCTTGAGAATGTTTGGGACGAAAATGAGGACGCAATATTTTCAAAATTATCCCTACATATACTTCAATTTTACATATCGCAGTTAAGAATATAGCTCAAAGAAATTTGTTCATGGACAATTTAACGTTATGAAAAACCGCCGTGAGGACTACTATATCAATACAAATTTAAACAATTCATAGAGCAGGTAGAAAATCCTTATACATCCTGGAAAGAAAACTGCAGCTTAAAGTAGTCAGTGCTCTCTGTTAGTATTCACTAACTTACCTGCAATGGAAGCACACTTCTCGTCGGGCTGATTTACCAGAATAACTTGTGGCATACAGGCAGAGCGAGGTGGCAGACATACATCGATGAGCCAAACCACTATGGTCACGTGCTTAAGAGCATGTTGGTCCGAATTTGGAACTGAGTAAGTGGCGATTCCGCGTGGCATGGACTCGACAACTCCTTCATAGGTTTCCGGATATATCTGGCACTAAATGTCAGCTGTGGCCTCTTCAATGGGATTAGCCCGCTAATTTATAGAAACGACAAAAACTCTAAACCTCGAGATGTTTGAAAGGGGATTAGAAATCCACTCCTACAGAATGCGAGTCTTCTATTATAATCGCCGTCGACCGCTGAGCCATCCCAAGGACGAATTACGAACCTCTCTCATAGTTTTCCTTCCACCAGCACATTTCCTATCTTCCCAATTCGTTCAGGATTTCTGTTCGTGTCTGTTCCTTTTCTATGACTGCTGTGAACGAGACGGCAACGCGTGTATCCTTTGCCACGTGATTTGTCAATACGATTACTTCAATTTTTGTAGAAAGCCCGTCACGGACCCCACTTATAGAAGAGGCAGTGTAATGAAAACGAAACAGATGGAAAAAGTAAATAAACTGTTTACTATTTCAAAAATAATCGTCTTAACAGTTCATTCATTCATCCCACTGTGAGACAAGACCGAACTTCTGCAGCGTACTAGAAACAACCTTGGCAAGATGTGTGAAATAATAAACAGTTTACTTGCTTTTTCCTTCTGCCTCGTTTTCTTTGACTGTCTTTCATATGTGTACATGAATACGAGATGAATTTACTTCTACCTAAACAAGGGGTTACTTGGCCTCAAATGAGCGCATAGACGGAAAGGTAACTGCTATTTAATTAGTATATATTGTTACATATACTGTCTCTCTAATTGTTATATAATTAGTATAAAGAGCGTATCTCGGTGGCTCAGAACTTCATAAAGTAGGTGACACGTGTCGTCCCACGCTAAGACCACTGCGTAATAACAGTGGTGCACTGTCAGAGGACTAAATGTTTGCGAGTTTGTTGCAGATACACGGATAGCAGGTGCATCACAGAGTGCGACTGAAATGGCGCCTCAAATGTAAACGTACTCCAAACCTCGAGTATGCGCGGCAGTACGATTCTTGTGTGCAAAACGTTTAAACTGCGGTGAAATTCTGGCGGTATATGGATCAAATACAATGTTGTCACGTCAGCCGTAGTAAAATGGCACCAGTAACTCGATGAAGGAGTCACAATCGTGGGTGATGCTAATTGGAATGTCCAGATCTTGTACCATGTGATTTCCTTATTTGCGGTTGCGGCAAGCTGAAAGAACATATGGGAGAAAGACATTTTCCAACGACGAGGCCGTTCACACAGCAGTTCTCGAATCTCTACGTGACCAAGAAGTGAATTTCTATCATAGAAGAATTGAACAATTGGCAGACATTTCCCTCCGTCATTTACAGAGACTTTGTGGCTGTTCAAATACAGTATCATGTATCTGTATCACTTTGAAGTGTAGTCCGGCATTCAATAACAGTTGTTTGGTCTGCTATAACAATGCGTAACCAACTTACTTTGGAGTCCCCTTGCAACAGTCAAACACGAAATACAAAGGGGGCTGGATCCACTCCTCGTCCATTCTAGGATTTTTTTCAGTCGCTTTTCTTTTTTTCCACTCCTGGAAATGACTTGTCCATGCGAAAAATGCTCTGCGGTTCCAAGTGCATTCCTAGCGCATGTTGCGCCGAAGGTCCCCCTAAAACTAGTTGGTTAGGTCCGTTCCAAAGATTGGACGATGAAGAACCACGCCTACTACGGTTTTCAAATAAAATTTCTGGTTGATAATTGCTTTATACACTCATGATTAATGAGAGCAACATTTCAAATCGACATATCACTACTCGGTATATGCAGCTTCTACTCGTCACGGAAATCACATTTATTGTATGAAGTAAGAATTATTTTCAAAAACATAGTCAAGCCACCCGTGTACGGAGATGCAAATAAATTATGGTTTAACTGCAGAGAGAAATTGAACACATTTAATAAATCTGGATAACAAAGAAGCCGTTGTCAACAAATGTAGATGTCCAGTGGTATGTGACAGAAGAGCAGTGTGGCGCAGCGTTCCTCAGGGAGCACAGTTAGTGCACTAAGAAGTAGTCAACTGGAAACCTATACTGTACAAGAATTACTGATGAGACAGGAAAACTGAGTAAATGGTAAAACATTGTAACTTTAAATGCGTGTCAGGCACACAAACGTTGTACCTGAAAGATAAATACATTTTGAGGATTCCGCCTTGTGTAAAACATACCTTTGCTTATCTCTCTTACCCATATACTAAAAACAAAAAAAAACAAAAAAACAAAAAAAAAATCACACCACGAAGGAATTATCTAAATGGGACGGAAATCGGTAGAAGTGGTACATGTACAGACAAACAAATAATTACAATTCCATAAAAAATTGAATGATTTATTCAAGAGAAAGAGCTTAACAAATTAAGCAAGTCAATAACGCATTGGTCCACCTCTGGCCCTTATGAAAGCAGTTATTGGGCTTGGCATTGATTGATAGTGTTGTTGGATGTCCTGAGTGATATTCTGTCCAATTGGCACATTAGATCATCAAAAATGCCGAGACGGCTGGAGAGCCCTGCCCATAATCCTCCAAATGTTCTCAATTGGGGAGAGATCCGGCGATATAGATGGGCAAAACAAGGTTTGGCAACCACGAAGACATGCATAAAAACTCTCACCGTGTGCGAGCAGGCATTATCATGCTCTAATGTAAGCCCAGTATGGCTTGCCATGAAGGGCAACAAAACGGGACATAAAATATCGTCGACATACCATAATGTAAGGGTTCCACGGATGACAACCAAAGGAGTCCTGCTATGAAAAGAAATGGCACCTCACGACATTAATCCTGGTTATCGGGCCATATCGCGGGGAACGGTCAGGTTGGTATCCCACAGCTGTCTGGGGCGTCTTCAGACACGTCTTCGGCCTGGAATCTCATTCACTGTAGAAGAATTGTCTTCAGTGATGAATGCCACTTCCAATTAAGCTCCGATTAATAGTATCTGGGGACGGGGTGGGGAGGTGGGGGTGGGGGTGTATCATCCTTACTGTTGTCCGCAACACGTGCCGACAATCAGGAGTGATGGTGCGGGGTGCCATTTCATTTCATTAACGGACCCTTCGGTTGTCAACCTTACAGCACAGCGGCACGTCGACGATTTTCTACACCTCGTTTGCACTTCATGGCAAGCCATCCTACACTTACATTTCACCAAGATAAATCCCGTCCGCACACGGCCAGGGTTTCGAGTTTGTCTTCATGCTTGCCAAACTCTAACTTGGCCAGCAAAGTTGCCGGATCTCTCACTAATTGAAAACGTTTGGAACATTATGGGCAGAGCCCTCCAAACAGCTCGGTATTTCGACGATCTAGCGTGCTAATTGAACAGAATTTTTTTTTTTTTTTTTTGGAAATTTGTGGTAAGGTCTTATGGGACCAAACCGCTGAGGTCATCGGTCCCTAAGGTTACACACTATTTACTCTAACTGCACCAAAATGGATAAGTGGTTGCATAAAGCAAGTGTCTGTAGACAATCTGCATGCTCTTCCTGAATTTTCTGTCTCGCCTTATCTGCCCAAAACTCCTAATTCAAAAACGGAGCTTACTGAAAAGGACCATAACGTTACCTCCACCTCAACATCGTGTTCTTAGAATGGGAAATCATGTTGTTGTTGTTGTTGTTGTTGTTGTTGTCTTCAGTCCTAAGACTGGTTTGAAGCAGCTCTCCATGCTACTCTATCCTTTGCAAGCTTCATCATCTCCCAGTACCTACTGCAACCGACATCCTTCTGAATCTGCTTAGTGTATTCATCTCTTGGTCTCCCTCTATGATTTTTACCCTCCACGCTGCCCTCCAATACTAAACTGGTGATCCCTTGATGCCTCAGAACGTGTCCTACCACCCGATCCCTTCTTCTAGTCAAGTTGTGCCACAAACTACTCCCCAATTATATTCAATACCTCCTCATTAGTTATGTGATCTACCCATCTAATCTTAAGCATTCTTCTGTAGCACCAGATTTCGAAAGTTTCTATTCTCTTCTTGTCTAAACTACACTCCTGGAAATTGAAATAAGAACACCGTGAATTCATTGTCCCAGGAAGGGGAAACTTTATTGACACATTCCTGGCGTCAGATACATCACATGATCACACTGACAGAACCACACGCACATAGACACAGGCAACAGAGCATGCACAATGTCGGCACTAGTATAGTGTATATCCACCTTTCGCAGCAATGCAGGCTGCTATTCTCCCATGGAGACGATCGTAGAGATGCTGGATGTAGTCCTGTGGAACGGCTTGCCATGCCATTTCCACCTGGCGCCTCAGTTGGACCAGCGTTCGTGCTGGACGTGCAGACCGCGTGAGACGACGCTTCATCCAGTCCCAAACATGCTCAATGGGGGACGGATCCGGAGATCTTGCTGGCCAGGGTAGTTGACTTACACCTTCTAGAGCACGTTGGGTGGCACGGGATACATGCGGACGTGCATTGTCCTGTTGGAACAGCAAGTTCCCTTGCCGGTCTAGGAATGGTAGAACGATGGGTTCGATGACGGTTTGGATGTACCGTGCACTATTCAGTGTCCCCTCGACGATCACCAGTGGTGTACGGCCAGTGTAGGAGATCGCTCCCCACACCATGATGCCGGGTGTTGGCCCTGTGTGCCTCGGTCGTATGCAGTCCTGATTGTGGCGCTCACCTGCACGGCGCCAAACACGCATACGACCATCATTGGCACCAAGGCAGAAGCGACTCTCATCGCTGAAGACGACACGTCTCCATTCGTCCCTCCATTCACGCCTGTCGCGACACCACTGGAGGCGGGCTGCACGATGTTGGGGCGTGAGCGGAAGACGGCCTAACGGTGTGCGGGACCGTAGCCCAGCTTCATGGAGACGGTTGCGAATGGTCCTCGCCGATACCCCAGGAGCAACAGTGTCCCTAATTTGCTGGGAAGTGGCGGTGCGGTCCCCTACGGCACTGCGTAGGATCCTACGGTCTTGGCGTGCATCCGTGCGTCGCTGCGGTCCGGTCCCAGGTCGACGGGCACGTGCACCTTCCGCCGACCACTGGCGACAACATCGATGTACTGTGGAGACCTCACGCCCCACGTGTTGAGCAATTCGGCGGTACGTCCACCCGGCCTCCCGCATGCCCACTATACGCCCTCGCTCAAAGTCCGTCAACTGCACATACGGTTCACGTCCACGCTGTCGCGGCATGCTACCAGTGTTAAAGACTGCGATGGAGCTCCGTATGCCACGGCAAACTGGCTGACACTGACGGCGGCGGTGCACAAATGCTGCGCAGCTAGCGCCATTCGACGGCCAACACCGCGGTTCCTGGTGTGTCCGCTGTGCCGTGCGTGTGATCATTGCTTGTACAGCCCTCTCGCAGTGTCCGGAGCAAGTATGGTGGGTCTGACACACCGGTGTCAATGTGTTCTTTTTTCCATTTCCAGGAGTGTATTTATCGTCCATGTTTCACTTCCATACATGGCTACGCTCCATACAAATACTTTCAGAAACGACTTCCTTACACTTAAATCTATTCTCGATGTTAACAAACTTCTCTTCTTCACAAACGCTTTCCTTGCCATTGCCAGTCTACATTTTATATCCTCTCTACTTCGACCATCATCAGTTATTTTGCTCCCCAAATAGCAAAACTCATTTACTACTTACTTTAAGTGTCTCATTTCTTAATCTAATTCCCTCAGCATCACCCGACTTAATTAGACTACATTCCATTATCCTTGTTTTGCTTTTGTTAATGTTCATCTTATATCGTCCTCTCAAGACACTGTCCATTCCGTTCAACTACTCTTCCAAGTCCTTTGCTGTCTCTGACAGAATTACGTCATCGGCAAGCCTCAAAGTTTTTATTTCTTCTCCATGGATTTTAACACCTACTCCGAAGTTTTCTTTTGTTTCCTTTATTGCTTGCTCAATATACAGATTGAATAACATTGGGGATAGGCTACAACCCTGTCTTACTCCCTTCCCAACCACTGCTCCCCTTTCATGCCCCTCGACTCTTATAACTGCCATCCACTTTCTGTACAAATTGTAAATAGCCTTTCGCTCCCTGTATTTTACCCCTGCCACCTTCAGAATTTGAAAGACAATATTCCAGTCAACACTGTCAAAAGCTTTCTCCAAGTCTACAAATGCTAGAAACGTAGGTTTGCCTTTCCTTAATCTATCTTCTAAGACAAGTCGTAGGGTCAGTATTGCCTCACGTGTTCCAACATTTCTACGGAATCCAAATTGATCTTCCCCTAGGTCGGCTTCTATCAGTTTTTCATTCGTCTGTACAGAATTCGCGTTAGTATTTTGCAGTCGTGACTTATTAAACTGATAGTTCGGTAATTTTCACATCTGTCAACACCTGCTTTCTTTGGGATTAGAATTATTATATTCTTCTTGAAGTCTGAGGGTATTTCGCCTGTCTCATACATCTTGCTCACCAGATGGTAGAGTTTTGTCAGGGCTGGCTCTCCCAAGGCTGTCAGTAGTTCTAATGGAATGTTGTCTACTCCCCGGGCCTTGTTTCGACTTAGGTCTTTCAGTGCTCTATCAAACGCTTCACGCAGTATCGTATCTCCCATTTCATCTTCATCTACATCCTCTTCCATTTCCATAATATTGCCCTCAAGTACATCGCTTTTGTACAGACCCTCTATATGCTCTTTCCAGCTTTCTGCTTTCCCTTCTTTGCTTAGAACTGGGTTTCCATCTGAGCCCTTGATATTCATACAAGTGGTTATCATTTCTCCAAAGGTCTCTTTAATTTTCCTGTAGGCAGTATCTATCTTACCCCTAGTGAGATAAGCCTCTACATCCTTACATTTGTCCTCTAGTCATCCCTGCTTAGCCATTTTGCACTTCCTGTCGATCTCACTTTTGAGTCGTTTGTATTCGTTCTTGCCTGCTTCATTTACTGCATTTTTATATTTTCTCCTTTCATCAATTAAAATCAATATTTCTTCTGTTACCCAAGGATTTCTACGAGCCCTCGTCTTTTTACCTACTTGATCCTCTGCTGCCTTCACTATTTCACCCCTCAAAGCTTCTTCTACTGTATTTCTTTCCTCCATTCCTGTCAATTGTTCCCTTATGCTCTCTCTGAAACTCTGTACAACCTCTGGTTTACTCAGTGTATCCAGGTCCCGTCTCCTTAAATTCCCACCTTTTTGCAGTTTCTTCAATTTTAATCTACAGTTCATAGCCACTAGATTGTGGTCAGTGTCCACATCTGCCCCTGGAAATGTCTTACAATTTAAAGCCTGGTTCCTAAATCTCTGTCTTACCGTTATATAATCTGTCTGATACCTTCTAGTATCTCCAGGCTTCTTCCATGTATACAACCTTCTTTCATGATTCTTGAACCAAGTGTTAGCTCTGATTAAGTTATGCTCTGTGCAAAATTCTACAAGGCGGCTTCCTCTTTCATTTCTTACCCCCAATCCATATTCCCTTATTCACCTACTACGTTCCCTTCTCTTCCTTTCCCTACTATCGAATTCCAGTCCAGAAATCACAGAAATCCAAAACAAACAGATTCCTGGTTAAGCTTGCTGAGTGCACTGGTTGGTTACAGAAGAGCAACAAACGGAGGGACGGACATGACTTCACGTACTGCAAGTTATGTTATTGTGTTTTAACAGCGCACAAACCTGAAATTTTGAGGCACACAGTCTTCCAAACATATTAATCAAATGAAAACTGTTACATATGCTTCTAACATATTTTCAATGTTAAATAGCAATGGCGACAACGTAAAAAGAGCAGAAATTAAATTAACAGCACTTGTCGCTGCCGATAATTTATCAATCAACGCCTTGGCTAGACTGATTCCTCTCTGTAAGAATGTCTTTTCTAATTTAACAATCGCTCAGAAAGAACTCTTAATGTGTTATTAAGGATATGTGAGGGAAGTCATTTTGAGAGTCCTTATATAATAAGCTGAAACATCCGGGTACGATTTTCTCGCTGATCATGAAACGACTGATCTACGTGTTCCTAAACAATGTGCATTAACAGTCGTGTATTATGATACGGATTCAGGCCAGATTAAAACTAGTTTCCTGGATATGTTTGGAGTTTTATCGGATACTGCTGACACCTTATGCAAGCCAGTGACAGATTCTGTAAAATCAAAGGGCATTAATACTGATAATTTCGTTGGTTTTAGCTCGGACACGGCCAATGTTATGGTTGGAGACCATCATTCAGTTTTTTCCAACCTAAAAAGACACTTCCCACACGTACCATATATTAAATGCTCTTGTCATATGAATCATCTTTGTGCTTCAAAAGTAGGCGAAGAACTTCTGAGAAGCGTCGAGAATTTGCTGAGAAACTTAGGTTCTCATTTCAGTAGAAGTTTTGGCAGGAAAGAGAAATTTAAAGAATTTCAAGCGTTTACTGAAATACGACTTGCTGCTGCCGGCCGCTTTGGCCGAGCGGTTCTAGACGATTCAGTCCGGAACCGCGCTGCTGCTACGGTCGCAGGTTCGAATCCTGCCTCGGGCATGGTTGTGTGTGATGTCCTTAGGTTAGTTAAGTTTAATTAGTTCTAAGTCTAGGGGACTGATGAGCTCAGATGTTAAGTCCCATAGCGCTTAGAGCCATTTGAACAATTTGAACTTGCTGCTGGCTGCTGCTTATCCAACGGTGGCTGGGAGCTCACTTACATATTTCAATACCTTTCTTCAAAGTACGTCCCCCTCCTTCACAAACAAAAGTCAGAAGAGGAAAAAAATGCTAAAATATGTGTGTTCTAATTTTCCTAATTTTGATTTTATTAAGGCAATTCCAATTTTGCTGTTATACCATGCAAATCCAAGTCACTTCGTTGGATTAGATAAGATAAACCTGGGTATCGCTGCACAGGAAACATTTGAGGGACTCAACACGGAAGTGCAGCAACAGAACATAAACTGGTTTTACAAAAGTTGCTTGAATTTCTATGTAGAGCTTGCATCACAAATCAAAAGAGGATTTAACTTCTCAGACACTATTTCTGAAACGATTTCCGCAGTGGGACCTAGCGTAGCCCAATCCCACTACGCTGTTAAATCCTTGCTCCCTATCGTAAAAAGGTTTCCTGTTCTTCGAGAATTAATCAACTGGCAGCAGCTGCATCCTCAACGTAAAAATCGTGTTATGCTGGAGCACGAGAAACTTGGATTAGCTGTTTCTAAACCTACCACTGCATATTGAAAGAGTGTTTTTTATACGATATCTACAGCCAAAACTCCAAATTTGTCAAATTTACAAAAAGTAATCTTCCTTCTCCTCTGCTTTCCCTTTTCAAATGCCTCAGTGGAACGAGTGTTTATTACCCTTAAGAACTTGAAAATGGCTCATAGGAAAAGACCGAAAACTGAAACAGTAGTAGCACTGATGGCTGCAAAAGAGTGATACAAGCTGAAGGAAGATGTGTTTCTTTCGAATCGACGAGACAAAAGATGAGAAGCAGTGTATGGCAGCGCGAGGAAACTCGGATTAGGTAAGTAAAATGTTTAACTGTTAATTTTTAATCTAATTTATAGTCATTTTTCTAGTATGTAAGCATTTCTGCAACTATTTTTGTAACGGACGGTATTTTGAGGTAAAATCGTGTAATCTGACGATCCTGGGTAGGTAATTTAATTGATAAGCGTTGGAAACACTGACTGTAATTCACTGAGTGTCTTCTACCGGTAACGTGCGAGGCAGCACACGTCGAGACGGTCAAGTGAAATACGATGCCGATGATTTTTCGTCGCAATTAACAGTGCCTCGCAAAACGGTTTTGTGTATCAACTCACTAGATGTTTTATAACACGTACGAACAAATGCAACACGCTCTTTGGATGGCATAGTGTAACGGGTAACCGAAAATCATTTGTCGTATTGAACAGTGCCTTAGTGTACGGTCGTGTGAAGTTTTGAACATCTTGTAACACCGTGGATCATTAGACTGTGTCCTCGTTAGGGTACTCTGCACATAGTTAGCTTCCGCTAATTTGATTTAATGAATGAACATAATCAATACACATAATCGAGCCATTACTTGCGTTATGCAATTTTGTCCTATGATGACATGGTTGGAGACCGTGGCTGTTATTTGAAGACAAATGTTGATGGTGTTGAGACAGCAACCAGCCACAAATTTAAGTTCCTTTATTCAAAAGGTACCGTTACCGGTTTCGAATCATTACAATTCATCGTCAGACGGCTTTCATGCTTTCATTAGAACATGTGGTGCATTTTTTAATGTTTAATTGTGAAATGCCGGTTTGGAGTACTTGTCTTCATAGTTTCCATCCAGCAGATGGCGTTCGTAGTTTCCGCCACATTCCCATCATTGCACACATAAATTTGTATAACAGAGCTTCAGATTTCTCACTGAATACATTTCCACCACATTCCTACCGTTGAACACGTAAATTTGGATCACGGAGCACTTCATATTAGACACAGAACAGACTTCCAACACGCACCGTATGTTTTGATAGATACAAAGTGTTTACAAACTTGCGTTTCTTGATTACCACTGAAAGTGAATGACTAAAAAAAAAAAAATCAAGTGGCATCCTAAGTCTGATAACTTTATTTCGTAGCACTGGATTTTCTCCACACTGCCACTTCAGTTTAGCGCAGTTAATTGTTTGAACGTCGAATCCTGTGCCTATACGGGGAAGATGGCAATCGGGACGAGACCTATGAAACAACTTTAGAAGAGGCGAGGTGGGCAAACCAGTGTCAGCGATGCGAGGAAAGTGAAAAGACATATCCCCATAAATTGTAGTATCGATAAGACTTGGCATTTCTGCAAGCTGGGTAGAGCATTTTATGAACCCCACCACGTAACGCATACGTTAACAGGCATTATGATAATAATCCACCGTCGCCATTGTCTTTTTTCTCTCTTTTAACGTTACAAATTGTACTGGTTCGAAAAATACCGAGACACACACTAGCTGCACAGATACTCATACTATTTAATACAGAGGTGATTCCAGTTGGTGTAAGCAAAACTGTAAGAAATAGTGGGCCAGGTACAATCGGAAGGGCATTAAAAGAACGCCACGCCGTTGAAGACATTAAAGAAACACTTTCATTTTTGTTTTTATTTTATTACTTATTTTCATTTCAAATACATTGTCATTAACTACAACTATTTCATAAATTTATTGTTACGCTGATGGAATTACAATCTCCGCGAGACATAGGAGTCACAACTTTATATTCCATAATGTTTTATTCTTAAGTCATATTTTGTAAATCTAAGCAATAAATAAATAAGTTAAGCAATAAATAAATGGCGACAAGGGCCTCGGACGTTTTGTTGTGCCCTATACTGATATCATGCGCAAGTTCTTCCTTCTTGTAGATTACAATGGTTATGAATGCATAACTCAGTTCGTGAACGCCATAAAACGGGGTGATGATACGACTAGATTGCCGTGGGCAGTGTGCTTCGTTGATCTGAATCCGACTGAGCACGTTTGTTGGTTCACTTGGTAGACTTATACAAGAAACACCTTGAGTGCGAGGTCGCAAGTTCAGTAGTTAGTTAGGCTCATTTAAAAGTGTTGTGTTAACAGTTATTACAGGAAGAATATTAGCTGCTAATGACTCGCCATGTGATCAGGAGAGCGACAGAAAATAAATGTCCGGAAGGTGCAGAGATCAGCCTTCTATGGACTGTATGTATTACAGTTCACAAAATGGACATCAGCGACATTCAAGAAATGTTCAAAACGAACTAGTAACATGCACCATGAACACCGAAAGAAAAAGGGCGCGCCTCAGTGATCATAAATGTTCTCATCATCAATATCGAAGGCGAACTCCTTGGGAGTTACAAACCGTGCAGGACGTTCAGCTAGGTATCCACTTTTAACGAATGTACACTCCTGGAAATGGAAAAAAGAACACATTGACACCGGTGTGTCAGACCCACCATACTTGCTCCGGACACTGCGAGAGGGCTGTACAAGCAATGATCACACGCACGGCACAGCGGACACACCAGGAACCGCGGTGTTGGCCGTCGAATGGCGCTAGCTGCGCAGCATTTGTGCACCGCCGCCGTCAGTGTCAGCCAGTTTGCCGTGGCATACGGAGCTCCATCGCAGTCTTTAACACTGGTAGCATGCCGCGACAGCGTGGACGTGAACCGTATGTGCAGTTGACGGACTTTGAGCGAGGGCGTATAGTGGGCATGCGGGAGGCCGGGTGGACGTACCGCCGAATTGCTCAACACGTGGGGCGTGAGGTCTCCACAGTACATCGATGTTGTCGCCAGTGGTCGGCGGAAGGTGCACGTGCCCGTCGACCTGGGACCGGACCGCAGCGACGCACGGATGCACGCCAAGACCGTAGGATCCTACGCAGTGCCGTAGGGGACCGCACCGCCACTTCCCAGCAAATTAGGGACACTGTTGCTCCTGGGGTATCGGCGAGGACCATTCGCAACCGTCTCCATGAAGCTGGGCTACGGTCCCGCACACCGTTAGGCCGTCTTCCGCTCACGCCCCAACATCGTGCAGCCCGCCTCCAGTGGTGTCGCGACAGGCGTGAATGGAGGGACGAATGGAGACGTGTCGTCTTCAGCGATGAGAGTCGCTTCTGCCTTGGTGCCAATGATGGTCGTATGCGTGTTTGGCGCCGTGCAGGTGAGCGCCACAATCAGGACTGCATACGACCGAGGCACACAGGGCCAACACCCGGCATCGTGGTGTGGGGAGCGATCTCCTACACTGGCCGTACACCACTGGTGATCGTCGAGGGGACACTGAATAGTGCACGGTACATCCAAACCGTCATCGAACCTATCGTTCTACCATTCCTAGACCGGCAAGGGAACTTGCTGTTCCAACAGGACAATGCACGTCCGCATGTATCCCGTGCCACCCAACGTGCTCTAGAAGGTGTAAGTCAACTACCCTGGCCAGCAAGATCTCCGGATCTGTCCCCCATTGAGCATGTTTGGGACTGGATGAAGCGTCGTCTCACGCGGTCTGCACGTCCAGCACGAACGCTGGTCCAACTGAGGCGCCAGGTGGAAATGGCATGGCAAGCCGTTCCACAGGACTACATCCAGCATCTCTACGATCGTCTCCATGGGAGAATAGCAGCCTGCATTGCTGCGAAAGGTGGATATACACTGTACTAGTGCCGACATTGTGCATGCTCTGTTGCCTGTGTCTATGTGCCTGTGGTTCTGTCAGTGTGATCATGTGATGTATCTGACCCCAAGAATGTGTCAATAAAGTTTACCCTTCCTGGGACAATGAATTCACGGTGTTCTTATTTCAATTTCCAGGAGTGTATATAGAATCATACTGATATAACTGAGTGATAAGAACCGATGGAATGTGATGGCATGCAACCGAATGCATCTACAAATTTTCGCGCCGATTCCGTAGTTTGCTGTGCATCGTTAAGTTGATGCTTTGTTTGAAATTTCGTTGTCTTATGCCTCCCAATTCTGTTGCACTGTTTCAAGTAATGCTAACATCAACTGTTTCCCTTGAAACCACTAATCTACGTAGCGCGCAATTTTATGTGCATAATGCATTAGGTCACTCACCATTGGACACCTCCAGTTGCCTCTCCGTGTTGCCATTAGTAGCCAATATTGTGGTGGCATGGTAGCCAATATGTGGGGCGTCGAATGCCGTAAACATCATTGGCCATTTGTGACCTCTCACTCAAGGGGTTCCTTGTTGGAAGACGTGGTAATATGAGCTTAGGCACTCTTGACGACTGTTGATGCGTTGGTTAAGTTCAACGCACAAGTTGTATCTATATCACCTGTTTACGGGGTGTTACACCGGTGCAAAGCTGGTAACATTCGAAAATTTCAGTATATGACCCACCTACACTAAAAAAAAAACCTTTTGTGAAGTATCTAAGTTAATTCAGATTTTACCTTTGCAGAAACCTTCCTTCAGGCTCAAACTTGTGCAGTCTCATAGAGGAACCTAAACGGAGTATTTTGCAATAGTCAAAACTGAATATAAGGTACTGAATGAGCAAAGCGTACGAAGAATGCGTCTGTGAATTGCTTACGTTTCATACGAAACAAATGCCTTCTGTAGTTCCATGACTAGCGCGATCGTCTGATGCCATTAATATGGCGTTACTTGAGGTTTTTGGTGTAGAAAACCCCAGTAGAAGCTGTAGGACAAGGTCTTAGCTGCCTGACCCATTGGAATGAGAGGTAACACGGATATTTGCGGCAAAATTTTATCCGCTACTGTAACGCATGCTTTGAGACTGGCATTAGCCACTTCGGACAGATGTAAATAATTTATATTGTTGTTGCAAGGCTTCAGTTCCTCACGACGTTAAGAAACTAAACACTCACCTTTGACCATTTGTTCTTTATCTCAAAAAACTCAGTTTACGATCCTGTACCATCTGTACAGTTTTCACCCTGAAGGTAGAGAGAGAGAGAGGGAGAGAGAGAGAGAGGGGCGTTCGTGTTGTACTCCGCCGGGGTATGTGTCCGCCGCCGCTAGGCTCGGGTTTGTGGCTCATAACGCATATCAGTGAAAGTTTATTTAGTGTCACAGAAACATTGCACGCCTATGCGATCAGTCATCAAAAGTGTTTTTGGACAAATATGTAAAAAATGGTTGCTATTTGTGTTTGTGGATATTAACATACTAAACTTCAAACTATCGAATATCATGCCTTTGGCCAAAACCGCAAAGTTACTCCTAACAACTTTTTCGCCCGGGATTGCTTATCTCACTGCCGTATTTTATTTTTCTATTCTCTCTCAAACTAACATTAGCAAATTTCTGTCCGTTGTGGACGTATTAGAACTCGTCAACTGAGGTAATTGAAGGTAATTTACAACCTATAATTGATTAGCTGCAACCAGTTGCTTTTATAGGTGTTTATTTTTCTATGATGACATTTCAAGATGCCTGCCATCTCACCTTCAGATGTTTACATGTATTTAGGTGTCGCGAACACTGTTTCTTTTGTAACGGAAATTTTATGACAGTTACTGTTAAACATTGAAGTAAGAAACGATGTTCACGACGAGCAGATAAATGTAAACATATGAAGATGGGATGAACATAAAATGACCGAAAATGGGTGCCATTCATATGGGTGCATCACCCCATAATGTCACGCATGCTATAATTTTGACTTGACGAGGCGGCCCGCGAGCTTAAGGGAGGGACGTGAATCATGTCCGACTGTGACCAAAGATTACCCACGTCTGCTGCACAGCGTCATAGGTAGCATTTCCATTAATTGTTTCTCAGCAAAATAAATAAATAAATAAAATAAACAAGTGGAACGAATACTTCGCTTCAAAGCACGATTCATAAACAATCTAAAATAAAGAAATGCTCTATAATTTTTATATAAAGAGGTGGAGCTCATTCCGCATGACATGGACAAAATATAATCATTTGCGGACGATAAGTTGTCAATCTTGTAACTTTGGCTAAGTCCTCTAACGTGCACGAAACAGGTATATGAGCAACACTGTGGGGAGTGGAATGAGGTCTGCTCAGCCCCACACTCGCAAAAAACAGACCCGATCACTGAGATTAGTTTCGCTCCACGTGCCAACAGAACGGATTCGGTTGGGTGACTTCAAGGGAATCCATGAGCGAGTCCTCCACCAAGTACCAGACATCTTCCCTGATGCTGGGCTGTCGTACGCCACGCTAGTAGTCTCGTTTGCTGTGTCTGACGTCCGTTGTGTCAAGAAAATGTTCCACTTTCATCGTGAACGTGCTTGCTGGTAACTAGAAAGAGGACAAGTTTCTGATGGTCCTCCCTTTTGTAGTGGGTCGTACACTGGCTATAAGGATACGGCACGTCTCGTTGACAGCAACCGCCACTGCTTTGGTGTACTGGACTATGTATCATACAGGCTGTGGTGTCGTCTGAGGAGTGAGGTCCCATGTTAAAGTTTGTACCTCACGGCGGAACCGCAAGCGAAGGACAGTTGCTGCAAGACGCAACCACGAATGACAGACGGCGTCGCAGACGCACCCTCAAAAGGTTCGATACGCCGTCGCTGCGGGAAGTCTACTTACGTCTACTCTTTGATAGCCTACTCTGATAGTAGTGTCGTATAGTTCTCATCTGGCAGCGAGCTAGTGTCATTAGTCAAAAATGTGTCTAAAGTTCATAGTTAAATGAAAGTGATATCTGAGTATCATTCAGTACAAGACAAACTGTGGCGACGTTACACTACAGTATTATTCAGTACAAGAACAGTTACCACTGTGCTCTGTGACTGTAAATATATATCTTCCCTCATATGGACATGGATTTCTACTAAATACAAGTACTCTGTATTAAAGTCTTTTACTGAACTGAACTAATATTCTTGGTATATTGTATCCGCCCGACCTCCTGCAGACGTCAAACCTATTAAACTGTTGCCTACGCTTGCTACGACGTATATAAAATGGGTCATGTATACTCAGCTGCACCGAGTCCTCAAAGTTTCTGATTGTGCTCACATAGCTGTTTCTGTTAAACTGCGCACATTACTTGTGGGAGCGAGTTTCAGCATGGCGTCCAAGACAGTTAAAAGACAAGGTGCGGTCCAACATAACCTCTACATACACTCCTGGAAATTGAAATAAGAACGAAGTGGCCGTGCGGTTAAAGGCGCTGCAGTCTGGAACCACAAGACCGCTACGGTCGCAGGTTCGAATCCTGCCTCGGGCATGGATGTTTGTGATGTCCTTAGGTTAGTTAGGTTTAACTAGTTCTAAGTTCTAGGGGACTAATGACCTCAGCAGTTGAGTCCCATAGTGCTCAGAGCCATTTTGAAATAAGAACACCGTGAATTCATTGTCCCAGGAAGGGGAAACTTTATTGACACATTCCTGGGGTCAGATACATCACATGATCACACTGACAGAACCACAGGCACATAGACACAGGCAACAGAGCATGCACAATGTCGGCACTAGTACAGTGTATATCCACCTTTCGCAGCAATGCAGGCTGCTATTCTCCCATGGAGACGATCGTAGAGATGCTGGATGTAGTCCTGTGGAACGGCTTGCTATGCCATTTCCACCTGGCGCCTCAATTGGACCAGCGTTCGTGCTGGACGTGCAGACCGCGTGAGACGACGCTTCATCCAGTCCCAAACATGCTCAATGGGGGACAGATCCGGAGATCTTGCTGGCCAGGGTAGTTGACTTACACCTTCTAGAGCACGGTGGGTGGCACGGGATACATGCGGACGTGCATTGTCCTGTTGGAACAGCAAGTTCCCTTGCCGGTCTAGGAATGGTAGAACGATGGGTTCGATGACGGTTTGGATGTACCGTGCACTATTCAGTGTCCCCTCGACGATCACCAGTGGTGTACGGCCAGTGTAGGAGATCGCTCCCCACACCATGATGCCGGGTGTTGGCCCTGTGTGCCTCGGTCGTATGCAGTCCTGATTGTGGCGCTCACCTGCACGGCGCCAAACACGCATACGACCATCATTGGCACCAAGGCAGAAGCGACTCTCATCGCTGAAGACGACACGTCTCCATTCGTCCCTCCATTCACGCCTGTCGCGACACCACTGGAGGCGGGCTGCACGATGTTGGGGCGTGAGCGGAAGACGGCCTAACGGTGTGCGGGACCGTAGCCCAGCTTCATGGAGACGGTTGCGAATGGTCCTCGCCGATACCCCAGGAGCAACAGTGTCCCTAATTTGCTGGGAAGTGGCGGTGCGGTCCCCTACGGCACTGCGTAGGATCCTACGGTCTTGGCGTGCATCCGTGCGTCGCTGCGGTCCGGTCCCAGGTCGACGGGCACGTGCACCTTCCGCCGACCACTGGCGACAACATCGATGTACTGTGGAGACCTCACGCCCCACGTGTTGAGCAATTCGGCGGTACGTCCACCCGGCCTCCCGCATGCCCACTATACGCCCTCGCTCAAAGTCCGTCAACTGCACATACGGTTCACGTCCACGCTGTCGCGGCATGCTACCAGTGTTAAAGACTGCGATGGAGCTCCGTATGCCACGGCAAACTGGCTGACACTGACGGCGGCGGTGCACAAATGCTGCGCAGCTAGCGCCATTCGACGGCCAACACCGCGGTTCCTGGTGTGTCCGCTGTGCCGTGCGTGTGATCATTGCTTGTACAGCCCTCTCGCAGTGTCCGGAGCAAGTATGGTGGGTCTGACACACCGGTGTCAATGTGTTCTTTTTTCCATTTCCAGGAGTGTATTTTGTACAGTGTCGATTGATTCGCAGAAGAGGTTCGAACTTCTTTTTATCTTACCGTTCCTCAGAATAAAAAAAAAAACACAAATTTTTAGCGTGCACTGTTTGAGTTGGCTCCTTTCATGGTTGGTAGAGGACGTCTAGGGCCGTTAGCAACTTCTCCTCCATTGTTAAAAATATCTTGTCTTGTACATTTACAACACGGTCGTTGCCACAGAAGAAAAAAAGAGATAATTTCAGAAGGAGACTGATAATTCCCATACATGATAAAGAGGGCGCTAACACGTGTCCTTCAGGCAAGCCACTTTTTTCTCACCACTTGCTTCCCTGACAAATTGACAATATAAATAACGCAATAATGCTCATTACTGTAGTCTAACATGAAATGCCAAAGGGAAAAAACCGCGTTTCTACGACGACCCTGGAAGAGAGAAAAGTCAGTCATTTAGGAGGAACGCGAACTTGGGGTAGAGATTCTGATAGTGGATTAAGAAGCTCTGCCGGCAGCCCAGAAGCGCGTGTGTCGGCTCGACATTGCCTAATGGCTGTTAAAACACCACTTACCGCTAATCAGGCAATTTGCTGGCGCGGACGCTTCCGCCGCCCAACGGAATTACATCAGCTGCAAGCGCTCCCTCACAAGTCGCCAGCGACTGCCTACGGATCCTTCACAAGTTTACCTTTCAGCACTTAGTTGACAGGTTCTGCTTACCCATTAAGTTTCGTGCCGCCTTTAGTACGGTGGTCCGGTAGTTTGAGGACAGAGTAAAATCTGCAAAGGGGGTAACTATAACGAAGTTTGTTACGTGAATAAGCTACCGAAGGGCTTTTGTGGACACCACACCACAGTTGAGACTGTAGCATTTTCTAAAATCTTACATTCCTGCCCCTTGCGGGAACAGGTGGGTTGTTAGAGACCCCCGTCAATGAAGATGTTAGCGGCATGACCGCGAATTATTTAAATTTCCAACATACTCGTCCTCCACATTTAAACGCTGACAAGGTCTCCAACACCTGCAATAAACAATTCTCGCCGCTTCCAACCAGTGAGCTCTTGGGCTGTTGTTTTTAACACGTTCGTCGCGCTTCCCCCACATCTGGGTCACGGGTAAGCTTCCGTGGGGGCCCCGATACCCACATATAGGTGACACTCTTATTGTTCAAGTTAATAGAATTTGTATTTGGAATTTTCAAAGGAATTTAATGAAATAATCAGTGAAATATAACTATAGGATCTACAACATAAGCATACCAAAAATATACTCATAACACTAAGTTTTCTTCATTTATATGTAGGATAACGTATTACATTATACTGTTCCGCATGATGTTCGTTAAAACATGCTAAAACATTTGAGGTGATTCTGGACAACTGGAACAATAGGTCATAGTTGTTTTTACATTTTTCTTCGCGTGTTTGCCTGTTCTTCTGGTAACATAGGTCGCACATCCTTCGTACAGGCTTGCCCTGCTGATTCTTACGATTCTCTAAATTGTGGGACACGTTCCTTGTTCTATTTCTATTACTGCCGAGCATAGCATTTTCCTCAGACAACCATTCGGTACAGAGACGTTCCCGAATTTTTTTATTTCTATTTTTATAATTGTGGCCCTCTGGTACACGATGTGACCATTTATTGTACTTGTTTCTAAAAGCAAATGTAGTGCTAACTTCCGACAACATTCGATGTCTCGTACCGTTGTGTCATACGACACCATCGGATCGCTCCTGTCGATGCGAGTTTTTCATTATAATGTAGCAGTATCGTCAAACGTTTCTGTTTCGGAGAAAGATTGCGATGCATAAATCCGAGCTTAGCGTCATAACAGGTGCATGTTTTGTTGGTAACACCCTAACATCGCGAACAACCTTCCATATTAGCACCGCAATACCGTTGTCATTTTCACGTACTCTCTTTTCAGTGGGTACATTGGAAAACATAGGCATAAATTTTTTGCTGTGCAGTACAGTTCCAACGACGTGTGCTTTGAATTTTCTACATTTGGCTGCTGACTCATAGCTCGTGTAAAGGTTGTCGACAAACAAACTTCGTCTTTCATTTAGCAATTTAGCTGCAAGTTCAGTGCAGACGTTTTCGGCTATAATAACTTGCTTTCTTCCGCTGGTATCTCATCCAGAACATACTGTCGCAGACCATGTATACCCTTCGGTAGAGCACACTTTGACACGTTTTATACCACACTTACGCGACTTCTTTGTTATGTATTGCCTGAACCTTAGTCGTCTCCTCCAAGGAACCACTGTCTCGTCGACTACAGTATCTTTTCCTGGTGAAAAGACATTTTGATAATTGTCTGTCAATTTGTTTAGGAGTGGTAAAACTTTTCCGAGTCTGCTACTCTCACTTACGGGACATGTTGCTGCGCGGAAATGGAAAGTTATAAATAAGGTCCACTGACCAACATCTAACGAGCGATGTCTGTGCTTGACCATTCCAAATCATTAGTCCGATAAAGTTTGTAATTTTTTCGGACATTGCGGGTTTCCATCTAGTCAGTCGAGCATGTTCAGGCATTTCATGCTGAAGCAGTTTTTGCTCTGCGTGCCTATTAGTATCTGTGACTATAAGGCATATCACTTTTTCGGCTAAGAATAGCGAGAGTGCTTCACCTGCGCTAATATCAGACGGCAAATACATCAGCAGCCCACCTTTTCCGGTGAACGGAAATGACTGTTGCCTGTTAGCGAATTCGTTACGCTGGATATTGTCCAGTGAATCAGCAACAGAGTTCAGTTCCTCTTCTTCGTCTGCAGCAAATTCTTCCAACATATCATCTAGGTCTTCAGTTGCATATGATTCATCCCTATCGAGGTCTGAATTCGATGAAATTCTATTTATCATTTTTCGTCTAAAACGCATTTCTTCGTCATAACTATTCTTCTCACATTCAATTATTCTTTTACGCGGTCCAAGGAACATTTCGAGGACACAAAGGTCACTGACGTATCTCAAACATTGTATGCTTTTCGACTCAATGACGGGTCTGGGACAACTGCAGTGAGATTACAGGCAGTCCCCTAGCCGAAATGCTTATCGCTTTCGCCATTTCGGAACTAAACACTTTATTCTTTGTAATGAACCGAGGGCTTCTTTTCTTCTTTTGTTTGTGCCGTTGTCCCGCAGTTTCGGCATGGTTAGTGTCGGATTTGGCGAGGTTAATTTTAAGGGGTGACCGGATGCCCTTCCTGCCGACATCTCATACCCTCCGGGCAGAATTAGTGTACCACAGCTGTCTGCACCTAGTGTAAACCATGGAATAGTGCGAACGTGTTCAGATGTCTAAGAGTCGTGTGACTGAGGCGGAACGTGGGGACCAGCCTGGTATTCACCTAGTAGCATGTGGAAAACCGCCTAAAAACCAAATCCAGGCTGGCCGGCACAACGGCCTACGTCGGTAATCCGCCGGACGGATTCGATCCGAGGCCGGCGCGCCTACCCGTGTCCAGGCAGCAGCGCATTAGAGCTCTCGGCTAACCTGACGAGTTATCATGAACCGAAGGCTCAGTAGCATTAAACTACCGGTAGCGCATGTGCTTACTCGAGTTACCACGTTGCTGTTCCCGCTCAGGTGTGTGGCGCGCGAGCGACCATCTCGCGCTACAAGATGGCTGCTTAGAGCCGACCAGCTGTTTCTATAAAACGGCGCCCCGAAACTATAGAATACTGTAGCTGGAGAGTAAGGCTACAAAATTAGCTTTACTTAGGGAAATAAAGCGAAAAGGAATGCTGTGCATAAAAATTACAAACGGAGGAATCTTCATGGAGAATTTAATAATTTATATCATCAACTACGAGGATCACCAGACAAATTCTTCGACTACGCGTGAATAAGCAGAGTAGTATTCGACAATCTCATCAATAGATTAAAGACGAATGTTTTTTTTACTTGATCAAGAACCCATAAATGCAGAAGAATGACTGACTACTAAATACAAAAAATGAGCGCAGTAAGCAAAATCTAGCTCTGATGTAACGGTAGCGTTCCTGGTTTGTGAATTCGGCTACAAAAAGGTCCTTGGTTCGATGACAACTACTTTCTACACTTTACCCGGCTAAGCTACAATTCGGTATAATAAGTTGTATGTATACTGTTTACACTGGATCGCTAAGTATATTTTAAGGTCTTGCCAAAGTACTTGATCTTTAAGGGTATACACACCTCTCCCAGGTTATCACACACATTAAATTCCTAATAAATCACAATGAACCACCCTGAAATTTTACAGATATTTGATGTTGCGAACGTAATTCGTCAGCAGTCAGTGTTAAGGCCAAGCATTTCAGTTAATCTGAATAGTCTGTAAAAGTAAGGCATAAAAATTTTTGGAAGAGAAAATCGAAACTTTTTGTGAAATGATTTGTCCAGAAATATGAAATAAAAAATATTAGGGAAACGTTTGATGCGCTCGATTTTCTGTTCGTGATTTCGAGCATCATGCAAAGGCACGTGGGATGTTTCTCTGATCTATTTCTTTCTTATACACAAATCAGTTCACAAAATATTTGACCGATTTCTTTCATTTTTTATTTTCAAGTTTTATTCGGAAAGCATGATCTTACTGACTCCTCGTTTGCCTTCCTAATGTCTTCTGTTCTCGAAAATCCTAACTTTGGTACTTGATTCGAAGGAAGCCGTTTTGACGTTTAAATACCGCACCAATGTATCTTTTTATGTGCAAAATAAGCAGGTCTTGAACAGATGAACTTTTTCACACTTCATTTACATAGCTTGGCAGGAGCTTTCCATGAAATATTTCAATTTTTCCTCAACTCAGTAATTAAGTTTTCCTTAATTACCCTGATTACTTTCAAGCAGTTAGACCTCACGCTGGTCACTTTGATACCCCGTTTGCCTGTTTCTTTGTTTGGCTATGAAAATTCGGACAAAACCTCATGGTGTAATTAACAGAGTGTCTTGTTCTCGCTCTGCTCACGCGTTTACAAAAACGTATCGTGGTTAATCACACGATAAAATATCCCTTTCTGCGTGCTGTCATTTCCAAAAAACATCGTTTCGATATCTTGAGCCGTTTATGAGATACGACGATTTTTACGACCACTTGATTCCCGAAGCGCAGGAAAGGCCCGCGGATATAACAACCAATGTCTCAAGAATGAAAAGATACATCATTCCGCTCTCAACTTTAAATAAAATTTAGATATATTGTTTACATTTCATACACAATAATGTATGGCCTTAAATGAACTATACGTGAAGTCTACGAATGTGATTTTACCTCTGCAAATTCTTAAAAATTTCGTGCAGAAATGTGCTCAGTTTCGTGCAGCACAGTAACTATGGCGAAAATAACGAAAATAAATTCAGACCTTTATCGAGCAAAGATAAAGCTATAAGATGAGGAAAAATCAATTTTTTTCACCGAAAAGTTTTCTTAAACCCATAGCTGCTGTCGCGCATGCTGCAATGATTCGCCAAGAAGACATGTGGCTGTCGCTTCACTGTCGCGCGTGCTGCAGCGACAAGATACAAACACGTTTGAATTCGAACGTCGCTAGTTGTAGCATACAACAGGCAGCGCCACGGACGTCGGCCATGTAGGACACTTCCGTAACCATACCTGCAGTGGTGTTTCGTCCCTTGCGACGAAACAGGCTCCCAGCTCGCGCAAGCGCATGCGCAGTTTTGAGTTTGGGCTGCGATACGCGGCTGATGCGGACGCCGTCGGACAAATGCACCGGTGACTTGCGACTGAGATGTTCTACATAGCGTTGTCGCATAATGTCTACGCAAAGAACACAAAAAAGAGACACTCACAGAAAGTAATACTCTGTGAGTTAAGTCTCTCAGCATCAGTGTCTTTAGATTTAAAGCATCGTAAGTACAAGGGCGCTTTGCTCCAGTATCATCACTGTAGGAAAATGCCACTTGGTCGAAAATTCCTTTGCTTATTCCAAAAGTTTTTCTGTTCAAGGAACTGGAAATGAACAGGAGAAAGTTTGTAGACAAATGCGGACAGTACTACTTCCACAATTTTGTTGACGTATTCTGTAGAGATTCGGAAGGAAAAAGCTAGAGATGGGAAAGATTCACTTATTGTTAAAAACCTGAAAAAAGATAATTAAGCTAGGCCGCTGTTGTAAGTCTATATTTCACGGCATGTAAGTGATATTTTCAAGAGTATATGGAGAAACATTACGGCCTCATGTCGTAGAAATAGAAGAGAAAGAATGCTTGGAACAGGATCAAATGTTTCAGCGAAGCCAAAGAAATGGGTTCTGTATGATCATTAGTTTTCCCTGGGTACTGTTCAACACGGAAGACAATAAGTAAATTTCTTGATTTTAAGCGTACTACTTTCCTCTGCCGGTGGTTTTCGCTTATTTGCCTCCGGGAAAAATAATTAAGCTGTTGAAGCGCTTGCAGGAAATTTAAGGACAGGCGTAAATTTAATTGAATCCGTACGTGTCCCTAAAGTAACAGCATTTCAGTCAATGTTTTAGATGATGATATTATACATCTTAACTACTGGTTTTCAGTTAAGTTTCACTGCTGTAGCTCTAATAATGGAATGTGTTACCGTTATGTAAACAGAGCTAAGAAATACTGTTTTGCTGACTGAAATGTTTTCTTTCTCGAAAACTGATACTCCTACAGCTATGAAATTTTTACTATTGTTCTATTACAGCATAGAGATCGTGCAAATACTAACGATAAAAAATTCCGTTCTTATGACTAAATTTTATCTTTCTCGAAAATCGCTACTCCTATGAAATTTTTACTGCTGTTTTATTACAGCATAGAAATCATACGAATACTAACTGCTCGTTTCGTCGCCTCTCAAACAAAATTTTACCTCGAATCAGTTTCCTTCCGCGACGACTTCCGATTGGCAACATTTAAGGCCCATTTTGACTGTGGTTCCATTACAATCAAGACACGGAGAAAAGAAATGTGGGGTCAGTATTAGTCTAAGTGTTGCCAATCAGTAGTTATCGTGGATCGAAACTGACTAATTTTTCCACCGAATTCACCGGGGAAAAATAATCTTACTATTCTATCCATTTTGGTTGGTGAACACCGCAGCTGTTTTTGTGAATTACAGTGTAAGAAATACTGCAACCAGCCGCAAGTTTTCTTGAAATGATTTTATTATATCATTACCAGTTTCGGGCCTGAGCCCATTGTCAGATGCTAGCGTTGACTTTTTTTTTATATTTGTATCACCCTGAAAAGCCCTTTTTCTGGATGACACAAATGTGAAAGAAGTCAAACCTACCATCTGACGATGGATTCAGGTCAGAAACTGGTAATGATATAATAAAATCATTTCAAGAAAACTTGTTGCTGGTTGCAGTATTTCCTACAGCGTAATTTAAAAATAATCTTGTTTGAGAGGTAACCAAATCAGTAGGAATTTTTTCCCACACTGTATTATTAATCTTGTGGTTGATACGGTTTAATTTAAAATTTATTAGTAGTAGAACAAGTAGTTGTAGAGAAAGAACACTTTTAGTTGCGAAAACAGGCTATTTTAGCTCTGTTTTCAAAACGAGAAACATTAAGTCTTCGAAGTATTAGAACTAGAGCAGTGAAATTTCAACTATAAACTCATAATTCAGATATCTAATATCATGTTAAACATTGACTGAAATATTGTTACTTAGGTGACACATGTGGATTCAACGAAATTTAGATGTGTCCCTAAGCTTTCTGCAAGCACTATTGATACATTTGGCTAACAAAACAAGAAATATTTTGTTGCAGATCTGTCTCGAATATTTGACTCTTTCAGTCGGAAGAAAAGCTCAACAGTACTGTTTCAAACGTTGACTAATTCCAGAGACAATACAGAAATTGTACCCATACTACTTAACCTGGGAGAGCATGAGATGAGAGAGAGACAAGATCCATTAGCTATTTCATATGGACATACAACTTCCGTGCAAATAAACAAAAGGTCTTGATCCCAATGACACGAGTTTACTTAAGAGGAAGAAAATTGTTGAGGACAAGATGTATCTTCTGCTAGAAAACAGAAATAAAGACAGACTGAAAGGGAGAAAGCATCCGCTGAACTGAAAATAAAATACTTAGAGGCGCCAATGAAGAAATGTCTAATTTTTTTTTTTTTAGTGAGCGTGGGTATGACTATGAGAACACCTCACCCCACTACTTTAGTTCAGTCAAAAAACGCATATGGTATTTAGGAATTAAATGATGAATATAAAACTGAAAAACAAGAAGCTTAAAAGTGTGAGAAACAACTAATATTATTTGAGAATGGTAGGGCAGTACGTATTTCACTCTAAAATAAAAGTGTTGAACTTTTTAGAACATTTCGCAAGTTTCTTAAAAGCAGCTTGCCGTTTTAACGAATATAGTTTATATTAAGTTCTCTCTCTCTCTCTCTCTCTCTCTCTCTCTCTCTCTCTCTCTCTGTTGCTGTAAACTTGTCGATGGTCGGGGAGGGGGGGGGGGTAAATAAAGACTTTTATCACAGTTATTAAGTACTATATAGAAGTTATTACCTAAATTATATGAAAAGTGTTAATAAATAGCTATTTTCCAAACGTTTGACTCTTTTCACCTTAAAGGAGAAATGTGACTGCATGTAGCGGGAAAGGGTTCAATTACCATCTGAAAACATTCGTTCTTAACAATAAATGAGGAATTACTTACCGTTCCATGATGTGATAAAAGTTACTAGTTGTTAAACAAGTAGAGCTGTGACAAAGAGAAGAATTATTTTAATAATTTTATTCAACAATTTGTGTATTATTGAATAAAATAAGCGTCACTGCGAGCTTTTCAACTGAACTGACGGTTTTCTTGAACAGGTTGCTTTTTTTCTATAAGATGCAAAATATGCGCAAACCAACCTAAAATAAAGTCTGAGTTTGGTGTCGTCATTTACAAGGTTTAATAAAAAATATTACAACAACCTTCACTGTAATGTCCCGCAATATCATCATCATCATCATCATCATCAAGCTGAGGAGCGACGATAATATGACCGTATCATTTTCTTCTTGTAGTAAAATATCTAAGTAGTTCAAAATCAGATTCAATTCGACCGCGCTTCCCTCCATTCCGTTGCCGCTGGTGTCGCAGCTGCGCCTGGGAAAACAGCGGCGACCAAAGACGAAATTCTGTCGTGTCGCCGTATAGCTAAGCGAGCAGGCAGCCTATTTCGCCGGGGGTGTCCGTCGCTGTCGCACTTTGGACAACGCACCTTTATCGCTCCATGTACGTTCCAGCGCTCCGACAGTTTTATTTGGGCCCCGCGTGAAATTCAACCGAATCGCGCTGAGCGATGAACGTGTTAAAGGGGCTAAAGAATCAAAATTCCTGGGGGCTTAGTCGGGACAGCAGGGTGGATGTTCCCAATGAAATGTTCGCAATAACCCTTGCGTTGGTCTTGCTGTGGGAGAGCGGGCACAATCAGCTACATTAATCAGGAGTCCAGGCCCTTTGCTGCGTAGCGCCTGTCATAGTTCCCACAGAGTGGTACAGTGGGATGCGGCAATAAAATAAATGGGGATGCAATTTCACCATAACCTTCCGTACAGATAGCACCACTGTTAACTAGTTTATCTTTCTCCGTTCGGGGGGGAAGTGTGTGTGTGTGTGTGTGTGTGTGTGTGTGTGTGTAAGGATGGATGCTCCATTTTCCATGGAGGATCACTCTCGCCCATAACTCACACCTGTAATGATCTGCATTAGGAAATCATCTCCTCCACTGTTGCGCATGATGTGCTGCAAGTATGGGCCCGTTCTGTTACATCTGTGCCCCGATAGACAACTTCATAATAATTCAACCGCTTACGAATGATTGAAGCGATTCCTTCAAAACAAGCCAACACACACGCCATAATGATATTTACGGATTGCTTCCAAACGTAGCAATATGACATCACAGGGAAAAAGAAAACTCCCGAGCGACCAGGACGCTCTCTGTTTATGATTCTTCTTAGTACTTTATTGAATTCTTGTAAAAAAAATTCAACACATGTCTCAACGAAACACAGCTGTCACTACATTTCACGATGCCCATGCTCCGTGGACAATTCCGTGGCCGACAAAAATCGCAACTGCGCGCACTTCTAGTCGGGTACGCTCCTGTAACAAGCTTGCCATCTGCACCTGCTGCAGTGCAAAGAGCTCTCAGCGGAACGCTGTGCTATGGCTGAGAGAGTGGACTCGCATCCGGGAGGACCTGGATTCAAATTGACGTCCCATCACCCAGATTTAAGTTTTGTCGCCGTTTCCCAAAATTTACGAAGGCAAATAGTTGTTTCGGAAGAACACGGCCAATTCATTTCCTTTCCACATCTTTCCCCGACCCGAGTGGAAATGAAACCATCTTCCTTCCGTACGACGGATTTGTGCCCAAAGTTTTCATGCTGTTGCGACAGTGCATTGTATAAAACATACGCACATTTTGTTCATAATTCATTTCTTGAATAAAAACGACTTACTTTTTGATTCACCTCCGTATTTGCAGTGATAGTTGGTTCGATAATGTTGGAGTATAGTTTATTACATTATATTTTAGTTGAGTTTCTTAATTTTATTAAATTTTTGCTGGTGCCCGAGTGCTGGTTCCCAATCGCCTTAAAGGTGTGTGTGTGTGTGGGGGGGGGGGGGGGGGGGGAGGACCCGTGCAAAATCTCATTTCATTTTTACTTTACCTGTAATCGTGGCTCTCTTGTAGTTCTATTTCTGATTTCCTTCTTCTTTTACGCTGAAGACCGTCGTGACGGCTTTCGACCTCCCTTCGCTGGACATTATATGCAAAATTTCGTCCCACAATCTACGTAAAGCCATACCTAGGAGCATGCCAGTTACACTAAATCTGTTGCGTTGGACTTTTCAGTACTCGTCGTTAGTCCTCGACCGCCTTTACTGCTGTCGTCACGAAAGGCAGAATAAGTCCAGCACTTAGTCATCTTTCTTGACAGTTAATAAATTAACCTTATTGTGTTTCGTACGCTTTAACTGGGATTCTGGTAAATCTCAGAAGTTTGGTGCCCTGCAAAATTCCGTTGTCTTTCCCACGCATGCAGTTCTCTAGCATTCTTTACACCGCATAATGTACACTGAGATACTGAAACCTCGCAAGCCATCGGGATCCAGCGACAAGAGCTTCATACGGAGAGCGAAACTCATTCTACACGGCGTAAAACGATGTGAGTTAAATAATATATTCTATGGGAGATCCCGAAATTATACTACCTCGATGAAGGTATACTTGTCTCCCCTACAGGACGCCTGGGAATCAAAAACGGATCCCAACAGAATCTTTCAACCCGAACAAAATATAATCTCGTAACATTACTTCTAAGAAAAGGTACATGCAAATAAATTTCTCATCAGAACAGAGGCGACTGCAAATACACAGTTTCCTATAATCAACTGTTACAGTCATAGTCACTAAGTGTCATCCACACCTAGAAACGAAATGTTGACTTCGGTAATTAAATTTAAACTGCGGATTGAATCATAATGTAGCTCCATTTAAATCATGCGATATGAAATTCCGTATCCCGTGGATCTATCTGCACGCACTTCTTTTTATACAGTTGCTTCCATCAGGTACTAACAAACCTAATGTTAAATAAAATACACAAACTAAGTAGTAATGTGAAAGTAAGTTATTGTTATGGGTGGAAGCATTTATTCCCTGCGTAGCAACGTCAACTAACTCCACAAACACACAAAATAGCATAATGTAACATAATAACGTATTATTTCACGTTAAGGGACCTTCCATGTTCCTAAGAGTCAATTTCCGTTGCTGTATTAGTAAGTACTCTTTCTGTCAACACAAATCATTTTTGTAGTAATATTTTATCTACATGGTCACTCTGCAGTTCACAATCGAGTGCTTGGCAGAGGATTCATTGGACCACCTTCAAGCAAATTCTCTACCGTTCCACTGTCGAACAGCGCGCGGGAAAAACGAACACTTACATCTTAATTTCTCTTATTTCATTGTGATAATCATTCCTTCCTATGCAGGTGTTCGCCAAAAAAATATTTTCAGACTCTGGGGAGGAAGTTGGTGAATGAAATTTTATGAGAAGATCCTGCCGCGACGAAAAACGTCTTTGTTCAAATTATTGCCACCGGTATTCACGTATACATTTTCTTAACACCAGATGCAAGCAACTGATTACAAATGAAGCATCTGAAGATAGATCCAAACGATCTGAAATGTCAAAGTGTATAATTTAAGTAAAGTTATTTTGTGACTGGAAGCGGAATTTATACGTACGTACATTACAAGCTTGGTCACGATATGATTTCTCATTATGTTACAGAGGTGGGTGTGTGTGGGGGGTGGGGGGGTGGGTGTTCACAATTCGTTGTTGGTGCCCTCCAATATACCTTGCCGTCACAACCCGCATTAACGAGCTACGAAAGCTTAAGTTTTAAAAAATAACGTACTACTATTGAATTAAAACACTTCATAGAAATAGTTTACATCAGTGGTTCAAACATCAATCAGTATAATGTCTGCGAAATTACAGTTTAAATAAATACAACATGTGAAAAGTATTTATCCAATAATTTAAGAACTATGTGTGACATCGCACTGTTTGAGGAATTTTAACAACAATAAACTTTCACATCTTCACAATTTGCACGACAGAAAACTGAAGTGTACATTCACTGTTGTTATTTCACTATGCTCTATAATTGAGAACCGAAGTCTTCAGACTATGGCTATGCAAGCATATATTCTGTCCTTTTCACCAACTTTCGGGAAAGTCAGTCTTCCAGTATTTTTTTTTTCTTAGTGGAGGATGTTGGCCCCTTCCTGTGATTTGTCCGTTCCATTTGTGGATTCATGGGGTTGGCAGCAGGTATCGTCATCCAGTTAATTGACGCGGTTTCTTGGCTGGAATGATTTCTACAGCCAGTCAGGCCGAAAACCAATTCACATGGGCTAATACTCAGAAATGCAACTAAACATTTTCCTGTTTTCAACGAAGCTTGTAATTTCTCATCTTCGTTATCATAATACTGTGTTCTCCGAAAGTTACCAATAAAATTTGTAAATTAATATCGATAAACTTGTAAATTCTTTTAGCAAATTGCTTTTTGGGGGGAGGGGGGAGGAGGAGGGTAATGATCCCCTTAAGCCAATCCCGTCCCCCTTCCCCTTGGAACCGCGCTTAGGGTAACGCGCACGGATTGCATACTTCGCTGTAAATATTTTCTTCGTAAATTATGTAAAATTGTAAGCAGTTTGAAGTAGTTAATCCGGAAGAAAATAGCAAGGCGTATTTTTGGACAACAATAATTGTGACCAGCACGTCACTTCCGGGATTTGGGGAGATACGCCGGAACGGCAGACTTGATTACGAGAAAACTTTCGCACTCTCACAGTTGGAGTACAAAAATTCCGTCCCGTGGAATGGGGGGGGGGGGGGGGAGGGGGAGATATGGCGACACGAAGGGCATCTGATCACCCTTAATGACAACTCCAGTAATTAACATGCCGACCCCGTGAAGTTAAAGGATGAGGAGGAAAAAGAAAAAGAATGCTAGTGTGCAGATTGTAGACTAGGATGAGATAAAAGTGCGGGTCACCTTCTCGTCGAGCGCTTTGTGGTGCTCGAAGAGGCTCTTGAGCGCCTTGAGCACCTCGACCTCGCTGGAGACGCCGGACTGCGCCGCCGCCTGGCGCTTCACCACCGTCATCCTCAGCGAGCGCTCGTGCCGCGACACCAGGCACTCCAGGTGCTCCAGCAGCAGCTGCAACACCCAAACACCACCACACTCTACCACTGTTGGCTCAAATGGCTCTGAGCACTATGGGACTTAACATCGGAGGTCATCAGTCCCCTAGAACTTAGAACTACTTAAACCTAACTAACCTAAGGACATCACACACATCCATGCCCGAGGCAGGATTCGAACCTGTGACCGTAGAAGTCGCGCGGTTCCGGACTGTAGCGCCTAGAACCGCTTGTCTACCACTGTTGCTTCATCCTCAACGGCAATAACTTTAACGTATTGCGCATAAATACCCATTACTGTTCGACATCACTAATGGTGATAAAACATTGGAAACAATAACAACTGAAAAATACTTACGAGTAACAATCCGGAGCAACAATGACCACATAAAATGTAGGAAAAGCATAGGCCAGACAAATTCACTGGAATAATCTTACGGAATCTACTTAACAAGGGGCCAATAAAATATTGGTTCGATCTGTCCTCTACTACAGCTCGTAAGCCTGCCGCACTGACCAGCTATGACTAAGAGGAGAGAGAGAATATCCTTCGTCGTGGGTTTGCTTCGTAAGCGCGAGAGCGTTACGAAGTTATCAAATTTCAGGGACAGACGCTACGAGAGACGCCTTATGTACCACGGGAAAGCAGACCTCCGGAAGAGGAAGACAGCATATTGCTTCCTACCACATACATCTCGCGAAATCACCAAGGCGAGAATATCAGAGGAATTATAGCACATACTTCGTTCTTCGCGCCTATCATTCGCAGATGGAAGAGGAAGAGGGGAAGTGGTAGTGATACCACAAGTACTTACACTACAGCTCTTAATATAGCTTGAGGTGCGACATGAAGATGTAAATCATCGGACAGTTTCCTTATTGGTGAAAACTGCCAATTTCTTCTATAGTTCTTGCGCAGTCTTTACATGTAAAGAACAAACGCGACATCAAAATTAAGCTTCCCTAACTGATAATGAAAAGAAGTCGTTTGATAAAGTAACAAAATTATAATATATGTGTGTGGCTATTACCGCTTCTGCCACACTAAGAAAGAAAGAGCCGTAAGGTACTGCTGGCTGGGAGACCGCCAGAGGGATGTCCAGACGCCTACTCAGAAACGGTTTTTAAGGTTGAAAAACAAGCACAGTGTCTTTGTTCTATTGATGCGAAGGAAAAACACGAATAAAAAAGGATTCTTCCACAGTTCGCAATGGCTCCTTCCCTTGCACTGTGAGTCTTGTCTTAAGCGTATCTGTTCAGTGTAGCTGGCTGTAATGTTCGTGTGTATAGTGTGGCGACATTTGTGTGTTGTAGGATGACGAGATGGAAACTGTCCAACCAGGTGTCGGCACACCGCCTACTCCTCTCAAATAGTACCAGGCTGCCGAGCTGGACGTCCCCACACAATAGGCGGATCACCATCGGCAGTCGACGTGCCCTTATCCCGTGAGATACTGCTGACAAGGGAACCTCCCCATCGCACCCCCCTCAGATTTAGTTATAAGTTGGCACAGTGGATAGGCCTTGAAAAACTGAACATATATCAATCGAGAAAATAGGAAGAAGTTGTGTGGAACAATGAAAAAAATTAGTAAAATATACAAACTGAGTAGTCCATACACATGATAGGCAACATCAAGGAGAGTGTGAGCTCAGGAGCGCCGTGGTCCCGTGGTTAGCGTGAGTAGCTGCAGAACGAGAGTTCCTTGGTTCAAGTCTTCCCTCGACCGAAAATTTTACTTTCTTTATTTTCGTAAAGTTATGATCTGTCCGTTCGTTCACTGACGTCTCTGTTCACTGCAATAAGTTTAGTGTCTGTGTTTTGAGACCGCACCGCAAAACCGTGCGATTAGTAGACGAAAGGACGTGCCTCTCCAATGGGAACCGAAAACATTTGATCGCAAGGTCATAGGTCAACCGATTACTCCACGGGAAAATACGTCTGATATATTCTATACGACACTGGTGACGGCATGTGCGTCACATGACAGGAATATGTTGTCGACCCACCTAACTTGTACACTTGGCGAATGGGTAAAAAGATTCTTCTACCTTGCCCGATTTAGGTTTCCTTGTGGATGTGGTAATCACTCCCAAAAAAGTGATGAAAACATAAGGGTTTGTCACATAAACTGAAAATAAAAAATTAAACTTTTCACTCGAGGGAAGACTTGAACCTAGGACCTCTCGTTCCGTAGCTACTCTCGCTAACGACGGGACCACGGCGCTCCTTGACTCCCAGTGTCCTTGATGTTGCCTATCTTCGCATGGACTACTCAGTTTGTATATTTTACTAATTTTTTTCATTGTTCCACACAACTTCTTCTTGTTTTCTCGATTGATCTGTGTTCAGTTTTTCAAGGCCTATCCACTGTGCCAACTTATAACTAAATCTGAGGGGGGTGCGATGGGGAGGTCCCCTTGAGAGGTATGAAATTCAACACAGGATACTAAAGCAACGTCTGCTTATCAGGCAACTGTCACGCCATCACGTCCACGTCGCCCCCCGCCCCCCCTCCATGCCAAAAAATTCTGGCGATGAAAATTTCTTCCGGAACCAGGATTCTACCTGGTTACTTTAGACTCTTCACTACGGCACAGTCTACGGAGGCGGGTTCTTTCAGACAGCAAGTTTATTAGTAACAGTGTTTACATTCGCCGAAAAATCTTTCGTGCTACCAGGAAATCCAGAACCAGCTTCTTTCCTATCTCCAGTCGATTAAGAGACTTCACAAACCTAAGCATGAAAATTTGATACAAGTGGCAGTTGTTATAGTGAACATCGAATATTTATTATCTTATCCCAGCTGGGCGGGGAACACTGCGATTGTGGTTAAATGTAGCGGTTGATTTGCATACAAATTTCTAACAGTCGCTTTATAACTTTCTTCAAACAATTTTATTCGGCCATTTCGGCCATTAGACAGTACGCTTAATTTCAGATAGTAACGAAACGTACATGCGAATACCTTCTATGTCTGGCTACTCACTGGCACTGTGACACTGGCGCTTGCTTCCATAACAAACCAAATAACATCGCTATACTTGATTGGTATACAAAATGCAGAATCAATATACATTGAGCTGACAAAAGTCATGGGATAGCGATAAGGCACATGGCGGTAGTATCGCGTACGCAAGGTAGGAAAGGGCAGTGCACTGGTGGAGCTGTCATTTGTGGTCTGGTGATTCATTTGAAAAGGTTTCCGACGTGATTATGGCCGCACGACGGGAATTAACACACTTTGAACGCGGAATTGTAGTTGGAGCTAGACGCATTGGGCATTTCATTTCGGAAATCTTTAGGGAATTCAATATCCAGACCTCCACAGTGTGCCGAGAATACCAAATTTCAGGCATTACCTCTCACCACGGACAACGTAGTGGGGCGAAGGCCTTCATTTAACGACCGAGAGCAGCGGCGTTTGCGCAAAATTGTCAGTGCTAACACACAAGCAACACTGCGTGAAATAACCGCAGAGATCAATGTCGGACGTACGACGAACGTATCCGTTGCGAAAGTGCGGCGAAATTTGGCGTTAATGCGCTATGGCTGCAGACGACTGACGCGAGTGCCTTTGCTAAGCACGACATCGCCTGCAGCGCCTCTCCTGGGCTCGTGGCCACATCGGTTGGATCCTAGATTACTAGAAAACGTGACCTAGTCCGACGAGTCTTCATTTTGTTGGTAAGATCTGATGGTAAGGTTAGAGTGTGGCGCACATCCCACAAAGCCACGGACCCAAGTTGTCAACATGGCACTGTGCAATCTGGTGGTGGCTCCATTATGGTATGGGCCGAGTTTACATGGACTGGGTGGGTCCTCTGGCTCAGCTGAATCGATCATGGACTGGAAATGGTTATGTTCAGCTACTTGAAAACCATCTGCAGCCATTCATGGACATCATGTTCCCAAACAACGATAGAATTTTTATGGAAGACAGTGCGCCATGTCACTGGTCCACAGTTTAAGACATGCACAGAAAAACGGGCAAACCCTCAAAGGTAAAAGCTTATAGATAATCCTAATGTGATATTTAGGGATGAGACCAAAGTCAATTTTGATAGTTCCCGTACCCAGCAACAGATGGCAACATGCATCTCTGAGGTTTTACATTTGAGGGGTAGCCCTTTTTCTCGCTCATGTCTTCATTTGTTCGCGATTGGTCTGAAGAACATTCTGGACAATCCCAGCGAATGATTTGGCCACCCAGATCACACAACGTGAATCCCATCAAACATTTATGGGACATAATCTAGAAGTCAGTTCGTGCACAACATCCCACACTGGCAACGTTTTCGCACGTCTATAGACGCAGCATGACTCAAGATTTCTGCAGGGGACTTCCAACGACTTTTGAGTCCATGCCACGTCGAGTTGCTGCATTAAGCCTGGCAAAAGGAGGTCTAGTTCTATATTAGGAGACATCCGAAAGCTTTTGTCACCTCAGTGTAAACACAATTACTCTGCTGTAATGTTCAGTTGCACTTCAAAATACTTTCGTATACTGATCTGGTCTGCTCCTGGAACGCCCCAAAGCCAAAACACACACACACACACACACACACACACACACACACACACACACACACACACACACACAAAACACTTGGTAACAATTTTTCATTCCGCTGCGTTGTTTAGCGAAACGTCTACCCGATAATTAAATGCAGTAATTTTTTTCTGATCAAAACTTGAAAACACGAACTCACCCCATCTTTTCGCCCGCGATTTCCGTATTTTGGGAGCTTTGAAGAAAGACATTGGCGGACGTCGATTTGCTTCGCACGAAGAGGAGCACGCCTCGGCTCAGTAATTGTTCCATTGGCAACAGCAAACATTTTTCCATGTATGAATTGACCGTCTGGTCTCACAATCGAATGAACGTATTAACAGCTATGCCGATTACTTTTGAAATAATAAATGGCGTACTTACTTTTTTTTCCGTCTGTCTCGTTTTCATTTGACCACCCCTTATATGTATTCGTTCTTTCAATCGAGATCACTCTTTAATGTTTTAGTTGCCTAAGATATGCGTTCATTCTTCTGAATGAAACCAGTCTGCAGTACTTTCGTTAGCTGAACTGAAGCAGTAGTATACAACCGGTGTACAAATACCCCCCCCCCCCCCCCCAAGAGTAGCCCGAGCCCCGGATGTTCATGAAGAGATACAGGGGGTACGACAAAGCTAAAATCACCATTGTAAAATGTGAATGGTCTCAGAAAATAAAGAAAACAAGAGCTACATACAGAATACCTTTACTGGCCTTCACAGCAACCACCAGTAACTACAACACGCTTCTGACATCGGTTGTAAAAGCGGTTGGAAACAGTCAGCAAACGCTTCTTGTGGAATCTCTCGAAGCAACATGGTCTCGCGCTGTTGGATATCCACATCAATACAGGAGACGAGACCTGGTGCTGGCAATACGATCTGGTAACAAAGCGAAAGTCAATGGCATGGCCTTCATCGTCTTCCCCGCCTCAAAAAAAAAGTCGGCTGACAAAATCCATGACTACGACGACTTGATCACCTTTTTCGACAGCAAGGGCTTCAGCCATTATGGATTTCTGCCTGAGAGAGGAGAAGACGACGAACATTATGCCACTGACTGTTGCTTGGTCTCCGGATCGCACAGGTAGCACCAGGTCTCATTTCCTCTAATGATGCAGATATCCAACAACGCGTGACCCCGACGCTTCGATCGAGTGCACAAGAGGTGTTTGCTGACAGTGTCCAACAACAGTTTCACAGCCGATGTCAGAAGTGTGTTGTAGCTAATGGTGATTATTTTGAAGGCCAGTAAAAATATTTTGTTTGTAATTCGTGTTTTCTTTATTTTCTGAGACCATTCACTGACCTTTTCAAACACTTCCTGTATATATTCATTTAATTGTGCACGGAATACATTAATTCTTATCATTTAAAACTGATTAAAATTTTGCTGTATATTATATTATTCCAGATGCAATAAAGAAGTAACTTATTACAGAAAAGATGTGCTGATGTCCACTGATTAAAAATCATTTGCATCTAGCCCTAAGGCACATATTCAGGTACTTATTTATGTGATAGGTAAATGTATTATGCTAAAATTACGTTACCGGCTACATACGTAAAAATCGTAGCCATGCATAAAAACATGTTTACGTTTTAAATTCTTTGAAAAATAGCAAGTACAGTATTTCACGGGCGTGAAAAATCACTTTTCACATTCACACGTTGGTTGCTCTAAGCCTGTCTCTAGCCATCACTGCAAACGTTGTGTAACCGCGTTCGTACACATCTGGGCCGCTGGGAGCGGTAACTAGAGTAGCCTGATTCCCAGCGCATTCAATTCTGAGCAGAAAGATTCTATCGTTTTGGCCCTGTTAAATCATTACTGTTGACTGCAATCTGCCATCGTCTGTCATCACTGTTATTGCCGTTCCAAGATTTGTTTTTTATTGAGTACCAATAGGCAGCTTTTACTCTAGTTTTTCGTCCATGTTATGAACAGGCGTTCACTTATAGTGTGTTTTCGGTCAAAATGGGGAAATGCGCAGTGGCATGGGAATCGAAGAAATCCAATGTCTGGATAAAAAGTGATCCTCTAGATAAATCTAATGCGGTATACAGTACCTGCGAGGATGATTCATATTCTGAAGTTGTATTAACTAAAGAAATTTGAAGAAAATTAACGAATGACTGCAAACATTTCTCACGAAAAAAAAACTGTTTCCGAAAAATGACAGTATATACTTAAAAATCAAGTGACTGTATCATCAAGTAATTAATATATTGTCATTTTCTTTCCGTTCACGTCACCTCAGTAATCACCGAAAGAGAATTACCAGCGATAGGTGCAAAGCAGCGGGAAGAGAGAGACAAAGCTTCGATAAATTTAAATCAAAATAATTGCTCATTTATTTAGAAATAATTTTATACTGTTGCGCCATTTATCAACCCTTTAAAACAAACAAAAATGCAATAAGTTCGAAAAACTCGAATTTAAATAAATAAATACATAAATTTTGAAATATTTCAATTTTAGAAAAGTATTTTTCATTCATTTGTCACTGAAATAAGGTAAGTATTTGACTTAAAAAAAGTTGGCGACCCTAGCCATCGTTCAAAAATAACCGAAAAGGCTGAAAAAGTAGGTAATGTAAGTGAAATCACTCAAACCTGGAGACAGAGAGAAAGTATTCGTAGAGCAGACGTGACCGCAGCGACTAGTTTCACACCACTAAAGAAAACCGACTGAACGAGAACCCAATGACGCCAATCGGTTGTTAAAAGCAAGTCGATTGTCCCATTACTAGCCGCCGCAGCAGAGGTAGGCACAGCACTGCCGTATCCACTGCAAACCTCCCGATGCAGTTAAGTTTCTTAGTCAGACTCGGGACTCATAAATGCTGATACGTGGACAGTGCATATAACAGCAGTAAAACGTGTCCATGGAGTAACAAGTAAATGCGGAAGAAAAGACTACATGAAAATATGGGTTGTCTGCCGAAGTTCTCTAGCAAGTATTCAGGAAAAATCTTCCAACTAAACAGATACCAGTCAGAAGGGTTTACACGCAGATAGATGAAGACTTCAGAGGAAAACCATGTAGCAAGGGAAAGCTCATACCTAGTACTGATAAATTGTCAATATGTTTAAGGTACCTAATTAAAATGTGTTCTTATCTCAATATTTATTACAGCTAAATGTAAGCAGTCCCATACGAACATTTATGGAGAAGCGATAAAGAAGAACAGGGACAGAAGAAAACTTGTGCAGCCTTGCCACTGGCACCATACCTGGCTGCGCTTCAACCTGCGCACTTATTCTGCAGGTGCCACGCTTTTGCCTCCTCCCGCTCTAGGCTACAGCTGGCCACCTAGAATAACATCTGTCTAGTGATACCCGGGCAGAAATTTGCTCTGAGCAATATATGTTTCTGTCGCGCACGTACTATAGAGGTTATGGTGTGATGTGTATGGTTATTCCCAATGGTTCAATAAATTTACTCACCAATTTTAAGTTTCACTGCTTGATATCTCATACTTCGCTATAATTTTTGTAACATATGTTTCAAGACTGTATGCATACTGCAGTATATTTTACTTGGCTTGTAGTAACCGGCGGCCGAACACTTCCAGTGTTAAGTCACCTCAAAGAAGGCGGAGTGGGGTGTGTTTCAGAACAACCTCTTGCCCTTGAGGTGGGAAACTGCTCCTAAAAGGCGAATAAATCAGCAATGATCAACGGCATTAGAGTGCAGAAGGCAATGGAAACCACTGAATTAAAGATACAAATGTGTATCCACAGGAAATACGGTCTGTAACTGAAAAGTGTCATTATAAGGAGAACCGACAGCTCCTGGGTTCGTGATCTTGTCGTCGTGGATGAAGATTCGAGTGACCGTAGCGTAAGTCAGATGGTTAAAAGTGAGATACAACCCATGCAGTTAAAAACTGTAGCTGGTCACTGAAGCATACACGAAGAAGAGCCACATAGTCAGTACAACTAAAATGGGGCGAGGAACTAAAATGGGATGAGAAGATGGAGTGTATACGGACTTACGTCAATTAGCTTAGACAAATAAAATACATACTCAAAATAATTAATGATGCAAAGCAGAGGTAGAAAGTACCAGGAGGTGCTCTCGCTACATCGGCCTGACACCGAACGTTAAAACGCATTAAATTTTATTATTAAATCCACCTTCCCTCAGGGAAAGTATGACCTCGTCCGCAGGTATTTGTGGTATGGAGATAGACAGATTAATGGCTCGTCTCAGATCAGCCAGCAGGGCATATACTGCGAGAATGTGGGCTATCGTGAGATGACTGTCCCTCTGCAATTAGGGGAGTCATCTTGGCGCAAAAAGAACTCGTGGGAGTGGCCGATATGTAGTCAGCACCTTGGTGGTCCCCTTGATTGCTCTCAGCCTGTCGAGGGTCGTGGTAGCCTGCCATTCCATAGCTCAGGTTTTTAAAACTTTATGTCGCTGCTGCAGTCTCAAGTCTGTGCCCAGAATTCGACGTTCAACTTCGTCTCCCTGGTTGCTTCTTTAGCTAATTTGTCGGCAAGTTAATTTAGCACACAATACCCACGTGGCTCGATGTCCATATGACTTCTATTGTCATTCCGAAGCTGTGGAGATCAGCAAACAGGTCTTGGATTTTAGCGCCCGTAAGATCTTTGAGGTAGAACAGATGCCTTGGAAGTAGTTCATGATGTCGCTACAAACCAGGAAGTCCTTCGTCGCAAAAGTTTTAATGAACTGCACAGTCCGTAATATGGCGAACAACTCTGCAGAGTATACACTCCATACACTCGGCAGAGAATATTTCTCACGCCTCCATTCGCGTGGAAACGCAAAACCGTCAGTCACTGACTTGCGATCCGTCTAGAACCATGTAGAATTTGGGTGCTCATGGAGAAACGAACGGGATAGGCACGTGAGAATAGACGCCTTCAGGCCACAGAAGATGTCTATCTGAATCATAGGATAGGATACACACCACGCGGGAAGGGGTTGGCTTGTTGAGAGGGAACCATGTCCAGTTGGAGGAGGAGGCCGTTGGAGGTCCTTTCATCTAGCCCCCAGTCGTAACCCACCTGGTCTACTCATTTTTATTCGTTAACAGCCTGAACTGTTGATTATGAAACATGTATGGGCAGGGATCTCACAGACTGTGAAAGCTTAGTTGCTGGTGTCTGGCCCTGAGTGGTGGGACACCACCTCCCACCAGCTGGCTGTCTACATGGCTCATATGCAAAGCACCAGTTGCTAACCGCATACCACTGTGACGGACAGGGTCTAAAAAGCTCAATAATGATCGTGCTGCCGACACATAAGCAACACAGTCATTGTCCAGGAGGAATAAAATCAAAGGTTTGTAAAATAGCAGAATCACCACATGGTCTGCGTCCAATAGTTCAGGTATAAATGTCACAAGCAGAAGATGAAGAGACAGAGACAGTATATAAAGATACTGAACGGGTAATTCATTACTTGAAAGGAGATGATGAGCTAATAACCATGGAGAATTGGTACGCAGGCATAGGGAAGTAAGAGAAAGAAAAGTAATGGGAGAATATAGGCTTGGTAAAAGGACGAGAGAGGATAATGGCAATAAATTGTAGAAATTAATATCAAATACACCGTTCAAAAATCACAAGAGGAGGAAGTGCGGGTGGAACAGGGCTGGAGGTACGAGAAGATTCCAGATGGATGACACCATTGTTAGACAGAAGTTTCCAAAACAGATACTGGATTGTAAGGCTGGGGGAGCAGATTCAGTATCGGATCACAATTTAGTAATGATGAGAAGAAGCACTGTACAGAGAAGTGAGATACTGAAGTAATGAGAAATGGTGAGCTGCGGTTGAAATTCTCTGAGGCTATAGATACTGCGATAACTAATACCACTGTAGGCAGTACGGTTGAAGAGCAATGGACATCTCTAAAAAAGACAATCTCAGAAGTTGGCCAGACAAATAAAGCTATAGCAGAAGATATACCTCAACTGATCCACAAAAGAAGGAAGTACATAAATATTCAGGGAAATACAGGAATACAACAAAAATATAAGTCACTCAGGAATGAAATAAACAGAAAATTGCGTGGAAGCAAAGGCGAAATAGCGGCAGGAATAACGTGAAGAAATAAAAATAAAAAAAAAAAAGACGTGGTCGTCGGAAGGACCGACTCAGTACATAGAAAAGTCAAAACAATTTCGGTGAAATTAAAAGCACAAGTATTAAGAACAGAGTCTAAAGCAGATAGGCGAAAAAAGTACATTCAAGGTTTCTATGAGGGGGAAGTCATATCTGATGGCGTGACTGAGGAAGAAATGGGAGTCGATGTTGAAGACAGAGGTGATCCAGTATTAGTGTCACAGTTTAATTTAGCTTTTGAAGACTGGCGATGAAATAAGTTAGAGGGATAGATAACATTCCTTCGGAATTACTGCAGGAAGTGACAACCAAGTGACTGTTCACGTTGGTGTGTAGAATTTATGAGTCTTGAGAAATAACATAAAACTTTCGGAAAAATATCATCAACTCAATCTCGGCGATAGCAAGGGCAGATATGTGCGATAACTACTTATATATACAAAATGCTGACAAGAATAATATACAGAAGAATGGCAAAGAAAACTGAGTATCTGTTAGATTTCAGAAAGTAAGGGCAACAATGAAGCAGCACTGGTGTTCAGCTTAATATTGGAAGCAAGACTGAAGAACAATCAAGAAACGTTCATGGGAGTTGTCTACCTGGAAATGTAAATTGGGCACGTTGTTCGAAATTCTGAGACAAATAGCTGTAAACCATAGGGAAAGATAATGTACAACTGAAGAAACAATGACGATTAAAATAAAGGTTCAAGCGTGGGACTAAAATTCAGGGTGAAAGGATATCAGTGATAACATTCTCTGCCGGCCCGGGTGGCCGAGCGGTTCTAGGCGCTACAGTCTGGAACCGCGCAACCGCTACGGTCGCAGGTTCGAATCCTGCCTCGGGCATGGATGTGTGTGATGTCCTTAGGTTAGTTAGGTATAAGTAGTTCTAAGTTCTAGAGGACTGATGACCTCAGAAGTTGAGTCCCATAGTGCTCAGAGCTATTTGAACCATTTTTGATAACATTCTCTGATGACACTGCTATCCTCCGTGAAAATGAATTTCAGGGCATGTTAAATGGAACCAATACTGTAATGAGTACAGAGTTAGGATTCAGAGTAAACCGAAGAAAGACGAAAGTAATGACTAATGAGTAGTAGAAACGAGATCAGCGACAAACTTGACATTAAAATTGGGGACCTCAAAATGCACCAAGCTAATGAATTCTGGTATCTTGGAAGCAAAGACAGTGATGATGGACGGAGCATAAAAAGATTATCATAGGCAAAGACGGCATTCCTGCCCAAGAGAAGTCGGCTAGTACAAACATCGGTCTTAATCTGGGAAAAAATTACGGAGAACGGACGTCTGCAGCTCCGCATTGAATGAAGGAATAACTTCTATAGTGCTATAGGAAGCTGTAGATGATAAAAAGTTTAGGGGAAGACCGAAATTAACTACGTCTAATAATTGAGGCCATAGGGTGCACGTGCTGTCCTGAGATGGCGCATCGCATCGATGACTGATGACTTTAAATCTGCATATATTTGTCCATATTGAAAATACCATAACAAGTGCGCGAACCTCGTATCAGCAGCTGAAGACAAAAAATGTTTCTTGTATCGTGTGGCCAAGGTTTCCTCGATTCGTGCAATGCAGCAGTAGTGTTACCAGGTCAACATTTTTGTTGCTTTAACAGTGGCAATCACGATGCTCGTTTCCCGTGTAAATGAGTCAGAATTCATAGAAAAGCAGAGCACTTTATCTCTATTAGGATATCCAGAGCTGCTAACAAAACTGAGCGTCTCCGGTAAGGGAGCAATTATTTATTTATTTATTTATTTATTTATTTATTATTAGCGAATGTCCCCACTGGAGAAGGATAAGCAGGTGATTTTCAATCTTTCTTAAGGTTTTCTTATTTTCCCAATATTTCTTCATTTTCTCCCCGAGGGCCTTCTTTCTTTCTTTCTTCGGTCGACTTTGGTCGGTATGGTTTTGGACCCATCTCTGGAATAAACTTCCACTTGTCGATTTTGCTTCTGAATGTATCCCTGTCTGATGTGTTTGTTACGTAAATTTTTGCTTTTGTCAAATCCTTCCTAACTTCAGTTACCCAAGGTATTGATGCTTTAAGTGATGTAACATAGTCCAACAGACGTTTAGTTAGTCGTTTCCAGATAGTCCGTATAGGTGTCCTTAGAACTTCATTCGTCTCTTTCTGACGTCAATTTCGATGTCTCATACTTTTTCTGTTATCTCGATGGTTTAAGTGTGTATCGTGGTCCCAGATTTTTTCTAATAATCTTTCTCTCTACATTCTTGCTTTCTTGTAAATCTAGTTTTCGATTCAATGAGTGTGTTTCAATTGCATATGTGACTGTCTGTCTGATTACTGTGTTGTAGTGTCTGATTTTAATGCATTCTGACAGACATTTTTTGTTATACAAATTTGAAACAAGTGCAGACGCTTTCTTGAGTTTCTTCAATCTGTTTTTTGTGCTATTTTTTCAAGTCCTGTTGGTTCAATAATTTCTAGTTCGATTGGCTCCCGAAAGTTTTGTTTTCTTTATTCCATTTCCCGTTCTTTCATTACTTTATCTAAAACTATGTTGTGTAATAGTAGTGAGATCCCATCTCCTTTTCTTACTCCTGTTTTAGCTAAGAATGGTTCCGAAATTTCACCTATGAATTTAATTTTTGATTTGGTCTCTGACAGTGTTTATTCCATCAGTTTTTCGAATTTTGGTGTCGAGTCCGCGTTCTCCTAGAATACTACTTAGAGACTGTCTGTCTATAAAATCGTATGCTTTTTTAAAAATCAACAAATGTGCAGACTATTGGTTTCGACCTGATTGCTTTAATTTTTAAAATAGTAATAGTAGTAGTAGGTCTGTTCTGAGCATGATCTATTAGGTCGAAAGCCGGCTTGGTAATCTGAAATTGTATGTTCTAGCTGTTCTTGTGCTCTCTTTAGAAGACACACGTATAAAATTTTGTAAGTGACCGGCAAAAGTGAAATGCCTCTGTAGTTGTTTACATCTGCTCTCTCTCCCTTTTGTGCAAAGGGTGAATTAGTGCACATTTCCAATCCTCTGGAATTTTGTCTGTCTGTCAAATTTCTTGGATGATTTGAGTGATTTATTAAGGAATTTGGACCAAGGTTCTTAATTCTACAATTCCATATTCTCCCGATGACTTATTATTTTTGAGCTTCTTAATGTGACTACAAATTTAATGTGACTACAAATTTCTTCTTGAGCCGGCGGTAGTAAAGTTTCATTCGTGTGTTCTGGTTGTAATCTGGGAAATATGGTACTTGGTTGTGAGCAATTTGGAAGTTGTGAGAAATATTTAGCTACTTCTTGACAATTTTCTTTGTTAGTTAGTGCCAATTTTCCATTTTGTTTCCTGGAACAGAGGTTTCGTAGAGTATATCCTTTGATACTTTTTGTAAAGGTAGTGTGTTTTGTGGTTCCGAAAGTCTTCTTCAATTGAGTTTAGTTGTTCATTAAGATATTTTCTTTTAGTTTGGCTAAGTATTTTAGCTGTCTGCTTTCTGACTTCGAATAATTTCTCTTGTGTGGTTTCTGATTTGCCACAATTATTGTTTAAGAAGGCTCGCTGTCTCTCTTCTATTGAATTCCACCATGGGTGCTTGAATTTTTTCTTTAATGGGATAAGTTCTCTTGTTTTCCGCGTAATTTTCGTTTGGAAATCTCTCCAGTTGTTTGTAGGTTGGTTTTCCCATATTTATGTAATTTCTGATTCTTGGAATTTTTCAAATCAAATTTGGGAATTAGCGTTTTCCTTCGGCATTTTCTCTTCGTTATAATTTAATTTTGACGCAGACTCTGTATTTGCCCCTCTGCGGACTTGTACGTCGTGTACTTCTTTGTGGAAATGATAGGAGATCGCGCCATGGTCTATTCGAAATTCATCTAGCTGAAGGATCGGGCATGGGCACGTTTTTTTGCTTCTTATAGTTCTTTCGAAGTGAAGCAATTATAAATAATAATGTGGCAGATGACTTAGTACTGACGTTTGGCGCCGTGCAGGGGCGACGCAGCCAGTAGGCCAGTGGGCGGGTATTTGCATCGACTTCATTAGCAGCAAGCGGGGCCTCATCACGCGCAAACGCTGAGTGCTCTGCAGCTGCCTGCGCGCCTTGCTCGCCTCACAATCACCGCTGCAACTCCTCACCGCCCGATCCCGAGCCACCCTAAATGTCACCATTTCTAAATCACCTCCAACAACCCGTATCAGTCCAATATCTAGGCACGAATAATCGTACGTTTATTGTTCGGGAGCTTTTCTCATTGTTTCTATTCACATCCGTGTCAACGAAGCGCTGAATTCTGCCTTCCATCCTCCACTGACACAAAAACCGTACGACTATACAATTATTCGGCTGTAAACCGCAGTACAGCTGTTGACAGTGCGCTTCTCTTATTTCGAGCCAATGTTAGCACTAACGTCATGGCTATCTCATCATTGATTTCCTACAGTTTCCTGCGCCTTCATCGTAGTAATGTGTGAAATGCGCGCTTTATATGTCCAGTATTACACTCAGGTGACAAAAGTCATCGGATAACCAATAATAACGTGTGGATCTACTTTTACCCGGCGTAGTGCAGCAACTCTACGTTTCATGGACTCAACAAGTCGCAGTAAGTCCCATGCAGAAATCCTGAATCGTGCTTCCTCTAAAACCAACCGTAATTGTGAAACTGTTGCCTGTGCAGGATATTGTGCACGACCAGACCTGGCGATTATGTCCCTTAGACGTTCGATGGGATTCAAATAGTGCAATCTGGGTGGTCGATCATACGCTCGAATGATCGAGAATGTTCTTAAAATGAATCGCGAACAACTGTGGCCCAGAGACATGGAGCATTGTCATCCATAAAAGATCCATCGTTGTTTGGAAACATGAGGTCCATGAATGGCTGCAAATGGTCTCCAAGAAGCCTAACATCGAGAGGACCCTGTCCCTTCCATGTAAGCATAGCCCACACCATTATGGAGCCACCAACAGCTTGCACATTGCCTTGTTGACAACTTGGGTCCATGGATTCGTGGGGTCAGCGCCACACCCGAACCCTACCCTCAGCTCTTACGAACTGAAATCGGGACTCATCTGACCAGGACACGGTTTTCCTGTCGCCTAAGGTTCAGTCGATATGCTCACGAGCCCAGGAGAGGCGATGCAGGCGATGTCGTGCTGTTAGCAAAGGCATTCGCGTCAGTCGTCTGCTGCCATAGGTCCGCAGCTCGTGGTCGTGCGGTAGCGTTCTCGCTTCCCGCGTCCGGGTTCGATTCCCGGCGGGGTCAGGGATTTTCTCTGCCTCGTGATGACTGGGTGTTGTGTGATGTCCTTAGGTTAGTTAGGTTTAAGTCGTTCTAAGTTCTAGGGGACTGATGATCATAGATGTTAAGTCCCATAGTGCTCAGAGCCATTTGAACCATTTTTTTGCTGCTATAGCCAAATTTCGCAACACTGTCGTAACGGTTACGTTCGTCGTACGTCCCACATTGATTTCTGCGGTTATTTCTCGCAGTGCTGCTTTTCCGTTAGCACTGACTACTCTGCGCAAACGCCGCTGCTCTTCCCTAACGATTTCCGAAATGGAATGTTCCATGCATCAAGCTCCAACTACAATTCCGCGTTCAAAGTGTGTTAATTCCCGTCGTGCGGCCATAATCACCTTTCACATGAATCACCTAAGTACAACTGACAACGCCGCCAGTGCACAGCCCTTTTATACCTTGTCTACGCGTTACTACCGCCATCTGTATATGTGCACATCGCCTTCCTACGACTTTTGTCACCACAGTATTTTTAAATTGCCTGTAATCGCAAACATATAACACCTAATGTACACAAGAAGCCAGGGCATGATTGCATGTGAAAGCATTAATTCTTCGCTGAAGTTAAATCTGTTCACAAGCAGCATTTTTCTTATATCTTTCAAGGAGTAAGGCGGGCTATTTATGCTCCGATCCGTTATAGAAATCGGTTGTTTTCTGAGCAGGACTCAGGGCTTCCCAACTGGAGATATTTGGGAGGCGATTTCCAGTTCCGGCATTTGCATTATAACCAAGTAAAACGTGCCTAAAGCCGTGGTTGGAACCATAGGACTAGACAACAATATGGGGACCCAGTATGTCTGTCTGTATATACATGGGGAAAAAAAGTCGATTGTTTGCTCGACACATACAGCAGCGCATGTGAGTGGGCTAAATTGTCAAATCAATAACGTGATCAGCACCAGGAGAGAAAGAAAGGCGTGGAAATAGAAATGCTGGAGTTAAGGAAATACAGCTGTATTAATAAACGTTACCACATAATTCAATTCAGTTTCGCACCGCCACCAACTGAACGAAATTATGGCTTACGGACTATAGCACCACTTTTTGTGACGAGATTCAGGACTTATTAGCAAACAAAAATCAACACTTTGGACTTAAAAGAACGAAATCGTCAGATGCAAAAGCAACTTTGAAAGTATTCGTTAATTTGCAGCGGCAGAAATGTATAGCGAAACGCACGAAGGCCAACTATTACTGAAATGAACAGCAGGGCACCCTCAACGTAAATAAATGCGGCATGATGTGCATGAATAGGAGGAAACACACCTTACATCTTCCAACTACACTGTTAGCTGTCAATCACTGGGAACAGTAACAACGGTGAGATCATTACGAGCGTCCGCCAGGAGCAACGAAAGGTATAATGAGTACAGAAAACTAATTGTAAGAATAGCAGATGTCAGGTTGAAATTCACTGGAAGACGGCAAAGGAACTGTAATTCATCCACAAAAGAAGACACAGAGTCTTGAGTAGAGAGAGAGAGAGAGAGAGAGAGAGAGAGAGAGAGAGAGAGGGGGGGGGAGGGGAGGGGGGAGGGAGCGCGAGTGGTATTAAAAGTATCGTCCGCCATTCTTCGTAAGGGGCCTTGCGGAGTATTAGATGCAGATGAAGATTATTTCCGAAGTGCACGTGAATATTTAATACGATGTACGTCCTGCTAAGTACAGGCGCTGACGTAAATGCATAAATGTACTGGAACGGTATTAACAGGAAAGCGGCTTCCGTGAAACGCGTTATTAGCCGACAGAGTGGGGAGTGCTGGCGATGGCAGCTGCCTCACACTATTTCCTGCTGCCGGTGCCGCTTTGGCAGCCAGCAAGCTGATAGCGACGGGAATTTCCGCACGTTCTTCAGAAAAACTCCATAGCAAAAAGTGCTACCTACGGAAAGCGAACGACGACAGCACGCACACTATACAGTTGACGTCTCTCTCTTACATATCTGACATACTCATTACTGCACTCCGATGCAGAAACTGGCCTGAAACGCTAGTTCCAGATATTTCTTTGCATTCAATTTAAATTTATCAAAAAAAACTAACTCCGTCTACAGGCCGCAAGCGACCCATCGGGACCATCCGACCGCCGTATCATCCTCAGGTGAGGATGCGGATAGGAGGGGCATGGGGTCAGCACACCGCTCTCCCGGTCGTTATGACGGTTTTCATTGACCGGAGCCGCTACTATTCGGTCGAGTAGCTCCTCAATTGGCATCACGAGGCTGAGTGCACCCCGAAAAATGGCAACAGCACGTGGCGGCGGGATGGTGACCCATCCAAGCGCCGGCCACGCCCGACAGCGCTTAACTTCGGTGATCTCACGGGAACCGGTGTATCCACTGTGGCAAGGCCGTTGCCTAAATTTATCAAAAGGAAAGACAAACTATTTCTTTTTGTCTCGTTAATGTGTGGTGGTGATCGACAATTCCAGAGTGGAAGAGTTGGCTCCAAATAATAAAATAATAATAATAATATTTGTTAGAGTTTCAAAGCAGTAGCACAGTAGTAAATCTGAATTCTGAACGATATTCTTTTTATGTTAGATCAGAGTGTGCAGTATCGCGTTTATTAAATTCCGACTACGAACAGCCTCTGGAATTATATTTCAAGATAATGTTTTCAACAGCTGTAGCCTAACACCAGTAACTTCTGGCGTCGTTATGTGACCGAAAACGAAACGTTGAACGTCCGTTACGACACCGACGCAAAACTGCAGTTACAATGGTGTACCGTCAGAGGAGAAACTGCGTCGAAAAGAGATAAAGCCGGTTTTTTCATACATAAAATGATGGCGACAAGTTTCCGAAATCCTCCCTCAGGGGATTATGACTGATTACCTGGAGAAAATTAGACAGGGACTAGGTCTTGCGATTCTCTATGTCCTATTGTTGCTGATGCACTCTGAAAGTGACGAAGTAACTCTCTCACTTAATATCGTTTATGAGCCGCTTCTATACCAAGGCAAGTGAAAAACAGTAAGATTAGTGCACAAAAATAAATATAAGGCTGATGCACCTCGACAACGCCCTACATCTCATGACTACCGTTGCCACCGAAAAAGTACAAGAGATAGACTTACGAACAACCAGCTCAAAAAAGTTGTGTACCACCTGTATGTCTCCAAACATTTGTGGGATTCCAAAGGAGCACAAATTGGAAGAACAAGTCTTACGAAATAAAAAATTTCAATGTGGAACAGAAATTAAACACTATCCAAAAGTAAGGCAGTTTATTAACAGTGCACCTCTGTGCAGCTGGTTACCATGTTGTTCCACATACAACTTGTTGACTCCTCCTTGGCATGCTGTCCGAAGCTGGTCGGGACGCTGCTGCTCAAACCTGTCCCACAAATCGACGACAGCCCTTCCTGAACTAACACAATGTGTGAGCAAAGTTAAGACGAGGGCGCACTCTAAGTTTTACTCACTCTAGCACAAGTCTACGGATACTGCAGGTTCATTCCTGCGTCCTATAGGAAGATGTTCACGTGGTTGGCAAGGTATGATCGTGTATTATCGTTCGAAAGACCAACTCATCGCTGAAATGTTGACTGTAAGGCAGGACAATATGTTGGAGGATTCTGCTCTAATACTGCAAAAGCCTCGAATGACCCCAAATAGCCATGAGAGCCAACTGACATCCAAACATCATACCAGCCCATGACATGACTGGCACACCTTCCCCCTTCAGACATTTCCTGTACTAGTCGTTGAAGAAAACCCGACGCCACTGCCAGATTCTATTGCAGGTGTTCCCTTCCCCATCTTCTTAGAGAACCACGCATCTAGAAGGTTTGTACTGTCATTTATATATCTGTTTATTGTATGGTGTCTACAGAGGTAATAAATTTCATACGTTTTCAAATATAAAGCATTTACGTACTAAGAATCCCACAGCATCGGCAAAAACGGCATTACAATAAATAAAATTTAAAGGATACTGAATGTTTAATGATGATTAAGTTATTTCGTTTTCAGATAGCACTTCATTTTTCAATGTGTACGATGTCCAGTGAGTTCAGCTATTCAATTGCTTCAGCTGTCGCTGCCAGAAGATCTACCCAAGTATCCCGGAATTTCTGGTGTGGAAATTCCGTAACTATGTGCTGTATTGTTTCTTTTGAAGCGCCACAGTCGCACTGAGGATTTTCAGCGATTTTCCACTTCAAAAGCATAGCTTTCGTTCTGGCATGCTCTGTTCCGATTCTGTTCACGCGGATCCACGATTTCCGAGGCAAACTCATTCCTGGTAGAGTCTTGGTTGGATCAGTGTAAGCCGCTTAGTTGTGGTTCTCAAACGATACCCATTCTGATCTCCATTGTTCTTCCGAATTATATTTGCGCGGAACGTTGTTCCAAATAAATTTTCTCGTGTAGCTGCTGCCTAAGGTGAGAAGTGGCACTATTCGATAGAATGGATAGCCATGGAAGAAGCGTGGATTTAAGTGTTCCAGATATCAGCCTCATTGCATCATTTAGATATATATCTATCTTCTTAACATGACAGCTCACACACCAGCATTGATCAGCACAAGAATAGAGCACTGCTTGTGGCGCTAAGCGTAGTGTCTTCACGTGTGCTCTCCAGCTTGTTCCACAACTTTTTCTAATCAAGCTATTTTTGGTTTTCAGTTTTTGCTGTGTAGTTCCAAAGTATTTGTTTTAAAGTGAAGGAGCGATTTAAGTATAATCTAAGGGTTTTGGAAACTGACTGTGTTACACGCTTGTAACATAAAAGAATTATGTTAGTTCTCTACGTTCTGTGTGGTTGCTCAGGAGGAAACAGCATACTTCAGCTTCCTGAGGTTTCGGGCGTCCTTGTCATATTTACATACGATATGTAGATCCCTAATGAATATTCACTTCCCTCGCTCATAGTCCTTAGATTCTGTGGTTATCCCCATGTCATTATCCCAACAGAATTCTTCGCAGTTTATATCCGAGACGTCACTTGTATATAGACTGACAACCGCCTATGTTCACCGTCAACGTGCAATAACCACTCACAGACGGCAGGTGGTAGCATTAGCTGTGGTGGGTGTATAGAGCTCGGAAAAAGGTGTAGTCGTTATCGTACTTTGGAAACGGAGCGATTTATCTGACGCCCATAAGGACATGATCACTGGCTTTCGGGCAAAAAGTGGAAGCATTTCCGAAACGGCTATGTTTGTGTACTATTCACGTGCTGCCCTGTTTAAGGGCATAGTGCATGGCTAAATGGCGCTATCCAAGTCCGGCGCTGAGGCAACTGTGGTGCACCACGAGCGATAGATGACGGGGATAAACGACGGCTGCGGATATGCTTGCGGGCGAATAGACGTGCAAGTGTAATGTGCTGCGAATACATAGAAAGATAGATCCCTTATCATTTAGCTACAAAATAGCAGGTCAGCAACTGGAAGCAGTTAATTCCATAAATTACCTGGGAGTACGCATTATGAGTGATTTAAAATAGAATGATCATATAAAGTTGATCGTCGGTAAAGCAGATGCCAGACTGAGATTCATTGGAAGAATCCTAAGGAAATGCAATCCGAAAACAAAGGAAGTAGGTTACAGTACGCTTGTTCGCCCACTGCTTGAATACTACTCAGCAGTGTGGGATCCGTACCAGATAGGGTTGATAGAAGAGATAGAGAAGATCCAAAGGAGAGCAGCGCGCTTCGTTACAGGATCATTTAGTAATCGCGAAAGCGTTACGGAGATGATAGATGAACTCCAGTGGAAGAGTCTGCAGGAGAGACGCTCAGTAGCTCGGTACGAGCTTTTGTTAAAGTTTCGAGAACATACCTTCAGCGAAGAGTCAAGTAGTATATTGCTCCCTCCTACGTATATCTCGCGAAGACACCATGAGGATAAAATCAGAGAGATTAGAGCCCACACAGAAGCATACCGACAATCCTTCTTTCCACGAACAATACGAGACTGGAATAGAAGGGAGAACCGATAGAGGTACTCAAGGTACCCTCCGCCACACACCGTCAGGTGGCTTGCGAAGTATGGATGTAGATGTAAGTGTAGATGTAGAACTGTTTATGACCGTCCAGATGAACCAAGGGGCCACCAACAATGTTTCCTCAATGACCGTTCAGCGAACGTTGCTGCGTATCGGTCTCTGCAGTAGGCGCCTGGTCCATGCACCCATGCTGAATGCTGTTCATCGGCGACGAAGTTTGAAGTTTGCACGCCAATACCGCAACTGACTGGCAACAGTGTCCTTTTCAGATGAATCACATTTTATGCTCCATCGGAAAGATTGCCGTTGGCGTGTATGGCGTGAAACATATGATTGCAAACAAGGAGGGAATAATACGGCCTGTGGGATGTTTTCGTGGCATTCCCTCCGTGATCTCGTCATTCTGGAAGGCAAAATGGATGAACTTGTTTACTAGCATTGTTTTGCCCAACCCCTGTACCTTCTCAGCTATCGACCTTACGGTCTCTTTCCCCAATCTCCAGGCACAGTGGTCAATCTTTGTAACAGTTATCACGTTACAGTGATCCTGTCACTTATTTTTTACCGCTCAGTGGAGCAGTTGGCACTTTGGCCGCTCTGAAGCGCCAACTGGCATTCTTATATCTCTGCCGTTACCTTCGTCCATTGTCCTTCAGACAGCATCGACGAGGCAATCAGAAATGATTCCGATGCAGTGACCCACACCGCTGGACCTACTACCACCTGTTTCTATGGGCTTCTTCCATCAGTAGCTGGTATCATGAGGGACCATAGACATTGGCACAACTACTCAGTACTATGGAAGGGCCCTGCAGCGTCTCAACTGACATCCTGTGCAGATCACACTTATCACTTTTGAGTGACTCCGTGCAAAGGCTCGCTACCTAATTAAATGCAGTAAGAAGGAATGCTCTCCCTTGGGAACATATTCCTCTTCATTCCAGACGTGGACCAATCTCCGTAGTGAACTGGGCCGTCAAAGATCAAACGCTACTGGGACTACTCCCTCATATTTCTACCAGTGCATCGGTTCTTGCTAAACACCTTGCGACCCACTTTGTGACTCTGTCGGTTGTCTCTTCTTACCAAGCTACATTGCTACTGCATAAAATTTAAGGCAGCTCAATATCCTTCACCCCTGCAACGTCGAATTATACAGTGACCCTTTCACTGACTGAGAACTGCTTCAGGCCCTTGACTTGTCACATAGTATGGCCACAGACCCTGATTCGATTGATAATCAGATGATACAAAATCTGAAAGCGGCTCACAGTCTCCATCTACTCAGGGTCTGCAACTGTATTTGGCTATAAGATTCTTTCGCTTCGCAGTGGGGAGAGTCATCATCTCAATTCTTAAACCAGACAAAATCTCAAGGTCTCTCATCAGCTATCAACCGACTAGCCACACAATGATTTCTGGAACCTGCTTGAAAGTATCTCGAATCACAGGGCGTTTTGTCTCCATATCAATGTACTTAGTTGGGAATGGTTTATTAATAACGCGCTCGATCCCCATTTGCCTGTAATACAACAGCGATTCTTCTTGGAATACTGGCATATAATAACTGTATAGTCTCCGGTGGAATGTTATGCCACTCTTCGATCAAAACCTCTTCTAACTCCTGTAGTGACCGAGGGAGGCGGAAATTTGCTCTGGAGTCTGCGCTCCAATACCGCCCACAAGTGACCGATATGTTCAAGTCCGGGGACTGTGCTGACCAGGGAAGACGCTGCAGTTCAAGTGCATGCTCCTCATACCACGACTGTACTGTCCTGGCTGTGTGAATGGGTGCATTATCATCTGAAATGTGGCATCATTGCTGGGGAACAAAACTTGAATTTCGGGGTGCACCTGATCACCTAAAATGTTCACATTATCGTTGACTGTAACACGGCCTTTTAGAGTAATGATGGGATCAGCAGAATACCATGATATGGCTGGCCACAACACCACACTTCCACCTCCATCCTTAACTGTTGGAATCAATCAATCAGTTCTTTTGCTGTAAGCCCGGCCCGATGTTGGAAATAACTAAAACGTTGACTCGTCGGACCATATGACGTGTTTCCAGTGATCAGCCGTCCAGAATTTATGCTCATGACACCATGTTTCATGCTTCTTTGCGTTGGTTGTCGTCACTAATGGTTTCGATAGAGCAGCTCGTCCACGAATATTCGCTTTATGGAGTTCTCACCGGACAGTGTCGATAGATACGGTGTCTCGAAGATGGCTATTGAGCTCTGCAGTCACTTTAGCCGCCGTAGTTTTGTGTTGTTTTGACACAATGCGTGTTAGCGTAGGATTATTTGTGTCATTTAGTTTCGACTTGCTCCCACTATTACGTTTTCACGATCATGTCTTTCCATGTTTTGTGTAGGCTGTCATGACTGTTGAAATAGTTGCTCTTGAAACATTCAATAAGTTGGTTGTCTTCGTTACTGATTCTCCACCTAATCGGGAGCCCACAATCTGCCCACTTTGGAACTCTGCTAGGTCTTTCACTGCACGTCAACCTCGGCCTCTGATTGCAAATACGAAGCGTGCACTACTCGTAAACAAACTGCACTGATGCCTAGTCCGTATTGAACACCCACAGTCCAGCGAGACACATGCCTTACCTGTGTTGTTGACCGTCAAACACAACCATCCCATTACTACCATTGTTCACATTATTTTGCCTGTCCCCTGTACCTTGGACAGCACGAAAGGAAGGCTACCGTCATTGAAAAAAGACAAACGAAGATTAGAAAGAAATTTGTCGGTCAGAAAGCTCCAACCCGACGAGATGGTACTCCCCCCCAAAGAGGATGATGTAAAGCGGAGAGACTTATCGGACTGAGATATCCATCTTAAGGGACGGTAACCTGTGATCGCTACGGTTTTTCACACTCTCACTGCTACTGTTGTAGTACATATGAGAATCCACTGAAAGACGACATCTGTATGTACGAAAGTAAAAGCCCTCAAGATGCTCTCTAGGGATCAGTTTGGTCCCCGAGAGCTAGCACAGTAACCTCATATAGTTAAGGTATTGGTCACCAAAGAACTGTGTTTCTTGAAGAGCAACACAGATTGTTGAACACGAGGTAATTACTTATTGCAGTTGGCAGTAATATCAATTGCAACCCTATTGAATTTTCATTTTAAGTGCGTCCTAGTCAAGGATGAAGGAGCCATGGGGTCTGGTCACACCTCAGGAATTGCTGCCTGTCATCACTGGGAGCGGAACAATCGACAAACATCGATTCTGATGGCGTAACGGTGGGGGTGGATTGGGGGAATCAGACGCCCTGGGGCCACTGGAATAGACTCTCCAAAGATTCCTTCTTTTCATCCTTAGCTACTTTACAGGTTTGGGACTCTTCAGGGGTTATCTGCTGTGGACATAGGAACTGAAGAGGAGTGTGCAGCGCGGTGACCTCAAATTCTTGGCTTCTTCAGCCACTGGTTGGTGTTAAAGTTCAGTGGAGAGCGTTCGCTACCGGAAGCCCAGTCACTGGTAAACGTCAAAGTCAGAAGCAGGGAGTTGAGGTCCCCGAACATGGTGCTGCTGGAACCACAGCTAATTTACCAGCGCGACCACCAGCAGTCGACATTAAGGGAATGATGGGAGTAAGTATTCAAGGTACCGCTGATGACCTGAAAAAAGTTGCAAAAATCGATATCACTGGGATGGGATATAAGCAATCGTACTTTTTCCAGGCTTCAAAACATGAGATGTGATAAGAGACATTAAGTTCCTGGATTTTACACGCCGTAATTGGATAGCACACTTCAGGCATTGGTGTGGGTGACCACCTCAGCAATTGACACATAATGGTGGTTGCTCACATGGGCGTCTCCACGAAGTGGATAACCACTGTCTCCCCAAATTAGGTTGATCGTGCAATGGAAGACATATGCACACTGCAGCAGTTGTGGGAAATACGGTCTCACATCACAATGGTAGACAATTATTTTGGCTCTCTCAGGAAGCGAATGCCCTCTCAGAAGGGAGGATGAACGCTCCGATGGCAACCTTGTTGTCTAGCGGGTTTCAACATACACGATGTACAAAGTTGATACCTGCCGCGCGGGATTGGCCGAGCGGTGTAAGGCGCTGCAGTCATGGACTGTGCGGCTGGTCCTGGCGGAGGTTCGAGTCCTCCCTCGAGCATGTGTGTGTGTGTGTGTGTGTGTGTGTGTGTGTGTGTGTGTGTGTGTGTGTGTGTGTGTGTGTGTTTGTCCTTAGGATAATTTAGCTTAAGTAGTGTGTAAGCTTAGGGACTGATGACCTTAGCAGTTAAGTCCCATAAGATTTCACACACATTTGAACAAAGTTGATACCTCGCTTCTCCAAATTTTCCTATAATTCATCCTATTGCAGCGTCGAAGACTCCTGAAAAATTAAACCCTGTACCACATTCAAGCTCTTATCGGGTGCTACAGTGACAGATACGCCACCAAGTTACTTGCAAGAGAATAATGCTCAGAAGTGGATAGGATTCACTATTTCAACTAAGACGGAAACATTTCATAGTTAGGTGAGAGAATAGATTTATCCAAATACATTTTCGATATTCTCCACGATGAAAACTGACTTAATAGGTAGAAACGACCCTCCATCAGTCCACAAGCAAACCAGACAATGGTTAGGACCAAGTTTCTACATTTCCCTTAATTTTGTTTTTCTCCCACGGCATGGCAATGGGGCAAAGTCCTTGGCTCGCAACGATCCTCAATGAAGAATTCCGCTCTGTATTACGAAGCCGGCAGAGCCTCACGGCCACCGACTGAGATATCCACCATGATGCACATTACTTCGAACAATGTTGGTGGGTTGGCAGTGGCCATCTGCCTTGATGGGCAGTTCCAGTGCTACCAAACGGACACGCACCTACTTCTCGGCATACTGTGGGAGGTAACAGCTCGGGCCTCCATAGTGTACGCCCTGAGTAGTTAGTGGGCTAATACCACACGGGTACCTGACGACATCCTCCCCCCTTCCCTCGCATGGACTGGCTACTATGTTGGCTATTTAGCGACCTTCTTCTCACTGCCCGTTCTTCTGTATAGAATTCTGATAAGGTGGTGGTCAAACACAGATCTAGGCACCAAATATGAGTTAAACGAAGTAAAGTAAATAAAAGTAAAAAAGTTCATAATCGTTGTACTACCAACAAGATAGGTTTTCAACAGGTAATCTGTCCTATAGACCAAGTCTGAGAGCCACAGTGTACGATGGCGGGATAGGAAAGGACGAAATACCGAAATGGCTCAGGGCTCCATGCCCGTCATGCACATACTCACAAAAGAGTTGTCAGCCCCCTGGGAGGTAAGAGACACTTTGGGTCACTACATAATACTGCTTCTAATTTTGTGTTCCTTTCTATATAGATCTTTACAATCATATTTATCACCTTACTTCGCGTGATTCTAATTTTCGTATTTGGTTCGATCTTTTAGAAAGTATCCTCAGCTGGTACTAAACTGTAAGTCAGAATCGCAGTGACACATTGGATTTTGTGGGGGACTGCTTCCATAAGCCGATCCTGCAGAGCCTAATACACGTTGGTTCAAATGGCTCTGAGCACTATGGGACTTATCATCTGTGGTCATCAGTCCCCTAAAACTTAGAACTACTTAAACCTAACTAACCTAAGGACATCACACACATCCATGCCCGAGGCAGGATTCGAACCTGCGACCGTAGTGGTCACGTGGTTCCAGACAGAAGCGCCTAGAACCGCACGGCCACACCGGCCGGGCTCATACGAGTATTTGGACAATTTAAGAAAAGCCTTTTCAAGAAATTCGTGTATTTAAAAGGACGAGGTCAAAATACCACGATTCTGGTGACTAGTCTCACTTAAAATATGTTTTAGTTACTGTTAATAAGTTAAAACACGGATAACGGTACACTGGTAACTTTTTAATATCTTGCCTAAACAAAATCCAATTCCAATAAGCAATACTCTGATCAAACGGAATCGTTTTAGATATATCACAACAACATTGTGTTTGATTTTTTGTTTTGACATTTTTCAGCGACTTCTGTCTTTCTCTGTTTTTAGCCCTTCCACCAACTCGCAAACTAGTTCAATAACCAGGATACACGATTTGCATGCGATCACAACCGGCAATTTGTGAGGGACTCCCAGTTCACTTAAATCTAGTTAATTATCTGTATAGCTTCCTAAGATTGTATCTTAATCATAACACACGTCGTGCGTCTGACGTACTCCCTGTATGACGCCACGGGGATGATGTCACTAGCCATTGAAATAAAAGCAGCAGCCTCAGCTGAAAGGGGCAGTTGTGGTAACGGTCTTACTTGACACAATATCGATGAGTGTAGGTAGCAGACGCTTTGACAGCTATAGACGCGCATGTTTTAAGATAGCGATGTATAGTTTTTTCCCAGGGTGAAGGTGTCAACGGTGAGGGCAGTGATATATTTCACTGCATCGTACTCGTGTTGTTGTTTTTCGACTGATCAACGGTAAACAAACATTAGTCGAAGAGTTATCTATAAATTTAAGACTATTTAAAATACACTGCCTGACAAAAAGAGTTCAGCATCCAGGAGACATGGTCCGATGTTAATGTAACTTCGTACATGTACACATCATCGGCGGGTATGTAAATGATTCGAGTCGCCATCTCTGCGACATACAGAGCGTCCACCAGATTGCATCAGTGTTGTTACCAGGCCTGGGAGGGTATATAAGGGAGTGTGAACTGTGTCAGATGTTGAGTGTTCACTGTAAAGGTCATGGACACGCAGCGTAAGCGCAGGAGACAGTGTCATCAGCGCTTGATAAGTGTTTGACAGGGGCCTCACTGTGTGTCTCCATTTAGCAATATGGACGAATCGTACAATATCCAGATTAGTGTGGCAGTCGCATGTGACTGTCACGTGATGCTATACTGCACGCGAAAGTGAGGACACGCCTACTCGTTGTCAAGTTTCCGGTCGACCACGTCTGACCACGACAGGGGAGGATCGCCGTACTGTGAACCAATCACATCGTAATCCCTTCACAACTGCACCCGCCACCTGAGAATAAATAACGGACTCGTGCACCATTCTGTCATCCTCCACCATTAGTCGGAGACTAGCAGCAGCCAGGCTAGGGAATTACTGTGCCATGCGTTAACACAACACAAACCGCTGCGTTTGCAGTGGTGCCGTGACCGGAAAGTATGGACTGTTGATAAATGGCATCGCACTGTGTTCAGCGATGAATCGCGGTTCTGCATTACCCCAGATAACCATCTCGGCGAGTACAGCTGCGACCTAGGGAGGGGTCCCATTCTTCCTATGTTTTGGAGAGGCATATCGATGTTACTCCTGCGTCCCCATATGCTACCCCTCGTACAACTGTTTCCTGGTACCATGTATCAACAGAACAATGTTCATCCACACATGGCACGTGTGTCGATGAACTGTCTACGTGATGATAAGGTACTCCCGTGGCCAGATGGATCCGCAGATCTGTCTCCGGTAGAACCGGTGTGGTATCAGTTCGGACGTCAACAACGTCTCAGTGTTAGTATTCATGACATCAAGGATTAGCTAACACATCTGCGTCTCAGCTTGTCTCAGGAGAGGATACAACGGCTTAATGTTACCCTTACCAACCTAATTAGTGCATGCTTTCAGGCCAGATGGGGAGCAACGTCATACAGATAAGTGGGCTTATACTACCAAGTTGTTTCTAAATCTGATACTATTTTCTAAGCACTGCAATAACATCATATATTCTGTCAACCCGTTACGTTTCATTTCGGTTTCACCTCTCCTTCTGGGTGCTTCACTTTTTTTGTCAGGCATATTAACGGGAAAGTGGAACTGTAACTCTGTGACAACCAATGCCCACGAGATAATTACGAGAATCGTTCAATAAGTAATGCCCCATTTTTTTTCTCAGAACATATTTATCGTCAAGAGTCAGAATTTCGTGACAATATACATCAACATGTCTTGTCCATGTTCTATTTTTGTACGTAGTCTCCATCACGTTCTATGGCTGTACGCCAACGTTGTGGAAGAGCATGTATTCCCTGCTGGTAAAGCCGGCCGCTGGTGGCCGAGCGGTTCTGGCGCTACAGTCTGGAACCGCGCGGCCGCTGCGGTCGCAGGTTCGAATCCTGCCTCGGGCATGGATGTGTGTGTTGTCCTTAGGTTAGTTAGGTTTAAGTAGTTCTAAGTTCTAGGGGACTTATGACCTCAGCAGTTGAGTCCCATAGTGCTCAGAGCCATTTGAGCCAGCCTGCTGGTAAAAGCTCTTGTCCTGTAGGCGCAGTCACGTTTTCACTGCATGACTGACACTCGTCATCTTCGAAGTGTGTTCCCCGTAGAGAATCTTTAAGCGGCCCAACGAGATGGAAGTCAGAGGGTGCCAGGTCTGGATTGTAGGGTGGATGAGGCAATGATGTCCAACCCAATTTGGCGATGTGTTTCCGGGTTCTCAGACTTCGTATGGGCGTACGTTGTCGTGCTGGAGCAAGATTTCTGCTGGATTCTTGTTCGATGGAACACGTCGGAAACGGTTCTTGAGTTTATTGAGAGTCTTCACGTATGGCTCTGAATTGATGGTTGACCCTCTTGGCATCACATCCACGATAATGACGCCATCGTAATCCCAGAAGACCGTCACCATGACTTTTCCGAAAGAGGGGATTGTCTTGAATTTCTTCTTTTGTGGTGAGTAAGGATGATGCAACTCCATGGACTGCTTTTTGTTTCCGGCGCAAAGTGGTGCATCCAGCTTTCGTCCCCCGTAACGATCCGTGGCAGAAAGGCCTCTCTGTCGGTCTCAAAACGCTCCAAGAATTCAGATGAAATGGCCTTTCTTTGAATCTTGTCCGCTGTGAGCACTCGCGGAATTCATCGTGAGCACCTCTTTGAAAATCCGAGAGTCTCGATCATTGCAGACGCACTTCCAATGCTGACCAACAACTGTACAGCCAATCGTAGAGTTGCGATGGGCCGGTCGGCGCGAATAATGGCATCCGCACAATTCAGCATGTCTGAAACAGTGGCTGTGACCGGACGTCCCGAGCGTGGCTGATCATGGAGCTCTGTTTCTGCATTTCCTGAGGCTGGAACTTTCTTTACCCATCGCCCTACTGTATTCGTATCAACTGCAGCATCGTCTTACACTGTACACAAACGTTTATGGATGTTCACCACGGTTTCTTTTTCTGCACACAAGAATTCAATAACAGCACGCTGTTTGTAACGTGAGTCGTATGTAGACGCCAATTTGACGTTGTACTATGGCTCTGCCATCTGCCAGAACGGTTCGAGACTTCACCGGTGCACAGAACAAACATCAAATGTGAACCACCAACAAGGACGTTTGTCTATGTACATCAATGAATTTTTAAAAGAATGTGGGGCAGTACTTACTGAACGACCCTCGTGTATCCACAGGAGTTTTGCATTTGAGCATCTACTAAGGAGATCTCTCCTTTTGTGAACTAAAGGACAATAAACTATATATAGAGTACAGTAAGATATAAAGAGCTGGTAAGTGCTATTTTAGAACGGGCAGTGAAACGATACACTAGCAGAAGGTGACCTAGATTACACTGCATTACCTAAATGTTACAGAGAATGGTCGCTGCAGTTACAAGCTGGAGAGACTAGATGACTACACAAAACATTCTACTGCGAAGCAACCACGGAGACGATTACGACTTTTTCGTGAAAGGCACAAGTAGTGCGTTTATATTATGCCCCTTCATCTTTATTGCGGTAAGTACGAAAGAACAGCATCTGTAACTAAGAATCTTTTTCTCACTTGTCCTCACTTAATGATGTTCTAAGTTACAAAATTAATATATTTGCAGTAAGGCACCCTATAATGTCTTTCAGTATCACCGTGAATACCGCAATATTCTGCATAATGTTTGGCTGAAAATTTGACGATGTTGCATCAGTTCCGCGAATAAGGAAACACGCAGCGGCAGTTCTCATTAAGGAGTGGCACGGGAGCTGAACCAGTAACGTAATACACACAGCGAGGAACTGTAGCTGAGCACGGCCCCGAAGCAAAAAGACATTGCTGTGCACATGTAGGCCTGTTTGCATCAGAGAGCTAGTTGGCTCCCCGTGGTAAGAGCAGTCCTGTGCTGAAGATCAAGACAGGCATCGAGGTTATGAGAACGAACAATGTCCGCCCCACGTATGACAAACCCATTTTTTCCTAGATATTATAAATCACACAGAAAGAACGAAGTAATTAGGAATGCTCAAAAGTAAGGTCGAAATTGTTACATTGCTCAGACAATATTATCAGTAAGATGATTACATCTGTCAAACAACTTTGTAATATATACAGTAGTAAACCACTCTTTGTAGCACTTAATACTGGACTGCAAGTGACAACAATTTTCAATTGTTCATTTTTGAGCGTGCGTTTCAAGCGAAATATCCTTCGCTCCTAAAGCCAGATAAACAGGCCTGAGTTTCAAATACGGACGTTAGATCACATGATAAATCGAGCAGCAGTTTGTAAGTACAGTAGTGTTTATCAGAAGGTGCGGAAACAATTGGCTGCATGAGAATAAAGGGCAAATGCCGTTTCATTGATGACTGTATTAAATTGTCAAAACAAACCAAAACAATAAGACAAAAGAACTCGAAATACACTTCACAACGCAGACGAAAAGACGTTGCTGACGTAGCTGGGAGGAGACGTCTTCCGATGTTATGAAAATGTACTGGTGTAGGAAAATAGAATAACGTAAGTCAATGTCGTCTTCGTGAAGGAAGGAAAGAAAGAAAGAAAGAAAGAAAGGGAGAAATACTTCTCTAAACGCAACATGTGCGCACGGCTCAGATTTCACTTCAAACTTATTTCATGCTGTAGCCGAAAAGTTAAAAATTTCTTGAAAATGTTTCAACATTTGCAAATATTAAACAGCAAAACCTTCAATGTTATGAAGACGCTGTCTATGTACAACTAAAGCAAGCAGTGCAATTTAAATACACAAAAAACATTTGAAAATGCAACGAATTATTTGTAGTACGAAATAGCAAAGACTCTTACAGAAATTTCTCTTGGCAGCAGTTTCCATGTCCTCGTCAAGAAACTACGAAAATCTCAAGTTTATTTGCGTCAATACGTATAATGCCACTTCAAAGCAAGTTACGCAAAACCGCTTCATATCACATAGCTCCTATAGCGTTGACTACCGTTTATGCCGACAGACACAGAACAGGGAAGGTAGGTAACAAATACGACGAAAATTCTCATGGAAAACGTTGTATGAGCAAAGATCTAAAATTTTAATAATAAAGAGAGTGCAGACGGGTATTCGCGTACAGCAGACGGGTACGTCATTTTCTAAGTCACGAAGTTTTAGACACATTTAGAATTTATTGTATCGAACAGCACAATATTATCCAGCACAACAGCTCGGCCGGTTACGTGGTGAAGAATGACGCAGAAGCTGTTCGAAAGTGAACTTTTCTCTCCTTGTCGAACTTTCTTTCGCGGACTTGAATGACACCGTATGTGAGTTGTTGGTTCGCATGACAAAGATCTCTTACAAATTCAGTATCTTACACTCCTTTTGAAATTGTGAAGATTTTAAGGATAAAATCGAGGGAGCGAAGGGGTATCTACAACTTGTACCTAAATAAAAATCAGTTCAAAGAGTTGAACGACATGAAAGAGAGGCAGTAGTTGAGAAAGGACTCCAACGTGATTCAAATGGCTCTGAGCACTATGGGACTTAACATCTGTGGCCATCAGTCCCCTAGAACTTAGAACTACTTAAACCTAACTAACCTAAGGACATCACACACATCCATGCCCGAGGCAGGATTCGAACCTGCGACCGTAGCAGTCGCGCGATTCCGGACTGAGCGCCTAGAACAGCTAGACCACCGCGGCCGGCGACTCAAACGTGTTTGAACCGTGTAGCCCGAGTTCTTCAGTTTTTAAATTGAGCAAGAGGTAGGGGAAAACGAAAAGAAATTTGGAAAAGGACTTTAAGCTCAGGGAGAAGAAATAAACTTGCCGATCAGATTGTGATTGTCAGAGACGGTTAAGGGTGGTGGTGGTGGTGGTGGTGGTGGTGGTTAGTGTTTAACGTCTCGTCGACAACGAGGTCATTAGAGACGGAGCGTAAGCTCGGGTTAAGGAAGGATGGGGAAGGAAATCGGCCGTGCCCTTTCAAAGGAACCATCCCGGCATTTGCCTGAAACGATTTAGGGAAATCACGGAAAACCTAAATCAGGATGGCCGGAGACGGGATTGAACATTCGTCCTCCCGAATGCGAGTCCAGTGTGAGACGGTTAAGGACTTGGAACATCGTTTGGATAGTGTCTTGATAAGAGGTTAAATGACAATCATCTTCAACGAAAGTAAAATAAGAGCACTGCTTTGCAGTCGAATTAAATCAAGTAATGCCGAGAGAACTAGAGCAGGAAATGGGACCTAAGTAGTAAGCGAGTTTTGCTGTATGGGCAAGAAAATAACCTACGATCGCAGAGTGGTAAATGTAAGGAAAGTTTTCCTGGAAAGGGAAACATCTTTACATCGAATATAATTTTAGGGCTAGGAAATCGTTTGCTAGAAGTAATTGTTTGGAGTGTAGTATTCTATGAGTGTGAAACGTGGACGACAATAAGTACAGGTAAGAAGACAATAGAAGCTTCTGAAACTGGATGCCACAGAATAACGCAGAAGATTAGATGGGTACATACGTCAACTAATGACGAGTTATGAATCTAACTGGGGAGAAAAAAAATTATATCACTTTAAATAACTAAAAGAAGGGATAGGTTCGATAAAGCATTAATGAACAGTCGATGCGGTAAAGGAGGGAAGTGACGTGAGGCGTGTGGGTAAAAATTGTAGAGAGAATCAAGGTCTTGCCATAGTACGTAGGCTCCAACGTATGTAGGGCGGCGCAGTTATGTGAGTGAAGATACACGCACATGATGAACTAGCCTGAAGAGTTGCATCAAACCTGTCTACAGACTATAGACCACAATAACATGTTCATCTATAAACTCGACTGTATGAGCAGAAGACGTTTAGAATTAACAGTCTGGCAAGCCTGTACCTACACACGGCAGCGATGTTGTTGTAGCTCAGTACAAAGTGCGCACTCGTTCTAGTTGAGGAACTGGAAGGACTATGTGTGTTCCATAAATGAATGACTACGGAAACGTCTGCACTTTTTAATTATTCGAGGACTTTCGTAATTGAAGTAAACATGAGAAAACGGAACCTTACATAATTATGTTTCTGCTATACGAAAAGATGGATAAATAGAATATGACAAACTGCCTATTGGCTTCTGTCTCGGGTTCTTCGGCCGACGTTCATCTAATGATTTTTCTGACGTTTCGCCAGCACGAGTGGCTGGCATTGTCAAAGCTTCACCCTCCATTGCCGGTGGTTCACCACCGGCAATGGAGGGTGAAGCTTTGACAATGCCAGCCACTCGTGCTGGCGAAACGTCAGAAAAATCATTAGATGAACGTCGGCCGAAGAACCCGAGACAGAAGCCAATAGGCAGTTTGTCAACAAGTGGCCACGAAAGCCTCAACAATTTTTTAAATAGAATACGTTAAAGAACCCAGAGCCTCAAATAACAATCGAAAATCAAAAAGAATGTTGTCCAACTGGAAAGGCCTACGACAGGCCACGTCCAGAGTTGCTACAGAGTGATTCCAGGAACACTCTTCCGAGTTTAAACACTTCCGCTGGCCACCAGATATGTACATTATTCAGCATATCTGGGATGCCTTGCAACTTGCTGTTCAGAAGAGATCTCCACCCCCTCGTACTCTTACTGATTTATGGACAACACTGCTGGATTCATGGCGTCAATTCCCTTCAGCACTACATACATTAGTAGAGTCCATGCCACGTCGTGCTGCGGCACTTCAGTGTGCTCATGGGGGCCCTACACTATATCAGGCAGGTGTACCAGTTTCTTTGACTCTGCAGTGTATATGTTAATGGACCTTCACGCGACACCGTGACGGAGTTCTCCTGCAAGGCTTATTGCCTTCAGGAAGTGTATGCATTCAATACAATGATACGCCGTCACACACAAGTTCGATGCACCTGAACAAATAATGGATCCAGACAGTGAAAGTTTTCAGTATATCTCATGACGGTTGCACCGGCATCGTTCTTAATCTCCTATTGGTTGAAAAACTGGGGGAAAATTATCCCACTTGCTGGATGGATGAATGGCTGGATGAATTGGTTGCATGAGTATCCTGCCTCCTCCCCTCTCCACACCCTGAACTTTCTTCAGTGTTACTCTGTTTGTCAGCAGGAGCCGCTTTGGAGAATCCACTATGATATACCGGGTGATGGTGGCGATGAAGGGCATAGCTGTTCTCATTTAGATTGTGACGACATTGCTGGTATGCATCTGAAACATTTTGGACATACAACGCCATGTTTTTGTTACCGATGGCAGCATGCCATCGCAACTGATCGCCAATGCCACATTTGACCTTGTGATGGAAATTATTGGTGCTCCTGAGGGACGTGGCTTTTTCGGAATAACTTAAAGAGCATCGCTAACCAGCGAAGATTGCTATCGTAAGCACACTTCTGTATACAGGGTGCCTCAACGGTTAGTATTCAACGATATAACAGAAACGACCAGTCGAAGCAGAAAAGTTTAGTAAACATGGCTCTAAAATGCATATATTAAGAGCTAGGAGCAGCATGTCACCTTTGTTACTGTGAAACATCTCTTCCAGTGAACAGGTGTTCATGGCTCTTAAGATATGCATTTTATAGGCCACTTTTACCAGACTTTTTTGCTTTGAATGTTAATCCAAATGAGCCCAATCTACCAGCTGCGTATCTACGTAAGTAATATGATTCTCTCTCTCCCACGATATGTATGCGTAAATATTTGTGTGTGATAGTTTTATGCCATAATCCTTTGTTTTACAAAAATAGCGAGCAAATCCTAGACACTGCCCACACCTACAGTTGGCTTTTTGTCATGGGGCATTGTGTCAGGGAGAGCCAGATCCCTGATGAGGAAGTGCCCGGGCCTTGTGCAGATGATGGGGATTTTGCGAGGGAATGTATAAGCTCTTTCTCAGCTATGAGCACAAAGGGAACGGGTCTACTAAAGGATGACCCAATACGTAAGACTGATGACCATCGATGTTAAGTCCCATAGTGCTCAGAGCAATTTGAACCAATACCTAAGTGGTAATTCATACTTCTACAATAACAATTCACACTTGCCAATGCTTATATATTTTTGTTTCTATGTGTACCTGATAACGATATTGCGATGGCTGAATGGGTTGATACCACAGCCATCGGCACTGAACATAACCAGATGGCTGAGATATTTCCATCCCATCCTATGACACCATTCTAGAATGTGAGTTCGCAGGGATGGACGCCAATTATAGACAATCGAATAGGTAAGTATTAATTCATATCACAATAATGTCCGCGGCTCGTGGTCTTGCGGTAGCGTTCTCGCTTCCCGCGCACGGGGTCCCGGGTTCGATTCCCGGCTGGGTCAGGGATTTTCTCTACCTCGAGATGACTGGGTGTTGTGTGTCTTTCATCATCAATTCATCCTCATTCACTCGCAAGTCGCCGAAGTGGCGTTAAAGAACTTGTGGAGCGGCGGCTGAACCGCCCCGCGAGGCGCCTCCCGGCCACCAACGCTCATTATTACCACAATAATAATTTACACTGAACATACAATGCTTACTGCCGTGGTACCATTGGCATCATGAGCCCCCGCACTACTTCTAAGTCGTTTGGGTTGCCGCAAGCTACGGAACAGACGCTTTTGAAACTAACTCTGGAACTCCACAGGCAGACTAGCAGGTGGCGAAAATTGCGTTCCAGCCAGGAGACCAGGCGGCGTGCATGACGTTGACCTACCACCACTTTGCCTGCATCCGCAGGTTTACGTGCCAAAAACAGTCCCCACATAGATCCTTACGCGAGGCAGTTATTTAGGTGTGAGCGCGAGCTTAGCAGGTCAGTTCCATCGCAGCAAGCAACAGACCAGATCTCCGCTATGCTTCACTCTGGACTCCGCCACTATCTTCCGAGACAGCACGCTGACTCCTCCGTCTGGACTCGGGAGTGTGGCCAGGACTGACAAGAGGTAGTGCCAAGACTTTACTTTGTTAATCTACACTTGCAATACTTAGAAATGTTTCTAACCTGTATGACCGTCAATACTTCTCCCTTGAAGTACTACAGTAAGATACTTCGAAAGTGTTTCGTTGCCTTGGCTTAAGGTAGAGCTCAGCCTGTTTTCAAGCCCAAGAACAAAGGAATTTGCTGAACTTTATTTAGATTTTAAGATTTGGCTCGCCTTTAAAGTGTGCATATTAATTCCAAGCGTTGAGAAATTTAATTATTTGTTTTCGGGATTCGGGAACTTTAAGTCTGTTTGTCATCGAAGAATTATTATTTGTTTGTTTGTTCGCTTGTGGAAGAATTTTGTTTAATTTCAGACATAAAGGAATTTTACCACCATAATATATTAAGGATGTTGTTAACGTTGTGTTAGACAAATAATAAACTTCTGTCTCTGTGACTACCTGCCCCTTCAGTGGATATCTCCGTGGACCTGCATATACCACTTATCAGATATTTTTCTTTTTTATAGGCAGGCTTGATAATGCCATGGCTATGGTGGACTTAGATCCCCATATTGAGTTGGACAATATATTGATTAATACTCAACCTCTTAATGGTCGTGGTGGTGGTGGTGTCGGTGACGGTAATATGAAGTCCCGATGTACGGATACTGTCATGGAATGTGGCCTAAGTGCCACGTAATAAAAATATTATGTACACTAGCATACGGTTCGTGGTTTGGAATTCACACAATACTTAACGTCACTTTTTTTTGCCCACAGGGCTGTGGGAACAATCCAGAGGCGGTCTTGTGCCAGCAACAACAATGTGGCCTAGACCGTCAACGTCATATCGGCCCAGACTGCCATCATATTCGCTTTGGCCCAGGCCATTGACTCATAAGTATCAATCGACTAGCAGTAGTTTCGTAGACTGTCCTACTAGTGTAGGTCAATCGCATGGCAGCTTTAAATTACTTAGGGGCGCATTTGGGAACAGGATCTCCTACGTCCACATTGTTAACCCTACCACAGGCTCCAAGATCAGACCCATTTCCTAAGCGCATACTGACCCACTGCGGAAAGGAAGCTTCCCAAAATCATTAACAATCAGCAGTATCTCGGTAATAAATGCACTGCAGTTTTATGCTGTGAACTCCTGTACCCCAAACACAAGATGCTAATGGTGATGAGAGAACCGTTATCCACATTTGGGGAGAAAAAAAAATGGCATGGGAGGTGAGAGATTTTATCTTTAGTGTCATACAGGGCTAATTTTCCAAAATGCAGAAAGAGGCTCCGGTAAGGTATGCAGCTTTGTACTTCACCTGGATATTTACTTTTTTTATTATTAAAAAGGGGGAGGCGGGTAGTCTTCACTCAGGCTGCATATTCCAATGATGCCAAGTTTAAGTTTGTATGAAGAAAGGAATCTTCCCATATGAATATCTCGATTCCGAAAATACTAAAAAAAAAACCACATTGCCCAATTTAACTGCATCGTATAGTATTCTAACAGGCAGAGCCACAATAGATGTGGAGTATGGGCATGCGGTAAATGATTGGCAGGAGTTCAACATCTCATGTAAGACTTTATGTGGACATGGACGTACACTTATTTGCAAATATTTTCGATAAATTCCACAGTGTATTCATCGAAACACACAGCCTGGACCCTGTCTTCTATTACACTGCACCAGAGCTTTCATGGGACGCAATACTGAAAGAGATATATGTCAGTATCGAACACTGTTTTTCGAATGTGGGGTTTACAGGGGACTCTGCCAGTGTGGCCACAGGCACGCCAAGACAAATAACCGGCGAATGGTTGAGCAGTTCACCTTATCTGACGATCTGAATTACATCCTGTACTTGGATGCAAACAATTTAGATGGACATGCCATGCAACATTCTCAGCCAATTGGAGGGTTTCGAAGGGTGCCTCATGATGTAATCATCGGATTAGGTAATTTCTTAGACGTGGCAGTGGATTCTGATATAGGATATGTGGACATGGACGTGGCATATCCTAATAGCTTGTATGATGCACACGGTGATTTGCCGCTATGTTCTGGGTGCCTAGTTTGCGAAAATGTTCCCTCCCAAGCTTTTGATGACGCAGGGGGATAAAAAGACATGGATAATGCACTATATAAAGCCAGCAGTGCTGCAGTTTGGGAATGGAACTAATTAGACTCACGTTATTAAATCAAACTATTCACGCTGGTTGAAGGAATATATGACCATAACACCGAAAAAGGGGCTTCTGCAAGTGACTTAATTTTTTTAACTTATAAACAACGCTATCTATGGGTAAACAATGGAGACTGGTAGAAACCACTGCTAAATTCATTTAACAATGAAATGATATCGGCATTATAGTGCACTAAATTATATCACCAAGCCAAATTTTAGACGGACCACAATCCTCAATAAAGATTTTGCTGCTCTGGAGATGGTTGAGGTTTCGGCAGAGTTCATAAAATCTGTCTACAAAAAATGGCTCTGAGCACTATGGGACTTAACATCGTAGGTCATCAATCTCCTAGACTTAGAGCTACTTAAACCTAACTAACCTAAGGACATCACACACATACATGCCCGAGGCAGGATTCGAACCTGCGACCGTAGCGGTCGCGCGGTTCCAGACTGAAGCGCCTAGAGCCGCTCGGCCCCACCGGCCGGCAAACCCTGTCTACGTTAGTATCTTTGAACCTATTCAAACTCCATATTTACCAGTTCCATGGCGAGTTTCCAAAAACTCATTTCACAGATTCGAAGTTACTTTACATGGACACAGACAGCTATCAGAACTAGGTTTCTAAGAGAGTCAACTTTTGGAGATAAATTCAGATAAATTTTACGAGTCAGCACAACCAGTAGACATACTAAGAGTTAGTACAATTCGTGTGGAGTATAATTCTGTAACGAATATGTATCTCCATAACCTAATGATTCAAACAATCTCTGGATACTTGGTTACAGTGGGCCCAAGATATAAAATCGTTGAGGTGCCTGACTGTCTAGACTTTAGACCATATCGAGTTGATTAGTGTAGATCAGGACAGGCATCTAGTCGACTTTCAAGGCGAAGATATCCTAATATGTCTACAATTGAAATAGCATTGGCGTAAGTATAAAAGCGATTCACATAGCCATTATTACACTACTTCGAAGCAGAAGCACAACATAATAAGGGAAATTCAAATGGTTAAAATGGCTCTGAGCACTATGGGACATCTGAGGTCATCAGTCCCCTAGAACTTAGAACTACTTAAACCTAACTAACCTAAGGACATCACACACATCCATGCCCGAGGCAGGATTCTAACCTGCGACCGTAGCGGTCGCGCGGTTCCAGACTGTAGCGCCTAGAACCGCTAGGCCACACCGGCCGCCTAAAGGGAAATTGCACGTTCCTTAAATTGACAGGCTTGAATACCAGTTGTCTGCTTTGGGTGCTGGTAGCTGTTTTGTGACTCCTTCTGGATGCCTGGGCTCCAATCAGACTGAACTACTGTTGGTGTGTTATGCCGCCAGTTATAGCCGAGTTTGGCTCGAGGTACCCGCTTTCATCTTTGATGCTCTTTTTCAGAGCTCGCACAGACAATTCATGAAATGCACATTCTCTTAGCGTTTTCCAGCATTGCTTGATGAGATGGCTGTTGAAATAGAAACATTTCCTGGTTACTTATCTGAAATCTTTATTTCAACGGACTCCGTAAATATGCTGTCCCATAGTTTGGCGTTTGCATGAAAATACCGGTTACTTTGTATTTCGTTATTATATTCAGAGGCAGTGCTTGGCGACAGCTCATTTGCTTGGTAGCTTTAGACAGGTGTGTTCTGATGTTCCCTGCACCTTTCCTTGACTTCGAACAACCGAAGAATTCATGGAACATTTAAACTCTATCCAGCTTAATATACAATTTTCGAAGAAGCTTGAAAAACATGGACAGCTACCGTTCCTTGACCTGTTAGTTAAGACAATAACGGACGGATCTCTCCATCACAGAAAATACAGAAAATCCACTCGCATTGAATATCTCCACGCCTCGAGCCATCACCATTCGGCACGAAGGAATTCCATGTTGAAGCCTCTGGTCCACTGAGATCGAATGCTGTCATAAAAACTGAGCCTCACCGAAGAATTACAGCACCTACGAATATTGTTCCGAAGGACTTGGTACCCCTTCGGAACTGAGCGGGAGTTGCTGTCAAAATGAACAGCGCCTGAGGAAGGGATTAACACTGCTACAGAAAAGGAGAAGCATAGAATCGCTTATTTGGCTTATGATAGCTCGAAGAAAACGGTAGGGTCTTGTCGATACATGGCATCCGGGGTGATTCACTCCTATCAATACATATCAAAAATATCATTTGTAATGCTAAATGTTTAGATCTCCTAAAGACCGATGTGTACCGCACTGCACGTGAATGTGGCGTGTCACGCGTGGGAAAGACTGTAATAACAGTAGAAGGGGGGCACAAGGAATATCAGTGGCGCACCCTACTAAAATATCATCATCTCTCACAGAGCACAGCCTCAAACATAATCATGAAATGAGATATGACGAGGTCAGTATCGCGGATCGAACGCCATGTTTCTGGGAAAGAATAGTCAAGTAAGCCATCGAAATAAAGATGTAGGAAAACCTAATAAGCTGGAATGGAGGTTCCAATTTTAACGAGACTTGAGGCACAGTACTCAAAATATTTGTACCTCCTGCCATCACATCCTCCACAGCTGCAAAACGCTGAGAGTATGTGTGGTTCACGGAAATCCAGTGAGGGCTCTGAAGAACAAATGAGCATCAAAGGGCATAGCAAAATCTGGGACACAAAGTCTGCTACAAATAGCGACGCGACACCAACAGTACTTCAGTTTGGTTGAAATCCAGGCAGAGTGTACGCGTAACAACACAGCTCGCAGCACCCGAGGAAGATAAAAAGTCTCTAGCGCACTAGTACTTGATTTGTTTGTTTTGAAGAGTCAGCGACCATTCGTTTCAGCCTAGTAAGCCAGTCGGTCAGGTCCCGACTGTCACGTGGCAAGCACGTACAAAGTGATAAGTTACATATTTAGCTTGTTCTGCGTTTTCTTATATTGTGTACGTGTGTTTCTATTTACGAGGTTTAATATCGCGTTTTGTAACTATGAAGTGTAGAACCGGAAAGTCTGCAGCACAGTAATCATTTCTTCTGAGCAGCTAGCTACACAGCTCATAAGACATCGGCCTCCAGTGGTTACACGTTAGTATGGTAGCTAGTTGCTTATCTAGGTTTCTCTCTGTGTTACGATAATCAGTTTTTAAATTTGTAATACTAGATTGTGTAGGATGTGAGCATGCTGTGTGCGGACGCGAACAGCTGAATACGCTTTTGGCTACGGTCGTTCACCTTCAGACTGCTGCCTCGAGGTGTAGCGGTGGCGGAGAATCTGACGCGTCGCTTGGGACACTTTAGGTGTCGCTTGTTTTGATATGAGGCTCTGCTGCCGAGACACCTCCTAGTGTACCCGACACGGCAGATCCGCCCTCAAAGTAGGATGAGTGAAGAGTGGTAACACGTTCGCGTTGCTCGAGACGGAGGCCTATGTGGTGACTGGCCGGCTGGCCTCGCCTATCGGCCCTTTGAGTGGACACGTGGCCACACCTTCACACCAGCGTTAACGTTAAGGACTTTATGGAACCCCTTAGGTAAATAGCGTTCAGGGCCAGAAAGAAAGTCAATGTGCACTCAGCATGTCTAGCGCGGGGAGGGGGAGGGGGGGGGGATGTGGAAGCCTTGTCTGCGCCTATCGAGCCATCAGGGTGCAGTCGTCTTCACGTTGTGGCTCACATCCGCACCAATGACGCCTGTCGCTTGGGTTCTGAGGCCATCGTCAGTTCATACAGGCCGGCAGGAGGAAGTAGTGAAGGCTGCTGACCTCACGTGCGGGGTGCAAACAGAACTTACAATTTGCAGCATTGTTCTCAGAGCTGATCGGTGTCCTTCGGTTTCGAGCCGAGTGGAAGGTCGTTGACTCTAACAGTCTTGGCTACAGATTTCTTGACCTGCATTATCGGGTAGGGATTTATAAGATTACCCTTGATAGCTCAGCGGCACACTACACAAACGAAGCAGATACTCAGGGTTTTTTTTTAGGCTATCGGTAGTCTGAGGTACTCCGATGAACGCCCGCCAGACGATACGCACATAGCGAAATCAGCCTGCCTCCAGCATAATGACACTTTGACTGTCAAACTTTTATCAGTAAATAGTAGAAGCATTCGTAACAAAGTTCCCGAATTTACGGAACCCCAGGAAATTTCTCACGCTCAAATTATTCTCGGGATCGACAGCTGGCTTAAACCCTACGTAGAAATCTCTGAGATATTTAGCAATTCATGGAATGCATGTGGGAAAGACAGATTAGACACCATAGGAGAGATGTTCTTACCGCCAAGCTGTTTCCACTGTGACAGATCTAGAGTCATTCAAAGGAACTTTACGGTCAGTAGCGCGGAACTGCCCAGATCATGCAATATTCGTTGGAAGCGACTTTCACCTACCGAGTATAGACTGGGACGTCTATAGTAGTGTGCTGCTTGACATAGTCATGTCAAGTAAATATCGGACGTGAGGATGATAGTACGGAAAGCGAATGCTCGACTAGGGTTCACTGGGAGAATTTTAGCAAAATGAGGTTCATCTGTAAAGGAGACGACATATAGGACACTAGTAGGACACATTCTTGAGTACTGCTCGAGTGTTCGGGATCTGCACGAGGTTGTACTAAAGGAAGACATCGAAGAAAATCAGAGGTGGGTTGCTAGATCTGGTACCGGTATCTTCGAACAATACGCGAGTACTACATAGATGCTTTACGAACTCAAATGGAAATCCCTGGGGGAAGCAGATGTTCTTTTCGAGGAACACAAATGAAAAAATTTAGAGAATCGGCATTTGAAACTGACTGCAGAACGATTCTACTACCGCCAACGTACATTTCGCGTAAGGATCACGAAGATGAGAGGAATTTGTGCTCTACTTACGAGTAGAACAGGAAAGGAAATGACTACTAGTGGTGCGGGGTACCCTCCGCCACGCTCCGTACAGTGGCTCTCCATGTATGTATGATTCTGTAGATGTAGACGTAGACGACTGAGTCGATCGCCGAAGTATTGTGCATAAAATGGTAAACAACGACTCGTCCAGAAACCGCAACATTATTATCGCTCTTACCCACAGAAACTTGCAATAAGTGGCCAATACAATCAAGTAACACTACATCTGGCGTAGGAGGTCAATCCATACTGTACGCAGAAGGTTCTCTCTACGCGTGGTCGTGGTGCGTGTTCAGTAACAACTTGACAATGAAGGGGGGCGACGGGGGTGGGGGGCGTGTGGGGGGGGGGGGGGGGAGAGTGGTACTGAACACATTCGAAACAAGCACACCTTGGCTTGGACACACTAACTGGAGTATATACTCTTTCTGGCGAGGCGTGATTTCGTACCGGGTCTGAAAATCTACGTGTTTACATTGTGGGAGAGCGGAGAGTGCGGAACACCACATTTGCTTGAATGGTTTTCTGGCCTATTTTCGGATTTTGTCCTGGGAACTGCGCAATATTTGTGCTATGCAACTGCTTGTGTTCTTCGGGTTTGCCTGCAGCAAGAGGCCACACCACGTCGATTTTGGCATACTTAGTGGGGAGGGAGCGGGAGTTGAAAGTAACTGCTGTAAACACGTATTGGTTACTACGGTTTTATTTCCGAAATGAAAGTTTTCAAAGTTCATAACCCAAAGCCCGACTCAGGAAGACATAGGAAGACTGCACTGTTGTTCCTTCTCTAGATTGTCGCACTGATGACAAAATGGTAGATATCGACATAGGTGAGAGAGGGATAGAAAAACAAAAGAGGAAAGGGATACCAGTTCCATTTTACACAGAGTACGCGAAGGAACCTGCCCCCTTCTTGCAGCGGCGTACCGTAGGTCTCTAGAAGAGCGTAGCGATCCAAAACATTAGAAAAGGGCACAGGTCATCCCCGTTTTCAAGAAGGGACGTCTAACAGAATCAACATGGGTTTCGAAAAACACGATCGTGTGAAACCCAGCTCGCGCTATTCGTCCACGAGACTCAGAGGGCCATAGACACGGGTTCGCAGGTAGATGCTGTGTTTCTTGACTTTCGCAAGGTGTTTGATACAGTTCCCCACAGTCGTTTAATGAATAAAGTAAGAGCATATGGACTATCAGACCAATTGTGTGATTGGATTGAAGAGTTCCTAGATAACAGAACGCAGCATGTCATTCTCAATGGAGGGAAGTCTTCTGAAGTACGAGTGATTTCAGGTGTGCCGCAGGGGAGTGTCGTAGGACCGTTGCTATTCACAGTATATACAGGGTGTTACAAAAAGGTACGGCCAAACTTTCAGGAAACATTCCTCACACACAAATAAAGAAAAGATGTTATGTGGACATGTGTCCGGAAACGCTTAATTTCCATGTTAGAGCTCATTTTAGTTTCGTCAGTATGTACTGTACATCCTCGATTCACCGCCAGTTGGCCCAATTGAAGGAAGGTAATGTTGACTTCGGTGCTTCTGTTGACATGCGACTCATTGCTCTACAGCACTAGCATCAAGCACATCAGTACGTAGCAAAAACAGGTTAGTGTTCATCACGAACGTGGTTTTGCAGTCAGTGCAATGTTTACAAATGCGGAGTTGGTAGATGCCCACTTGATGTATGGATTAACACGGGGCAAGAGCCGTGGCGCGGTACGTTTGTATCGAGACAGATTTCCAGAACGAAGGTGTCCCGACAGGAAGACGTTCGAAGCAATTGATCGGCGTCTTAGGGAGCACGGAACATTCCAGCCTATGACTCGCGACTGGGGAAGACCTAGAACGACAAGGACACCTGCAATGGACGAGGCAATTCTTTGTGCAGTTGACGATAACCCTAATGTCAGCGTCAGAGAAGTTGCTGCCGTACAAGGTAACGTTGACCACGTCACTGTACGGAGAGTGCTGCGGGACAACCAATTGTTTCCGTACCATGTACAGCGTGTGCAGGCACTATCAGCAGCTGATTGGCCTCCACGGGCTCTGCCTCGTGATGATTGGGTGTTGTGTGATGTCCTTAGGTTAGTTAGGTTTAAGTAGTTCTAAGTTCTAGGAGACTGATGACCATAGATGTTAAGTCCCATAGTGCTCAGAGCCATTTGAACCATTTTTTTGCCTCCACGGGTACACTTCTGCGAATGGTTCATCTAACAATGTGTCAATCCTCATTTCAGTGCAAATGTTCTCTTTACGGATGAGGCTTCATTCCAACGTATTCAAATTGTAAATTTTCACAATCAACATGTGTGGGCTGACGAGAATCCGCACGCAATTGTGCAATCACGTCATCAACACAGATTTTCTGTGAACATTTGGGCAGGCATTGTTGGTGATGTCTTGATTGGGCCCCATGTTCTTCCACCTACGCTCAATGGAGCACGTTATCATGATTTAATACGGGATACTCTACCTGTGCTGCTAGAACATGTGCCTTTAAAAGTACGACACAACATGCACGATAGAGCTCCTGCACATTTCAGTCGAAGTGTTCGTACGCTTCTCAACAACAGATTCGGTGACCGATGGATTGGTAGAGGCGGACCAATTCCATGGCATCCACGCTCTTCTGACCTCAACCCTCTCGACTTTCATTTATGGGGGCATTTGGAAGCCCTTGTCTACGCAACCCCGGTACCAAATGTAGAGACTCTTCGTGCTCGTATTGTGGACGGATGTGATACAATACGCCATTCTCCAGGGCTGCATCAGCTCATCAGGGATTCCATGCGACGGAGGGTGGATGCATGTATCCTCTCTAACGGAGGACATTTTGAACATTTCCTGTAACAAAGTGTTTGAAGTCACGCTGGTACGGTCTGTTGCTGTGTGTTTCCATTCCATGATTAATGTGATTTGAAGAGAAGTAATAAAATGAGCTCTAACATTGAAAGTAAGCGTTTCCGGACACATGTCCACATAACATATTTTCTTTCTTTGTGTGTGAGGCATGTTTCCTGAAAGTTTGGCCGTACCTTTTTGTAACACCCTGTATAAATGACCTTGTGTATAACATCGGAAGTTCACTGAGGCTTTTTGCGGATGACGCTGTAGTATATCGAATGGTTGTAACAATGGAAAATTGTACTGAAATGCAGGAGGATCTGTAACGAATTGAAGCATGGTGCAGGGAATGGCAATTGAATCTCAATGTGGACAAGCGTAGTGTGCTGCGAATACAAAGAAAGAAAGATCCTTTACTATTTAGCTACAATATATCAGGTCAGCAACTGGAAGCAGTTAATTCCATAAATTATCTGGGAGTACGAATTAGGAGTGATTTAAAATGGAATGACCATATAAAATTAATCGTCGGTAAAGCGGATCCCAGACTGATATTCATTGGAAGAATCCTAAGGAAATGTAATCCGAAAACAAAGGAAGTAGGTTACAGTACACTTGTTCGCCCACTGCTTGAATATTGCTCACCGGTGTGGGATCCGTAAGAGATAGGGTTGATAGAAGAGAGAGAAAAGATCCAACGGAGAGCAGCGCGCTTCGTTACAGGACCATTTAGTAATCGCGAAAGCGTTACGGAGATGATAGATGAACTCCAGTGGAAGACTCTGCAGGAGAGACGCTCAGTAGTTCGGTACAGGCTTTTGTTGAAATTTCGAGAACATACCTTCACCGAGGAGTCAAGCAGTATATTGCTCCCTCCTACGCATATGTCGCGAAGAGACCATGAGGATAAAATCAGAGAGATTAGAGCCCACACAGAGGCATACCGACAATCCTTCTTTTCACGAAAAATACGAGACTGGAATAGAAGGGAGAACCGATAGAGGTACTCAAGGTATCCTCCGCCACACACCGTCAGGTGACTTGCGGAATATGGATGTAGATGTAGATGTTGACCAGGTGGAATCGTTAGGATATTACATTTGTACATATCAAGCCTGCAATGCAAAATCGAAGAATTAGTGATTACGGGGCAGAGGCCATGAGACTTGATGTCTGCATTTACAGAATACGCCGACAGCCTTCGTGTGCGTGTGATTCTAATCGAACTACTTGTAATATTTTACATTCATTAGCACGAAATGAAAGTTCTCTCGAAAATTATATATCGCCATTTTAGTCAAATTTTAGTGTGAACAAGGGGATAAACTCCAGAATGAGATTTTCACTCTGCAGCGGAGTGTGCCCGACCGAGACTCGAACTCGGGACCTTTGCCTTTCGCGGGCAAGTGCTCTACCATCTGAGCTACCGAAGCACGACTCACGCCCGGTACCCCCAGTTTGGAAGGTAGGAGACGAGATACTGGCAGAAGTAAAGCTGTGGGTACCGGGCGTGAGTCGTGCTTCGGTAGCTCAGATGGTAGAGCACTTGCCCGCGAAAGGCAAAGGTCCCGAGTTCGAGTCTCGGTCGGGCACACAGTTTTAATCTGCCAGGAAGTTTCAAGGGGATAAACTGTTCAGCGTACGAGCCAGCTAACTTTGACAACACTTGTTTTAGCCTAAGTGGGAACTGCATGTAAGCGGTATGTGCGTAATTTTTAACTAGCACACCATAATGCCCCCCCCCCCTCCTCTCTCTCTCTCTCTCTCTCTCTCTCTCTCTCTGTGCGGTCACATGTTAAGACATGGGAACCCTTAATGCATCCAGCAACATTATCGGACATGATCGTTTTGGTGGTCCAGATGGTACGGGGTGAGGAACCGTAATCTTGCATCGGCAAACTGACCTAAAAATGTTTGAACGCGGTGCCCTCACTGGCAACGTGATTATAATACTGTATTTGTTCCCCATGTGCTTTTCTTCAGGGACGCATTCAGTACTGACTTCATTTTTATGGATTACAATGCGCGACCGCATCGAATTGCGCAGGTGGAAGAGATGTTGGGATCGAGATGATATTGGGCGAATGGACTGGCCTGCCCGTTCCCGACTTAAATGCCATCGAGCATGTGAGGGATGTGTTGGGGGAAGTATTGCATCACACCCATATCCACCAACGACCATCCAGCAGTTGCCAATGGAACCCCCTACCACAATGAATCCTTACCAACCCTATGACCAGGAACGGAGCTCGTTGCAGAGTATGCGTTGCCATCCGCTGTGATCACGGACACTATTAAGCACCATATCCGGCCTTGTGTAATGTCCAGGCGACTACCATAAATCGCGGTGACTTTATTGTAATTAGTGTCTTTGAATAAAAGTGTCAAATCTGTTTGTCTCATTACTTATTTCTCTCTCTTACCCTCTGTACTACACGAAAGCAGTTATTTCTATGTATGGCCCAAGTTTCATCGAGCTGTGTTCCTACACAGTGATACCTCATGCGAAAGATACTTTCGTCCACAAGTTTTGTACACCAGTGTATTCTATTAAGAGTAAAGATGGGGTAGGTCGTTGCTTGCCAGACTCTACACTTCAGAAACGTTGCGTATGACTGACAAAATGATTGTTTTGATTTTTGTTCAGGTTGATAGACCCCGTCCCTTAAGTAGTGGGTGCAGTTGGTACAATCGGACAGAACCTTTGTTACATGTCTCGCTAATGTACATTCCAAATGTAAGACTTAATTCTGAGGCCGAACTATTTAACCGGGACACACCATGCAAAGTTTAGATCATGAATCTAGATTTTACAGATCGGCAACTTCCTTCTGGTGGTGGACATAATAGTTTGGCATTCGGCATTAACTTTACAAATGTTGCAGCACTTAGTAACTCTAACCATAAGGCATTTGCTGAGTCGTAGGCTCTGTTCACCTCACGCCGCTGGTGGAGGTGGGGAGTGGTTGTAACGTCACCGCAGGGTATGTTAACATCGAAAGAAACGAACGATGGCGAGAGAAGCCGCAGCAGGCGCCAGCGAATCCGCTCTGACAGCTTGTCGGTGCTTTGTCTACCTGTCCTAGCTCTGAGCTCCCATCCGTTTTCCTGTCGTGTAGAGCGGGTTTCGGGTTTCCTTCCACCAGCAGAGGGGGTTCTAGATATCAATTTCCTCTGTGAAGTTGCAAACACCCCCCCCCCCTCCCTCTTATCCGCACGGCCTCGTGCGCTTTTCTAGAGACGTAGCTCATATATTGGCTCCCTCTTGTCTCACCTGCAGACGACAACGAGCTTGTGCTGTTCAGTCCTTTGCAGCTAGATTTGGTTCTTTCATTTCTTTGCTGTTCTTCCAATGCATCTTTTACCTTGCGAAATAGACTGCCAAAATGTAGTGGTGATATTGAGTCTTTCATTCGCAAAGATAGAATTCCATTTTTGCCTATTTTGCAACCTTTTCACTTACATCAAATATTTTTAATCCCTTCCTAATATCTATATTTATTTTATATTCTAAATTTATGTATCCTGCTGTGATCGTGAGGAATTTAATTTTGTTGGTATGTAATCTCATTTTATCTTTTCATCCAGTCTCGTACAGCAATGTTGCTGCCGACAAAACTTTTATAAAATATAAGTTAAGTTTCTATTCTTACTTTGTTTTGGAAAAATCTTCTAACTGTTCCGTTCAGCCAATAAAACTTCTCAATTTTGTCTTTTTGATCTACGTCTCCTTCGTATGTTAGTATGATCTTTAAAAATTTAAATCGATCTACTTGTTTCATGATCTCGATTTCTAATACTATTTTTCTCCATATTGCCATGAATTTTGTTTTTTGTATTGATACTGACATCTAATATATCCGACATATTTTGTGTAGTTCATAGGCAGCCCCCAATAGTCAATCTTCATTCTTCGAGATTAAAACTGACCGTCTGCAAACAGTATCGTCATATAATAATAACAATTATTATTATTATTATTATTATTATTATTATTATTATTATTATTATTATTTTCCATTGCCGTACAATTTCATAAATGTACGAGGGTTGGAACTTTAATAGTGGCAACTATTTATTTACATCTCGTACAAAATAGATACGTGTTTCAAAGTTTTACTGGCCTTCAAAGTAGTCATCATAATTGTGTATAACCCACTGCCAGCAATGTGGAAGTCGTAGGATACTCTTAGCAGTGACAGTTGTGTTGACAGTTCAAGCGGCGCGGTCTATTGCCTGACGAATTTGTAGCAGTTCTGAGGCGAATGCCGTGAAGTGTTTCCTTCAGTTCAGAAATCGAGATGAACTTACGGGGGCTTAAGTTAGGGGAGTGCAGTAGGTGGTATAGCACTTAGCACCTCCATCTGTCAAACAAATCTGTAACAGCTTGCACTGTACGTGCTTGAGCATTGTCCTGCAAAATGATGGTCAGGTCCTGCAGAAAGTGTATCACTTCTGTCTCTAAGTCGTTCATTTTTTGCACACAATCTACGACCAGCTTAGAGACAGAAGTAATGACACTTTTTGCAGGACCTGATCATCATTTTGCAGGACAATGCTCAAGCACGTACAGTGCATGCTGTTACTGATTTGTTTGACTGATGGGGCTGCTAAGTGCTGTACCACCTACTGCACTCCCCTAACTTAAGCCCCCGTAAGTCCAACTCGATTTCTAAACTAAAGGGAACACTTCACGGCATTGGCTTCAGAACTACTACAAATCCGTCGGGCAATAGACCGCGCCGCTCGAACAGTCAACACAACTGGCACTGCTAGGAGTATCCTACGACTTCCACATCGCTGGCAACGGGTTATACACAATTCTGTTGACTACTTTGAAGGTCAGTAACACTTCCAAATACGTATCTATTTTGTACGAGCTGTAACTAAATAGTTGCCACTATTAAGGGTCCAACCCACGTGTACATTAAAGAGGGGTGGCGATTATATTATTTTTTATTTTCTAAACTATCTATACAAGGTGTAATGGTATGCGTCTTCTTAACATCTCCCGTAACAATTGTCTGTTTACTTTATCGAAGGCCTTTATATAATCTATGAGAAGGATGTGTATTCCTTTATTGTATTCCTTGGTTCTCCATTACTTCTTGCTACATAAATGTATTGTCGGTGCAACTTTTTTTTTTCTTTTCTTTTCTTTTCCGATTCAATTTTGGCCTCCGGACAGAATGCAATCCGTTATGCATTTCAGTCTCTCAGTTATTATTCTAGCATGTTACTTATACGTCGAGTTCAGGAACGATATCCCTGTATAATTTTCGAAATTTTATGAGTTGCCCTTCTTGAAAATTAGTTATATAAGCAATATCTTCCATTCTTTTGGTAATTCCTTCCTTATCCACCAGAGATTCAGAAATTTAACAAACTTTGTTTTAAGTTCTACTGAAGCGTATTTTATCATTTCGCTGTTAAAACCAACACTTCCTACTGACTTTCGGTTCTTTGTATATCTGATACCTTGCTCTAATTCTTGGTCTCCAATGTGATCTGGTTTCATCCCAAGACTTCCTCATTTTGCATGTTCATTTCATCAGCGCACCTTTTTTGTTATAATACATCGAGTCTTTCTAGATCTGCAGCTACATACAAACTCCGCAAGCCACTGTCTGATGCGTGGCGGAGGGTACCTTGTACCACAACTTGTTATTTCCTTCCCTGTTCCACTCGCAGACTGAGCAATGGAAAAACGACTGACTGTATGCCTCCGTACGAGCTCTAATTTCTCTTGTCTTCGTGGTCCTTACACGAAATGCACGTTGACGGCAGTAGAATCGTTCTGCGATCAGATTCAAATACCGGTGCTCTAAATTTTATTTATTTCATTAACCACTTGACCGGGCTGTTCCTTGCGTCGGTATCTGTTCCCTCCACGGCAGCATGTACGTGTACCAGGAAAATAAACACGTCACAGTTTATTTATTTTGATAGTCTCATGAAGGTCTTTACAGCAGAAGCGAACGCATACATAATACTTTTCGGAAGATAGTTGTCTCAAGAATTTTCTTGAGTAATACATTTCAAAATCGGGTTTCTGAACTACGCCTTGTAGGAATAAAATTGTGAAGAAAGAATATAAATATCAGTTGTTGGTTGGTACCTATCTGTGCACATGCGATCGTTGTTTCAGTGTACCCACATGTGAACTTACAAACAGTTCAGCACATTTCTTCGTCTCAATAATTATTATTGTTGTACATAGACTAAAAAGGATACGCTGAACCTGCAACGGGCGGAGAATTTAATGCCTCTGGTAGTAATGTTCGGGAAGCAATGGGAGAAAACATCAGTAACAATAAAAAGTTTGAGGCTTGCTTAAATGATATAATGATTAAGGGGACTGCTAGTGAGAAGCAGAAAATTCGGGTTCGAGTCCCGGTCTGGCACAACTTTTCGTTAGTCAAGACATAGTCATTACATCGCATGTTCCCCATTTCTGATCAGCTATCAATGAAATCATTTCATACCATTACATCGTCACTTCACGATCATCATCATAATCATAATCGTTATCGTCGTCGTAGTCGTCATCGTCATCGTCGTTCAAGAAACTCATCTAAACAGCCGTCAGCGGAGGCCAACATCACAAGGAACGCTTGTCGTGATAGGAACAACATGGCATTGCTCAATTTGTCAGTCCTGCTACAGTTGCCTTTATAATTGATACTTTTGATTACGTGAAGACCTTTACAGTGCGCAAACCACCAAATTATGGATAATTTTTACATCCAAGCTGGCTGGAGCCTTTAACAGTCACAGCAATATCTGGGGATATTAATGCTTTTATGGAAATGCCCAAGCTGCCCTGCAGTGAGCGGAGATTAAATAGGTGCTGTTGATACTTGAGGCCAAACAACCTCCACTCTCTAACCGCCGTTCGCAGTCGAATTACAATCCTACTTAATTCTTGATGGCGAAGGAGTTACTCAACGGTACACGCAAATCATCAGCGACCATATCCTAGCATCACACAAAAAACAAAGCCTCACTGTATTTCATGCACAGGGTGTCCCAGGAGAACGGTCAGTATTAAGGGATACGACATAAACGATCATTCGAAGCAAGAAAGTTAGTAAATATGTGTTCTAAAATGTATTCTCAAGAGCTATGAGCACATGTTCAACACAAGAGATGTTTCACAGTAGCGAAGATGAAGCAGTACTCCTAGCTCTTACTGTATGCATTTTAGAGCTCAAGTTTACTACACTTTTTTGCTTCGAATGATCGTTCCTGTCATATACCTGAATACTTACCATTCCTCCCGGGACACACTGTATTTGCATCAATGTACACATGTCTACTCCCTTCCGTAGACGACTTTCAAGAATCTGAATGGGTAAGGTTCACTGCGTGCTGGGAGCATACTGTGTTACTTATTGGTACTTGTATGGCTTAATACGGTTTCTTGATGCATGCAGCAAGCAAGATTTACAGACTGTCAATCCAGATAAATCAGTTCTCTTACTTGAGTATATTGTTCTGTTCGACATTGAATCTCTTTGCAAAGAGATGGTGCAGGAAGACGTACTACTGACAGCAGGATTTACGGAAGACGAATCCAAAAGCAATGAGAAAGCGTGAAGGCTTCAGAAAGCCTCTGGGTACCCTAACTTGTTCCAAGACGCTACTGTTTGAAGGTTTTTGCACAACAGAATAACTGGGGTCACGTTAAAGAAGTAAAAATAAGCAAATGAACACCAAAACAAACGACCTAGTAGTTCATATCACTCCGAAATTAATAATTGTATGCCGAGAAGACAAACGACCAATGTGTGGATAAAGTGTTTAATGACTCCCCTTCAGTTAGCAGGCAATGATTCATGAACAAGCTACAGACCGGTATCGTTACTTCGTTACATCCTATGATCGAACAAGTATACTTTAGATTTGGAAGAAATGGCACATACAGCTGCTCTATCTCACCCAACGTATAGAAGGTGGTTTCGAGAAGTTGGATCTTACAGCAGCTTACGACAAAGTGCACCACAAAATGATGAGGCTGAAGCTGTACAACACTGCAAAAGATTATAAAATGGCTCTAAGCACTATGGGACTTAACATCTGAATTAATCAGTCCTCTAGACTTAGAACTACTTAAACCTAACTAACCTAAGGACATCACACACATCCATACTCGAGGCAGGATTCGAACCTGCAACCGTAGCAGGAGCGCGATTCCAGATTAAAGGGCCTATAACCGCTCGGCCACAGCTGCCGGCGCAAAAGTAGTTTCATTCTCACCTGCAGAACCAAGTTAGATGCTAGGAACAGTAGTTGGAGGCATCACTGCCACAGTAGTATCCCGCCCCGTTTAACATTTACACAAACGACCAGCCAAAACCTCATCACAACGTAAGATTCATTTATATTATCGACCTGTCTTCAGCAGTTCAGTGCAATGACTCTGAAATGACGGAAATACTACTGACAACAGAGCTTTATGATCTGTAAGTATATAGCAAAAAACACTGTTAGGGCCAAATGCTACGAAGGTATACGTATGTTCACATAGACTTAGTGATCACGGAAGCCAATAGATCGTTTCACATAGTGTGGAAACGTGGGCGATTGGAGCACTGCCTTAGTCTTAGGTATTTGGGGGTTACCGCGGTTGTAACTTTTAACACACGGAAACCACTCTGCTGATACAAGACAGAAGAATCAGCCCAAACCAACTTCGGCCGGATGGACCGTGGGTCGACCTCCCAGCCTCTGGGGCTCATCAGCAGCAGACACAGCCCTCCAACCACCGGTCCACGACTCGACAGCCTACGGCTGAATGGAGTACTGGCTCCGTCCGATCGCAGGGTCGTCGCCTCCCGACGTCGCCGCTGTACCCTTCTGCGGGAAGCGCTGACCTCGGCGCATTCTAGCTTGCCGCCACGGCCTAGCTGTAGCGATCGACCACCGCCTCCCGCCTCCTACGGACGCTAATCTACGCCTGTAGATTTTCAAAAACCATATTTATCAACTGCAATGCTTCGGTGGAAGATGACACACATTTAATGGAATTTTAAGAATGCGCCGTGTTTGTTCTCTCTGACTTGTCCGAAAGAACAGACATCACGTGGAATCCACAGCTGTGATAGGTCACGTGGCGTTGGGTGGGAATGTGGCTCGGCCGAGAGGCGTACCGTGATAATCCACGCAATTGCGATAAACGCTGTGTCTGGGTAGCACAGTGTTAACGCAACTGCCTAGTAAGCAGGACATCCCGAGTTCGAATCCCGCTCTGGCACACATTTTCACTCGTCGCCGCTGATTCCGCGTACAGTTCCGATGCAGGCAGCATCTATACTTCCTTCCCTTTCCTTGCCTTCAATTTACATAATGTATGGAATTTAGAGTCCGAGGAATACTCTTGCTTCATCTTTCTAATTGTCAGCTACGCGTACCACTTGAAATCTGAATAGATACAAAGTTATCCGCAAGCGTACTACTTGCAGATGCATCACCCACCTGTCCCACACTGTAGAACGAACACAAACACAGTCACCCACTACACGCGCGACCTTCCGTTGTTCCTTCACTTTAACGATACGTTGCTCCAGTATGCCCAGTTGTATAGATTTCAAGATCATGTTCATCGTCATACGCAGATAGCTAGACGCTGAACATCCACCGTACCAAGTGACCATTCATCATCTGACTGGAAACGAAACCAAATCACGAAATGATTAATGGAGAACCGATATAAACCACTTTCTGCTGATCTGTAGAGCTTGAAGCCACCTGCAGCAGATAACGAAGCTGCTATCTCTTATTGAAAAGTCCTACTCCCTCCGATAGTTCGACTCCTGAAAAAAATTTATAATACGCACTAGAGTCTGATAAAATCTGTGTTGAAGTTAGTTCATAAGCTACATGAAAAGTTGGTTGTTACGAAAATTCTTTATTTTCAGGTGCATCGAGAAAACTATAAAATAGAATGATTTGTCAATCACCACAGTAGTTTCTTAAAACGACCTGCTCCTTTTTATATAAAGATGGTTCTTGTCCCGTAAAGTGCTAGATTACAAGCCCGTCAAAAAGTTCAAAATGAAATACACACGGAATCTGCACTGAGAGCCAAAGTTTGTCGGTACGATTCCTTATGCAACTTTCGTTTCACTGTACTATTATTTAATGAGTTTCTTTTTTCTTCCTTTTGTGTTGGTTTTGATGGATAATATTTAACGCTCGTGGTAGGCTAGGAAAAGTGGATGGTTCTTTTAATGAAATGTTTCGGATCCACATTGGAAAAATATTAGATCCTCTTTTTTCATTCCACCCCTACAAGCCACCTTCCCCCTCCTCTTCTCCTGCCTCTCCACGTCTGTCTCCTTATGCAGAGAAGATGGATTTGTTTGTGCAATATTGTTTTTCTTTTGAGGGGGTATTGACTTTATTTGTCTGAAGTGAGTGTTGGAGGAGGGGGGAGGGAAACACTCTTTCTTGAGCTTGGATACAGTAACGAACTTTCAAAGTTTTCCCTGAACATTTGCAAACTAAGGCGGCATTTACTGCAAACACCGTTCGAAGCCTATTTTAAGACAGTCACTGGATACTGGATCTTTTAAGATAGCCGGTCTGGGTGGCCGATAGGTTCTAGGCGCTACAGTCTGGAACCGCACAACCGCTACGGTCACAGGTTCGAATCCTGCCTCGGGCATGGATGTGTGTAATGTCCTTAGGTTGGTTAGGTTTAAGTAGTTCTAAGTTCTAGGGGACTGATGACCTCAGAAGTTAAGTCCCATAGTGCTCAGAGCCATTTTTTTTAAGATTAACAGGAAAAATAACTGTTTAATATGGAAGTTTGGTTCAGCATTTTTAGTGGCCCGAATTTCTTGTAGCTCCTTCGCCTGAACAAATGGTAAATTTTCCTACTCGAAGTCAGATAGTTTCGTGATCAATGACGTACGTGACCGTGAAAACCTGGCGTTTTGGGATCACAATCGGTGCCTGTTCTGATTGTTCCACGTTTTCGAAGCTGCTGTTAGCAAATTGCTAAAGTCTATAGCAGTAAACTGAATGTTAAGAGAGGGGTCATGTGTCACAGTGCTGAATCTAGGAAGAAAACGAAAGTAGGAGTCTTTAACTAAACTGTCGCCTGACTAGAGACATATTTACACCATCAGAGCTTCCCTCGACAGTTTTTTCGCCAAATTCAAGTTTGCTACCAGTCACAGTAAACTAAAGCGTATGAAATGTGGGTGGATTTTAGTACATGTCAAATGCAAATACCTGATAATTACGACACGTATTTACTACAGTGAATTTGTTAACTGCAAGATCTCACTTGGAAATAAGACATTCAGGATACTTGTACGGTTTCCTATCAAAACACCGGCCGTTTCAGAAGGTGAATACTCAACTGCCAAAAAGCTGTGAAGCGAGTTCGGCACTGTGGACAAAAGTGAGATGTGACCCTAAATTTAAGATAGTGAATGCTCCTCCTGAATTCCCTTCAGCAAACCAGCACGATGCTCACGTTAACTTCGTTTTTAAGATGTCTTACTACAAATCAAAATCCAGGCAAAAATACAAAGATATCACCTCTCTGGAATACGCAACATTCCCTACCATTTCTTACATCCGCGTACATCCACAATCTACAGTTTTTGGCTTCTGGAACAACAAAAGGCTCCACCTTCGTGCCGTAGCGCGGCAAACACAAACTCTCACAACAATGGCGACGCTTTCTTAGCAGACGAGACAGTTTGAGGAGAGTTGTGTACATTATGAACCTGTGAATCGTATATTGCATTTTAAGTGAAACGCTGGGATGCGGGATCAGACAGGCACCTGCAGGAGGAGCGTTGAAAATTTCCTTAATCCACACTCAGGCTGGAAAAAAATAGGTCATTAAAACCAACGTCGGGTTCAGAAAATTGAAGATATATGTCTCTATTACAGCGACATCTTTAGAAATGGAGAAACTGGTTGAACCTAAGCAAGTCTTTGCTTTGTGCAAGGAATCATTTCGGAATTCATCGGAATTGTCTATGGAAAATTTAAACCAAAATGAAGGGACAAAGACAAATCTACAGACTGCCTTTAGTGAGCCACTTCGTTACGTTAGGAAAAACCATCTTTAATAAACGTGTAATTTACAAGAATGATGAATGCGTGAATTTAAAATATGATATTCCACAGTTGTACGGATAGGTATCCTAAAAACCTGCGCAGTAAAAATATGGGAGTAATCGAATGAATGTTGTATTATGACGTTTGGAATTAGACTTATGAGATCGTATAATCCTCCAAGAAAAACTAAACTTAGGGAAAAGAACGTGCTGGATACAAAAAAAAGTGAGTATACAGAGGTCGAAGAGGGCATGGACAGGGAACGCACGACCTGATCAAGAAACTACAGACATTGGGTGAAACTACCTTGCGATACGATTCTATCAATAAGGTTCACCATCGTGGTTTTTGTGATGAGAGCTTTAATAATTAGTCTCCAGCGCAATGTCAGGCGCGTAATTACCAACTGTGTTGAAATACGTGAGAGTTTACTTACCCGTGTGTTGTTGCGCTCGGCTTTTAGCTCAGCTATTTCTTCATCGCGTTCCAAGAGATGCTCTCTAGCTTGGTTCAGCTCTTTAGTAAGGGTGGCGAACTCCTGTAAAAGAAATAGATAGTTTAACCCATAGAAAATCATAATTATGCTAGCTAACAAGACTGCGAATCGAAATATACGCCGAGAACTGATTCAGAAGCTTTCGAAGGTAGAGACATCATCTCTAGATTACGTCATTAATTTTACTCAGTATTCCATGTATTAATATTCAGCAGACAAAAAAAAGCTCCAGCAAATAATTCGCGCCAATGGAGCCAGGTACTTACCCGTCTGTGAGAAGAGAATATGTCAGCTCATTGGACACAAATCAGACAAATAACTTACTCCAACAACTGCATTACTTCATATTTTACGACATCACTGCGTCAGCCAACAATTTCCTTGACAAATATGTATGTGATGTCTGTTCTTTCGGACATATTCGAAAGAACAGACACCACATATATATAATTACGGCGATGACGGCCAATGATCTCTTCAGTGCGGATGCACACCAGACTCAAATTCTTGCGGGAACCTGTGAAATGCCGCGAGTAATGAGGATAATGGGCAAGAGGCACTACATTAGTAGTGTGTGGATAAGCCGAGAATTTGGGTCTCACGTGAGGCGTGCTGGGGTTTGCTGTCACTGTGTCCGGATGGCTTAGTGGTCAGGTCAACTGCCTACTGAGCAGGGGATCTGGGTTCGAATCCCGATCCGGCACAAATTTTCATCTTTCCCCATTGATTTAAAAATCAATGCCCATTCGCAGTCAATGTCTGTAATCCCTTTGTGTCCTTGATAAATATTTTTTTATACTCAGATGTGCGACATTTAACTTAATGAGCAGCTTACACATTTCCTCTATTATTGTGGTTCAAACGTCTAGCTTAAGTGATAAACTCTTGTGCTCAACATTTTATCTATTTATATATTTATTGCTATTTCTTCACGACCTGACCTCTTGAATCTCTGCTGTAAGATGTTTACCACACAAATGGCACTGGATTAGAATCTGTTACTGCTTAAATTAATACAAAAATTCTTTGTAGCAAATCTTAATTTAACATAACATAATGAGAATACAAATAAAATCAAACTGGTATGTACCCAGCACCAACTAAAGGTATGAAACAGAATGCCACCCACGTACAATATCTTGTTCTATCTCGGAAAGACTTGGAGTATTTACAGTCCCTAACCTGAGTAGCTACATTGAACCGGCACGCTTTGGTGGTTACGTGTTTCGACACTCTTCGAGTCTTCTAAACTCTGTACGTGTTGCCGCTGTTCTGTTCAAAACAAAGTGACGTTCAAATACAAACTAACATGTATCACTGGAGAGAGGTGTTCCGATGAACACTAAAATTCTTGTTTCCGTCGACAAACATTGATCACCTTATTTAAAAATATAACTGCGCAGGAGAAGGTGTAAGCCAAGGCCTTTTAGTAGGAAGCATTGCGGCACTCACCAGTAACTATTTGGAAAGGTCATGTAAAACCCAAATCAAGAAGAGCACGAACACATTGGTCAAAAACTGAATAATTTTATGGCTATTAATCGAAATACTATCACTATTTTCATTTGCACGTCAATCTAAAGTGTTTTAGTAGCTTATGAATTTCAGAGACAAATTTCAGAGACAATTAACACATGTTTATGATGATACTTTCACGCGAGACTCTAGTCACCACTTTCTTTAACAGCAATTTCACGATGAAAGAGCCTAGCACAACAACACACAGAACAGCCCCGCTGAATTAAGTTACAGATTCCCAAGACAATTTTCTCTTTAACACAGTTCTTTCAAGCAGTTAAACGCCACCGTTTTGCAGTTCCTATCTCTTCTAGGAAACTACCCAACACTTACAAAATTAAAGGGTGATCTTACGAAAAATTCATTTACTCTTATTGCGCCGCAAAAGTTCGAAATTTGGTGCCTATAACCTTGTTCTGTAATGGTGCATAAATGGGCCGCTCTGCGACATCACCCTGGGGCTCGGAGACGCCCAGTGTTGAAATCACGAGGGTTTCTTACGGATGGGCGAGGAAAACATTCCGGACACACTGCTGCTCAGATTCTACACGAAAATGCATCAGGAGGTGTCATAAGTCACGTGAATTAAAAGCTACTTCCCTAGGACGTTCTTCTTCACATACTTCACAGTCGAATACAGCAGTTGGCAGTACATTGTGCAACAGTGCCACGTTCTTGACGCCTTTGGGCACTGCTGACACCCCAGAGACGATTCAACCCTTGTCCAAGGGTATTATGGGGTTGCAACCCCACTGAACGTCTCTCTCCCCTGTGGAGTGTAATGTGACCGCAGTTTTTGCTCTTTTATATAGGGGTAATTACTGGGGACCGTTCAAAACCATTCGACGAAATGTGAACGTGATCCGAAACTGAGAAAGGTGTTTATTCTTTCTCACGCCTCCATTTTTCCACACATTCCTGTGGCATGTGAACGGGAGAGGGGAGTGACAGTGACATTTGCGTGAGTAAAACGGCGAAGTGTTCCTCTAAGACCTCAGTTCGGGAACACACACGGTATCACTTGTGCACCTCTGTTGGAGACAACGAAAGTCTGCACAGATACTCTCATCCACCACTGCGTACCAGTTAGTAGGACAAGCAACCCTTAAGACACGTGCGTGATCGCTGTATGCAAATTCCTAACGGTCTCAAGAGGGTTGCCTACCCCGCCAACGGGTAGGAATCGGTGGATGGGTGTCTCTGCACAGATAAATTTGTAAAATGCGCAGCAAAAATGTACGGGTGGCGCCGAGGTTGCTGCTAAACTGGGGAGCCTTAGACGGTCCCCTTGTCATTTTTATTCAACGTTGCATCCTCCCATGCACATATCACAAGAGGACGCCAATAAAGAGGGCTGAAAAAGCATAAACACCCTTTGCGGTTTCGGATGACGTTCAGATTTCGTCGAATGGAATTGAAAGGTCCCTTGTGGTCGCCCTCTCCCCCTTTTATACCAGAGCAAAAATTGCGGTCACGTTGCACTGGAAAGGGCTGAAATGAAGTTCACTGGTGTCGCAGCCCTGTGATGACCTTAGCGAAGGGTTCAATTGTCCGGGGGTTTCAGCAATGTTAAAGCTTGTAAAGAACATTGTCCTGTTGCACATCGCAATGACAGCTGTCATTTTCGACTGCGAAATGTGTGAAAATGAACGGCCCAAGGGAAGGGTTGGTTCCATACACGCCATTTATGACACCCCCCGATGCGTTTTCGTGGCGATTCTAAGCAGCAGAGTGTCCAAAATGTTTTCTTGGGCCACCCATAAGAAAACAGTGCGATTTCAACGCTGGGCGTCGCGGTACTTACGTGGTCGCAGAGGTGTCAACATAACAGGTGAGACGTGGATATGGAGAGGCGTGACGATCTTCCCATTGTGTGGCACGTCCGACGGCGTTGGATGGGAATTGGGGTGAGAAACGTGTAAGATGTGGCCTTTTTTTCGCATGTATCCACACCTCGCTGTTTGAAGCATCGTCGTCCCCGAGGGTGACGCATAGCGCCACGTAATCGTACCATTACAGAGGAAGATTGTAGGTACCTTCGAGCGAAATTTCGAAGATTGGCACCACAATGGGAGAAAATGGCGAGTTATCAAAAAGTGAAGTACTTCGCTAAATAAGAGTAATACGAGAAAGTTCACACAGAATTTACATGATTGACTTACCTCGTGCGGTAGGAGGCTCAAGCGGTATAGAGAATGTTTATCCAATTATTCGATGGTAACCACACTGTGCAACATGTGGCGTGATAAAAAAATTCTTGTACAAAAAAATGCCTGTTTTCTCAGTGTGTATATTATCTTAAGTAGCTGAGGAAACTGTGGCACGTACAGAACTGTAGGAAAAAGTATGAAGTGATGGTTCAAATGGCTCTGAGCACTATGGGACTTAACTTCTGAGGTCATCAGTCCCCTAGAACTTAGAACAAATTAAACCTAACCAACCTAAGGACAGCACACACATTCATGCCCGAGGCAGGATTCGAACCTGCGACAGTAGCGGTCGCGCGGTTCCAGACCGCGGATAAGGAAAACAAGTTTATCATGGTATCACTGGGATCAATTAAATATACAACATGCGTAATGGTGCACATTAAAATACATTAACCTTTCCGGGCCCGAGCAATAATATTCGGAACACAACCTCAATGGAACATCGAGCATTAAATCTTTTCGCCATCAGACACGTGTTGGTAATTAATAATTGACGTGTAAGTAACAGACACTGGATGATGGCAACATGTTGCCGAAACGCGTCTTGAAAATAAACATCGGAAAGTAAAGGTGACTGACGCTGAGAAATTGTTGTTTTAAGAATCTCAAAAACGATTATTTATTTAGACATGGGAGACGCCTGTGGAAGGACGGTATAACGACGCTGTAGCGGCAGTATTGAATCACAGCGACGAGCGGCCAGTGGCGAACACGCGAGCCCGCTCGTTGGCACGGAACACCGCCTGCAGCGCGTCATAGCCCGCACGCACACCGCCAGCCGCAGCCCACACAGCCTGTCTTCCATTATGCTACATTACATTACGCATATTGTCCCTAATACCACCAAAAAGGCAATATTTGTTCAATGGCATCACATTCAATCGTCACAAAAACAACTTACTCACCCACAAATCTGATGACGTCTGCTTCCTGATTTAAGTTCGGATCCTTACTGTACTACTTTCTGATTATTATGAAGAAACGCCGTAAAGGCAATCTGTCGAGTCTAAAATTTCTAATTCAGGGTATTACTGTACGCTTAATACCGATGGGACGCATTTGCTTATCCTACGTACAATCAACAACTGGACAATCGGGTATTCGCAGTCGTTAAGGAATGCCTTGCTACGACACGGTTTGAGGCCGATGAGGATTTTCTGCATATTGTCAACTACTTAAATAACAAAGCGAATGGAATACTTCACCTCGTATCTACGTACGGCGAACGCTTCGGTAGTCACAGTGACTACGTTGTGAAGTTAATTAAATTATGTAATCGTTGGTTTGTTAGTAGTATTGTTAATAAATACATTTGTATTTCCTATATTCTTTACCTTATGAATGATATGAATGAACAACGCTGCTCTCACAATGCTGAAGTCGTATCTTTGTAGTCTCGGACCAAGTTCACTAATGAACCACGGAAAAGTCGTAAGAGATTGCCTCTATCTTCGAATCTATACGTACGTACTTTTTATTATTCCAGGACTAACATTGAAAATTGAGGGCCAAAATCTGTAGAAGCTAATGTTCGTCTTACCGCACAGAAACGGACTTTATAAATATTTTTCCAATTATCATACTGTTTCTCAGAAAATTATTTGCAGAACACTTCTCAGATAGGTAAGTTAATAAAATATGACGCTATTTGAAGGGCCCAAAGCAGATGTCAACAGCATTTCTCTGCCACCTTCATCAAAACGTAACACGAGCGAGAGTACTATTCAGTTAATACGATACTTCCTCAAATTTTAAGGTTGATAAAAACAGCAACAAACGAGGACTTTTGTAAAAGTTACTGTTCTCCGTTCTGAACAGACAGCCTAACGAAACATCGTACGATTTCAATAACGGAATACTACTGAGAGCCCCGTTGCGTCCAAATTCAAACGTTTATGCACTATTCATTAGAAATGGTTGCCCTATGAACAACCTAAACTCCACTACGCAGCAGATTTAGGTCCTTAATACAACGGCAAGGTGAAATTTCTCGACGTGGACAGGTACATACGTACACAATTTTGTTCTCGATGTGTTCGAACATTTTCGCAATACGTCATGTCCAACGGCTGAGGAGTAGTTTAATTTAAAAGCTCAATGTAGAAACTCTGTTGTCTATGTTGGGTCGAATTGATAAAATAGACTGCAGTACGGATCTACATTTCTTTGTTTTAGAACAGTTTACAGCCAACAGGAATTCATCCAAAGTTGGTGAATGTTTATGAAAAGACTGCTCCTTCAATCCCATCACTTGCCTTATTTCATCATCATCATCATCATCTTATTTCTCTCCAAGACGATACATGCGAATAAAAATCTCAATACTGCCATTACAAACGAAAATGTCGAGCAACTGCACAATTTGGTATTGGACGAGTGTGTGTAAAATAGCTGACACAGACATTCCTGGGACGTTCCAGACGATTAATTAACTATGGGAATAGTTTGAGCAAACTGTGCGACGCGTTTTCTGAAGCTGAACAAAACAAAGGATAAGGTAAATTTCCATGAGTGCTGATCTTTTTTTTTTATTTTTTAATTGGATTGACTGTGCGCAGCGATTTCTTTCTGTGCGTGAGGCGACAGTTCACTACTTCGAGTCAGAAACGGAACGCAATGAAAGCAGTGGGTGCAAGCTGATACCTCTGTCTGAAAAAAGACGAGGTCTAATTCATTTGGCGAATAAGTTTACGGCCAGTGTTTGATTCAAAACGGACTGCACATATTGATAACCTTGCAACGAATAAAACAAGAACGGACGAATACCACACAAGTATTGTAGCGGCTATGATGAAGAAATGTGAAAATTGCGAAAGAACAAGTGGGAAAAAAGTCATCTTGCAACTGCACAACGCACCTACACTGACAGTTGCTTCGGTACTTGAAAAATATAGGTTCTTGAAGTACGCACTGAACTGCCTTAACTCTGTGCTATCTCTAAAAACGAAAGCAGTGGAGAGTAGCAAATAGACTTCCTGAAAGATCAGCACTGTGAACTACACTCCTGGAAATTGAAATAAGAACACCGTGATTTCATTGTCCCAGGAAGGGGAAACTTTATTGACACATTCCTGGGGTCAGATACATCACATGATCACACTGACAGAACCACAGGCACATAGACACAGGCAACAGAGCATGCACAATGTCGGCACTAGTACAGTGTATATCCACCTTTCGCAGCAATGCAGGCTGCTATTCTCCCATGGAGACGATCGTAGAGATGCTGGATGTAGTCCTGTGGAACGGCTTGCCATGCCATTTCCACCTGGCGCCTCAGTTGGACCAGCGTTCGTGCTGGACGTGCAGACCGCGTGAGACGACGCTTCATCCAGTCCCAAACATGCTCAATGGGGGACAGATCCGGAGATCTTGCTGGCCAGGGTAGTTGACTTACACCTTCTAGAGCACGTTGGTTGGCACGGGATACATGCGGACGTGCATTGTCCTGTTGGAACAGCAAGTTCCCTTGCCGGTCTAGGAATGGTAGAACGATGGGTTCGATGACGGTTTGGATGTACCGTGCACTATTCAGTGTCCCCTCGACGATCACCAGTGGTGCATGGCCAGTGTAGGAGATCGCTCCCCACACCATGATGCCGGGTGTTGGCCCTGTGTGCCTCGGTCGTATGCAGTCCTGATTGTGGCGCTCACCTGCACGGCGCCAAACACGCATACGACCATCATTGGCACCAAGGCAGAAGCGACTCTCATCGCTGAAGACGACACGTCTCCATTCGTCCCTCCATTCACGCCTGTCGCGACACCACTGGAGGCGGGCTGCACGATGTTGGGGCGTGAGCGGAAGACGGCCTAACGGTGTGCGGGACCGTAGCCCAGCTTCATGGAGACGGTTGCGAATGGTCCTCGCCGATACCCCAGGAGCAACAGTGTCCCTAATTTGCTGGGAAGTGGCGGTGCGGTCCCCTACGGCACTGCGTAGGATCCTACGGTCTTGGCGTGCATCCGTGCGTCGCTGCGGTCCGGTCCCAGGTCGACGGGCACGTGCACCTTCCGCCGACCACTGGCGACAACATCGATGTACTGTGGAGACCTCATGCCCCACGTGTTGAGCAATTCGGCGGTACGTCCACCCGGCCTCCCGCATGCCCACTATACGCCCTCGCTCAAAGTCCGTCAACTGCACATACGGTTCACGTCCACACTGTCGCGGCATGCTACCAGTGTTAAAGACTGCGACGGAGCTCCGTATGCCACGGCAAACTGGCTGACACTGACGGCGGCGGTGCACAAATGCTGCGCAGCTAGCGCCATTCGACGGCCAACACCGCGGTTCCTGGTGTGTCCGCTGTGCCGTGCGTGTGATCATTGCTTGTACAGCCCTCTCGCAGTGTCCGGAGCAAGTATGGTGGGTCTGACACACCGGTGTCAATGTGTTCTTTTTTCCATTTCCAGGAGTGTAGATACTCGACAACTAAGTGCACCTCAATGTTAGAGACTAATCCAGTCTCTATTGGAGAAAGAAGCTTCGAGCCACGCCTGACTCGCACAATCGGTGAAAGCAGTGCCAGCGAAAGGAGAGTGAGCAGGCTCGAATTCCTGTCGGCCACACAATTATTCCTGTCGGCCACAAAATTTCAGACAGTCAGGAAAGCTCAATACAATAGAAATTCCACCGCCAAATAATAACCACGACATGTGCTCTTAGAGCTGTGAATGTCATCCTTCTTCCAATGCATTTAAAGAAAACATAAAAATCTAGCTGCAAAGAAATTACAGATGATGGCCTCGATACTGTATTCTAAAGGCGTGTTATCGTGTTACCCAGTCTCACTATTAAGAAAAATTTCGTAGTCAATGTTACACAATACGTACATCATTCAGACTGAAGCAAAGCGGCTTGGGGCAACATACTGTTATCGCACTGTCATTTGGAAATAAAAACGTGGTTATACAAATGTATGCATGCGATATAATCCAATAGCTTTAAACACCGATTTATACCTGATGTCATATTACAAAACAATTCTACACTTTTTATTTGTTGTTTACTTTCTCCAATATCATTTACAACTTAAGGGACTAGTTAATGTACCTCTAGCGAAAATGTCACTTAGCTTGTGGAACGGAAGTAGACATGGGGCGCAGTATTAGTGAAATGCGTAGAAGTTGCTTTCTTACATTATGTTACGAGAGATTGTGAGATGGGACATGGCGACCCGCCATGAACGTTGGGTATATATCTGATTCTGACATCAGAAGCCTAGCCTTCGAAAACACAATTGTTGAGCTTACATGTAGTGCAACAGATGGCTGGGAAGGTGGACATGCATCTTTAGATTGGAGGCGGTGCCTTTGTCTAGCGGGAGGTAACGTGGCAAGGCAAAAGGCCGTGTACGCGCACGCGATGAACCGGCACACATTAAGCGTGGCGTGCTGATTATATCACACACGGCCAATGGCACGCCACACCAGTAGCTGAAGCGAGTCAATAACAACGTGAGTACAGTTTCTTCGGATGACTAACACGTGGACTCTTATGTGTAGCGCGCTCAGGGGACTGCGATCAATAGCCTGTGACGTGCAGCACTGCTTTGATCTGGCAACACAAAACGACTCTATTAATAATTGGTGGTCGATGAAAACCCGCCTCCCAGTTACGCAGATGCCACCACACTGCGTTTTTATTCGTTGCTTCATTCAGTTCAAGCCTTGGTGAATAAAGGTTCAAACCATTCAGCGTTGACAATAACATCATCATTCCGTTCTCTAATACTATCGAAAATACGCATAGAAGGATACATCCGCAAACATCCTCACGTACATAAAAGGAAACGCAAACAAACTCCTGTCTATTTGAGGGATAACCTTATTTTATGTTTCTTGATTTCTTTCCCTAATACACTGTCGACAGGACCTGTAAACATGATTAAGAGATGATCTTACCGCTACGAAAGTTGTTCTTCGTGGTAGAAATGGGTCTTCCGTCTCTAAACACGAAGCACTGCTTACCAGATAAAACAAACTGGAACGAATCGACTGTGAGCACCACCATCACAACCACCTCATCCGCATTCTTCAACCTGATATGTCGAGAGCAAAGTAAATCATTAAGACTGGGGCATAAAGCGTTTTCGCTGACTGTGGCCCGAACAAACTTCAGAATAATGAGCTTTAGCAGAATATCACGACTAGTTGCATATTAAAGCCAGATATACTTTATCCGAATGAAACCAGGGAAAGGTTGAGGTGGAGTTTGACTACTGATACCTGCGTCGAAGAGACAGCAATGATAACCGTAGAAAAGAAAGAGCCCAACAGAACTCTGCGAAGCAGCAAGTAGAAGGGACGGGTCTGCTTGCATCAAAAACACGTCGCTCAAGCTAGATACTTTTCAAAGTGGTTCAAAAATGGCTCTCAGCACTATGGGACTTAACATCTGAGGTCATCAGTCCCCTAGAACTTAGAACTACTTAAACCTAACTAACCCAAGGACATCACACACATCCATGCCCGAGGCAGGATTCGAACCTGCGATCGTAGCGGTCGCGCGGTTCCAGACTGAAGCGCCTAGGGCCGCTCGGCCACTGCGGCCGGCTTTTCAAAGTGGTGTGCGACTGATTTTCGTATGTATCATTACGGATTTAGCAATCAAGGTATAACATCCACCATGCTGTAGTCACCTCAATGTTTTGGGGCCTAGTGGTCCAGCGCGAGAAGGGTAGCCGCGTAGTCTAAGGCGCCTTGCACGGGTCGCGGGGCTCCCCCAGTTGCCGGCTCGAATCCTCCCTCGGGCATGGGTGTGTGTGTTATCCTTAGCGTAAGTTAGTTTCAGTTAGAGTACGTCGCGTGTAAACCGAGGGACCGATGACCTCAGCAGTTTAGTCCCATAGGAACTTATCACAAATTTCCAAATTTCCTGGTGGTACAGCAGTAAAGTGTACGCCTGAAACCGAAAGGCCACGGGATCGAATCTCGATCGGGTTTTTCGATCTACGTTTTAATTCAATGTTCACCGTTGATTGGTGTGGAGATTTACCAGAAACGGCACGTGGTTTCGATTCCACCAAGAACTGTAGATCCCCTTTCTCGGGTTGTATAACTGTGGTATGTGGCCGAAGTGGAGCCCATTCGAAAGACTTGCACGGAGTCACTGAGCCGCGCGAAATTATTACCATCTAAATGTCATTCCAACTCGACAGAATTTATGTTGCGTTTATTAACGCCTTAACTTTCCCAAACTTAACAATTACGTGCAATTTTTAAGAATTGTTTGTAATTTGCAAGGGTACTCTTTATTAAAATGTAGTCTTTCCATAATAAGTGTGATCATTTATGGTGGGGAAGAGTTGGGAAGATTAATAGCGTTTACGAGCCATCAACGGCTAAATCATTACAGACAGAACAAAAAGTAATAAAACAGGAAATCATCCGTGGTCTTTTCAATATATAATTTAAAGAAATTATAGAAAATAGATCAAGATGATTTGACGAAAATTAGAAACGTTGTCCTACAGATGCGGATCTCGTATCATAACTTTGTCCTATAACCCGGTGAGAATTTAGAGCTTTTCGACACACCTGTGACACAGTTGGTTACGTTAAATATTCGTTAAGTACTTCTGCACGTGTTGGCCGCGTGTGCGGTTTGCTACATTTGCGAAAAAGATTACTTGATTGGCTATAGAGTGCCAGCCGTCGAACCCACTTACACATATGTGAACCACGGGAGGAATTTACTTCTTCCTGAACGAGAGGTTATTTCGACTTCTAAGAGCGCGTGGACGGGAAGCTAATTTGTTCTACAATCAAAATATTTTATTTTATTTGTATTTATTAATATACATAACGTGGTTCGGTAAGCTTAGATGTTAACTGTCAAGCAACAAAGATAAAGGGGTCGGTTCATTCTTTGGTCCATCCTAGAATTTTTTTTTGTCGCTCTTCACTTCACCTCCGGCAATGATTTGTCCATGTGAAAAATTCCGCGTCGCGCCGTAATTCCAAATCCACGTTACGCTGTGGATCCATCTAAAACTATTCGAAAGATGCAACGGGACCATGTCTACTAAAACACTTTAGCTTTCATACCAAACTGCATGTTGATAACAGCTTTAATCCTCCTCAAATCACCGTATCACGATTCTGGCCTAGTGACACGGACAGTCATCATGATGGAAAGTGCCATAGCTATCGGGGAAGACATCAAGCATGAATCAATATAAGCGGTCCGCAAAAGCGTTCAGTTAGTCCACAGCTGTCATGGTGCCTATCTCATGTCTCAAGGAAGCCCAGGTGAATGATCCCCACATAATGTATCTTCATACGTAATACCGTTCCCACTGGTGCATTTTTTTCGGTCAGCCGTTCTCCTGGATGGCGGTGTATCCAGACATGACCATCGAGCTGGTGTAACAAGAACCGTAATTTACCCGACGAGGCAACATGTTTCACTTATCCACTGCCCATTATCGACGACCCCTTCCCCACTGCAATCGTAACTGATGATGTCGTTGAATCAACAAGGAAACACACAGGGATTGTGTGCTGCGGAGCTCCACGTTCAACAATGTGCACTGAAAGGTGTGCTCCAAAACACTTCAGCATGCACCAGTATTGTACTCTGTCGTTGGATCTGCCACATGTCTACTTTACAGTATGGGCAAGCCTCCGACCTCCACGTTTTCTTATGCGTGGACGTCGAACACCTTGTCGTCTACATGAGGTTTCGACGTCCTTCAACCACTTTCCATAGACGCGCACAACAGTAGACGCGAACAGTAAACCATCTTCGCCGTTTACAAGATGCTCGTTCCCAGGCGGCGGATCATAACCATCTCCCTTTGTGAAGGTCGCTTACGTCAGCTGATTTCTCAGTTTGCGGCCCATAATGTCACTAGAACGACTCTCCATTCGTCTCAGCTCCGCTCATTTACTTCGCTTAAGGTATGTCTACACGATGCCTCTTTCCTCGTACGCAATCGCAGCCGCATGGGAATAAAAGGGCATGCATGAAAAATTGTGGAAAAACACATGTAGGCATTTTTCTCATTCTGCAAGCAGTCTACTATGGATAACCTCCTTTGCCTGGGAGTTTGTGCTGCGTTTATTGTGATGAAAAGGCAACAGAAAAAGGAAAATTCAAACGCGAGTGTAGGTAAAGAAGTATCAAATAATAGAAGTACGAGAAATATCAAGTGACGACGTCGTTTTGTTTGCAAATTTTATGAACAAGTCACAGCGAGATTTTGGATTTCCTGCTTGTGAAACTGCAGCTATAAGGCTAGCAGTAAAATTTCGTTAGCTAGTAACTCACTACACAAATACCAGTTTGATCTATGTATTTCACATTTCAAAACAAAGCATTTCATTGATTATTCCTGAAATAGAGAAATATTTAATGGAGGTTATAAGCAAAAGCAATAAGTATTACGCACGGCCTCCATTTCCACGACATTACGCATACACAAATGTGCATGCAAGCAAGAAGTTGAAAAGAAAGAAGGCATCGTGTGGGCGCAACTTTACCGCGTCACGCGTCTGCAACGTCAGCAGGCAGCATGGCGGGAAATGATCATTTGGTTTGTCTCACCAGTCTACATTTATTGTTCAAGCAAACACAGACATAAATTGAGAGTTCTTCTATAGGAAAATATCGCAACCAGAAGTTTAGGCATTCATAGCATGGCACGTAATAACATAAGCTGTATGTTTTCAATGCGTTACTTCGTATATACAAGTACTTGCCTTCGTAGAGGTACTCTTTGGCTTCCAACAAACAGCGGCTCTGTTTTCTCGATGATTGTCGTGAAGCTTTTCAGCAAATTGCGAAACACCATTGACGCAGGGAGTATGGACGACAGTGACCTCAGTCAGTGTTCAAGTTTTGAAACATAAATCGAAGAAACCTAATTACTCTACTCTCTTGGGAAAATATTAAATTGCACGAGGAGAGAGAAAATCAAACCATTCTGAATATTTTGTTTAGTCAGGCACTGTCCGTAGAAAGGAAAGTCCATATTCCATTTACAGTGTTAGATCAGCCAAGAGATTTAGTGTTCTCGGAACCAGCTCAGTGGAATCGCATCAGAGAAATATATAATCAATTTGAAAATAAAATTGTCTACAAATTCTCAAAAAGCGCCTGGAACCTTTGGTTCTCTGTATAACCAGTAAAGAGATTAGTCACTCGTTGAAAATGTAGATACTGACGTTGAATACGGTAAAACTAGAGCACAAGTACTGAATTATGCTTTTCGAAATTGTTTCATGGAAGAGCAAACTTCGTTTTTCTTGTTTGCAACTCTGCTTCAATGTCCATGATGTAATTCCCCCTGATGATTGAGGGCACGACTGCCGAATGCAATAAATGTCGTTTCTCATTCTGTTCCATAGGTTCAGAGCTCCGTGTAAACACCTAGGAATGACATTCCTAATGGAAGCCTAATTTGACCTTCGTAGCTGAGGCCGCCAACACACGGCACTCGACACAGGTCGTAGTGTACGGGAAGAAACCTTCGTAACTACAACTGCGCCACTCAATGAAGCAAATTACAAACCTCGAGTGATTGCATGGTAAAATGTTAATTGTGTTCCATCACGTAGGGCGACAAAATTAAGCCTGGCGGCCCTCCGTTTTGGCAGTGTTTGTCCTTGTTATCTTACGTTGGTTCAAAAATGGTTCAAATGGCTCTAAGCACTATGGGACTTAACTTCTGAGGTCATCAGTCCCCTAGAACTTAAAACTACTTAAATGTAACTAACCTAAGGACATCACACACATCCACGCCCGGGGCAGGATTCGAACCTGCAACCGTAGCGGTCGCGCGGTTCCAGACTGTAGCGCCTAGAACCGCTCGGCCACTCCGGCCGGCAAACGTTGGTGTTAAATATTTCATTCCCCCAATGGTTTTTATTTTGTATGAACTATAACCCCTGTAGTAACATTGTAGTTCCTCTTACAAGCCCTACAGACGCTTCACCGGCCGTTATTATGGCTGGAGCTGGTGAAGAGCGAGTAAAGAGAATAAGCAGTAGTATGTAAAGGTGTCTGAACCAGCCACGAATGCTAGATTGTAATTTTAGGCCTTACTGATTGAAGTGCAATACGGATGAAAATACTCAGGCTATTGCATCGGGATCAGAATGACAACAGCAGCTAGTCTGTTGAGCTCCCGACAACCAAGAATGTTTTCGAGTACAGCCTCAGTGTTTGGAGGCACCGTATGTTTAAACTGCGCAGTCGGCTACGTTCGTTTAAAGTATCACAATATGAGATTTCATGTCATCTGCTGGGATCAAGACAAAAATCGTTTTATGTAAATTAAGCAAGGGTACATAATTTCCTGAAGTTAATTTTTTTTCATTCAGTTTTGCTTTCTGCATAAAAACACACACTTTGGTTTTGCATGTTTGCTGTGGTATGCAGTCTTTCCCATGCAATCTTAATGGAACTATTCGACTACTCGACGCCCCCCCCCCCCCACACACACACACACACTCACACAAAACGTGAAAAGCATTGTCCAAATGCCCGTAGGAGGAGGCAGCTAGAAACAAACTGAAACGAACACACATCCATGAACAAACAAACCTCTTGTTCTGGCATCTAGTGCCGGAGACACGACCCGATCCACAACGTGAAAAGGGGCGTCTGTTTTTAGAACGAAGCATACGAATATTCGACAAGAGTTCTCGAGAAAACTTCTCAGTTCTTCATTCACTACAGCAGGGTGATGAACGATGTAAGTGACGAAGATAACCCAATGGAAAGTGGCAGGGAGGGGGTAAAGAGTGGACACCATTACGGAAACAGCTTTGTCCGCAGGCCATCGTGTGGAAGCTGATGCGTATTTAAAATGCGCTGGTGACCATTTCGCTACTTCACGACCTGACAACACCAGTGAGTGGTATCTATGCTGGAGAAGATACTGCATCCCTCTAGAGAACTTATACGAGGGTAGCTCCATAAGTAATGGCCCATACTTTTTTCTCAACGTATTTATTCTTAAGGGTTATAATTTGGTGAAGATATCAATCAACATTTGTTTCACATGCAGTATTTTTCTACATAGTCTCCATCACATTCTATGTCCTTAAGACAGCGTTGTTTAAAATCATGTATTCCCTGCTGGTTACAGTTTTTGTCCTGCGCTCGTAGCCACGTTTTCGCTGCATGAATTACGCTTTCATCATCTTCAAACTGCACCTCACGTAGAGAAACTTTAAGTGGCCCAAACAGATCGATGTCCGACGACGCCAAGCCTGCGATACAAGAAGTAATGATCTCCAATCCAATTTGACGGCGTGTTCCCGGGCTTTGATGCTTCTGTGTAGGCACGTAATGTCGCTCTGGAGCAAGATTCATTTTCGCTTCTTCACAGACCGAACAAGTCGGAAATGGTTTTGGACTTTGCTCATGGTCTTCACATATGCCACTTGAATTAATGGTTGACCCTATTGGCAACACATCCTCGATAACGACACCATCACTACCTCGACACTGTCGTCATGACTTGCAGTACAGGGAGACGCACTGAATTACTTACTTTCTTGGTGACTGCTGGAATGTTCCGTGCTCCCTAAGACGCCGATCAATTGCTTCGAACGTCTTCCTGTCGGGACACCTTCGTTCTGGAAATCTGTCTCGATACAAACGTACCGCGCCACGGCTCTTGCCCCGTGCTAATCCATACATCAAGTGGGACTCCAGTGATTGCCTCTTTTTTTTTTTTTTTTGGCTCAAAGTGATACACCCAGATTTCGTCACCCGTAACGGTCCATGGCAGAAAAGGCCTATCCTTTGGCTCACACTGCTCGAACAGCTCAGATGAAATGGCGTAAATAAATAATAATAATAATAATAATAATAATAATAATCTTGTCATCTGTTGGAACCTGTCCTGACCACACTTTGGAATATCCGAGAGTCTCCTACATTGTACATGCACTTTCAATGCTCATCAATAGCTGCAGAGCTAACTGTCGAGTTCGGATGTGCCGGTCTGTACGAATAATGACATACACACGATGCATCATGTCCGGAACAGTGCACTTGCTGACGTTTTAGCTCTCTTTGCCCTTCGTCCACCAGCGCTCCTATGAATTGCAACATTACAATACACCGCACGCTAATGTTTATGAGAGTTCACGACGGTTTCTTTTCCCACCACCAAGAACTGGGTGACAGAGCATTGATTGTAACGAATGTCTTGCGTAAAAGCCGTTTTGGTGGTTCACTACGACTCTGCCATCTGTCGGAACTATTCTAAACTTCGAAAATCATCAAATTTGAAGTACCTGGAACGAGGTTTTCCTATATTCGTACATGTTTTGAAGGGTGTAAAAAAATTAGGGCATTATTTATTGAAGATCCTCGTATTCTCAGAAGCTTTTCTAAACAGTGAACAGAGAGTACTACACTGCTCTGCAAAACTTAAGGACGAGACAAATGTTCAAATTTGTGTAAATTCCTAAGGGACCAAACTGCTTAGGTCATCGGTCCCTAGTCTTACGCAATACTTAAACTAACTTATGCTAAGAACAAGAAAAACACACACACACACACACACGAGGGAGGACTCGAACCTCCGGTGGGAGGGGCCGCGTAGTCCGTGACATTACGCCCTAAATCGCGCGGCCACTCCGCGCGGCAGGACGAGACAGTGAAAGTAACGTAACATATTACCAACTCAGTGGAAATGAGTGAATGTGCGGGAGTACGTTGCTAGAGATCTCCCACTCCTTCATAGAAAGCTGGACGTAACATCCATGGCATGAGGTCAGCGTGACTACAGCGCCAAAAGGGGCTGGCCTAACAACACGAGGTAGTTGGAAATGCCGTGTGGCTTGGGCCTCCCGTCGCGTAGACCGTTCGCCTGATGCAAGTCTTTCGAGTTGACGCCACTTCGGCGACTTGCGTGTCGATGGGGATGAAATGATGATAAGAACAACACAACACCCACTCCGTGAGCGGAGAAAATCTCCGATCCAGCCGGGAATCTAACCCGGGCCGTTAGGTATGACATTCCGTCGCGCTGACCACTCAGCTACTAGGGGCGGACACGAGGTAGTTGAAAGAATAGGAAAAGAAGTGTGTGTCAATCGGCGAGCAGTTACGGCGCACTGTGGTGGTGGTGGTCTTCAATACAATATGGCTGGGAAACAACACTCGGATGTGAGATCTCAGGCTTTCCCGGCGAATGTGCTGTATCCAAGGTTCTCGGGTGTCCAGCCGGATCCGTTCGTCGAAGTTCCACGATATTTCGGCGGATAACCGTTCCGCCATCATCAGGTGGTGCTGATGGAATGATCCGTCTGCGCTGTGTCCGTGGTATTTATGTCCGCGGGGTCCCGAGTCGTACCCCGGCGCGGGCGGCCGGCGGGGCGCCGCGTGGTGGGAGGGGTGGGGGAAGCTGCAGCGCCACAACATTCGGATGACTTCCCACGGGGAAGTTTACATTTTGCAACAGGAAGGAAGGGACCCACGCCAAACTGAGGGTGCAATTGCAACTAAATTTAACAGGACTGCAAGGCCCACAATCTCACGCTCCGCAGTGGCACCGTGACTGCGTGGGGGTGGTCTCATTACCCGTCGACCAATACTTTGTTTTCCACAGACAACTCCACATCGACGGCACAGTTTCTGATTGTGCCAGGAGCATAAGGACTTCTCGGATGAGAGCAGATTTATCCTGAACAGCAATTCTGGACGTGCCCGCAAAAGGCGAGATGCGGGAACACGTAATGCACCCAGGAAAATTTTCGAACAAGATCGCTTTGGTGGTGCAGGTGTTACAGCGTGGGCAGGCATAATGTTGAAATGGCGCACTGTCCTCCACATCCTTAAACACGGTGCACTCAAAGCTCACCGTGACTTTAACACTGTACTTCTTGCCCATGTGCGTCTTTTCAGGCGCGCATTAGGCACCAACTTCATTTTTATGGACGAAAATCCGCGGCTGCGTCGAACAGCGCAGAAGGAACAGCTCTCGGAACGAGAGGATATTCGGCGAATGCATTGGCCTACCCGTTCCCCCGAATTAAATCCTACTGAACACGTGTAGGATTGCGTCGGGTAGACGTACTGGAGCACATCCATATACACCAAAGACATTGCAGAAGTTGGCAACCGCGCTGGTGGAGGACTGCAACGTCCTGCCATGAGAATTTCTTACCAACCTCGTGACCATCACGGAAGCACGTTCCAGAGCGTGCACTGCGGTTCGTTATGGTCTCACGCCCTGTCGAGGGAAGCATCATAAATCGCGGTGAGTTCTGTCTAATTATTTTATCTGAATAAACGTGTCATTGTTCACGATTAAAACGCCCGCTAGAGTTATACAGTAATTTACTGACTGAAGGTCTTTCTAGAAAAATGAAATCTTTGTGTAAAGATTTCAGTCAATAAATTACTGTACAACTGTAGCTGATGCTTTAATCACGAGTACTGCATGTAATAGTTGTAGATGTGACGCCAGCTAAAATTTATCGTAAACGTGTCTTTCTGTTCATCGCATTGCGTATTTCTTTCGGTTTTCTTTTGTGGTATGCTGCAGCAAGTCTTTTTATGTACGGTCCAAGTTTCATGTCTGCTGTGACACTTCGCGCGAAAGTTACTTTCGTCCTTAAGTTTTGTACACCAGTGTAGTTCCTCAATTGCAGTGTGCTTTAAAGTAGGTGGTTAGAACCTACCGATACCGGACGTAGCCTTTGACCCGTGACGTAATTATGTTGTGGCATGTTAAGTCAAACGAGTGCAAACAGAGATAGAAGAAGACAATGACTACAGGGTGTTACAAAAAGGTACGGCCAAACTTTCAGGAAACATTCCTCACACACAAATAAAGAAAAGATGTTATGTGGACATGTGTCCGGAAACGCTTAATTTCCATGTTAGAACTCATTTTAGTTTCGTCAGTATGTACTGTACTTCCTCGATTCACCGCCAGTTGACCCAATTGAAGGAAGGTAATGTTTACTTCGGTGCTTCTGTTGACATGCGACTCATTGCTCTACAGTACTAGAATCAAGCACATCAGTACGTAGCATCAACAGGTTAGTGTTCATCACGAACGTGGTTTTGCAGTCAGTCCAATGTTTACAAATGCGGAGTTGGCAGATGCCCACTTGATGTATGGATTAACACGGGGCAAGAGCCGTGGCGCGGTACGTTTGTATCGAGACAGATTTCCAGAACGAAGGTGTCCCGACAGGAAGACGTTCGAAGCAATTGCTCGGCGTCTTAGGGAGCACGGAACATTCCAGCCTATGACTCGCGACTGGGGAAGACCTAGAACGACGAGGACACCTGCAATGGACGAGGCAATTCTTCGTGCAGTTGACGATAACCCTAATGTCAGCGTCAGAAAAGTTGCTGCTGTACAAGGTAACGTTGACCACGTCACTGTATGGAGAGTGCTACGCGAGAACCAGTTGTTTCCGTACCATGTACAGCGTGTGCAGGCAGTATCAGCAGCTGATTGGCCTCCACGGGTACACTTCTGCGAATGGTTCATCCAACAATGTGTCAATCCTCATTTCAGTGCAAATGTTCTCTTTACGGATGAGGCTTCATTCCAACGTGATCAAATTGTAAATTTTCACAGTCAACATGTGTGGGCTGACGAGAATCCGCACGCAATTGTGCAATCACGTCATCAACACAGATTTTCTGTGAACGTTTGGGCAGGCATTGTTGGTGATGTCTTGATTGGTCCCCATGTTCTTCCACCTACGCTCAATGGAGCACGTTATCATGATTTCATACGGGATACTCTACCTGTGCTGCTAGAACATGTGCCTTTACAAGTACGACACAACATGCACGATGGAGCTCCTGCACATTTCAGTCGAAGTGTTCGTACGCTTCTCAACAACAGATTCGGTGACCGATGTATTGGTAGAGGCGGACCAATTCCATGGCCTCCACGCTCTCCTGACCACAACCCTCTTGACTTTCATTTATGGGAGCATTTGAAAGCTCTTGTCTACGCAACACCGGTACCAAGTGTAGAGACTCTTCGTGCTCGTATTGTGGATGGCTGTGATACAATACGTCATTCTCCAGGGCTGTATCAGCGCATCAGGGATTCCATGCGACGGAGGGTGGATGCATGTATCCTCGCTAACGGAGGACAATTTGAACATTTCCTGTAACAAAGTGTTTGAAGTCACGCTGGTACGTTCTGTTGCTGTGTGTTTCCATTCCATGATTAATGTGATTTGAAGAGAAGTAATAAAATGAGCTCTAACATGGAAAGTAAGCGTTTCTGAACACATGTCCACATAACATATTTTCTTTCTTTGTGTGTGAGGAATGTTTCCTGAAAGTTTGGCCGTACCTTTTTGTAACACCCTGTAGATGATTTTTCCTCTGTATAATTTTTTGGAATGTAAGTTGTATTAGCACGGCGGTTCAACCCGACGTCTACTCTAGGTTAGGAAGTGACTGTCTGGTTGTGACGAAGTCACCACAATAACTATAATTGCGGTTATTTTATGGATATTGGATTTCGATACCTGTTTTATGTCCACTATTTTTGATGGCGTCACGAGTCGACCAGACGCGCGGTATCGGCAGAATAGTACGTCCTGGTCTGCATAAGCTGCAGACGTAAAAGATGGGGTGAAGAAAGTGGTATGCATTGACAAAGAAGTGATGTTGATTGTACCTGCAGCAGGGCGAGGTGGAGCACGCAGGGGCAGGCGCGCACAAGCTGTCCGTTCTTCTGCGCGAGCTGCCGCAGCGCGCTCGGGTTGTTGCAGACGGCCTGCAGCAGCGCCAGCACGTCGCCGCCTCCACCTCCGCCGCCACCTCCGGGCGTGCTCTCCTCCTTCATTATCACACCGCCGCACCACACACGGTACACACACAATAGCCACCGCACACCTTGTCCGTCACTCTCGTCTTACTCGCCTCCATGTCTGCGTTTCCCAAAACGATCAACTGCTTCGAGCAAGTTTTTGGTGTAAATTCATAGGGGCATTCACTCATCTCGCATCAAAATTATCAACAGCGCACAGACAACAGTGTTCCCCCTGGCTATCAGAATGGTGCCGCCGAGGTGACAAATTCTGTCTAAAGCCAATTCCATCGTCCCAAAACCCGTGAGGGTGCCTTTCGTGGAAGAGGCTCCTGTAACGTAAAAAATAGGAATCAGTTTTATCCCTCAAATGATCACTCTAAGATCAGGAGAACCGTCACTTTAACATAACTAACAGGACGGCCGCGAATCGTTACGCTGCAGCGTCGTTAAGTCGCCGGTGCCATGCAAGAATATCAATTAGATACGTGTACGTACGATTGGTTTCAAGTGTCTCCTTCAGGACACTCGAGTCATTTCCCATCTGCGCATCACCCAATGCGTTCGAAAAATTTAATGTGTACATAAGAGGTAATCTCTCAGACTTACACTCATTTCCTAAATGTGTTGGCCATATACGAAAATAAAGCAACGTTTATATGGATGACGTCCTTCCAAACTCTGTAGCGAGTGTGAATAAATAAAAAAATAAATCCATAGTAATACTCTTGTTCCTTTTCTAAAAATATTTTTCTAATTATAAAATGTCAAATCAAAACACCGTCAGCCGTCTAAATTTCCCGTTTTATTTTATTTGTGCTACCAATTTCAGCATTACATTACGCCATCTTCAGGCCCCTGTGTAAAGAGAACAATGGTAACAGTAAAATACATGACAAGAGGGTCGGTGTAAACTTTTTTAAGAAGTCAAATTATGTACTTTTACTGTTATATGTTTACTACATATAAGCCCTGTATATACACTCCTGGAAATTGAAATAAGAACACCGTGAATTCATTGTCCCAGGAAGGGGAAACTTTATTGACACATTCCTGGGGTCAGATACATCACATGATCACACTGACAGAACCACAGGCACATAGACACAGGCAACAGAGCATGCACAATGTCGGCACTAGTACAGTGTATATCCACCTTTCGCAGCAATGCAGGCTGCTATTCTCCCATGGAGACGATCGTAGAGATGCTGGATGTAGTCCTGTGGAACGGCTTGCCATGCCATTTCCACCTGGCGCCTCAGTTGGACCAGCGTTCGTGCTGGACGTACAGACCGCGTGAGACGACGCTTCATCCAGTCCCAAACATGCTCAATGGGGGACAGATCCGGAGATCTTGCTGGCCAGGGTAGTTGACTTACACCTTCTAGAGCACGTTGGGTGGCACGGGATACATGAGGACGTGCATTGTCCTGTTGGAACAGCAAGTTCCCTTGCCGGTCTAGGAATGGTAGAACGATGGGTTCGATGACGGTTTGGATGTACCGTGCACTATTCAGTGTCCCCTCGACGATCACCAGTGGTGTACGGCCAGTGTATGAGATCGCTCCCCACACCATGATGCCGGGTGTTGGCCCTGTGTGCCTCGGTCGTATGCAGTCCTGATTGTGGCGCTCACCTGCACGGCGCCAAACACGCATACGACCATCATTGGCACCAAGGCAGAAGCGACTCTCATCGCTGAAGACGACACGTCTCCATTCGTCCCTCCATTCACGCCTGTCGCGACACCACTGGAGGCGGGCTGCACGATGTTGGGGCGTGAGCGGAAGACGGCCTAACGGTGTGCGGGACCGTAGCCCAGCTTCATGGAGACGGTTGCGAATGGTCCTCGCCGATACCCCAGGAGCAACAGTGTCCCTAATTTGCTGGGAAGTGGCGGTGCGGTCCCCTACGGCACTGCGTAGGATCCTACGGTCTTGGCATGCATCCGTGCGTCGCTGCGGTCCGGTCCCAGGTCGACGGGCACGTGCACCTTCCGCCGACCACTGGCGACAACATCGATGTACTGTGGAGACCTCACGCCCCACGTGTTGAGCAATTCGGCGGTACGTCCACCCGGCCTCCCGCATGCCCACTATACGCCCTCGCTCAAAGTCCGTCAACTGCACATACGGTTCACGTCCACGCTGTCGCGGCATGCTACCAGTGTTAAAGACTGCGATGGAGCTCCGTATGCCACGGCAAACTGGCTGACACTGACGGCGGCGGTGCACAAATGCTGCGCAGCTAGCGCCATTCGACGGCCAACACCGCGGTTCCTGGTGTGTCCGCTGTGCCGTGCGTGTGATCATTGCTTGTACAGCCCTCTCGCAGTGTCCGGAGCAAGTATGGTGGGTCTGACACACCGGTGTCAATGTGTTCTTTTTTCCATTTCCAGGAGTGTAATTTGATTTCTTAAAAAATATACACTGCACCTTCTGTTATGTATTTTACTCTGTTGTAACTATTGTCTTCACACAGGGGCCAGAAAGTGGCGTAAAGTGGCACAAACTGATACCACAAATAAAATAAGACTGGAAATTTATACGGATGAAGGTGTTTTGATTTGATGTTTTATACTGAACTGACGATGTCCCGCAACCATCTTGTATAAAAATTTCTTATCTGCCCTACCTTAGGGTTGTTCTTCCTCTTTCTTATCTCCCACACAAGCTTGTTTCAATGTCGTCGCCTCTATATAGCTGAATCCCCCTCCACTAATGAGTAAGGTGGAAACCAATCCTCAGTGCCAATGACAGACTTAACACCAAAGAACTACGATGTAACAGCGACAAAAACACCGGCCTTTAAAAGAGACTGCGCTTATTGAAAGGTTGATAACCAAGCAGATTAACAGCAAGCATCACTGGCCATGCTAAAACGATGGAACCTCTGATTTTGCTTTTCACGAGTCATTCTCTCACCGTCTGCGGGGCGGCGGCAACTAAGTACTACACCAGTTGTAGGGAAGCAGCCTACTCACGCTGCAGCAAATTCACATCAGTTTCCATTGTGTGTTAGTCAGTCTGCTAGCTCTGACGTCATAGATGTTGCGCAATACCTTAAAAATCAAGCAAATGACATAAAACTTTCCTAGTATGTCTGGAATAATGATAAACTAATGTGTGTTAAATATCAGCTTGATAACTTCAGCCGTTTCCTTTATTTGGACGTTTTTCTATAAAAATAATTGGCGGCACAGAAAAGAGCTAGAGACTGAAAAATTTGTATTTAGATTCAGCTTTCATAATGATTTAATAAAAATAGTACTTTGGATTTCACAAATTAAGATGTTAGTGTAAATTCATGATTTTGTGGTTTTCATCTCAAAACTAGAGGAAGCAAGATAGATTAAGTGAGCTTAGATTTTAATAGGTTGGAGGTCCGCTATGATGATGAAGCTGTAAAAAGTTTCTTTCAAATATCTATTAAATTATAGCAATAGCGGATCTCAGAAGGGACAGTTCAGAGCCCATCTGCTGCGTGCAGTGCAATTAAATTAATTCTCTCGCCTAAGTTATTAAAGTTAGCCACGTCAAAAATTTATTATCAATACTTCCCTGCGTGCTGAATGCACAGTTAAATTAGGAGCTTCATCGGCCTTCAGCAAGAGAAGCTAAAATTTATTATGCAACTTGAAGTGGTGCGTTACTAGCACAGCGGCTAGTCGAGACAGCCGATTTGATCGAGCGTTTTCTCAGCGGTCCGCACCCCGGCTTTATATATAAGAGCACTGTGCGAGGAAGCCAAGGCCCCAGTTCTCTCCAGACGCTGAATGACACGCCATCTGTGTCGGGAATCGCGCCGCGCCAGTATCAGTGCTACTAACAGCCTCGGGTGCCGTATTCTGTTACTCGAGATGCGCGTAACCAGTAAAGCGTTTCAAGTAAAGTGTTAATTCGGGAATGATTTTCATTATCTAGCCTCAGTGTGCGTATTGTCGTATTTTCACGTGCCGTCGCGGGACAGACATTCTACCAGTAATTTAGCGTGGCGTTTGATGAGATATTTCATCAAATTATGGCGAGCATTCATTTCAATATTTAATTCGGACATTTATAGTTGCATCAGCGCAATAGACTCTGAACTGTTCTGTTAGTTAGGTTGTAGGGATACTCGTGTGTGTATTTGTGATTTGGAGAATATACCCAAATATTTTGGAATATTGTTTTTGATTAGAAATCCCGGACAATCTCCTAGTTCCTCAGAGCTATAAGCTGCAGCTATAATAATATTTCTCAAAGTGGGCACTAGGAACTCTATTTACAGGCTTCAGGTTTTGTCAAATCGCTTTCTGGGAGTCAAGAACGTTAAATAGAGAGCCAGTGTTGAGAACGGCGAAAGACAGCATTAACAGCATTTTAAAAGCTAGAAATTGACTCGACAAACAAACATTTTGTACTGCAATTATATTTTCCCTTACCTACTCGCCGCCCCACACAGTGACATATAATCTCTACGTATACGCGTCCATTTACGATGTTACTGATATATTCTAGTGTAAAATTCAGCAGTATACAGATCACGTGGAGGTCTTTTACTCCGTTGTTGACATCGAGGTTTCAAATGTTTCGTATGACAGTTGCGCGGTGTACGACATATAAATATTCTGTTATTACCTTGGCATTTTCTATACGTACGGCTGATCATTCGTGTTTTTAACTATGGTAATATACACAAGTCTAAGGAGATGAGCGCAGAGAAAACAATAAAACCAAACGGGTTCACAAACAGGAAAAAAGGTACAAAAATTGTGCAAACAACTAAAATTTATAGGTGATGACGTAAAAGCTCCGACCAAATCGCATGGGCTGAAGTCGAACCTACACAGATTTAAAACTCTTTAACACACTCGATTCATCGTTGGTCGAAACTGACGTAAGTCCAAGGTGATATTTGAAGAATATAAGACACACTCCACTGAACTGCGTGGGATGTTGATGTACGTACTCGAGATGCACGAGAAACAGCTGGGAAGTCATTTTCTGGAGGAGGGTCAAAGCCACTTCGTCACACCCCAGTAACAGGTGGTTCAAGAACAGCCATCGACCACAACTTACTCTTCCCTTCAGCTATTCCTCCTCCATCGATATGTGACGACCTTATTTAACATTAAGACGAAAAACGGTAGTACAAAGGCATAATGTTCAATCTTATTTCCCCTGTACGACGCCTACCGCAGTTGACTTGTGTCTCTAGTTGCTAACATTCCCCTACTTAGTTTGTCCTGATCAATCTTCTCTTGTGAGCAGATTTGCTGAAGAGTTTGGAAAGTAGTAGTAGTAGTAGTAGTAGTAGTAGTAGTAGAGGATCGGGCTTGCAAGACATTAAACAGCATAGTTGTTAGTCCCTTTAACCTCATAATCAACGAGACAACAGAAGAGTTTTGCGAGTAATTTAGGTAAGGTACTGTTAAGAGATATGATGCTGTCACGAGAAATAACCTGCACACAATATTGCACAGAAGATGGACAACTGGAGGAAGAGTGTGGATACATATCCCCCAGATCAGGAACTGTGCCGGAAGATGTGCCTCGCGACTCCTCCTCCTCCTCTGAATCGACACACCACGAGACGTTATCATTACGGGAAAAAAATTCAACATATTAGGGTAACAGGGGCAGCCAACGCTTTGATGTACAGGATGCCCATTCCATAACTAAAAGTTCCAATTTCAAAACGCTGTAAAAAGAGGATCAGTGCTCAGAATGGCGTCAAATTTGAACAGCGTATTATTGGCACAGGGGCAAACTTTATGAGAAAAACATAAGAGACAAAAATTTGACCATCAGATAGCACTGTAAGCGTCACAATATGCACACCAACAGTTGCGCGGCACACGGTCGTTCCTCAGCTTGCGCCCTAGACGCCCGACATGACTACCAGCATGAAGAATCGCGAACTGCTGGGTAAGCTCTTAAAAGAATGGTGACTGTTCCCCAGTAGCCCTGCAGAAGATCGGGACACTCAATGGTATGAAAGAAGGCATTCGTCAGATGCCTGCTAAGTGTATGAAGAAAATAATTATAAAATTCGAAACGACAGGTTCTTTTTAAGTGCAGTGTGGCAGACGGCGGAAAAAAGTTGATCTGACGTCTGTCGAAGATGTGGCCACAGCTTGGCAGGAGCGGCCAAGGGGGGGTGGGGGGGGGGTGGGGGGTGTAAACATGCAGAACACTGGAAATGCCTGCGAGCATGGTGCACAAAATCCAACGAAACATCCTGCATTGCTATCTATTCAAAATTATCCATGTTCAGGAGTCGCTTCCTGCTGACCTGCCAGCAAGACAAAAGTTCACTCTCAAATATCTTACTCGCTTGGAAGTGGAGAACGATTGGTCATTCATCATTCTGTGGATAGACGAAGCCCATTTCCATCTCCAAGGACATATCAATACGCATAACTGCAGAATACGGGCAACGGAAAATCCGCACTCACAGCTAACGGTCCACTTAATTCTTCAAAGATGACTGTGTGGCGCGAATTGACGGCATCGCTTACCGTAAGGCTGTATCTTTTTGAAGACGCTAGTCCTGCAGGTCCTGTTACCTGTACCATCACTGGAAAACGCTATGAGAGTCTTTTGGACACGAGTCTCGCTCCAACCCTTCAACAGCGTGGATGTATGGGAAGGATCATTTTTATGCTAGATGGCGCTCCTCCGCACATCGCACAGCCAATTAAGCGGCTGCTGTAGAGGCATTTCGGAAATGCTAGAATTATCAGCCCGTCATTTCCCTACAGACTGTCCGTCCGGATCACCTGATCTTAAACCGAGTGACTTCTGGCTGTGGGGTTATCTGAAAGATGTTGTGTTCAGTGGTCCAATTAAAAACGTACGTGAATTGAAGGCACGCACTGTGCAACGCATTCTGAACGCGACCCCCGAGACATTCCGATCTGTTGTGGAACAAGCTGTTTCTCGATTTCAACTTAGGGCAGAAAACTGTAGACACCATACTGAACATGTCTTCCGCCAGTCTCACGACAATGAGAAACTGATGTCAATTTGCTTTTCATGCGGTTTTTTGTCTCAGAACAATTAAAAACAGATTTTTCCATCTTACAGCGCCATCTGTTGGTAACATTTTCGTTAATTTTTTTGTTCCATAACGTTTTCCTCTGCGTTAATAATATTCCGTTCAGTTCAAGTACAGGGACGTAAGACAGTATATTACGGGCAGCAGCGCAGCTTTGCGAGGATCTCGCTGAGCCAAAACAAGCGGCAGGAGGCGTCCCCTCCCCAACTCCACCCTACACGTTGACGACTAGAATGGGTGCTTTAAATCAATTAGTAATATAGACTTCCCCACAGAAGGATAAAACGCGAGCTGCTTTCGTTATATCGTCAGCTAGGATCTGTGGTAATGAACGGACGAGATGTAATTACGCCTCACGTCGAGTGAGAGGGTGCACGACGCATGTCTCCCATGGTCAGAAAAATAGGACCATGCTTTCTTAACCCTTAAGGGACCGCCAGGGGTGCAAGACCCACTTCCATTTGTGGCAGCGAAGGTACCCAATCCCCCGTTCAAAGCAGGTAGTAAACACATTTCTATTCGAAGTAGCAAAACATTTTTTTTGTTTTGTTTTAGGTAATAAGGAAAAACGGCTCTGAATATCCTGAATGTCGAGATAAAAAGAAAATGAGCCGCTTGCGCTTAAATATGTATTAGTGGTTTTCGTACCAGTTCGTTATTACACTACGAGGAGGCGAACTGTCTTACCAAAAGCATCTACACATTTATTTCCGAATTTACATTTTTTTATATTTCTTAATATATCTGGAAATTTATTTTCCTACAAGAAACTAATTTCACATATTGCATTCTTGTAATCATTCCATCTTTGAAGTTCCTCAGTTGTTGCTTCATGAATTTTAAATCCGGACAACCTCCTTTTTCTTTTTTTTTTGCGGAATTTGTTGCCATTTTGGTTTAGAACTGAATTTGCTTCAGTACATCAAGAAATCTGCAGGAGTAGAACAGACTATCGTTCTCGCTGTGGAAGCTTTCACAAGCACTGGTCGTTCTCCGTTAACTGCAACTTAGTTTTGCCGACTTGGGTGAAGCCGGGTGTAGCTACTGAAGGAGGTCCAGTGTGTGCTGCAGTTATCGTACGGCTGTGAAACTTTGTAGATATGGTATAATGAGTTGATGTGGAATCGGTTGACGAGGGAATAAAATTAGCTCCGATTTTGGCCACCATGTGCAAATCTGGCGTTGTACACTATCTGTATGGCGGTATGACATCCACGGTGGCATTTGACAAGCCGTAAGGTGACTGAACTGTGTGGCTATCGAGAAGAGAGACCGTGCGCGGTTAGTGAAACTGTTTTATGTGAACGGCGGCAATTACAATGCTGCATTGAGAGAGTATTGCCGACTGAAAGGTCTGAGGAGAGGCCCGACATCATCAGATAGTTTAAAGAAGATGATAATGAAATCTGGAAGTACGGTTGAGCTTGGTGTGGCAACTGGAAGAGGAAAGCTTCCTATTTCGGTGTAAGTTATTGACGAGGCTGGTGTTGCTGTAACTGAGCATGCAGCACGTGCCCTAGGCAGTTCTAGTGCTCGTGCAGCATCACGAGAAGTGCCCACCCCATGGTCAATAATACGGGAAGTTTTGCAGTCTATTTCACACTGGGATCCGTACAGGACCCAGACGGTGCAGCAACTGAAAACTCGTGATCCGCAGAAACGTCCTGAATTTGCTCTTCGGTTTCTGGCACGGATCGAAGGCCAGTACACAGGAACATGTTGTTCAGATTCCACCAGATCTGCTGCGAGCAACTGTTGATCACATCGTTTTTCGGATGCAGCGTGTCGTCGACGTCTCCGGTCCTCATATCCAACAAACTGTGTAAGCAGCGGTTAATACTAAAATCAACTTTATGCCTATCTCATTTTGTTGAGCTTTTCTGACCACGTCCCGTTCCTAATCCATACAAGTGGGAATATTTCTTGGGTTCACAGCGTCATATTTGCACCAGGTGTCGAAAATCGGAATTTTTTCCTGCGTAAATCGGTTCCGCATTAACTCATTAGCATATCTACCAAATTTCGCTGTCGTACTATCTCAAAATCCACACTGGACCTCCGTAACTGCACTTTCAGTATAACCACCCAGTATCTACAACGTATTCGCAAAACGTTCGTAGTTTTTTAGACTCACGCGTCGTCAACGTTCGCCAATCATATCAGTACCCAGCATTGGTAAACCAAAATTTTCCGATTTCATTTCTAGAATAGTAGTCATGTGCGAGTCATAACGTTTGCATCTTTCGCCACCAGCTCTGTGTTAGATGCAATTTACATCCGTGGACTCCTATAACAGCCCACACTTCAATTACAGCTTTCCTACTATTTTCTTCGGAGTCTGGAAACAATGTTGATGGAAATAATTACAGACCTCGATTACCACATGGATCAACAACTGCTGAAGATATGAGCTAATAGACGAAATTTTCTTATCGTTAACTAAAAAAAAAAAAAAAAAAAAAAAAAGAACTATAGGAACGTAATGTCTACAAACAAGCCTATGGATCTTAAACAGCTGACACAAAAACCTGATACTTGAGAGTATCATCAACATATACGTATTGTGTCACACAGACTAATTATTTTGACGTTTTCAGTTTGACAGAATAATAAGTTGTTCTTGTCGGTATCATCATGTAACAACAAATCTGTTCCATCTTTAGTTTTCAAACATTATGGAAGATGAACCTCCCCAATATTTTAGGTAATTTCGATAGTTTTCCGCCTAGCTTTGTAAAGGGATTTAAGGAAGCTGTCGACACCTTTAATGGTTACGTCTTCCGTGTGTTTTGATGGTATCACACATATATCTTCTGTAGCTTCCCTCTTCAGATAACAAACTATTTTCTGCCTCTGAATTTTGTTACCAGCTATTTCTGCGTGGTTGTAGTAACCTTGACTCTCAAGCACATTTGTTTTCAATGGAGGCATTTTAACAAAAATTTTGCAATTCTTAATGTTGCACGTGCATCGCCCTACAGCAGCTTTTAACGGTTTTTGGAATCCGAAAGCGTAACCTTCATGAAGTAACATTTCCTTCCCCATTCTACTCTCAGTAACTGCAACAGAGGCGGCGGACACGTTCACTGCTAAGTGATCTGCCACAGACTGAAACATGAACCCACAAACTACCGCTACGAGGTGGCAGGAAGGGTTCCGGGCTACTAGCTGATGGTAGACTTGTTCGTGAGCCTATCTGGGTGTGGGAGGCGTGGATCCTGCGGCCCGAGTGAGTGGCCATGCCTTAAGGATGTTCCCGACAGTCCAGGTCACTCCGCATGTGCAATGAGTGGGGGGGGGCTCTTGACGTAATACGTAGTCATGTGTCAGGTACGTATGACAAATACGGATGCTACATAGGGGTATAACTCCTCTTCAAAAGGAGCCATGTGACGTTCACCACTTTTTGATGGAGTTTTTATTGTTTTGTGTATGTTGAGCCGAATGTTGGTCATCCACTCTTCAGCCCACTTTTATAAGATACAGCGTCTCAGATGCAGCCTAAATCAGCTTCTAGAATTTGCACTGGCAGCAGGTCAATTGTGAAGGCTTCGTCATCTAATGAATCGTAACGATCATTGCCCAAGAGATCCACGTGGTTCGGAGTCCAAAGAATACCACAGGGCTTCCTGTGCTATGGAGGTCGTATAAAAGTTTGCTAATGACGGAGTCCAACGGAAGAGTAAGAGACACTAATCTGAAAAGCCGTCACACTACGGAGACAGTCACTGCAGGTTGAGCTTTGTGTGTTGCTGCTGCTACACTGTCCAGTCACATCAATGTGACCACCTGTCAAAAGCCTAAATAACAACCGGAAAGAGAGTCATGAGGTTCTCGAAGAGCTGGGCTGAGTATCTTGGTTGAGGACATGTGGCGCGAACAGCCCAATCAAAGTGTCCCACATTCTCGATTGAGTTTTAATCCGGGGAGTTTGGTGGCCAGGGGTGTACGGTTAACACATACTGGTGCTCTGCGAACCACGCACGTACACAGTGTGCTGTGTAACACGTTGCCCTGCCCTGCTGGTAGATGTTACAACGCTGCGGAAAAACAGATTGGATTTAGGGCTGTCCCCAAGGATAGATGCATTCTTGTGTTACCCACTGTGCCTTCCAGAGCGACGAGATCACCGAGGGAATACCCTCCGTCCTGAACCCTTCCGACAATTGTTGGATGTTAGGTTACAGACAAAAAAATGGTTCAAATGGCTCTGAGCACTATGGGACGTAACTTCTGAGGTTATCAGTCCCCTAGAACTACTTAAACCGAACTAACCTAAGGACATCACACACATCCATGCCCAAGGCAGGATTCCAACCTGCGACCGTAGCGCTCGCGCGGTTGCAGACTGAAGCGCCTAGAACCGCTCGGTCACAAGGGCCGGCTGGGTTTCAGACATTCCAATGGAGCATACAAGGTGATTCATCTGAAAAGGCCACCTGTCTCACTCAGCGGACGTCCAGTTGCGGTATTGGCATGCGAATTTCAGCCTTCGTCGCCGATGATCAACAGTTAGCATGGTGCACGAACCAGGAGCGTGCTGCAGAGGACCCCGTATGTACCAACGTTCGCTGAACGGTCGTTGAGGTGACACTGCTGGTAGCGTCTTGGTTCATCTGCGCGTCAGTTGCGCAACAGTTGCACGTCTATTCGCCTGTACACGTCTCTGCAGCCTTCCTTGACCCCTGTAATATACGGCCAATTGTACACCAAAGTTGTCTCTGCGCCTGTTTTGCATAGTTCCATTTTGCCATGCACGGTATACTTCAACCTATGCGGCACGAAGAGTTTGCAAACTTAGCCAGTTTGGAAATGCTTCCTCCCTTAGCGCCGAAAGCCAAATATCATGCCCTTTTGCACGTCAGATAAATCGTTTCGTTTTCGCATTACGACAACGACTGCACTATTTCCCCCGCCCCCCTCCCCCGACATGATTTATATACCCTCCACTGACAGCGCTGTCACTTGCTGTCTGTGAGAGGTTACTGCACGTTGACATCTAACATAGGCGATGGTCACATTAATGTGACTGGACCGTGTAGTTTCGCCTTGTAGATGCCGCACATACAGGCAAGGGCCTAGTTTCTTACCGTCTTTGAAGCCGTCTGTACATCCTCTACGTTGTGTACTCGTACAGCAGTGAATAGAGACTAGGGGAAAGAATATTAGGACCTGTGTGATTCTTGATGCCACATCGAAGGTCCATTCGGACTACATGTCGAGGAATTCACCATGTGCGGCTGGTCCCGGCGGAAGTTCGAATCCTCCCTCTGGCATGGGTGTGTGTGTTTGTCCTTAGGATAATTTAGGTTACGTAGTGTGTAAGCTTAGGGACTGATGACCTTAGCAGTTAAATCCCATAAGATTTCACACACATTTTTTGACAATTCACCATGGGCAGAGCTCCAGCTCTAGGGTAGGCGAGCAAGTTTAATCTGTACGCTGCTATTCGCCCTCAGTTCATCAAGAGAGAGGCGTTGGGGTCCTGGTTAAGTGTCGTGCAACAGGTGCGTTCTAGTCTCCAACAAATCGTAATCACGTAGTTGATTAAGAGTTGGCGGAGTATCTTTAAAGGTGTAATACCTTCTTCTACAAGCAGACAGGGCTCGTGCAGAAATCTGAAGCTCCAGTCTCAACGCCAATTCCACTGGTATGCACAGCATCTAGAAGGACTAAAACAGAAGGTCGTGCTCACTTGTAACGACTCATCTGTAGTCTCATCGGGTTAAGATCAATGACTGGTAAAATTTTACCAAAGTGTTTATCTGTTGCCGTGGATTCGTAGCGAGTGTAATTTCCACATACAAGTTGCCTTGAGCCGCTTTATGTACGGTAATCTTGACGGTTTGTGGTCTAAGAGCAATCCTAGAAAGGAAAAGTACTGTACCATTTCCTATCCGTATATAACTCAGGGTGTCAGTGGGCAGGTGGACTGAGTTCCGCAAAAAGTGTATAACCCAGGCCCCCTGACAGCGGACTCCAGTCGTAAAATGCGCTCGGTTCTGGAACTATACCTCCGAAATCCGTATGGAAATAGTGAAATCATATTTCGTGTTTCTACACCAACAAAGTCGGCGATAGACCATTCGTTCCATGAGCTTACGTAGTCTCGTCGGCAAACTGCTTCGCCCATAGTTGTATATATTGTGGTATTTTTTACCACGTTTAAATATTGCTGCAGTGATACTTTCTGTCCATTGACCTGCTTGTGTAGCGCAACTCGCAACGCGTGGCTTGAGAGAGAGGGAGGGGAGCCATAGTCAGATCCGAATCGAATCCAGGCGGCGAATTAAGGATCGGCTAGCCTCAGTGTGGATTTACGCGCTTTCCCACGCTCGCTTGCGCAAATGCTGGTCTGCCTCAAACGCCACAGAAGTAAATGAAGTTGCCTTCGGGCCGTGGGAGGTGTGTCAAGTTTCCATCTCCGCCTGGGTACCTACAACCACTGAGATGCTGGTCGCTCCACGCAACACGTATCGCACGCGATACACGGGGACTAAAATTTCAAGTAATCTGATCTGCCTTAAAAAAAGCTGCATCCGTCTCTCTAGTTGTTTCTCAGTAAACCGTTTACTTTTCGCCTAAAAAATAAAAACCAAAAACTTGGGATTCGCGGATGTTCTCTGCTAAGCAGTCTCTCTCATTCGATTTTGAGGAAACTATTCGGCAAGAAAATATTTTCCGCATCTTGTCCCTTAGTTATTGTGATACTTCGAAGTAAAATACAACACCGCGAATATTTTCAAAAGTTTGCAGTGAAAAATGTAGTCCCTGGCCAGTTTACGTTTGGTGCGTGTGAAATGTAGCTATCATATCAAAACTGCTTTTAATAGTGGACGGTGAGCGATACAAAAATGGTTCAAATGACTCTGAGCACTATGGGACTTAACTTCTGAGGTCATCAGTCCCCTAGAACTTAGAACTACTTAAACCTAACTAACCTAAGGACATCACACACATCCATGTCCGAGGCAGGATTCGAACCTGCGACCGTAGCGGTTCCAGACTGAAGCGCCTAGAACCGCTCGGCCACTCCGGCCGGTGGTGAGCGATACCTCTTTATTTTCTAGAGAAAGTATGAGAGATATACTGGAGTTCTTCGCGACACGGCTGGCGGCTACGTGCCGGAAGTGCGACTATTGCCTGCGAAGCTGTCTCGTGTTTTCTTCTTCGTATGCTGCCGACACAAACCGCAGTTGGAAATTAAAGAGAAACTTAATGAAATGAAAAGAAACCACGAGTCACCAGCTCACGACATTGACTGTGTTTTTCAGCCTATGCTGCCTGGTTTCAGCAAACAATGTTACCTATATTATTATTGAATTTGTTCGCTGATTTGTGTATAACCTGTTCCCTTTAAAATTACCGTTTGAGCTTACCGCGCTGCGAACTCTTGACGTGATCCGCTATTGGTTTTATCGAATGACGCACGAGCCATATAATTGCGCTCAATCAAAATGTAACACGATTCCTGAACTGTGCTTGGTATAAGCGCAGCAAAAAAAACATACATTCTGTTAACACACGCCTAGTGAAATAGAATGGAAATGAACATCAGGAAAATGAAACTTTTACGGTCGTACAATGCAGCTGTGTGTGTTGGAGACAACGGTACTTTCGCCTGCAATATATTCTTCTACAGGAAAGCGTAAGAAATGTAAAAAATAAAATAAAACTTGTGTTACTGTCTAATAAATGAAGCGAACGTGTAACACATTTGCTACTAATACATACTTCTAGAGAGAAGCGTATAAAATTAAAATATAAATATTGGTTTAGGATCTAATAACGTGAGTTGGGTTCAGATCACAGTTGTACGTTTCTTCGCACGTTTCTCGTTTTCTCTCATTGTTCTAAGACAGCGTGCACGCCATGCTACCGTGTCCTCCCTCTCAACCACAGATGCCCTATTTTTACGTTTTTAAAACGAAGCAAACCTTTCCGTGTTTCTTCTCGACAGAAGTGTACTACGTTATCTAGTCGATAAAGTATATTTGTACGATGGCTGTCCATTTCAGCAGACACTAAGAACACGCAGAATTAGTACCGCAGTTTGACTATAATGTGACTGTACAATGTCGAGCCACGTGCGTCAATCGGGTTGTCTAGTATCGTGGAACGCCTTTGGTCCCGTCTGTACGTAAACAAAGTTTAGTTCCATGTTCAGCCGTCGGCAATTGTAAGACGAACAGGTAATAGTCAACTTGGAAACTAACAAATCTAAAGGAAACGCGATAGAAAGGCGAGACGAGGTAGTGAGTAAACAAGCAAACGCAGAGAAAACAGCAGTGAAACCGGTGCTGCGCTTGGCGCGGTAGGTACCCAAGGGATGAGTGGTCAGGGCACACAGCCTCCGGTCCTTTTCCACGAGAAAGGCGCCTCTAGTTACTTCCACACACTGTGGTCTGGCTCAGAGAATAGGCCTACGATACACAAAGTTACAATACAATAACACACAGTCATATGACACATACGGTCTCCTTACTTTCGGCTATCTTGACGACTGTGGCATCAGGAAGAATATACGACCAAGAAAGTTTAATACCAATTAAAAAAAGTCAAATCCTGAAAATCCCGTACTAGACGGGATAATCATCACGAGAAACAATCAAATAAAGAGAATACTTTCTACTCATTGTGTGGGAGAAGCTCCCTGTCGCCAAATACTTTTGAACTCTGTTGTAATACTTTGTTACAATCAGTAAAGTGGTGAATCATTTGATTGTGTGCGGTATCAGGGCCTGGGGAGGTACTCGTATGTTTGCATTGAACCAGTGCGTTGTTGAAATCCCACTCCGTAAAAGGGGCGTTACAGGTCTCTATCATCGGGTGTTAGAAGATAGTATTCTACGTTCCGTTAAATTTCAGTGTCGACTAAAAACTTGGAAAAATTTCCAGTAATATGAGCTCACACTCCGCTGCAGAGTGAAAATCTCATTCTGGAAACATCCTCCAGGCTGTGGCTAAGCCATGTGTCTGCAATATCCTTTCTTCCTGGAGTGCTAGTTCTGCAAGGTTCGCAGAAGAACTTCTGTGAAGTTTGGAAGGTAGGAGACGAGGTACTGGCAGAATTGAAGCTGTGAGGACGGGTCATGAGTCGTCCTTGGGTAGCTCAGATGGTAGAGCACTTGCCCGCGAAAGGCACAGGTCCCGAGTTCGAGTCTCGGTCCGGCACACAGTTTTAATCTGCCAGGAAGTTTCATTGGAGAAAATTGTGTGAAGCTGATACTTCGGTGTATCAAGTCATCAGTAGTTCGACTATATCGAAAGTATTAGTATTATGTACTCCTCGGTCTAACATTAAGTGGAAATGACGAGAAACGTTTTCTTTCATTGTATCCCATCTTTTCCAAAACCTTACGAATCACAGAAAGTCTGCATTAAGAACTGTGAACTCACTGGGAAGGTGATATTTAAGAAAAGATCAGAAAAAACGGGCCGGTCGCGGTGGTCTAGCGGTTCTAGGCGCTCAGTCCGGAATCGCGCGACCGCTACGGTCGCAGGTTCGAATCCTGCCTCGGGCATGGATGTGTGTGATGTCCTTAGGTTAGTTAGGTTTAAGTAGTTCTAAGCTCTAGGGGACTGATGACCACAGATGTTAAGTCCCATAGTGCTCAGAGCCATTTGAACCATTTTTTTAGAAAAAACGGACTGGCCCTGTTTAGAAGTAGCAATATTCACAACGTTAACATTACAATGCTTACATAAAATATTGTACATACACAGAACAAAAAAATGCTTTACATTATTTTCTAAATATTTTCAGATCGAAAACAAGTTTTAAACATCGCATACGCTGCTGCAGAGTGGAAGATTAACTCGTAATGGAAGAAAGTGTTATTTCCTGAACCCTGATTAGAAGCGACTAAGTGATGTCTGAACTATTAGAGGATTGCTGCAATGTACTTTGTGTTGAACTGTAATCAATTTTGTAATGACCTGGTGATATTTCATATTGTAAACTATTTCAAAGGAAGGCCAAACTGCTCCTTTCAGCAATTGCTTTGTCGGGACTGAAAGCCGGATCCTGTCTGGGCACGGTGATTATTCGAACAAAATACTCTTCCACGGTTTGGACAATGTGTGTGACCTGGGCTTGCATAGATGCACTAGTTCCTCATAACAATATTTCCGGGCCATTCACCCTTAAATCATGCCAACGGTCTTTCTGTGGTACTCGAAATTTTGGCTTCAGAGCTTACAGGTAGCTCAAGCCGAAACATTTTAAAGAGCTGCATTCAACTTTCAGAATACCATGATAACAAAAGTAATGAAAACGATAAATACCGCTTATTGCTGTCAATATATTCATTATCTACGACTTCAGTTTCAATAGTTCGTTATTTTCAAGTACCTGAAGTATAAAATGGGTAATAGATATAAGCTGTTTATATCAGGAGGCCGTGTGCATTCAAACAAGGGTAACAACTATAGCGTAAGTTACCAATATTACAAGCTAAAAAAACTAACCGGATTTATTTCGTGGCGGGCTAGATGATAACAGTACCACGAGTGTAAGTTTCCATACTGTTTGCCCGACTGTGTACGCGCGTTTATTATAGTACGTTCTTTGAATCCATGTTCATGTGCCTTCCAGCGGCTGCATTAGTAATCAAAAGGTCAAACGAATAAATGCTAGTGACATATGTCAAGCGTCATGCTCTTTTCTTTTGTCGGTGATAGTATATGCTGTAAGTATATTTGTATCCTACGTTTCTGCCACCGGTCACTACCGCTCGCTGTTTGACTATGTAGCTCCACTGAAATTGACTGAACTATTGTCATCGTGGCCCTCGTGAAATGGGGTCCGGCCCCTTTTGTCAGCTTTTAATATTGCTAACGTTTGCCACGGTATTCGATCTGTCTTACCCAATACTTTTTATGCTTATTGGAATAAACTTTGCCTCCTGCTTCAAAATTTGCATTTCTACTGCACACTTTAAGCTTCCTGACGTTCTAAAATGACACAATCTGCAGTCGCAGTTAACAACTAGTACAATGACAGCCATAAGCCGCATTTATCGAGGTGAAAAATTTTATAAAGGGTGTCGACCCTCGGTACGACTCACGTGTGTCAGTGCTATCTATCGCTATGTATTAAACGCTCTATTTGTATATAAAAATTGATTGGCTACTTCTACATTAATCAGGGATAAAAGCGTACACAAGTAATTGAAATGACTCGCATGACACTCTGGTAGATGCAAGATGATAAAGAATTTGGCGGAGAGTAATGGCGAGGCGACGGCCAGAATGGAACTGTGAGCCCTTCATATTCATATTCAGGGAGCGTCTTACTGGGTGGCGCTTGAAAGCGTCTTTATCCGAGCTCCTCCGAAGCTATGCGAACGTTCACGCCTTTGCTGCTGTGCCGTAAATTATTCAGTAACGTCAAAATTTTTATTCGCTAGGTGTCATAGAAGCCCCTATTTGAGGGCACTATACGTTGTCTCGCTACAATACATGCTTTAAATCATGCAACTGTGATATTTTCCGAGTCTTTTTCGAACATTTTCTGAACTGGCTGGTGGTCATAAAAAGTGGAGGGTGCCACAGGTTTCTGTTCTGCGTCCGTTGCTTTGTAAATGCAATTTTAGTTTTCTTTGAACGTACTTAACATTTGTGTACCGACCTACTAATTTTCAGTTACATCTGGAAACTCAATTGAAACTTGTTTTCAAAGGAATATAATGAAAGTGACAAACATTGGTTATGTATCTGTACTTTCTCATTTTATTTCATTTTTGGTTCCAGTGATGGTGAGAGCCAAAGTCTCTAAGTCATGGAACGAGTCGCTACGTAGTTTATAAAATTCTGGTAACAGAAAATACGGAAAATAAGAAATTTAAAATGAGAAAAACACGATAAATTATATGTGACAGCATGTACGAGTAAGGGACACGTTACAGATAAAAACTCTGAAGTACAGAGGGGAACTCCAATACAACAAAAACTCGGTGTACAGAATGGACGACGTTATTTCTGCTGGAAAGGCCGTTTAAATTGGAACCAGATAATAGCGTATACCTATCTGCGTAACGCATAAAGAAGAACTATCCAAGCGCAAATCATTTTCCTGCCTAGTGTTAACTGAGTGAGTCCTCTAATTCCTTTTGAATCAGTCCATATCATTAACAAAAAATCCTAATACGGAGTACCTGGACAGGAGTAAAGTTAGAATATGCTTAGCGTACAAAAAGTCGATCAGAACGATGTGAAGTGTCAATCTAAAATTTAGTAGACGCGGTTTTTCAACGGACTTGTGATTCTTGTGAATGCACCGAGTTGGCGCAAAATGTGATGAAAATGGGCAAATGCAATGGAAATAGCAAAGTAAACAATCTTTGGTGTTTCTGTGTGAGTGAAAAACTCTTAGTTCCTCCATGCTGGGTAGCGAACCGGCAACAAGGTTTGTACAGCTGCCAGGTTTTCAGCTTCCTCCCAGTTCATGTTCATGCATTGAAGATTCTTCGCAAAAATTCGTTTCCACGTGTTACAAGGCCTTCCTCTACTTTTTTTATCTTTTGGTTTCCACATCAGTCCTGATATGGGGATTCTTCCATCTTTCATGTGTAGAACATTCCCCGCGAGCTTCAATCTTCATTCAGCAGCACTTAATTATTGAACACGTTTTTAATGTGATATTTCCAAGAAAGGTTTACATTTATCTTCAGTTTTACAAACTTAAAATTTGTGACTTAGAGTATTTGATCATCTTTTGATAATATCACTTCATTCTGTGTTATAAATTGCATGCACTGTGTGTGTGTGTGTGTGTGTGTGTGTGTGTGTGTGTGTGTGTGTGTGAGTGTGTGATTACAATTCTGGTATTGCGAAACAACACTTCAGTCATTTGAAAAAAAAAAAAAAGAAAAAGAAAAGAAAATTACGCATTTCACATTCAGAGGTGCGATAAGTATCATCAGCCTAAGCTTTCGGGGAAAGTATATACCGAATAATTCACGACATGACTTGCAGAACTTCGTGTGTTACATAGGACTCGGTGATTACAACTACTCTGGCATCATCATATTCATTTGCTAATAATGAAAAGAACCGGTATCATTCCTTGACTCAACCTATAACTAGGTTTCCAGATGCGAATAATGGACCGTAAAGTATTATAACTACGTTACAGTGAATGTCCACTATAATCAGAGAAAGCTGCAGCCAAATTGGTTGCCTTGGAAGTGTAGTTGCTGCATTCGAAGCTCGTGCCATACCGTCGTTACGCTGCTTATTACACTAGAGAGAATCTCGTTGAAATAAGAACGATAGGCCACAAGATCATGTGAACATACTGAAACTTAAAGATTACTTAGCTCGCGTGCTATCCAACGACGAGACAGCAGTGGATATTTACATTTATAAATTACGGGTGTGCGCTTTAAACACGTACTGAGCTTGTTTTCTTCGTGAAAAGCTTCGCAGTAGCTATCAATATATATAAACTGATAAAAGGATTCAGTAATGCTTAGCTTTTTTAATCCGGGCAGTTAAAACACATAAAAAGCTGAAAAACATACTGATGATAATATTCAAATAGATAATTCTGATAAAAACTTGCAGGGTAAGCGTTATGGCATTGACGTTATGCTGGATGGCGGTGATGATGGTTTAGGTCGTCTGTAGGACAAGTTCAGCATCCTCCGAGTAAACAGCTGAATGTTATGGAATTATGAGAAAGACAGTGAAAATGAGATACAGGTGACGAGCTGATATTAGAGGGTGGAAGTTGCCTGTTCGAGAAGGAAATTTGTCAGGTGAGCACACCGAAGTTTTGTGTTGAGGATTAGCTGCAATAGGATTAAGAGAGGCTTTGCAGGGTAGGCGGTGTGTGAAATTAAGCGATGGTATCTGGGTGGGAGAAAGTGAAATGGGAGTGCTTCTGTGAATATGTGGCGGTGGTAGTCTGGTGAAATATGAAAATGGTAGCCAGTGTCATGTCTCGAAGGACACAAGGTCACTCAAAGGGGTGGATAATTTGGAGAACAAAGCGGATTATATGTTCAGTGTTGGGGGGCGGGGTGCACGGCTGGTGTGGTGTTACCTCAACAGAAACATTTTTGTCAACTGCAACAAACACTCTCCCTTCTAGGGCCTCTAATCTGTCTTTGCGATATACGTTCCATGACTCGCTGAATGTGTCTGAGCTTTCCACTTCCAGTTTCAGCCAGTTCTCGGTCCTAAGAATAATTTGAGCATGAGGACTTTCCTGGAGGGCAGTAAATTCGGAAACGAACACTTCGACAACTTACTGATAAGATTTTAACAATCAAAGTGTCTTTACTCTAAACGTGGTCTGACTTCCCATGCTGCTTAGCGACTGGTGCGTGTTCATTGGAGTACCTCAAACTACTGTCTAACCTAAAAAACCCTCCTGTGCACTCCACACGTGCTCTTGCTACCCAGGTAGCTGCTTCCTTTGTGTAGTGTACCCCTGCCCTATCGAGGTGAGTCTTACAAATCCCAAACCGATAGCGGCGGCCTAGATATCTACAGCCAAGACCGTCATATAGTCGAGGAACCATTTGGTTGAGACCTTTCTCTCGGCTCCAAACCAAAGAAACAGTACTGTACATTGCGAACTCCGCTTGCACCCCACACGTGAGGCCATCAGTCTCCACAAGTTGTGCCAGCTGCCTGTATGAAGTGATGATGTCCTCAGAACCCATGCGACAGGCGTCGTTGATGCCGACGCGAGTCACAACTTGCAGACGACTGCACCCTACACGCTTAACAGCCGCAGTGAAGGTCACCTCCAAATCTCGGATGAGGCGGTTGGGAACAGCCGTTTTATTTTTTCTGCTAGGGAGTATTGCCTTACAGTTGTAGGAGTACGTGGAGTTATACTGAACTTGCGATTGCAAGCTGCATCAGTGTTTTGGGAGATGACTGGACCTGCAATGGGGGCAGGTAGGCAGATTGTTACACACACTGGTAAAGAGGCCATCGTACTTAATATCTTTGCGGATGAGCCACAATTGGCATATGCACGTATCTTTTAGCGTATACATCGCTGGCATCCGTCACATCAGGTTAGCGCGCTGACTCGAATAGCAGAGGTCGCGGATCGAGTCTCGTGTCCGGCACGGCTTTGCTTTTTCGTCGTGCTGTAACGTTGTGTGTCCATATAAAACAGGAAATACTATAAATAAAACGTATAAACATAATAATCAAGGAATGAGAACACTGCAGTGCTGGTTGTATTGCCTGTATAAGCCAAATTTTTTTAAAAAAAAGCGTCGTGTAGAATGGTATTTTGGAAGAGAACACGGCGACACAACGAAAATTCAATTCCAGAGCACTCCTGCTATGTCACCAACAGGAGACGCTGGAAGAGGATGGCAGGTTTCCTTACCGCAACTAATGTATTACGGAAATTCGACTGCACACAGTCTGTAAGGAGGAACGAAATACTCTCCATAGCGACTTCAGAGCGAATTCTTCACGTAAAAAAGTCGGAATGTAATAAAACTATGTGCAAATAATCTAACGGAAGAGTCCCTCACAGCATACTTGGCGATCCATTCAATCATGGGTTAAATTGACTTCGCAAAAATGACAAAAAAGTATGTGTCATTGAAGGTATACGTAACTGTCTTAACAATCAATATTAAAATATACAAGCTTGCAATCAATCACTAACGAGGAATACAGTCATCCCGAATGGAAATACAAGCGTCAGAACGAGGCTGTATGTGTTAATAATCACGTGAACCACTCTGATCGTTATATGTGCCCGAGCACCCCAAACCGAGGTTCTTCCGCAGTCCACATATCAGCGGGTGATAAACATATATGCCTCTTTGACCTGTCTATAACTCGACAGATGTTTCCAAATTTGGTCTGTTTCGAGTCACCTGCGCAGTAACAAGAACTCTAATAACTTCGTGGGCAATGCTCTAAAATACACAGTGCGACGGAGGTATTCGACATGTTGCATTACACTCTCATCAACATTTGGTATTTTGTACACTGTCGACGTTAATTTTGTTTCCTTGCAAATTCTGGGAGCTACACGTAACATATTTTCTGAATACATACATGCTACACTTATTCCTGAATTGAACTAATTTAGACTTTGCGTCAGGTAAGACGGACGACCCTTACATTTGACGAAAGATTTTGATCATCGAATTAATGTTTACGATAAGTAATACTACGCAACTTGGCGAGAATTTTGCTCTGTGGTTAATAACATTATTGCATTTAATAAATGACAAGATGCCCTACTATGGGGTTCGCAAGCCAAACTACGGTATGTACTTACTTTCAGACGCATTCGACAGCTGCATGGCAGCGTTGTGAATAATTCATTTGGACTCTCTCTTATGGAAGCAGTTCACATATAGAGGGTGAAACAGAACTCCGTCGACAAAGTTTCAGAGGTGGTAGTACGGGTCAAACTAATAAAAACTGTGTAGCAAACATGGGCTCTAAAATGCATACATTCATAGCTATGAGCACTTGTTCAGTGTAAGAGATGTGTTTCACAGTAGCGAACATGAACAAGTGCTCATAGCTCTGAAGATATGCACTCTGGAGCCCATGTTTCCCACACTTTTTTTTCCTTGTTTTGGTCCATACTATCTCCTCTGAAAGTTTCACGGTGAAATTCTGGTTCACCCTGCATAAATGGTCTTTTGTTTTTGACATGTGCTGATCCACTTTACTACCACTTGAGAACGGCCTGAAGTAACGACTTCCCCTAGTCTGGTGTATGGAAGCAAATCTCTGACATTAACTAAAAAGAAGATTACAGTCGGCTGAAATGAAATTTGTTGGGAAAGTTAAAGGATGTATCCTCAGAGATCAACTAAAAAATATTATCAGAGAAGAACTTAATACATTCTTTATAAAAGAAAAAATAGACCAAGGATGGATAAAACCGAAACAACGTATCAACAGAATGGTGGCGGACAGTTTCTTTATACAAGTAATCAATTACAAATAGATAGGAAAGAACCAAGCAGAACGACCGACTAACAGATGACTTCAGTGACGAACGAACGGACACAGCCAACTAAGTGAAATGAAAAAAGAATAAGAATGGCCCGAAATCCAAAACTGCAACTGCGAAGAAAGTATAGTCAATGAAGTCTTTAATGATTTTGCTTGCCTTTAAAAATGTAAAGCTACGCTCGAGTACACTCCTTAGTGGAGTACTGCCAACTATTTCATTCGTGGCTAAGGTAACATTCGATGAAAACAGCATGTGGTAAAGCTCATCAGTATCACGGTCATTAATCCCAGCTTAAAAACGAGCAGTGGCTATTTCTCCTCGATCTTACTCACGAGTAGGACTTCCCCCCTTGCGGTACGGCCGAAGTTACTTTTACGTCTGAAGAGTTCTCTCTGTTGAAAACGTTCGTCAAGTTTCGAAGAACTGTTATGGACTGGTTGGTGGGGATCACAGGAAACGCATCCTGTAATGAAGCTCTAGAAGGAGGTGTGGAGTGGAGGCTGTGGCCGAAGCGCAAACCCATCGATCTGGTCACGTGGGCCGCAGTCAGGCAATAAGTCAGTCTACCTGCTATAATGCGCGAGTCGCACACACAGTCTGCCGCTCCTTGACTGTGGTTGTGAGCAAACCTTGCAACAAACAATCGTTCCTTGTCTGTCCTTTCCTATGTTTACAAGAAGCAGCACAAACAAGAGCTTTAACCGCCTCCACTCGGCATCTTAAGAATGTGAACCGTCTTGATATTCAGAGTGCTCAGACCCAACGACACCAGCACGTTTCAAAACCAAGTGAGTGCTTAACTAACTGTTGAGTCGACATAGACGAGCTTTCGCTAATTTATCGCGTGAAAAATAAGAGATCCCTTTTAGCCTCATTCAAAAGTGAATGATAACTTTCAATTTCAACTAGGTATTTGTTCTGTAGGTCATCTACATTTATACAGAAACGAGAGTGAAGTTGTAAAGAGTTGGGAAACGCAAGAAGAAAGCAGTAATTGAGAAGGGAATGAGGTAGGTTTGTAGCCTGTCTCCCACCTTAATCAGTCTGTGCCCCGAGAAAGCAGTAAATGAAACCAAGGAGAAATTTGGAAAGGCAATTAAAGTTCAGGGAGAAGAAATGAAAGCTTTGAGGTTACCGGACTACATCGCAGTTCTGTCAGAGGACTTGGGAGAGCAGATGAACGGAATGGATAACGTCATCGAAAGAGGTTAGAAGATGAACACCACAAAAGTAAAACAAGGGTAATGAAGCGTGGGTCGTGTTAAAGCAGGTGACATTGAGTGAATTCGATTATGAAATGAAGACACTAACATTAGTACATTAGTTGCGCTTTTTCACAGACAATAACTTACAACGGCTGAAGTAAAGTAGACATGGATTCAGAATGTATAGTGGAAATAGCAAAAGAAAAGATTTCCTGAAAAAAGGGGAATGTGTTAACATCGAACATAAATTTCTGCGTTAAGAAGCCTTTTCTGTCTGGAATGTAGCCTTCTATCGAAGTGAAACGTGGTCGACTAAAAGTAAAGAAAAGAAGAAGCAGAATCTTACAATTTCGACATATTAGGAGAGATTCTGAGAAGTAATGTAAGAACTCAATAAATAGAAAGATGGTCTCTGCGAGTATATATGTATCTTTTTCTCAAGCTTCGTAAGAATTCCGCAGTTTATTTTCTCTGCGTTTGTCAAAGTGGAATCAAGCAGCTGGTTTCACTCAAGAATTATTAATTCTGGACAAGTGTATGCCTCGGGAACACAAAGGACGCTGTCCACGTCACGAATACTGAAAATAAAGGAAACCATGGATCCAGAAGTGAGTTACTATCTGTACGACGAGCGGAACAAGGTAATCATGTACATTCTTTCCTTCTGCATCTGCGTATAACATGATGCTCCCGTTTTTGTAAGTGTAGATACATTCAGTCTGTAACTCAGTAGTTGCTCACTGAACAGCCAGTTTCGTAGCTCCACTGGTGAGCCATCAAGATGGTAGCAACTTGCATATCTAGGATTGTCTGGTTTTATAGTTCACTTCTTCAGCTAGTCTTGCTAGGATGGCTACGATATGTGCATGCTGTGTGCGGTCGCAGGAGGAGCTGGCCGCAGTTCGTGAACACCTGAATGTGCTTTTGTCTACGGTCAGTCACTTTCACACTGCTGCCTCGGGGTGTAGCGGTGGCGGAGAATTTGGCGCGTCGCATGTGATACCTCAGGTGTCACTTGTTTCAACCACTGGCTCTGCAGTCATGAACTGTGCGGCTGGTCCCGGCGGAAGTTCGAGTCCTCCCTCGGGCATGGGTGGGTGTGTTTGTCCTTAGGATAATTTAGGTTAAGTGGTGTGTAAGCTTAGGGACTGATGACCTTAGCAGTTAAGACCCATAAGATTTCACACACATTTGAACTGGCTCTGCTTCCGGGGCACCACCTTGTGCACCTGAGGAGGTGGATCTGCCCTCACAGCAGAGTGAGTGGCGGATGGTAACGCGTTCGCATCGCTCGAGGCGGAGGGCAAATGTGGAGACTGGTCGCCAGGCGTCTCCCATTCATTCTGTGAGTGGATATTGGACATGTGGCCACTCCTACAGCAACGTCCGAGCCAGCACGAGAGGGGGGGGGGGGGGGGGAGACGGGTTTATTAGTTATTGGAAGCTCCAAAGTTAGGCAGCTGAAGATAGCGAAACGAAAGCTGAAGTTTTAAATTTTACGTTCAAGAAATCGTTCACTCACTCAGGAGAATCGTACAAACATACCGTCATATGACCATCGGGAAGACTACCGTATGGACGGCGTAGTAATAAGCATACTTGGTGTACAGAACCTACTGAAAGATTGGAAAGCAATTAAATTACCAGGTCCGGTTGGAATTCCAGTTCGATTTTACAAAGAGTACTCTACGGCACCGGCGCCTTACCTAAATCGTGAATCATTCGCCCTGTGCAAAGTTCCAAGCGACTGGAAAAAGGCGCAGGTGACACCAGTATATACGAAAGGTAACAGAACGGACCCGCAAAATTACAGACCAACGTCCCTACTTCAGTTTGCTGCAGACTCCTTGAACACATTCTCAGTTCGAATACAGTAAACTTTCTTGAGACTGAGAAGTTTATGTCCACGAATCAGCATGGTTTTAGAAAGTATCGCTCGGCGAAGCTCAGCTTGCTCTTTCCTCACGTGATGTACTGAGAACTATGGATGAAGGGCAACAGACAGATTCCTTATTTCTAGATTTCCCGAAAGCATTTGACACGGTGTCCCATTGCAGGCTGTTAACGAAGGTACGACCATACGGAATAAGTTCACAGATATGTGAGCGGCTCTAACACTTCTTAAATAATAGAATGGATTATGTTGTCCTCGACGCCGAGTGTTCATCAGAAACAAGGGTATCGTAAGGAGTGCCCCAGGGACGTGTGATAGGACTGCTGTTGTCCTCTGTATAAACAAATGATTTCGCTGACAGGGTGGGCAGCAATCTGCGTTTGTCTGCTGATGATGCCGTGGTGTACGGTACGGTATCGAAATTGAGTGACTGTAGGAAGATACAAGACGACTTAGACAAAATTTCCAATTGGTGCGATGAATGGCAACTAGCCCTAAATGTGGAACAATGTAAGTTAACGCGGATGAGTAGGACGATCAAACCTGTAATGTTCGGATACAGTATTACTAATGTCCTGCTTGACTCAGTGAAGTCGTTTAAATATCTGGGTTCAAATGGTTCAAATGGCTCTGAGCCCTATGGGACTTAACATCTATGGTCATCAGTCCCCAAGAACTTAGAACTACTTAAACCTAACTAACCTAAGGACATCACATACAGCCGGCCGCGGTGGTCTAGCGGTTCTAGGCGCTCAGTCAGGAACCGCGCGACTGCTACGGTCGTAGGTTCGAATCCTGCCTCGGGCATGGATGTGTGTGATGTCCTTAGGTTAGTTAGGTTTAAGTAGTTCTAAGTTCTAGGGGACTTATGACCACAGATGTTGAGTCCCATAGTGCTCAAGAGCCATTTGAACCATTTTGCCACATCACACACATCCATGCCCGAGGCAGGATTCGAACCTGCGACCGTAGCAGTCGCGCAGCTCCGGACAGAGCGCCTAGAACCGCTAGACCACCGCGGCCGGCTAAATATCTGGGCGTAACATTGCAAAGCGACATGAGGTGGAACGAGCATGTGAGAACTGTGGTAGGGAAGGCGAATTGTCGACTTCGATTTATTGGGTGAATTTTAGGAAAGAGTGGTTCACCTGAAAAGGAGACCGCATATAGGACGCTGATGCGATCTATTATTGAGTAGTGCTCGAGTGTTTGGGATCCGTACCAGGTCGGATTGAAGGAAGACACCGAAACAATTCAGAGGAGGACTGCTACATTTGTTACCGGTAGGTTCTAATAAAATGTAAGTGTTACGGAGATGCTTCGGGAACTCAAATGGGAATCCGTGGAGGGAAGGCGACGTTCTTTTAGAGGAACACTATTGATAAAATTCAGAAAACTGGTATTAAGGGCCACGAAGATAAGATACGAAAAATTAGGGCTCATGCGGGGACACACAGACAGGTGTTTTTCCTTCGCTCTATTTACGAGTGGAACAGGAAAGGAAGTGACAAGTAGTGGTACAGGATACCCTCAGCCACCCACCGTATGGTGGCTTGCGGAGTATCTAGGCCGATGTAGATGCTCCTGCAGAGATGCCACGAAACGATATTGTAGCATTCGTCACCCACTTCAAGCTTACGCGACAAATCATGTCGAATTTCTTCAGTAATGGTGACCATCGACAGTGTTTCTTCACAAACGAAAAGTCTTGTGTACCAGTCTCTAATACAGTGAACTACGATGAACAGGTCGTAACAACTCACTCCGACAGTGGCATTTTTAATAAGACACACGCTATTCAGTCAGAGGATTAAAAACATGGGGAGTATCGACAATCCGGAGAGAATGTTTATGGAATCATACAAGGTGGCCAACGGGAAATAGCACATTTTCAACTGGTCACTCTTCTCAGATGTGGTTGTGCTTTCGCCACCTACCTTATCTAATCGGACGCACGTAGCATGTCATTTAGTTTAGTATGAAACGTTGGCGAGTGCTACTGTGTATTGAGGCAGTGAAGTACAGAGCGTTGCGGCTATCCAACGCGCAACGCGCCATGGAAGAATATCCATGTTCCAGACAGGACAATAAGCAGGTGGATAAAAAAAATGGTATGAAGTGGGTTCTGTCACCATTGTGAAGCGCAAGGGACCTGAAATGACACTTCGAACATCAGAAAATATCCGACGAGTTCGTGCAGCTCTGAAACTAAGCCCACAACGCTCTGTCCGGCACCATTCCACAACATACAAACCCGCAGTCCATCCAGGAAAAGGCCAAGAATAGCCCAAAGGTTGTCGTTGGCAGTCGAACAGTCCGCTGGAATCTCTGGGCTTTTTTATAAAAACAACCACGAACAACCAGTGAGTGTCAGTGCGAGCGGTACGTTGCCATAGGCATTTCTTCATTCAACAGCTGCAGCAGGGACATTGCCATCTAACGTGGTATTATTTCAGCAAGATGTGGCTACAGCCAACATGGCCTGTAAAATGACTACAGAGGCGCCACTTCTCACATCGACTGGTATGGCAATTCGGTGATATCCCATGCAAGACCTGGTTATCTTTTAGCCCTTAATTTTTTTCTGTGTATTTATCTCAAGAACGAAGTTTTTCCACGGTAGCTCTACAATGCCGATGAGCTCGAATCCGTAATCTGGGAAGAAGAGGAGGTCATTCCTGAGGAAATTATTGAGAAATAATGATGAACTTCCGCGAACGTCTTCAGCAATGCATCCCCAATAATGTGGTGCGTTTTCAAGAAATAAACTTATGTGTGACTTTTCGGTAATGTCAGTCTATGTTAAACAATTACGTATAAATTACATTGGTGCAAATATACTCTGAACTTCAGAATAACCAAACAAAAACATAGTATTACGTCGGTGCGTAAGGTCGTAGCGGTTTGTTATGGATGTTGGTATTCTGCTTGCTATGGGTTTATTTATTGATTGTAATTTTTTGTTTGTAGTTCACTGTTGCCGTTAAAGTTTGCATTTTTTTTTAATTCAGGGAACGTGGGTGGAGCTATGGACGCTAGAAGATGGAGTGACAAGTGGAGAAACCGGAACGTTTCTGACATATTCTTCTGTTTGGTGAGTTCAACAGCGAGATGACAGCAGCGGAGGCAGCCAGAAATATTTTCGCTGTGTATGGAGTTAATCATTAGAAAGAGCGCAGCAAGAAAACAGTTTCCTCGTTTTAAAGAGGATTGTTTTGTCATCAGTGACTCTCCACGTTCAGGGAGACCTTCGGGGTTTGATGAAGTATCGTTTAAACGCATTAATCCACACTGATCCATGTCATTGTACTCCAGAACTGGTAAATGCTATAAGCTGTGATCATTCCACCATCGAACGAAATTTGCATGCAATGGGGAAGGTTCAAAAATCGGGTGTATTGGTACCGCATGCTTTAAAGCAACACAAAAATCACCTTTCTCGTCATCAATTAGCTCGTGAACAACACCGCAGTTCCTATCCTGTATCATTACTGGTGACGAGAAATAGTGTCTTTATGCTAATATAAGCAGAAGAAAAGAATGACTGAGCCCAAACAAAGCAGCAACTGCCCGTACAAAGACCTGCGTGTATCCACGAAAGATAATCTTATGCATGTGGTGGAACAGCGACAGTGTGGTGTACCACGAGTTGCTTCCCCGAGGTGTAACCATCACTGCTGACATTTACTGTCAACAGCTGAGACGTTCCGCAGACGCAATTCAAGAACACCGACCAGGAGTACTGCGTGAAGTGATGCTACACAACGATAACATCCACCCGTATTCACCTACACTGACGCAAAACACAATACAGGAGTTGGATTGGGGAAGCCATTCCGCACTCACATTTAACTGATCTTGCGCCGTCAAATTTCACCTTTTCCGGTCTGTATCGAACAACGTTCAACGAACTTCCTTTTCGGATGAAAATGTGCTCCGGACATCGGCCGACGAGTTCTTCGCCTCAAAACCATGTGCTTTCTATATTCACGGACTCGAAACGTTTCCCCATCGTTGGCAGACTGTTGTAAATAGTGAAGGAGAGTATAGTATCGATGACTAAAGTCTCTGCTAAGTTTATTAAACTTATGGGAAAACGCTACGAACTTATGCAACAAACTAATACTTCCCGTGCGTCACCCTGTGTCATAAATTTTCAGTACATACGGGACTACAACTGTCTGAACCTGGCTAATACTCATCCTTTTGCAAGGAAACCTGCTTCAAAGAATGGAATTTGCCTAGTTTCACAAGTGTGGAGAGTACATTCGATGGTGTAGCCAAACAGCCTCAATTCACATCGGTAACGTAATTAGAATCCACACACCATTTTTGAGATAGCTATTCATCACCGATTCTCTGTAATTGTATGTGTGACAAGGTCGCCATTCAGTTAACTGAACATGTATATCGAAACGTCTTACATGGATCGAGTTTGTTTATTACGGGAAGAGATTGTTCGTTTCTGTAGGAATTAATGAAAAGCGAATAACAGTGCTTGCGGAAGACAAACTGTTCGTACCATGCTACAAAAGAACGCTAGGGATACCTCAAAAAGGTTAAAAACATTAGAAAGAGAACCGAAAAAGCTCCAGACCACATGTTATTAGTGAAATTTTAAAGACTGGAGGCACTGACACTAGGTGGTGTATAAGGTGTGCCCTTTTATATTTGGACCAACCGTTACACAGCAAAGAGCAGAGCAGAACAAGCTGGAAGACTGCGCTGTGTAGTGACAAGACATGGTGTTCTAGCAAGGACCTCTTAACATTTTCTCCATAGAGATGAGCATGAGCAACTTCTATCAGCACCAATTCACACCAATCACATGGTATCTTGTTGAACAGTACGTTCCATCAAATAAACTCTAACATCTGTTGTCAACGTCTAAGAGACCTAGAACAGATCGTAAAAACGTCGATCGCGTAATACTAACTGCAGCGGCAATTCAGAAACTATACCTCAAATGTGGTGTAATGTTTGAAACTATGTATGCACGTGAAAGGCGCAAATGAACACGAATGACGCACAGTATTGGCGTTTGCGAAATTGTTGAACACCTCAGTATAGGAAATAGGAACTCGTGCTATGTTCCACCTGCAAATTATAATTGATAGGCTAGTAGAGGTGGCAACAGCGTTCGTACAGATTCGTTTCCTGCCATGCAAAACAATGTAATGTACTGTAATATCAACGAGTACAACCCGCTAGAAAAATAAGACACGGAAAGTCTTATATTGTTAACTGCGAAGATAGTTATCTAAATTTTTTCAATAAAAAGGTAACGATGAGAAAAAACGGAGGAAAAATGGAGAAAGGCATGTGGGCGGGTGGCCGAGGCGCGCGTGCAGCATGTGTTTTGCTCGCAGCAGGCTATAATTGGAGAGGCACGAGTTTTAATGAGAACGGGCTGCCGTGTCGGGTATCGGCCGCTGCGACAACAGACGGCTAAATGAGCGACCGCCCGCTGCCACCCCCACCGAATGGCAGCTGGCCGCCAACATCCCGTGCTTCGTCAAGTATCACACCCAGACGAGCTCTTCTCCCGTAAAAGTAAAGCAGTAAACAGGACGACCGCTCTGGCATCAATTCTACGTTCTCATGCATTTTTACCCTGTCACACACTTTATGCAAAGCGCGCGAACGAAAATTTTTGTGGTTGGTCCCGGCGGAGGTTCGAGTCCTCCCTCGGGCATGGGTGTGTGTTTGTCCTTACGATAATTTAGGTTACGTAATGTGTAAGCTTAGGGACTGATGACCTTAGCAGTTAAGTCCCATAACATTTCACACACATTTGAACATGTTTGAAAATGTTTGCTAGCTGTTGAGTAAAGGTCGATTAAGATTTGAAGGAACGGAATGGGACGGGACAGAACATCGAAACATTACATATTGTATTTCAAATGGCGGCATTCACACAGGTCGCCAATGTAACCGAACGAGACATCAAGGGCAAAGTTTATATGGGGGAAAGTTGACGTTGACGTAGGTGGGGAGGGGAGGAGGGGGGGGCTGTGACGTCTGCTAACATCGTAACAGGCTATTGCAGGGCCTCCATTACATGTTCTCGGACGGCAGAGAAAGAGAGAGATGTGAAGTGGTTACTAAGTGCTTATTACACAAAACGGCAATCCTCCATTGTGGTGGTAGACTGGGAGCTTGACGACGGATATGTCTATCCCCACGAACCCATGCAGTCCAACATCGGGCCACTGAAGCATGTGGATGCCCAGAAAATCCGAGTGTTGCACTGTTGGACAACTGGCCAAATGGATACCCATAATGAGGCTCTTTTTCAAATTCTGCGAAGTGCTGATAACACTGTCTCATACAATCTCCATCTCCTTCGCAGCGATCACTCACCATCTGACACTGTTCACGCCCCTTATACACGGTGTCACAGGATGAATGGTTAATATGCAGGGATATGACATTAATGTTCATTTGTAACAAAACATTCTAGCAAACAGTGGCTCTAAAATGCTTACCTTAAGAGCTATGAGCACTTATTCAGTAAGAGAGAGAAGATATACAAGAGCTCATAGCTGTTAAGGAATGCACTTCAGAGCCCATGTTTACTGTACTTTTTTTTGCTTGAATGATTGTTACTGTCATATCCCTGAATACTGACCACTCCTCCTGGGACACACTGTATACCCAACAAGACCTGCCTAACTACACTCAACACGAATAACACTCACTGTGACATGACTCTGGCCATTCCACCTTTCACAGAGAACTGCAACTTTAATAATTTGCATACCACCGATCGTGGGTACATGTATGAAGTGAATTTACACGGACATCCGACCACACCACCTTGTACTTTACTTTTTTGGCAGGCAGAGTATTATGAGAGAGAGAGAGAGAGAGAGAGAGAGAGAAGGGGCGGGTGGGGAGAGATGGGGCGAGGGGGGGGGGGAGATGGGGCGGAGGGAGGCTGAGCATCAGATTCAGAAAAAGTCAAGATCAGACTCTGCATAAAACGGCTGTAGAAAATACATGAACATTGTTTACTATTGTCTAACACAGTCGAAATGACATATACAAATATAAGCGTGCATCATGGTGGGAATCCCCTTACTATAAAAGAGACTCCACACGGTATGTTCCCTTCTAGACGTGTCTGCGACTCTTTTTTTTTTTTAATCATCTGAAGTGGAGAATGCTCGTTCACATTTTCAAGGAACCCCAGAGAGGGATTCATCTCAAATGTTGTCCATTGAATGTTGGCGACTCCCTCGTATTAATATGACAAAAAACCCGAGATGCTAGTCGCCAAGGAAATGGTCAAATACACTCCTGGAAATGGAAAAAAGAACACATTGACACCGGTGTGGCAGACCCACCATACTTGCTCCGGACACTGCGAGAGGGCTGTACAAGCAATGATCACACGCACGGCACAGCGGACACACCAGGAACCGCGGTGTTGGCCGTCGAATGGCGCTAGCTGCGCAGCATTTGTGCACCGCCGCCGTCAGTGTCAGCCAGTTTGCCGTGGCATACGGAGCTCCATCGCAGTCTTTAACACTGGTAGCATGCCGCGACAGCGTGGACGTGAACCGTATGTGCAGTTGACGGACTTTGAGCGAGGGCGTATAGTGGGCATGCGGGAGGCCGGGTGGACGTACCGCCAAATTGCTCAACACGTGGGGCGTGAGGTCTCCACAGTACATCGATGTTGTCGCCAGTGGTCGGCGGAAGGTGCACGTGCCCGTCGACCTGGGACCGGACCGCAGCGACGCACGGATGCACGCCAAGACCGTAGGATCCTACGCAGTGCCGTAGGGGACCGCACCGCCACTTCCCAGCAAATTAGGGACACTGTTGCTCCTGGGGTATCGGCGAGGACCATTCGCAACCGTCTCCATGAAGCTGGGTTACGGTCCCGCACACCGTTAGGCCGTCTTCCGCTCACGCCCCAACATCGTGCAGCCCGCCTCCAGTGGTGTCGCGACAGGCGTGAATGGAGGGACGAATGGAGACGTGTCGTCTTCAGCGATGAGAGTCGCTTCTGCCTTGGTGCCAATGATGGTCGTATGCGTGTTTGGCGCCGTGCAGGTGAGCGCCACAATCAGGACTGCATACGACCGAGGCACACAGGGCCAACACCCGGCATCATGGTGTGGGCAGCGATCTCCTACACTGGCCGTACACCACTGGTGATCGTCGAGGGGACACTGAATAGTGCACGGTACATCCAAACCGTCATCGAACCCATCGTTCTACCATTCCTAGACCGGCAAGGGAACTTGCTGTTCCAACAGGACAGTGCACGTCCGCATGTATCCCGTGCCACCCAACGTGCTCTAGAAGGTGTAAGTCAACTACCCTGGCCAGCAAGATCTCCGGATCTGTCCCCCATTGAGAATGTTTGGGACTGGATGAAGCGTCGTCTCACGCGGTCTGCACGTCCAGCACGAACGCTGGTCCAACTGAGGCGCCAGGTGGAAATGGCATGGCAAGCCGTTCCACAGGACTACATCCAGCATCTCTACGATCGTCTCCATGGCAGAATAGCAGCCTGCATTGCTGCGAAAGGTGGATATACACTGTACTAGTGCCGACATTGTGCATGCTCTGTTGCCTGTGTCTATGTGCCTGTGGTTCTGTCAGTGTGATCATGTGATGTATCTGACCCCAGGAATGTGTCAATAAAGTTTCCCCTTCCTGGGACAATGAATTCACGGTGTTCTTATTTCAATTTCCAGGAGTGTACTAACGGAATCGGTGACACGCAGGAGCTCTTAGAGTAGCATGTGGCGGCTCCGTCAAACACGAGTGACAACAGAAGAAAAAGGTGACCTGTGGACAGGAGAATTTATGCACTTTTTGAAGACTTAAAAACGTGCGCAGTAAGTCTATCGAAAAATAATTGGGAACATCGACGTAACATAATGGAAGTCCAAATTTGGGAAGATGTGTTGCATTTCACGAAAACCAAGAGCCAAACCCGGATTAAATAAAAATCTAAAATATTTATTTTTAATTAGCTGAAGCCAGCACAATCAGCGCGTGATATGCCTCCAAAGTAAATTAAATAGTTGGGGCATTCATGGAACATATGATTATAGACTCAAACCTCCAGAAACGGTCTGATTTTTGAAAAGAAAAAGTCCTTTTTCCATTTCTCAGCATAGAAGGGGAAACGTAGATTTCCGCTCTCGAAAGAGTCGGCAAACTTTCAGTTTCTGTTTACTGAGAAAGGCCGCAAATAAATAACACCAGGACGTTGGTACCACATCTGTAGATCTAGCTCTAAACCCGCCGGGGCATGCCGATTTAGTTTCTTATGATTTCTCTAAATCGCTTACGGCGAATGCCGGGTATCTTCCTTTGTCCTTTTGGACGAAGCCGATTTCCTTCCCTCGCCTTTCCCAATGCGAGCTTATGTACCGCTAGCACTGACACGTAGACGGAGAAGGTAACAAGAATACTGTGACATACGAATATTTCGCAAACACAAAGTTTAATAATAGGAAAAAAATAAAAAAAGACACGGGAGACTTAAGTGTACTAAACCATCAGTGTGACTGCGAAGTATTTTATCATCCTCGAGGCTTGATTTGTTTTACAGCCTCTTTGACGCGTAGATTAAAGAAAAATTCACAGATTGAGGCAATGTGCAAAGAGACAGATCTTAAGTGTCCACGTTCGGTGGTGACTGTCCCTCTGCTCCTACAAAAATCGTTGCTTGATATACAGAGGTTCCAAGACGAAAATGCAAGGTATTATCAGAAGTAAGTTTACAATCAAAACAGTGCGGTAGATAAGTTAGACACACATATTTTTCAGAGGACAAATTACACAAGGCTCTTGCTGCGAGAAGTAAATTAAAGCGACGGCAGTTAACAAAATTTTTCTTCAGTGAACATCTCATTGTTAAGAACACTGGGGATTAATGACTTCTCTAGGACACAAAACCTCTGGAAGACACACTTTATCAAAGGGGAAGTTTCAAGGAAGGCGGATGGAAAAATTTGAAACGCAGAACGAAGTTTACGCAATACACAGACAGGTCTTCCCTACGTAACTGACTGCGGCGACAGGAGGGCAACCAGGCCGCGCAGTTAAATAATAAATTTAATTAGCCAAAACTTGAGTACAGCTCAACATTTTCTTAAATGAGCGTCGAAAACTGCATAAAAGCCCCATTGAGTGTTGTGTTCAGCGTGGTAAGGCACGCACGCAACCAACTGAAGATTTGCAGATAGTGCACCGGACATGCTTTATTAACACAAATACAAAACAGCAAAGTTCAACGCAATGTGGACGCTGATTACAGCAAACTAAAAAATCGTTCTGATCTGAACACATATAATACAGTCTAAATCCGCCGCGACACTTGTCCCTGGTGGAGTGTGGACGACAGTTCCGACTACAGGACCGACGTAAGGCCCGTAGCTACTGAGTGTGTGCTGTCTGCTAGCGGTCAGAGTCACAAGTAGGCAGCAGGCGGATGGATATCGCAGAACGCTCGACGAACACGGGACGCGCGGATACCACACAGTCCCTGCGATTGCAGCGCCGCTGTCGCCGAGGCGCGCTGTTGGTGGGCGAGGCTGGCGTCACTGGTATCGCCTGCTAGAGGGAAATGTGTCAACAGGCCTTATTGTATGCCAGCAGTAATGCCTCCGAAATACGCGGTGTACTAACAATGCTCAGATTGTGACCGTCTCCGGAGGACGAGCGCCTGCAGCACTGGAGAAGACCACCAGCTGAACGCGGCCGTTAAACGCAGACGTGATCGTCGCCAGCGATGACAAACGGTCATTAACACTCGCAAAGTCGAGGGGGGAGGGGGGGGGGGGCGAAGGGATACTCTCCGCCCACCTTTTGAAAATATCGCAATCTCGTCTGTTACTTCAGATTTACCGAGCGAGATGGCACAGTGGTTAGCACACTGGACTAGCATTCGGGAGGACGACGGTGCAAACCCGCGTCCGGCCATCCCGATTTTGGTTTTCCGTAACTTCCCTAAATCGCTTCAGGCAAATGCCGGGATAGTTCCTTTGAAACGGTACGGCCGACTTCCTTCCCCTCCGATGGGAGCGATGACCTCACTGTTTCGTCCCTTCCCCCGAATCGATCAACCAACCAGCCAACATTATATTTTTTTAAATTTCGAAAAAAATTGTTTTTAATGATTTCTTATATCATATCCCGTATCTGTTTTAAATTTTATCAGTGAAACTTAACCGAAAAATTTAAGTCTTAGTAGTGAATAGAAGCTTTCGAAATGTGGTGCTACAGAAGAATGCTGAAGATTAGATGGGTAGATCACATAACTAATGAGGAAGTATTGAATAGAATTGGGGAGAAGAGGATTTTGTGGCACAACTTGACAAGAAGAAGGGACCGGTTGGTAGGACATGTTCTGAGGCATCAAGGGATCACAAATTTGGCATTGGAGGGCAGCATGGAGGGTAAAAATCGTAGAGAGAGACCAAGAGATGAATACACTAAGCAGATTCAGAAGGATGTAGGTTCAAGTAAGTATTGGGAGATGAAGAAGCTTGCACAGGATAGGGTAGCATGGAGAGCTGCATGAAACCAGTCTCTGGACTGAAGACCACAACAACAACAACAACAGTGAAAGTGACTTTCCGAAACAAATGCCATTCATTTTTTTTAAGTTCAGGACCATTCTTACACATCCAAATAACTTTAAAAAATATGTTCTGAATGAAAATCGACAATTAACGAAATACGTTTTTTAAAAATTTTGTGGTGTTCATCAAGTACACCTCTCCACTCGCTGTAAACATTACGGAAATTGCGTTGGCGTTGCTAAGATGGTGCTAAAAGATATTTTCAAGTTCTGTTCCTCACTTACACATCAGCACCCATTTAAGAAGGATGTTGTTAGTAACAGTTAAACATTTAACAATCTTTTTTTGTTTGGTATTTGTGATGATGGGCACACAATACCTAACACCCCCCCCCCCCCTGGTATTACGCGTTATGGAAAATACATAGCTTTTGGCGGCTTTAACCCAACTCCCGGATTCGAGCCGGGTTTGTCAAGCCTCGTGGTTTCGAAAGTTAGCACTTCCGTACTATGGCTACCTCAATTCGGTGAAAACCAACGCCTCCAGTCTTTTGCAGTGGGTAACAAAGAGTCGATGACTGGGTTATTCTTATCTACTATAGATAGAACCACTACCTCGCTTACTGAGTCAGGGTCTTCCATATGTACCTCAGCTCATACACCAGTCAGAACATTTGACCACCTACCTAACAGCCGGTATGTACAACTTTGTCATGGAAGCAATGGTACGTCGTTAGAGGGAGTTGGCACCACATGTGCACACAGTCACGTAATTCCCGTAAATTCCGAGGAGCGAGCGATGAGCTCTGACGCCATGTTCAATCACATCCCAGATGTGTTCGATCGGGTTCAGATCTGACGAGCTGGGAGCCCAGCACATTAAATGGAACTCGCCACAGTGTTCGTCGAACGACTCCATCACACTCCTGGCCTTATGACATGGGGTATTATCTTGTTGAAAAATGTCACTGCCGTCGGGAAACATGACCTTTATGAAGGGGGGTACGTTGTCTGCAACCAGTGTACGATACTCCTTGGCCGTCATGGTGCCTTGCACGAGCTCCACTAGACCCATGAATACCCACATGAATGTTCCCCAAAGCATAACGAAGCAGCCGCCAGCTTTTCTCCGTCCCATAGTACAGGTGGCAAGGAACTCTTCCCCTGGAAGACGACGGATAAGCACCTTCCCATCGGCATGATGAAGAAGGTATCGGGCGGGATTCATCAGATCATGCAACGTTCTGCCACGGTGGCAACGTCCAGTGTCGATGGTCACATGTCCATTTCAGTCGTAGTTGCCGATGTCGTGATGTTAACATTGGCACATCATTACGAGTGTTCCATGCACTGTGCGTTCAAACAGACTTGTACTCTGCCCAGCATTAAAGCCCAATGTCAGTTCCGTCAACGTTCACCACCTGTCCTGTTTTACCAGTCTCCTCAGCCTACGATGTGCGACATGTGTAATGACGGGTGGCCGCCCAGCCCCACGACATCTGGACGTGGTTTCACCATGGTTTCCTCACGTGGTGAAGACACCAATGAACTCCTCGAGCATCCCAGAAGTTGTGTAGTTTCCGAAATGCCATCAAAATACGCCCTCGCTAAAACTCAGATGGATCGCGTGCCTTCCCCGTTCTACACACGGACAGCACGCTCACTGATACTACGTGCACTGTGAGTGTGTGTGACTAACAGTCATTCCTCGCCAGGTAACGCTGCTATCGTCTGGACAGGTTTATGTGGTCAATAGGTCGGTGGTCATAATGTTCTGGCTGATCAGTGTATATTACGGAGCACAGATATTAGCACGCTTACAAAGTGGAAAAACGTAACCTGGAGTGATGAATCGTACACGTTAATAAGTTCAAAGGACAAAGTATTAGTCATCCCACTGAAGAAACCACAGTGGCCGCTTTGGAGCGCTGTAGATGGTGTAAAACAGGTAGCAAGTGGCACGTGACCTACCACTGTTGATTGACAAGCCAGTGAGGAGGTAAGAATGTGTCAGTTGCTTGTATGAATCAGCACTGCAGGATGAGTCGATGTGGAGACCCGACAGAATGGCAGAAGAGAACTGCCCTATTGGGACGTGTCCACCACCACACCGTGAATGAAGTAGTTGTATTTGTTGGTGTACCCGCACGGACTGTCCAACGTATCTGCAAGGAATGAATGGTGTACCAATCACAGTCATTTAACACGACGTAAGAAAAGTGGTTATAAAAGGTCCTAACCGGCAGGGATCGAAGGTGTTTTTCACGCTTTGTCACGGACAGTCGGTTTCAACCAGGACAGGAACTGCTGCTGTCAATAAATGCAGGTCCATCTCAACCAGCTGCCAAGTGAACATTGCGAAAAGAAAGGCATTAAATGGACATTTTAAATCCGACATCTCGCAAAAGCGCAATCCTCACGGCAACACGTAAATCTGCTCACTTCACAACATAGAAATTAGACGGTAGTTCACTAGTGTGGTCCGACGAATCGCGATGTTGCCTCTTTCTAAATGATTCAAGGAGTTGAGTGCATCAACGGCCAATGAAGTGTTTAACCCGCAGCGTGAGGAGGGTATAGGTGAAAGCGAAGGTGGTTTTGTTACGTTTCTGCTGTGGTTTCGTACCACGGCCTACTCACTCAGTTTACAATGAACATGAACCAGGATGTTTATTTGGTCATTTTCGGTGAGTAAGTACTCCCCTTTCTTCCACGTCTTCATGACGAGTATGCTGTGGACACTCCCGTTCTAGAGGAAGAGAACAGCCTTGCTCGCAGGGCTGCACGCATAGGTTCTTGGTGTAACGAACACTCGGGTACGCTATTGGACGTCAACTGGACCGCTACATCACCCGACCTTGATCCCGTAGAAAATGTCTGGCACTATCTGCAACAGCGGGTGAGACGTAGCAATCAATAACCCTGTAGTTGGGTAACTTTACATAATCTAATGAACACTGAATGGGTTTGTGGACTCTCTTCGTCACCGAACTGAGACTTATAATAAAGGGTACAGGCGGTATTACAGATTATTAGCGTGATTTATCCGTCGCGCTTACACGCTGATTTTTTTTTTTTTTTTTTTGGGGGGGGGGGGTGGTGAGAGTTAGTTGAAAACTACACGAAGCAATGCATTCCGCTTTCCTATTGGCTATCACTCATAATATGGTGAAGGTATTTTTGTGTGGAGGCTGTGGAGTTCACGCCACAACTCGTTGCTTCAGTCTTAGCAAAAACGGATCCCAACTCCACAAGGCAGCTGTGTGTAATTCAACTCTTTGTTTGCAAGTGCATTTTTGCATTACGTTAGATTTTTCACAAGGTATGGAGAGTAACTAACGGCTTTCGTTTGCCATGGCAATGCTAGTCTTTGCCTTAGGACAGCGATTTGTAATTAGAAACGCTTCTCTAAGACTTCTCGTCATTAACGACGACATTCCACAACTTACAAGACCCTCAACAGAACGAAGCCCACAACGAGACATTGTCGTTTAGCTCAATCAGACTGCTCTATGCAAATGGGCAATTTTAATTATTCCACACCAAAGCGCAAGAACAGCACTGTCAGATGCGGCGTAATTAACAGCATGTTGATGAGCCGCCTTATAGAGGAACGGCTGCCTGTTCCTGATAAGGAGTAATTTACTCTTGTGTGATTAATATTCCATGTTGGATAAGTTCGAAGAGTCGACAAGGGTACGTTTCTTGTATCACACCTAAGAGCTGCAGCGGGGGAGCAACTTCGCCGCCGTCATGACCGGTTCATTACTCCAATTTCCTGAGGAGGTTAAACCCAGCATCTTGCATTTAGTACTGTCCACTACTGGTTTTTCTCTCTTTGATTTGCGCCAATTTGCAGCTGTCTGGTCTATATATTTGCAAATTAGTTTTTGACGTAGTTCGTGTGACCTTCGAATGGCTTTTTATTTTCTGTGTCAGCTGTTTTGATAGTACAACCAAGTACTTCTAGCCGCAGTATCAAGTTTGAGTGACCCTATCGTAAAAGAGTTTACCATTCCATGCATATTAGTTACCCGCATAAGTTCTTGTACTGCGTCAGTAGGAAAGTCGGAATACTGTCGACCGCAGCTTAGAGTTCTAGCTCATTGCAATATTTGTAATACAAAGGGATGCTTACTGCTGAAGACCTTTCTGCGAAGCAAGTGGCACCAATGTGAAGCGCGGTATTCTGTTTCGGATTTCATGAAAGAAAAGTGCCAAAACTACATAATAAACTAATACACCAGATAAATTTCAAAATACCGCACAATTTATAATTAAAGAAAAGTTTATACACCAAGAATGACTATACGATTGGATTTTCTAGGCAATACAACTAAGAAGGATTTTGCATCATATTCCGTAGCTGCATTTACACAGCCATCATGTCAACTATTAGAGGAGACACGCATGGCCCTTGTTTCTAAGGCATTAATTGCTTCTCAGTTTCAAAAAAAAAAAAAGGTTCAAGTGGCTCTTAACTTCTAACAAGGGAACCTCTCCATCGCACCCCCCTCAGATTTAGTTATAAATTGACACAGTGGATAGGCCTTGAAAAACTGAACACAGATCAATGGAGAAAACTGGAAGAAGTTGTGTGTAACTATGAAAAAATAAGCAAATTATACAAACTGAGTAGTCCAAGTGTAAGATATGCAACATCAAGGACTTTGTAAGCTGAGGAGCGCCGTGGTCCCGTGGTTAGAGTGAGTAACTGCGGAACGAGAGGTCCTTGGTTCGAGTCCTCCCTCGAGTAAAAATTTTACTTACTTTATTTTCGCAAAGTTACGATCTGACCGTTCATTCATTGACGTCTCTGTTCACTGTAATAAGTTTAGTGTCTGTGTTTTGCGACCGCACCGCAAAACCGTGCGATTAGTAGACGAAAGGACGTGCCTCTCCAATAGGAACCGAAAACATTTGATCGAAAATTCATAGGTCAACCGATTCCTCCACAGGAAAACACGTCTGAAATATTCTATACGACACTGGTGACGGCATGTGCTTCACATTACAGGAATATGTTGTCGACCCACCTAACTTGCACACTTGGCGAATGGGTAAAAAGTTTCTTCTACCTTGCCCGATTTAGGTTTTCTTGTGGATGTGATAATCACTCCCAAAAAAGTGATGAAGACGTAAGAGTTTGTCACATAAACTGCAACAAATGAATGCAAGTTTCACAGTCGCACAGTTTTCCCTGTGCTCTGTCAAAACATACGTTTTTAACGTTTTCAAGTTTTTCCGTGTGTAGACCGTCAAATCCTGCATGTGTCCAAGTAAATCTGAACATGTCCTGGAATTTTGGAGAGCGAAGTTGATCATGTCTGAGTGCATGAACTTTGATAATTGTCTGAAAATAAAAAATTAAAACTTTTCACTCGAGGGAGGATTGAACCAGGGACCTTCCGTTCCGTAGCTGCTCGCGGTAACCACGGGACCACGGTGCTCATCAGTGTACACGTACCTTGATGTGGCTTATCTTGGACACGGACTACTGAGTTTGTATATTTTGCTTATGTTTTTCATAGTTCCATACAACTTCTCGATTGATCTGTGTTCAGTTTTTCATGGCCTATCCCTGTGCCAACTTATAACTAAATCTGAGGGGGGTGCGATGGGGAGGTTCCCTTGTAAGGTCATCAGTCCCCTAGAACTTAGAACTACTTAAACCTAACTAACCTAAGGACATCACACACATCCATGCCCGAGGCAGGATTCGAACCTGCGACCGTAGCGGTCGCGCGGTTCCAGACTGTAGCGCCTTTAACCGCTTGGCCACTCCGGCCGGCTTCTCAGTTTCAATGCGACTTATTGGCACCAATTTCTTCACAACGGTAATGATGGTGTGCTGGTAGTTGTTTCCAGGCGCTCAGCGTCATGGGTATCAGCGCCCTTGCAGAATGTGAACTACATTCTTACCGTAAATAAAGGCTTTCTTTGTAAGCAATCTTCCTAGGACAACAGCTCACAGACATAAAGACACTTGAAAGATTTTCTAAAAATAACAGACACAATGGTTGCCTGTCAACATTTTAAAATGTGTAATAAAAATTATGCATGTGAACGCATATGCACGCTCATGCCTTCTGCTCAAGCTTACATTAATTATAATTTAATTTGGTCATGACACAAAATTCCAAATAAAACGGGAATTGACAGTTACGGCCTGATAAATGTTGTTAGTTGACCATTAATAAAAATAAGGAAAGAGGCAAGCACTCAGAGAAAAAGTAAATGTTGGCTAACACACGGATGCAAGGAGTGCTCAAATAAAAACCGAGTTCAGTGTAACTCTATATATTAAAAGAGACCAGGAGACTTTCGGGTCGGTTACGAAGTGCCATAACCCCAAGAAACCTACAACTATAGCTGTGCTACTAGATTCGTGATTTCTTGTCAGAAAGGTAGTAGTAATTGACGGAAAGCCTCCTACTGAAACAGAAGTCATATCTGGCGTTCTCCAAGGAAGTGTTACAGGCCCTCTGATGTCTTCGTCTATATAATCGGCTTAGCAGACAATCTCAGAACGCCTCTTGGAATTTTTGCACATGATCCTGTCGTCTATCGCCCTGTAAAGTCATCAGACGTTCAAAATCAACTGCAACATGGTTCAGACAGTATATCCGCATGATATGAAAAGTAACAGTTGACTCTCAACAATAAAAAATTATGTGGACCTCACAAGAATACCAAAATAATTGAGTTAAATTAAAACATACAAATTTAAAGTTTGTTGGTCCATCTAAATACCTAGGGATTACAATTAGGAACTTAAATTGGAAACATCACATAGAAAACGTGTTGCGAAAAGCGAACCATAGATGCGTCTTATAACACTTAGAAGATGCAATAAATCTGCTGAAGAGACTGCTTACATTGCGCTTGTCCGTTCTCTTCTGGAGTATTGCTGCGCGGTATGCGATCCTTACCAGATAGGATTGACGGGAGACATCGAGGAAGTTCAAAGAAGGGCAGCTCGTTCTGCATTAACCATCACCAGAAAAGTGTGTGTCATGGGTTTAATATATAAGTTGGAGTGGCAACCATTAAAACAATGACGTTTCTCTTTGTGGAGAGATCTTTTTCAAGAAACTTCTATCACCAACTTTCTCCTCCGAATGCGAACATATTTTGTTTCCACTTACAAAGGTGGAAATGACAATCGTAATGCACAGGAGCTCGCACTGAAACCTTTAAGTGTTCATTTTTCCCACGTACATTCGAGAGTGAAGCTGTACATAAATACACGAAGTCGTTCGATGACCCCTCTGCCACGCATTAAGTGTGAAGTATAGATATCACCGCTGTCCAATGCCGTATCCAAGCGAGATTTTCAGTAAGTACAACATTTCAATGTGGAAGGACACACATACGACTAATTCCAAAGCACATTGTTCGTTTCGGAGCACGCAATCGGACACGTTTAGCTCTGAAAGCGTAGTTACATGAAACACTTTAGAGGCGTAGTAAACTTGTTCATCTTGAACAGGTGGACAGTGCACGGGTATTCTCTCTTTTAAGACCACCACAAAGTACACACGCGTCTTTCTTTGTCATTTGATCACACTTTGGTACTTCCACACACGTAATCCCTGATAACCACCCTCGAACACAATTATTCACTCTACTGAGAAATGCAAGATATGGCCCTAACCTTCGTCTCCTGGGATCCAGGCTAGATACTAAACACAGTAGACTTTCCTTGGTACATGTGATTCCTATGGAGTTGCTACGTATACACTCTGGACTGGTCATCTGGCAGAGCTGAATGACCAGTAACTTCATGCAGGTACACCGCTGCAAGGCAACTAGTAGTAGTTTAATCAAGGGAAGAAAGCGGATCCACTGTGAGAACATTCCTCGTCGTGTTTTGAGTCATAGGAGTATCACGCACCATCTTAAGTAGCTACTATCACGAACGGCAATGAATACTGCTGCAGAACGCCAAGACTGATTCCATTCTATCAGTAAGATATGCAGTGCCTTATTAGTGTGTTTTGTTAATCATGCGACGGCTTCCTTTCCTACGGCTAGAGTGCCAGACACAACAAAAAGGGGAAGCGGGCATAAGAAAGAGTGGATTCTTGCATGTGCAGAGAACAGTACCTTTGGTAGCAACACGAAACGTTCAGAAACACTACACAAGCAGTACGTATTTGTTATCCCCCCCCCCTCACACTCTCTCTCTCTCTCTCTCTCTCTCTCTCTCTCTCTCACACACACACACACACACACACACACACACACACACACACACACAAACACACACACACACAAAAAGAATAAGAAAAAAACGCTTATCTTTTCTTTCAGCAAATGAAACATACACTCCTGGAAATTGAAATAAGAACACCGTGAATTCATTGTCCCAGGAAGGGGAAACTTTATTGACACATTCCTGGGGTCAGATACATCACATGATCACACTGACAGAACCACAGGCACATAGACACAGACAACAGAGCATGCACAATGTCGGCACTAGTACAGTGTATATCCACCTTTCGCAGCAATGCAGGCTGCTATTCTCCCATGGAGACGATCGTAGAGATGCTGGATGTAGTCCTGTGGAACGGCTTGCCATGCCATTTCCACCTGGCGCCTCAGTTGGACCAGCGTTCGTGCTGGACGTGCAGACCGCGTGAGACGACGCTTCATCCAGTCCCAAACATGCTCAATGGGGGACAGATCCGGAGATGTTGCTGGCCAGGGCAGTTGACTTACACCTTCTAGAGCACGTTGGGTGGCACGGGATACATGCGGACGTGCATTGTCCTGTTGGAACAGCAAGTTCCCTTGCCGGTCTAGGAATGGTAGAACGATGGGTTCGATGACGGTTTGGATGTACCGTGCACTATTCAGTGTCCCCTCGACGATCACCAGTGGTGTACGGCCAGTGTAGGAGATCGCTCCCCACACCATGATGCCGGGTGTTGGCCCTGTGTGCCTCGGTCGTATGCAGTCCTGATTGTGGCGCTCACCTGCACGGCGCCAAACACGCATACGACCATCATTGGCACCAAGGCAGAAGCGACTCTCATCGTTGAAGACGACACGTCTCCATTCGTCCCTCCATTCACGCCTGTCGCGACACCACTGGAGGCGGGCTGCACGATGTTGGGGCGTGAGCGGAAGACGGGCTAATGGTGTGCGGGACCGTAGCCCAGCTTCATGGAGACGGTTGCGAATGGTCCTCGCCGATACCCCAGGAGCAACAGTATCCCTAATTTGCTGGGAAGTTGCGGTGCGGTCCCCTACGGCACTGCGTAGGATCCTACGGTCTTGGCGTGCATCCGTGCGTCGCTGCGGTCCGGTCCCAGGTCGACGGGCACGTGCACCTTCCGCCGACCACTGGCGACAACATCGATGTACTGTGGAGACCTCACGCCCCACGTGTTGAGCAATTCGGCGGTACGTCCACCCGGCCTCCCGCATGCCCACTATACGCCCTCGCTCAAAGTCCGTCAACTGCACATACGGTTCACGTCCACGCTGTCGCAGCATGCTACCAGTGTTAAAGACTGCGATGGAGCTCCGTATGCCACGGCAAACTGGCTGACACTGACGGCGGCGGTGCACAAATGCTGCGCAGCTAGCGCCATTTGACGGCCAACACCGCGGTTCCTGGTGTGTCCGCTGTGCCGTGCGTGTGATCATTGCTTGTACAGCCCTCTCGCAGTGTCCGGAGCAAGTATGGTGGGTCTGACACACCGGTGTCAATGTGTTCTTTTTTCCTTTTCCAGGAGTGTATATTTCGAGGACGATTTTCTTCACAACCTGCAAACACTGCATGTGAACAGCTAGTTGCGTATATCGTAAAACCGAAAACATCGGAGGAGGGTAAGGAAGGGATGAGGTGCAAAAAGACACTGACTTATAAGAAGAAATGAGAACCGTGCAAAAGCTAATAGGGAGCACTGAACATGGGGTATAATCCTACAAAGAAGTACCTCTTTTCTCGCCGAAGATCCTTTGCCCAGTAGAGGAGGATCTAATATGTTATGGACCGCCCCTACCTTGGATACAGGATGTGGTGCTGTAGGTTGTGAGTGGTAACTGCAGAACATCCAGTCATATTTTCTGCATGTGGCTCTCATGATACTGTACAACAGTAGGAGGGCTGCTGAGAAATATGCCTCCCAGTTCTTCAAGTGACAACTCTCAGAACTTTTTAAATGAAATAAACGGCATTAACATTCTACATCTTTGTTCCCCATGTCCACATATTTATTTCTCAACACAGCCACCCTGGCAACGAAAACATTTCTCCCAACGAGAGACCAATTTGTGGATACCGTGGACATCGTCGCTGTAGAATGTTTGACTTTCTTGCCGGACCCACATCACCTCTGCTTGCACTGCTTCATCATTATCGAAGTGATCATTCTCCATAAAACTCCGACTTGCCCCATCCAATTTTCATCTACTTCCGAAACGCACCGATATCGTTAGGTTACACACAATGTTACACGCTGCAATTCGGAGCCCTCTAGCAGCAGAGGGCTGAAAATATGTAGACATGAAGAATAAAGATGTAGAATGTTAAGGCCGTCTGTTTTATTTAAAAAGCTTTAAGAGTTTTCACATTAAAAATTTAGAGACATTACTTTTCAGCACGTACTCGTAGAACAGGGAAGTCGCAGAAAGTTTGCTAATATTGCGAAGGCGTTTCCGTAATATCATCCTGCTCCTGCCACGAGAAGTAACTCATGTGGAAACACTGGATATCCTATTATCCTATAACTAGCAGAGGTGAATGGGTGACGTACGTTGTAGCTATCCAGCGCACTGTATCATTGGTGATGCTGGTATTTCGTGCTACAACAAACGGTGGACTTAGGCGCTCAACGCCAACGCCAAGACATGAAAGCAGATCAGTTTGCCATTTTACGACAGCTGGAAATGGAGAATTAAAAAGTCGGGTTACGCAACGAATAAGGGTCTAAAATTGATGCGAGTAGCCATAGTGACAGTCTTGTAATGTGAGCGTGTATGACGCAGATCTAATCTTCTTGAGCTTGTAGACTACTAGACGTCTGTCTTAATAACGAGGTGGTATGGGACCGAGTTCCGCATCCCTCATGCATCCATTGGTCCCAACTCAACCCACGATTCTAGGGTTAACATAGCGACAGGACAATGCGGCCACTTAATGTCCAAGAGTCACGTTATGCACACCCTCGTCTCCATGTCAGTAAACTGTACCAACAGTTGCCGAGGGATGTCAGGTGATTAAACAGCTCGTCACAAACGGAAATGGAACGTTGCTAACAATTTATCAGCTACGGAATGGGGGGTAGGGGCGGAACCTGTCTCCAATGACGTCTTTCCTACACTCGCATGATTAAGTACAACAATACTACTTACGACTGGAGTTCGATAAAATTCATGTAGCTTGATAAGATCATAGATTTTAGCTAAAGAAATGGGATAAAACACAGACAGCATAATTAAGAACATCAAGTAATTCCAACTGCTATCTACCATCGTCGCGAGTGTTAACTGTGTTCGAAACGATGTTTCCTGCGTTGTGTTGGCTATGTTCTGCACGTTAAACAATTCCGACTGCAAGGCACACTAGTCACGCTCAGCCACTACTTTCCCGAAGTGATTCTCACAGCAAACAACTCTATATTACACTAACATTCAAACTAAAAGATGCAAAAGCAGTTCGTGTGTTTGTACTATTCTATATCTACGCCTTTTGCGAGCTACTTACGTTTAACTAGACATGTGCCTTAACGTCAGGTCCGTTTCCAGAAGGAAAGCTGGCGGTAAAACGTATCTTCTTATACTCTTCTTTCTATATTTCATTAACACACGAATTTTTTTATTCTATCGTTTTACATTTGTAGATTATACAGAATGTAACGTTTATTATTCTTTTCTTGTTCCTGTGCTACTGATTTATGAACTATGGAAGTTCTCGTGTCATTTAAGTCTCGTAGTCTTGATTTTTATTACAAAATATTTCCCGTGTCTGTAAGTTTATAGGTTCATAACAATAGCTTCGAAGGGGTAGTGTGGGGCGTGTTTGCCGTATGCACGTTGTCTACAGTTCTCTGAAAGTAAACGTACCAAACGGTATCAACTTTTTACTTCAAATGGAACACCGCTTATAGTTTCAGGGGAAAAGAAATGTAATGTAAGTTTGGGGAATGAATCTAACATGGCTGCAGTGTTTAGGAGTGTGTTGAAATATCATACATCCCCAAATCAGGAAGGTAGGTATTGAACACGTCAAAACACACCAGCGTATGGTTAGAAACTAACTTACCACACACTAAACGAATATAAGACTCCCCAAACCTCAGGGTAATTCGGAAAGCTATCCCATTTCCCCCTTCGTCTTCCCTACGCGGCTCCCCCCCCCCCCCCTCCCCGTTGCTACATCTGACACTGGAGTCTGGGGTTTATGAGCATCTCCGTGACGATCTTGCACTTGCCAAACGATACCGTGCAGAAATGTGTTGCTTTTCTTTGGATCCTCGCGGTCTTCTCTATCTCTTCTATTAACACTCCCTTGAAGAGGTCCCATACAGAAAAGCATTATTCAGGTATCGGCCGAAAATTGGTTTGACAGTTACCTCCCACGGAGACGAATTACATTTCCCGATGATTCGTCGAATTGCTATCAGTCTCGTATTTGTTTTTGTGTGGTCGTTCCACTTTAAAGTGCGACTGTAATGCAGTGGCTGAGACGACTACAGCCGCGCGAGCCAAGACGCTCGACCAGAGCTGCGCTTTCCGAGCTCTCAACATGCTACCCTATCCGAATAACATCCACAACATTCCGTTGCTGCGACTTCCAGTCGCTCAGCGAACCTCGTGGAGGCGCGCTGCCTCAGGAACCAAAGCAGGACACTAGCCTATCAAGTCAATATAACCAGACCGACTGTGCACTACAGTGTCAGAGAGGGAGCCTGGCTCCTCGGTGGCACTTTTTCGAGACCAACTGACCACTGCCGTAGTTATCAGTTTGGTAGGTCAAATGAAGTCTTGGCGTTTCGCGATTTTCAATGACATTCTGCATCCGTGGGGGACTTCAGTTAGCCTGGGGGCGTCACTAACATTTTTACAATTGTGACTTTTCCTCCCATATCACTGAGGGATTTGTCACTACCTACAATTTATATACGCCTAATGACTACCTTACAGTGAAAAAACTGCAAGGAGGCTAATGTATGGGTTTATGACCGACGTTGTTTTTGCGTGTACTGTTGTCTGAGGCAATCTGCACGAAGAATCTACAGATAATGGTCAATTCCCGGCAACCTGAGACTTTTGCATCAGTCAGATTAAATAAAATAGATATCCTGGTTTTTTCATAGGTTTTCCATAATGTATGTTTCTTGTAGTGGATTACTTTCTTCTTTATGAAAATTTCGGTGTACGTGTTTTGCTGTATTTATTGTCTGCTCCTGGTGTTTCCGGTGGAATACTTACACCTTTTGAGGTGAAAGATTCTTCATGTCTATATCTAGACTTTTTTCAGCACCTTTTAAATGTTCCTTAAAATTCCTTTCTAACGTCATTGTTCTTAATGTTGCATTACAGAATTCTGACACCGTAACACACAAAGTTATGAAACGCAACGACAATCACCAGCAAAAAATTTTATAACAGGCAGCATCAAAGACGATATGCACAATAATACCAACTTAAAACTTCTGGAAGAGTGTATTACATTACACATATTTAAATGCGTAAATATACATAAATGATATAAACCGATTAACATGAAAAAACGGTCTTGATGTTTGTACAGTATCTCTATTTCTCATTCTTAGCATCTGGAGAAAGCTATACATCTTTGTCATTTACATTTCACTTATCACAGAACAACGCAATTCGCATTGCGAAACGAGTATTGACAACATGTGGTGAAAGACTTCTGGCTATTTTTAGGGCGATTCGATAAATACAACTCTTTCTTGAATGAGCTAATGAATTTAAAGAAAAAGGTAATTCCGTAAATTGCATTTCAGTAGTGGATGGAAAACATGATAGAATATGCTGTCCTCCAAAAGATGGTTCTCACTCTTTACCAAAAGATTCTCTCCTCCATGGTGTTACTTTCTTTTGTAAATCTTCAATGCAAAACTGAAGCTGTAGATATTGGTTAGGATGTGAAAGAAGGTGGCATTATCAAAATTGCAAAATCGAATATTCGTAAATTAATTACAAATAAGCATTTCCATAATGGTCCAAGACATGTACAAGACGATCTAGAGTTAGCATATGTAATTGTAAGAGATGAAGATTGTCAGCTCCTTTCAAGAAACCACTGTTTTGTCGCTGATCACACGATCAGCCTGGATCACAGGAGTCTGGATATACAGGGTGTAAAAAAAAAAACCCTAAGCATAAGATTTTTAGAGTGTTTAACGATATAAACACTTTATGTGACAAAACGTTTTACAGGTGCACCGTTTCCCTGCTAGAGATCTATGAAGGGTTTGACGCTACTTTGTTCAGAGTAAGTGTACAAATTGCTGGGTGATTAATGTTGTCTTAGAGACATTGCTGAAAATGTCTGTTTACATTGATGGAAAACTGGTGTCTGCACACTACTGATTATTTAACAGGCTCGAAACAACAAGGAATTTCACGAATAACGGCTGCAGCTTCAGCCAAAGGGGCAACCAGCTGTTCTGGGGTGTGATTGGTGTCTCTTACACCAAAAGCTTCGTCACCCGCACAAACAAACGCCAAGCAACTCAGCGACGTCTCTAAAACAATATTCTTCACACGGTAGTTTCAACGTTGTCTCTGAACAATACTAGAGTCAAAATCTTCATGAACCTCTAGCGAGGAAACGGTTCACTTGTGACGTTTATGTCGCACAGACAAAGGATTTCTTTTTACTTCCACTACACACACTTGAATTTTGTATACCTAGTTCTTTTACACGCTATAGGTCGTGCAGATAGATGGCCTCAATATACCAACACCTAGTTGGGCGGAAATTTGTTTTTAATGTGATTTCAATACGGTAAATACGTGTGACTTACTTTATGAAGGTACCATCTGATACTGCTAGACCAACGATATAACTCTGAAGAATTTTCATAATAAGCTCAGACACACAACTTGTGTGACTGCCGCGGAATATACGGAACTTATAACTTCAATAATGGGTTGGCGGTAGTCTGGCATGGCCACTAGTAAATCAAAGTGTTCCGAAGTGTAATGGAATACTTTGGCATTTGCTGAATATACGCAAGCATGTTCGTAACTAGCGCAACGTTATTTAGCCCTCGGCCGGTGCAGTGCAGAGAAATTGCAGGTGCTCGACGGAAGCGACGTGGCGTTTGGCTGAAGTGTGAATGCAGAATGTGGTTATTCTTTATGTCATTAATAAATTACAATAAATATTGTGATCACATGGTAGTTTCAGAGATCTTGTAATTTCTATTCATGTATTACTCCTAACATTAGCATCTTTGTATTGACGGTGTTTATGGTCGCACAAGTTCGTATGTTCTAGCACTAATTAGATGAGTTGTGAATCTGGCCTGCAGAACTGCCAGAAAATTATGCGCACTGTAACGACAATGCTGCCGATCGCCAAATCGTGCGGCTCTGTTGCAGGCTAATGCCCGCCCACATGTACCAAATTTGTTTAGAGTATGCTGCAGAAATTTCGCTGGGAACACCTTACACATCAAACCATACATCTCTCTTCATGCGATTTACCTATTTTTGGAGCCCTGAAGAATAACATTCATTGCTGCCGATTTGCTTCGGACAAAGAGGAACACGGACTGGACCCATGGATACCTACATGAATGTTCCCCAAAGCATAACGAAGCAGCCGCCAGCTTTTCTCCGTCCCACAGTACAGGTGGCAAGGAGCTCTTCCCCTGGAAGACGAAGGATTCGCGCCTTCCCATCGGCATGATGAAGAAGGCATCGGGATTCATCAGATCATCCAACGTTCTGCCACTGCGCCAACGTCCAGTGCCATGGTCACGTGCCCATCTCAGTCGTAGTTGCCGATGTCGTAGCGTCAACATTGGCGCATGCATGGGTCGTCGGCTGCGGAAGCCCATCGTTAGGAGTGTTCCGTGCACTGTGTGTTCAGAAACACTTGTACTCAGCCAGCATTAAAGTCTGATGTTCGTTCCGCCACAGTTCGCCGCCTGTCCTGCTTCCCAGTCTGCCTACGACGTCCGACATCTGCAATGAAAGGTGACAGCACAGCACCACGGCGTCTGGACTTGGTTTCAGAATCGTTTTGCCCCGTTTGGAAGACACGACAGAACTCCTCGAACACCCGACAAGTCTTGAAGTTTCCGAAATGCTTTACCGAGCCTCTGGGCCATCACAATATGCTCTCTGATAGATCGCGTGCCTTCCCCGTGCTACACACGTACAGCAAGCTCGCTGATACTACATACACCGTGCGTGTGTTTCATTAGCAGTCATTCCTCGTCCGGTGACGCTGCTATCGCCTGGACGGGTTTGTATCGACAATAGGTCAGTAGTCATAATGTTCTGACTGATCAGTGTACATCGTCATCAGTAATGGCCCTATAGCCTTATCTCAGCATATTCCCGATATAAGTTTACATCCGTCGGTTTCGTTCAGTTATCAATGCTGTGTTGAGATCTATCTGCTACGAACTCGCAAGATTAGTCAGACATTCTTTAAATTTATATACTGTTCACTTGTCGACAGTGTGAAACTGTACCGAGACAGTCACAGAATACATCAACTTGGGCGCTGCTATCTGTTGTCTCCCGAATCTCATGGGCGAACAGAACGATACGAGTTTCACGAAGTCGCTTTTCACTTATACGGAGAAAATTTTGGCCGCCAAAAAAGGCGTAAGTGTGCAAGAGCTTTCAAATTCAATAAACGCTTTGCGCATTTGCTCTCCTTACGTTGGCTTCTGTGAGCTTTTCTTTGGCAAGAAGACTCTGATACAGTTTAAATCTTTTCAATCTGTGACGATGCCCGTTCATTTTAGTGGCAACTTTCTTAGACAGGTGATTTATCTCACCGGGCACCCCTCACAAACTTGTGCGCTTCATGCATATCCAAAGCGTGCTGCACAAAATACCTGAATTTTACCAGTTGCTACTTAACATTTTCAGCCCCACAGATGTATATTTTGAGTGCTCAGAGGATCTGCAAACATGTTTCTTATCACACTTGCTAAGCAGAAATATTTTCCTATATTTCTTAATTACTCTAATCTATGAAACGGCATCTAGAAGCTCTCGTTGTGCAATGCTTTAAACTGATAACGGTAAACGTAAACCTCGCTAGGTATGATAAATTCATGTCAATGGTCAAACTCTCTTAACGACGCACCTGTGAACACGGATGTCCGATTTTCCCATGCTTTCCAAGATACAACTTATTATCTTCTCGTTGTAATGCAAACAGTATAGCAATATTTCAACATGGCCGATCTCTTCGTCAAGATGCCCTAAGTATCGTTGCGAGGGAGAACTCTCGATGCTGCCCGACGATTATTCAAAATGGTTCAAATGGCTCTGAGCACTATGGGACTCAACTGCTGAGGTCATTAGTCCCCTAGAACTTAGAACTAGTTAAACCTAACTAACCTAAGGACATCACAAACATCCATGCCCGAGGCAGGATTCGAACCTGCGACCGTAGCGGTCTTGCGGTTCCAGACTGCAGCGCCTTTAACCGCACGGCCACTTCGGCCGGCCCGACGATTATTACGAGGGCCGTTCAGAAAGTAACCTCCGGTTGATTTAAAAAAATACACCAAGTTAAATAAAAATATTTTAATATATACATCTTACAACTACATCTTTGCACTATTTTTCTACATAGTCTCCATAGCGATTGAGGCACTTATCGTATCTCTTCACAAGCTTTGAAATTCCTTCTGCATAAAAATCACCCGCTTGTGCCTGGAGCCAGCCTCTGACCGCATCTTTGAGCTCTTCGTCGTCATCAAACCGCTGTGACCCGAGCCATTTCTTCAAATGCATGAAGAGGTGATAATCACTTGGCGCCAGGTCTGGGCTGTAAGGTGGATGGTTGATAACGTCCCACATGAAGGACTCAAGAAGGGCCGTTGTTCTGCGAGCAGAGTGAGGACGGGCGTTATCGTGCAAAAAAACGATATCGGAAGTCAGCATACCACGGCGTTTGTTCTGTATAGCCCGTCGTAACTTTTTTATTGTTTCACAGTACACGTCTTGATTAATGGTCGTACCACGTTCCATGAATTCAACCAACAACACCCCTTTGGCATCCCAAAACACCGTTGCCATCAGTTTTCTGGCAGAAAAATCTTGCGAGGCTTTTCTTGGTTTGGTAGGCGAATTTGAATGTGCCCACATCTTTGATTGTTCTTTTGTCTCAGGGTTCACGTACTTAATCCAGGTTTCGTCACTGGTCACGATTCTGTTTAACAATGGTTCTCCTTCGTCCTCATAACGTGACAGAAAGTCTAATGCAGAGGCCATTCTTTGAGTTTTGTGGTGGTCGGTAAGAATTTTGGGCACCCATCGTGCACAGAACTTACGGTAACCCAATCTTGCTGTCACTGTCTCGTACAAGAGAGTCTTAGAAATCTGTGGAAAACCAGTATACAACTCCGACATTGAGAAACGTCGAATTTCACGAACTTTTGCATCAACTGTCTGAACGAGTTCGTCAGTCACCAATGATGGTCTACCACTCCTCTCTTCATCATGAACGTTTTCTCGTCCACTTTTAAATAAACGTACCCATTCACAGACAACTCCTTCACTCATAACTCTTGGTCCGACAAGGCACAAAGCTCACGATGAATAGCTGCTGCAGAATATCCTTTGGCTGTAAAAAACCTTATGACAGCACGCAATTCACATTTGGCGGGGTTTTCTATTGCAGCACACATTTCAAACTGCCACAAAAACTAAACTAGCGCAGGTACGACGTTCACTCGACCACGGCTTGATGCCGACTGACCTGTTGAGTGCGTGAACGCACAGATGGCGTCGCTACTCCCCCCAGAACCCGCACTGTGACCAATCGGAGGTTACTTTCTGAACCGCCCTCGTATATGCGACCGTTGTGGTTAGTTTTGTAAAGGGTTGCGACAACAAACGATGAAAATCGTTTACTTGACCTCTGTTCAGAGTTTCATGCTGCTCAGGCAAGTTGCCCACTTCCTAAGCGGATAGAATAGTTTCCTTCGTCGTTTGACTGGAGAAGCGCTCATTATCCTACAAGGAAGCCAAATTCCTTGTCGCCTGAACTCTTTCCTGAATCAGTTTTAGAAATGAACGCAGAACTCGGCTGTTTTCTTTGCCCTTTCTGTCTGAAAATGACAACTAAGTTTGAAAGCTTGTGCACAAGCAATTTCCTGAGACGAAATGAATGTCAGCAACATTTCGTTTCGCCTCCCTGGCATTGCCAGTTTCGGAAGCTGCTTGTGTACATGTCTCTGTGCCGAAAAATCCGAAATGGCGATTTCGAAACCAACAACTGCACTAACATTTGCAGAAACTAAGATAGCTACAGTAATGGTAAAATAAAGCTACATCTACGTCAAAATGAAGAAAGATCGCTAGATAAGAAATAACAACCAAAATAAGCCAATAAAGACGACAGATAATAAACCAGAACACAGCATTCAAGACGATCGGCAGGTGTCGCCTGTGGCCACATGGTTAAGACTACAACAGACAAAACAAAACAGACAGTCCAATCACCTACCAAGTTGTTGCGTAATACTGGAAGGTTCCTCCAGCGCGTCCCTCGCTGTACTGAACTAATCAAGCAAGATATCTACGCAAAAAAGGTTAAGTAGGCCTAATAGGAGTGATAGCAAAAATCTACCAAGTGCGTGCAGCGTTTACCAACAACTTCATGATTACAAACATATGCTACATTTCTGTATTTTCTGTGCAGTGTCAGTAACCGAAAACGCTGTTTCAATCACTTTTCTCTAACTCACGCTTTTGGACGAATATTTTCCTAACGCGGAGCCCTACGGAAGCCCATCTCTCAACTACTACTTTGTACTACTGTACGAAATCCGTTACAAGTGCACATTATATATTACGGACGGGACCCATTCTGGTTAGTTATTGTACCTAACACCGTGTTTGTTAAGCTTTCGCATGTCACAACAGGTTAGTTTCGTCGTGGCGCGGAACTTGACATTAGCTGGAAAATATCACCACGCCGCATCATGCAGTTTCTAGACGGTTTGGTCACGAGCTTCGAGGTAGAACATAACTGTAAATCATCGTGATGGTACTCCACTATTCCTAATAAATGGCCTCAAGACCCTGCTGTTGGTAAACGCAGTTTCCAGTGTAAATAAAACATTCACCCAGGGATGAAAATAGTGTGTCATATTACACGACACAGTCAGTGACTAATATGATACATTCTGCAAAAAACAAGGTCTCAACAATGTAACACATCCACCGTTGGTATTTTATACGTCTCTTTGAGTGTAAAGCTTAATTACTATTTAAAATAACCGTTGTTGGTACTGACAGTAGACATAAGCAACAGTTCAATGTACACTGAGGTTACAAAAGTTATGAGATAGCGATATGAACACATACAGATGGCGATAATATCATGTACACAAGCCATAAAAGGGCAGTGCATTGGCGGAGCTGTCATATGTGGTCAGGAAAGTTTTCGACGTGATTATGGCCGCACAACGGGAATACGCGGCGTTTGCGTAGAGTTGTTATGCTAAGAGACAAGCAACACTGCATGAAATAAAGGACGGTGCGGCGTTATTTGGCGTTAATGGACTATAGCAGCAGACGACCGACATAAGCGCCTTTGCTAACAGCAAGAAATCGCCTGCAGCGCCTCTCCTGGGCTCGCGACCATATCGATTGGACTCTTGACGACTGGAAAACCGTGACAGGTCAGATGAGTCCCGATTACAGTTGGTAAGAGCAGACGGTAGGGTTCGAATGTGGCGCAGACCCCACGAAGCCAGGGACCCAAATTGTCGACAAAGAACTGTGAAAGCTGATGGTGGCTCCATAGTGGCGCCGCCTGTGGTTACCTGTAATGGGCAGCGTCCTCTGGTGCAAATGAACCCATCACTGACTGGAAATGGTTACCTTCGGCTACTTGGAGACCTTTTGCAGCCATTCATGGACTTCATGTTCCCAAACAACGGTGGAATTTTTATGGATGACAATGCGTTATGACACAGGGCCACAGTTGTTCGCTATTGGTCTGAAGAGCATTTTGGAGAGTTCGAGTGAATGATTGGGCCACCCATATCACCCCACACGAATCCCATCGAACATTTATGGAATCGAAAGGTCAATTCGTGCACAAAATCCTGAACCGGCATCAGTTTCGCAAATATGGACAGCTGTAGAGGCAGCATGGCTCAGTGTTTCTGCAGGGGACTTCCAACGACTTCTTGAGTCCATGGCACGTCGAGCTGCTGCAAATACGCCGAGTAAAAGTTGGTCGGACACGATATTAGGAGGTATCCCATGACTTTTGTCACCTTTGTGTAATTCACTAAAATAGACCATCTTCGAGTGTGTCCTAACACGCTGGCAAGTAATATCGTAATATGTTTCTATTAAGTTACGATTTAACCGAGACAAACAGAATGATGCGTTTCGTAAATTTCTGCATGATACATGAGGCATAACACCTCTGAAGTATATTGCCAGTCATCAAACATGTAACAACAGGAATGGTGGGAAATGTCGAAATTTTACTAATTGCACGTCAACAGTATGGTAGGAAAAATACACGATTAAATTTGTAGGTGATTTGGAACTATACAGGATGCGAAATCTGTACTCAGAGTTGTCAGCTAAGACGACAATGGCTGTAACGCGGCTGTAAGTCGAGACGAACTGAATTTGAATAACAGATACGGGTATGTTATTCCACGACGCTTCAACTCTTCGCCGGAGTTCATCGATCGTAGTGGCTGGCAGTGGAAGTTTGCCAGTCTCTCGCCAAGCCACGACCACACGACTCCAGTGAGAGAGAGATCTGGGTAACGTGCTGGCCATGGCACCAGTCCAAAATCCTCCGTATCATGCTAGGTCAGGGCATCGCGGACAACACGCTGTGTTGCGTTATCTAGTTCAAGGACAACGTCACGTATACCTGGAAGATAGGGCACAGCCACCGGCCGTAACACGACAGAAATGTAACGACTGCTGAGCAAATTATTGCCTCTGTGAACCAGAGATGGTCGTCAGGTGGATCCACTCAAATCCCATACCATCACGGTAGGCGCTGCACATGTATGGCGATGACGAAAGCAATCCACATACGGATTTGTCTATCGTGATGCTGCACGCATAACCGAGACTAGTCTGAAAAGATGACGTGGTGCCTTTCGTGTACGCAGCGTTGTTGTTGAGTGCACCACAATAGGAGCGCCCTGTCCCTGCTGCCACTCCAAGGGCAGCTGCAACAATGGTCGCCCCGCTGACTGTTCCTGGCGTCGTCGCACTATCCGTGTGGACACTCGTCTCGCCGCAAACTCAAGGTACGCAACACGGCTGCACGACCGAGCGAATACGTATATATATATATATATATATATATATATATATATATATATATATATATATATATATATATATGTGTGTGTGTGTGTGTGTGTGTGTGTGTGTGTTTTCGGGTGCGTGGGGTCCTTGAGATCCCGCACGAGTTTTGCCCTTATGAGCTGACTGATTTCATAATCCCACGATAGCCTTCGAATCTTGACTCACGAGTGTGGTAATACCACGGAACAATGAAAGTGTCTCGACAGGTCACCAGCCTGCCAACATCAAATTCCGACACGTGCTCATTTACTTTTATTGTTGTTACACGAGGCGTAAAACAGTTTTGCCACAAACTTACATTTAAATGCTATTTCTGACTGAGAAACCCGTTGCATAATCTCTCCTTATGTCAGAATTTAGATGGGGTTACTTCTACGTACTTAGTGGGTTACACTGAAATGGCAATCATTTGCATATGAAAGCGTGTCAATTTGATGACTGCATGCCGTCTTCGTGGTGTTGCCATTCTAATGGTCAGCGGTGCAGATATACAAAAGTTCTATCCTCTGTAACATCGGCATCTAAATACCGAGATTTATATTTTACTGGTTCTCCTATTACAGTATAATGACTGCTGGGAAATAGAGGAAGAAGAACACAAACGAAAACGTAATAGCGAAAACATATGTAAACTCCCATAGTATTAGAAAACAGAAATTCTCCAAACACGGTTTGGTACATATGGAAAAACCTAATTGGTGTAATACCTTCGCTGTTAAATTACAAAGTTTAGGACAGAAACGTTAATGTGTTTTCATTGATTATATAATGTTATCACGGCAGCATGGTGACTCTGCGAAAGTTAAGTAACGAGAGTAAGAACAAGGAGGAAGGAGGAGGTTATAGTTTAACGTCCTGCCGCCAGCGAGGTCACTAGAGACGGAGAACAAACCTGGATTGGAGAATGAAATCTGCGGTGCCTTTTTCAAAAGAACCATCTCATTATTTTACTTATCAGATTTCTGTAAACAGTGGAAAGCACAAACCTAGAAGGCCGGATTGGGATTTGAACCGCCATTGTTGCGAATGTGAGTTCAGTGAAGAAGAAGACTAAGACGACGACGACGCTGTATTATTTGTTTACGTTTTTTGAAAGGTCTGCGCCTGGGGTAAAAAGAGTGGGCAAGGAAAGGGAAAGTGGTAATTAAGAAGTATAAGGATATTTTGGGAGTTTGCGAAGGTGCTAAGAATGTTTGGTGTGTAGGGAATGTGATAGCTTAGGTGCAAGTCCTAGGCGAAGTTGAGTGCTCGGGAAAGCAGCCATGTTAATTGGGAAAGGCAGAGTCTGCTCAAATGTTGGCATTTAATGTCTCCCTTAGATAAAGAAAGGTACTGGAACGAAGAGCCACTGGCTTTTCTCCGGGAATCTGGATCTCTCTGTCTTCTATATAGACGGGCCTCTCGGTAACCACTGCGTCTCCTCATTTTTGGTCATTTGGCTGGCATAGTAGGATGGCTAAATATCACGGCAGACTTGACAGTCTGGTAGAGTAAGTTGTGTTGATGCTTCGCCGCGAAAGAATACGCAGCGCCACAGTTGGAGCAGCGAGACCAGATTTTTACGACGGTGATTAATATGTTGTCCAATCAGCTTACAGCCATCCAAATTTGTTGTAAATATGAGAATCACTTTCACTTAATTTACTAAGCCTTATATTCTACAGCTTCTATGTTTTATCTGAATACGAGTTGTGGGAAGCCACAATTTTCTTAGTGGCATGTGTACAAAATACTTTAATAAGGTGTGCCTGGGAAGCTATTAAGTAAATAAACTGCGAAGTTTTAGATGACTTTGTGATGTTACCGACTGATCCTTCAACATCACGAGGTGAGAACGTTCTTTTCCAACTCTAAGTCGCCACTGCACTGTTACGATTCCCGTTTACTGCATTTACAACACAACAAAGTACTACAGAAACTTCTACGGTGTTTTACTACGTACTACCTCTTAAACATGGAAATAAGCCTCCCACAGCTTTTTCGCTTATCACACGATCATTTTGTTATGCAATGTAATGTGAAATTACTCCTTCCCACGGCGAAGCGAAGAATTTAAAAGTAATTCGCTAAGCATCAGGGTGTTCGAAATATCACGAAGGTAGTTTTAGTGCTAGTTACGTATTATATTTACTTCAAAACAGTGAACGAATAAAACCAAACGTCGAGCGCTTCGTGCATAGTGTCGCCCATCCAGTCACCGGGAAAGCAAACTTAAGTATCACTGTCTACTCGTATGGGGGCTCGGAAGTCCAAGAAGAGAGCTACTTAAATCTAGTTTACAGCGAATTTCACGATTTGTGCTATTAAGTAACGGTTCACACTTTATCGTCACAACGCGCACATTCCGAAAAACAGCGATGAAATGACCCTGATTACATGCAGTGTTAAAAGTTGGAAACGCGTGATAACCTGTTCTATTTCTCCCGTACAGTTTCCAAATATTTAGAGTTGCTTTGTCATTTTGCTCTCCGGTATAACACACTAAGATGCTTACTGACCCGAATAGCTGCCACAGTGATGTCAGTGGGGCTGCAGTAACTTAAAATATCAGACAGTCACCCACAATATGATGAATACGCTGCGACAGTAAATTTAATTCACTTGACACATACCCTCCAACATATCCGTTTCCCATTGGTGCTATTCCCATGTACCCAGTGAACCACTGGTTACAGTGTTGGAAATCACAGGAGGAAACATCGGGTTAGTGAAGCATGGAGGCGTTCTCAGATGGACTGATGGTTAAGGCGGATCCTAGTCTGGCGCAAACTTTCAACTGTCACGAAGTATGCGAACTCTATATATATATGACAGACACCACTTTGTGCACGTTGCAGATCCTTTAGCCCTAGAGGGGCTATCTTGCATATTTTGGTGGCATTTTTGCTACAAAGGAGTGCGTGTTTCATATGGTTGGTTTGGCAGGTTTGCGTCCCATCTAGAGTAGCATATGTACGGATTTTAAAATGCTCCTACCGTTTAACGTTACAAAGGATTTAAAATGATAGTAATGAGCATATAATCTGCGACTGCGTATTAGTTGATGACCATTCGTCCTTGAGTACTGACAAACCCTAATTGAGTTGACTGCATGTCTGCGTAGAGGGAAGGCAAATCTTATAGCAGGCAAACAAACAATTTTTTACCTCCATGTCTGTGTCTGGTGCATGCTTCTTGTGGCAAGAGTTTATGCCTAGCTGAAAAGAAACTAGTGCAGGATCGGACAAGAAGCGGACAGGAGGGTAAACCCGATTCGTCTGGAGTCTAGTGAACAGTACACGATACTTCACTATCACCTACGATCGGACTGTGTGTAGTCGTGCATCAGGAAACAAGGTTGCGCGGTATGTAATGAGATATTCGCCAGGCCAGCTATGGGCTCCAGGTCAAATTCGAGCCAAGCCACCCCATCAAGAGGAGGGGAGGGGGAATGTGCGAGGTTCGCGTTGCAGTCGACACTGGTCGTGTAAAGCCCCGAACTGCCCCCCCCCTCCCCCTCTCTCTCTCTCTCTCTCTCTCTCTCTCTCTCTCTCTCTCCCCCCCCCCATCTCTGCTCGTTGACACTTGATGGTATTTTATTTACTATTATCTGCAAATTGATGTCATAGAAATGAATCGACATAAATAAAATCTGAATTTATTCCTACTTAAAGAGGAGGAGAAGCCTCTCGGCATCAGCTGGCAACATGCTGTGCGTTTTGCAACCATTACTCATTTCTACACGCGTGGGCGCTGTAGGGTGACTGTAACTGGTACCCACAGATATCATCCACACACGCAAGACACGACTGTTCTGTAGTATACGACTTTTATCACAAATACTTCTTAGAAATAACGCCAGTTGCGATAGACGATTTCTAGATTTTATTTCCTAGGTTGTGATTAAAGGACAAGGATGTCTCAGCATTGAACTATTAAGCGACTACTCTTTGTGGAAAACGATCCTATCAATCTATTATGGTTTTTGACAAAGAACCAAGTTAACAAGGACTAATACACTCATTCTATAAGGTAGCTTCCCGGGGTTTTCTGAGTCGCTGGGGTAGTTACAGAATCGTATAGGGTGCACGATCGGAACAAGGAAAATAAAACAGGAAACTTTTTTAATAGTGCGCGGTGAACGCAAAGGATCAAAAATGAACGAGTACAAGAGGTTTTCACGCACTCACGTTCCTTCTCCGTGTTTTTTTGACAAGTTGACAAAATCGCGGCCAGCCTGGTAGGTAAATGGCATCGCACAGTATCTCCAACCCACTTAAGTTTTTCGGACAGAGAAATAATCAGGGCACTCTACGTTCACATACTGATAATTGGGCGATATTTAATGCACTTTCAGATGTTATACTACTGTGAGATGACGTCCACGCTTTTCCAGCAAGTCACAGATCGTGTAAGATGTAAAAGGTAAGTGTTGATTTTGATGAAGATCTGATCAAGTCCCTAAATATTTTGCGCATCAACTACTTGAATATGGACCATCCTGTGAAATAACAGTTATCTGATCTCTACTTAATACCAGGACATCGACTTGCTGAGATGCAATCTAACTTCCATTTTTATATAAGCAAAATAATCTGGCAGTGGGAGCATTGTGTCTGAAGTGCGGCACGAACGTCTACACAAAATACGCGGAATAGTTCATGCGAGCTTGAATGAATAAAAAACGTCCGGCATGCGGTAACCAGTTCTGATAAGGAATTCTTACTTTATCTTGGTAAAAATGTTTTAATGTGCTTCGTTATTTCTCCAACTCCTTCCTAAAACCACCAGTGTTTTTGCTATCTAGTGCATACATTACTGAACAGAAGGGTGCTACACTGTTCCATTTTGTTTCTAATCGGCGTTACGTAGTGCCATCGCTAACCTTAAAGGCAACATAAACAAAACTGTTGAAAGTGTAGAACTGCTTCACGTTGTGAAGTGACTTACCAAATGGATAACCGGCCAAGGTTGCAGTGGCCTTCCTGTGGGTCTATCGGCTAGTACACCAAGGTGAAAGCCGCTGCAACCGTGACTTAAGCGTCGGTTTTATCTATTTGGTGACAGTTACTTTACAAGAGGACATTGCTCTACACCCCGATAACTTTTATTGTAACTGATACTGGCCGCGGAAGCAGACGCACTTACAAAACCCGAACAATACAGAGCAGTAATCTGAAGATACTGTAAAACACGCAACAGCAAGTCTTGTTACCAGTCCTGGTATTTGTGAACTCTGGTAATAAAGACGTATTTATGTTGCACGCTCTAGTGATGCTATTCCATGTGCGTGTGACGTACTTGAAGCGTACTATCTAATGTATTTGCAGAATGCCTGCCTGGGCTGATACTCCCGGCGTAGCGGCACGAACGTGATGTCAATTACCGGAGTAGCAAAGAAACTCATACAGTTGCCTTCTCACTATAGTGCTGTGCTAACTACAGTGGAGAAAGATGTAATCACTGATCCTTCCTACATAGCCAAAGATAATTATTCACTCGGCCGTGATTCACACCGATACAGCAGTACACTCATCGAAATGCAAACGGAAACACTGGGAGATGTACCGCCGCTAACAGAAGGACGAGCAGTGACTAACACGCAGCGGCAAGGCGCGAGTCCCGGCAGCTACTGCCGGCCTGCCGCCGCTAGGGGCGCCACTGCGTCGCCGCGCCGCAGCCGCAGCGCCACGTTCGTGCCAAACACTAACAACCAATCCCAAGCGTTTAGCCAACGGCCCGATCTGCCCACAACGCAACAGGTGCCAATCGTACAGAGTAATGTGTTGCATATTGTAGTACGTTCAGAGTGCCAAATTTACGACCGCATCAGTAGCAAAAATCGTGAAATGTGTTCCGCAAACGAAACGCACACTTCAAAAAGAGTATAGTTAAACTGGTATATTGTGATAACCACGAGATTAGTTATGGACACTGGTAGTAAAGTCATTAGATTAAAATGAGATCGTGGCTTATTTTCTTTCCAGGCTGCCACGATCTTATCCATCGTTCTTCGGTGCAGTGGGCACAACCGTTTGTTGTGTACCTAACAATCAGGCGCATTACGACAGCACCGATAAACGTTGTCGATATTCTGGTCATATGAGTCGCTGCGTTTTCTTTATCGCTACTGGTAACCCCTTTTGTCGCGATTGCCACATTCTTTATTAATCAATCAGCGTATAATACGCGTTTCGGTTATTATTAGTAGGTATGTGGCTATCACGAAAGCTGGGGAAAGTATACCACAATATACATACACAGTGTCGAAGGCTATAAATAACACGGAAAAACACACCAACATATATAAAAACTAAGTACCAAATCCTACAATATATACAGAGGAACCAAGAGTTCCCAACTAACGTGGGCTGACAAGCATATTATAAAATAAACGATTTTCGCCACCAGGCAGAATTAATGAGAGTTACAAATCTGACAATTACTAGCGTTATACAAAAGTTACCAACAGCAATGTGATCTTTGTGTTAGCAACTTTTGATGACAATATTCAGAAACGTTTACTGTGTGAAACACCGAAGGCCGCAAAACGTCTTTCAAAATGCAGGAACACAAAACGCAAAAACAGGAAACATGGATGGGTGAGGCATGTGGAAGGAGCCTAACTCCCTACCTAAACGTACATACCTCAGTTCAAAATACAGAGTGTAAGGAAAAATGAGCTCGACAGGAAGTGGCACAAAATGGCTACGCGGGAATGGCGAGAGGACAAATGTAAGGGTGTAGAAGCACATATCACTAGGGAGTATGAAAGATGCCGCCTACGGGAAAATTAGAGAGATCTTTGGAGATAGGAGAACCACGTGTATGAATATCAAGTGCTCAGATGGAAAACCAGTCCTATGCAAAGAAGGGAAAGCAGAAAGGCGGATGAAGTATACAGAGACTCTGTACTAGGGCGATGTACTTGAGGGCAATATTATACAAATGGAAGAGGACGTAGATGAAGATGAGATGGAAGATCTGATATTGCGCGAAAAATTTGACCGAGCACTGAAAGACCTCGAAACAAATGCCCGGGAGGGGGAACATTCCGTTAGAGCTACTAATAGCATTGGGAGAGACAGCCACGACGAAACTCTACCATCTGGTGAGCAAGACGCATGAGACAGGCGAAATACCCTCAAGACTTGGCGAAGAACATAATTCCAATTCCAAAGAAAGCAAGTGCTGATAAAAATTAGCGGTCTACCAGTTTAACAAGTCACGGTTACAAAATACTAAGACGAATTCTTTACAGAAGAATGGAATAAACTGGTAGAAGCAGACCTCGCGGAGTGTGAGTTTGGATTCCACAGAAATGTGGAACACGTGAGGCAATACTGACCCTGCGACTTATCTTAGCATATAGGCTAAGGAAAGGCAAAACTACGTTTATAGCATTTATAGACCTAGAGAAAGCTTTTGACAATGTCGACTGGAAAACTCTTTCCAATTCTGAAGGTGGCAGGGGTAAAACACAGGGAACGAAAGGATATTTACAATTTGTAAAAAAAAAAAAAAAAAACAGATGGCAGTTATAAGAGTCGAGGGGCACGAAAGGGAAGAGGTGGTTGAGAAGGGAGTAAGAAAGCGTTGTAGCCTGTCCCTTGTGTTATTCAATCTGAATACTGACCAAGCAGTGAAGGAAACAAAAGAAAAATTTGAAATAGGAATTAAAATCCAGGGAGACTAAATAAAAACCTTGAGGTTTGCCGATGACATTATAATTCTGTCAGAGACAGGAAAAGACTTGGAAGAGCAGTTGAGCAGACTCGACAGTGTATTGAAAGGAGGATATAAGATGAGCATCAACAAAAGCACAACGAGGATAATGGATTGTAGTCGAACGAAATCAGGTGATCCTGAGTGAAATAGATTAGGAAATGAGACACTTTTGAAATAGCAGAAGAGTTTTGCTATTTGGGAAGCAAATTAACTGATTATGGTCGAATTAGAGAGGATATAAAATGTAGACTGGCTATGGCAAGGAAAGCGGTTCTGAAGAAGAGAAATTTGTTAACATCGAGTATAGATGGAAGTGGCAGGAAGTCTTTTCCGAAATTACTTGTAAGGAGTGAAGCCTTGTATGGAAGTGAAACATTGACGATAAAAAATGTAAACAAGAACAGAAGAGAAGCTTTTGAAATGTGGTACTACAGAAGAATGCTGAATATTATATGGATAGATCATGTAACTAATGAGAAAGTACTGAATAGAATTGGAGAGAAGAGGAATTTGTGGTACAACTTGACTAGAAGAAGGGATTGGTTAGTACGACACATTCTGAGGCATCAAGGGATCACCAATTTAGTACTGGAGGGAAGCGTGGAGTGTAAAAACATTTGAGGGAGACCAAGAGATGAATACACCAAGCAGATTCTGAAGGATGTAGGGTGCAATAGTTACTCGGAGATGAAGAGGCTTGCACGGTATAGAGGAGCATGGAAAGCTGCATCAAACTAGTCTTTGGACTGAAGACCACAACAACAAAAAGGAAAATGTATGGCACAAATTTCAGAACACATCCCTCACACGTGGACGACGAAATTATGTTGTATGAACATGGGTCTGTTTGCATGTTACAGCGCATTTTCTCCAACTCATTAATCACTGGAACACACACGAACAGAACGCATCAGCATTGTTGTTGTTGTGGTCTTCAGTCCTGAGACTGGTTTGATGCAGCTCTCCATGCTACTCTATCCTGTGCAAGCCTCTTCATCTCCCAGTACCTACTGCAACCCACATCCTTCTGAATCTGCTTAGTGTATTCATCTCTTGGTCTCCCTCTACGATTTTTACCCTCCACGTTGCCCTCCAATGCTAAATTGGTGATCCCTTGATGCCTCAGAACAAGTCCTACCAACCGATCCCTTCTTCTAGTCACGTTGTGCCACAAACTTCACTTCTCCCCAATCCTATTCAATACTTCCTCATTAGTTATTTGATCTACCCACCTAATCTTAAGCGTTCTTCTGTAGCACCACATTTCGAAAGCTTCTATTCTCTTCTTGTCCAAACTATTTATCGTCCTTGTTTCACTTCCATAGATGGCTACACTCCATACAAATACTTTCAGAAATGACTTCCTGACACTTAAATCTATACTCGATGTTAATAAATTTCTCTTCTTCAGAAACGCTTTCCTTGCCATTGCCAGTCTATATTTTATATCCTCTCTACTTCGACCATCATCAGTTATTTTGCTCCCCAAATAGCAAAACTCCTTTACTACTTTAAGTGTCTCATTTCCTAATCTAATTCCCTCAGCATCACCCGACTTAATTCGACTACATTCCATTATCCTCGTCTTGCATACCACATGCAATTACTTCTCATAGGAGATGTTCTATATGCCCTCAGTGGCCAGATACATGCATCAACCCAATGTCGTATTGGATTTCGGATAGTCTGATGTATCGTTGCAGTACTGCGTATGGTTTCGCAGCCTTGTATTATACGGGCACGGAAACTCTGAACATCTCGCACTGTGATTCCATACACAATAGCTTTCAAATGCCCCCACGAATAGAAGTCCAGTGGGTTTAGGTCCGGAAAGCGTGGAACATGTTATTTAGAAGACGGGGGACATTGATACTGAGATGAAGAGATGCTCCATCTTGCATGAGGTACATGTTTTGTCGCACAGCTTCAAAAATGGCTCTGAGCACTATGGGACTCAACTGCTGAGGTCATAAGTCCCCTAGAACTTAGAACTACTTAAACCTAACTAACCTAAGGACAACACACACATCCATGCCCGAGGCAGCTTTCGAACCTGCGACCGTAGCAGTCGCGCGGTTCCAGACTGTAGCGCCAGAACCGCTCGGCCACCAGCGGCCGGCTGTCGCACAGCTTAAGCCTCGTCTGCACCAGGTAGCACATCTCTACGAAGTTATGACAACTTTTTCCGTTGAGTCTGGGTGGAAGAAAGTGAGGCACTACCAAACAGTCGTCAACAATGCCGGCGAAAACACTTAAGGAAAATCTTTGTTGATGACTTGCTTCAACAGTTGCTTGAGGACTGACGTCTGCCCATACGTGCCGATTGTGAAAATTTACAATTTGATCTCGTTGAAACGATGCCTCATTTGTGAACAGCACCGTTGCACTAAAATTAGGTTCAAATGGCTCTGAGCACTATGGGACTTAACATCTGAGGTCATCAGTCCCCTAGAACTTAGAACTACTTAAACCTAACTAACCTAAGGACATCACACACATCCATGCCTGAGGCAGGATTCGAACCTGCTACCGTAGCGGTCGCGCGGTTCCAGACTGAAGCGCCTAGAACCGCTCGGCCACACTAAAATTAGGGTTGACACTGTGTTAAATAAACCATTCGCAGAATAGTACCCGTGCAGGAAAATCGTATGCTGATAGTGCCTGCACACGCTGTAATTGGTATGGATACATCTGGTCCTCGTGTAACACTCGCCAGGAAGTTGGTGGCCAACATTCAGTGTTGCAGCTACTGTCTTCTACTGACGCTAGGATTGTCATCAACTGCACGAAGAATTACCGCCTCCCATTGCGGTGTCCTCGTCCTTCTAGGCCTCTCCAGCAGGTCGCTGGTATCTGGCTTAAATGCCCCATGTTCCCTAAGACGACGATCAATGGCTTCAAACGTTTTCCTGTCGGGGCATCTTCGTCCCGGAAATCTCTCCCGATACACAAATTGAGCGCGAGAGCCACTGTTGTCAGCTAATCCATACATCAAATAGGCATCTGCCATCTCTCCATTTGTGCCACCGCTTAATCCAAGTCTGTGATTAACTGTACGTAGTAACCGATGTGCTTGCAACGGTCGTACTGATCGCTGGAACAGTTGATGTTACCTGTAAACAAGCAGTGACGTACGTCGCATGGCAACAGGGACATGTAAAACGAAACACTGGTGGCGCACAAGTTAGCCAGACGTCATCAAGTGTGCATGTTCCCATGACTCTAACGTTCTGTTCTTGTTTGTTTACCACGATTAATGAGTTGGTGAAAATGGGGTGTAACACGGAAATAAAGCGTTTCCACACCCATGTTCGCAAAACATAATTTCTTCGTCCAAGTGTGAGGAAGGGGATCTGCAATTTGAACCGTACATTTTTGTTACATCCTGTATATCAAGATACTGGAAACAAAATATGTATCGGATATGAGATTTGGGAAGTGTATGATGACAACACGCAGAAATTAATACCCCATGCTGACATTCAAGTCAGGTAAGCCCCGCACTATGTTTCACTTGCATTAAGACGGCTTCTGTGTTCCAAATTTATTGAGAACCCTCCTATCAAAGCCGTATTTTAGGTATAACGACGAGAATCAGGTCTCACTAGAGGACCATCGGACCTGTTAACCACGGATTTTGACTAATCTTAGATTCGTTGTAGTGCAGGGGTATTCAAGCTTTTTTATCTACAGTCCACTTTTGTATTTCTGTTAATAGTAAGAGTTTCTAACCGACCACTGGTTCCACAGTAATGTTGATTTATAGAGCAGGGAAATAAATTTACTTCATAAAAAATGATTAAGAAGAGTTACAGCAATTTCAAGCCTACAATAATACTCACTTACGAAACACCTTATGCCAAAATCTTGTGAAAAGATAACGAAGATTTTTTTTAAAACCCATACCGCCTACCACCCACCACGTCAGCTGGAACGATCACTAGTAGACGGTAGGGACTGGTTGACTACCACTGTTATACCGCGATCTTTCCTGAGCACCTCGCTATCGGCTTCTCATGCGGCGACTCCTACTTTCCTAGAAAAACGATGTTGAAGTTCTATGCGTACCTGCTATACCCCTAACGTTAATCATGTTTCGACCAAGTTAGTGTAGCGCAGCGGTGATGGTTCACGATAACCACGCTGGCGGTACCTGTACAAACCATCCCCATGTACTTTTCTTTACATTATTGATTCGTGTGGAGGTAAGACTGATAAGACACTTTATGATGAAATCTTTTTAGATGAACGAAAACCGTGCACCTGTACCGTAACAATTATCCCACTCAAATTTACGCCACTTTACGAACCCTGTGATGTTTATTTTTACAGGCAGGTTAAATTTTTCACGAAAAAAAAAAGAATTCAAAATGATTCCTCCGTTCTAAAGAGTAAAAGAGAAGTCGCTGCGAGAGGAGATTCCATAAAAATGCATTTTTAATTATGCATCAATTACGTGAACCGGTTTTCACAGGAATAATCAGATACGTGTGATTCGAATCCAAGACGACCGAAGAAAGAGCAGTCATTATGAATTTAAACGAACCGTGTTTTCCAGTAACGCTTCTGAAACAGCCGTGTGCGTGCATGGCAGTAGCTTTCATTAAATGTGAGTGATGCTTTACCAATTTGGGTTTCAGCTGATTCTGTGACAAATACTATCTGTAATTTAACTATAGCACAGCAAGCGAAGCAAGCGATAGCGAGTAACAGGATTCTGTAACAAAGCGAACACACATTTGAAGAAACACTGCTGTAATGATTGATTTATCAATAAAATTATTACGGCGAAAATGACTAGTTTTGAATAATTTTGCATGACTTTCTGTACGATGAAACTGAAAAACAGTAAGACGACAGAATCTAAACCCGTACAAACAACGTGGCAAGCATGAAGCTTAGCACTGCTCTACGCTCGCTTGGCTTAAACGTGACACGTTGTGCCGGTATAGCATGTACGCATAAAACTTCAACATCGATTTTCTCGGAAAGTAAGGGATTATCGCATGAAAACCCGCTAGCCAGGTACTAATGACAGGTATCTCTGAAACACAACTAAATCTCATCGAAATCCGTGATTAATAGGTCTGATGGGCCCCTTGCCAGCGTTCACGGGGGATTTTTATGCGTGTTACTGTTTGCTACGTCCATGAAAAGTATATCTTCCACAGAGCGTGGCTCTGTGCAGTACTTCCTGTTTTTGCACGTCTTTTCTATTGTCCAACTGTCCTCGACCATCGGAACAACATATCGCCGACTAAAGGCTAGAGCCGGCCGCGGTGGTCTAGTGATTCTAGGCGCGCAGTCCGGAACCGCGGGACTGCTACGGTCGCAGGTTCGAATCCTGCCTCGGGCATGGATGTGTGTGAAGTCCTTAGGTTAGTTAGGTTTAATTAGTTCTAAGTTCTAGGCGACTGATGACCTCAGAAGTTAAGTCGTATAGTGCTCAGAGCCATTTGAACTAAAGGCTAGAGGAGTGGGTGAAGAAAACAAATTATATCTTTTCACCCGAAACAACCGCATGTGTTTATTTTAACCCTGGTGACCCTAGTCACCTTGTTTTTGTTCCTACCACAATAACAGCTGTTTGTATTGTGGTAGAACAAGAACAAGGTGACTAGAGTCACCAGGATTAAGACAAATTGAATGACCAAGTAGGACAAATAGCAGGAAAAGCAGGTGCCAGACTGAACTGTCGCATCGTGTTGAAGCTGCATGGGCAGCTGTACCTGTACACGCCATTCAAGCTCTGTTTGACTCAATGCCCAGGCGTATCAAGGCTGTTATTACGGCCAGAGGTGGTGGTTCTGGGTACTGATTTCTCAGGATCTATGCACCCAAACTGTGTGAAAATGTAATCACATGTCACTTCCAGTATAATATATTTCTCCAATTAATGCCCGTTTATCACCTGCATTTCCTCTTGGTGTAGCCATTTTAATGGTCAGTAGTGTATTTGGGGATTCTGCACAAGATACTAAACGACTGAAAATTCTATTCGTTTACTTATTCTTTGTCTCAATTTTTTGTCAGTGAGAGCCAGTGGAAGATCACTTGGCTACAGAGAAGTATTGAACCCGATATAATAAAATACGAATTGGTTTTCCTTTAAGTTGGGTTACGTTTAAATAAGTTTATTTTAAATACATTTTTAAATATTACACTTCCCTTTTATTTGTTGTCTGTGCTGAAAAGTAGTCAATTAAGAGGGACTTTTTAAGACATATTTTTTGTTATCTGAAATTCGCCTCTCTTTCCCTCTCTATCGCTACCGCTTGAATCCTCCCAAAAAGGCATCTTCTATTATTTATTCAAATTTAACTTCACCTCCCACCATTCTTTCTTTGCCTCTATTTCTGCTGCACTCTTGGCTCACTTACCGTCACTCCATCTTCGCAGAAAACTTGTCGTCACACCACTTCCGCAGATCAAGCAGTTACTTACTTGCATGTCTTTAAGAACAGATATTACTAACAATCGACAACCGTACGAAATTAGTTCGAAACAATTGCGCCGAGTGCGAATATCTTGGCATCGGCTGTATTAGGTGCAGATATACTACATACAAACGATACATGAAAATTTGTGCCGGACCGGGATTCGAATGCAGGGGATTATGGTACATGTGTGTACACAGTGTCACATATGGAAGTTTGGGTCGGTCCAGCAGGCGTACACAAACAGCCGAAGTCATTAAAGTGACAGTTCGCGACAAACGGGAAATCTGGCTTCGAGTCCTAGTCCGGCACAAATTTCCATATCAGTAATAGATAGTGTAGCTATACCTAATACAGCCGATGTCAATATATTCTCACTCAGCGAACTTCTTTTGAACCAATTCGGTATGGCTGGCGATCATCAGTAATGTCTCTTCTTTCAGACATACAAATAAGTATTAGTTCAAATGGCTCTGAGCACTATGGGACTTAACATCAGAGGTCATCAGTCCCCTAGAACTTAGAATTACTTAAACATAACTAACCTAAGGACATCACACACATCCATGCCCGAGGCAGGATTCGAACTGCGACCGTAGCGGTCACGCGGTTCCAGACTGAAGCGCCTAGAACCGCACGGCCAGAAGTAAGTATTCCATGCCAACGCGGGCAAAAGATGATAACACCATTGATCACGATTCCTCATGGGCTCATTCTCACTGGTGTGAGAATCCAGAGTAATGCTGCCATCATCAAGTCGTGAAAGCAGGGGACAATGGTACAAGGATGTGTACACAGTGTGACATGGAAGTCTGGGAAGCGTGCACGGATAGCCTAAGTTGTTGAGGTGAAGTGGGAAATCCGCGTTCGAATACCGATCCAGCAAAAATTTTCACGTGTCACTAATAGGTAGTTTACATTATACAACCGATACCAAGGTATTCGCACTCAGCGAATTTCTGTGTAAGTAGTTTTCGTAGAAACATTTTCTCTTGTAGTATCTCCCTCTGCCTCACCCCTTGTTTACATTCCTCCTCTAGCATTCCTCCCAAACCCGATGAGACATTTTTCTTTTAAATCTCCTGTTTTATCACCTATTCTTCCTTCTGAAACATCCTAGCCTTATCCGTTCTCCCTCTCCCGTAAGATAAAATTATGCGTGACATACTTTTCTATAATACCTACTCTTCTTGCTCTTCAGTCGTTTATTTTGCACTTCTACCCTGCTACCCCCTCCTCTCTCTCTCTCTCTCTCTCTCTCTCTCTCTCTCTCTCTCTGTGTGTGTGTGTGTGTGTGTGTGTGTGTGTGTGTGTGTGTGTGTGTGTGTGTACTGCAAACTGAACAGCTTATTCATTAGAAGATTTTCGCTTTAATGAACAAAGCATCAGCAATGTTTGTAAAGGCTGTACTGTTAGTGTATTGTGTTCCTTTTTTCTACTCTCCCTGCTTTCATATATCGATGTCTCTGCAGCATGTTTTCGGTTTCTTGGCGTAGTTTACTTCAGTGATCTGAGGCTTTATATTACTTGTTGCTTATGGAATTTCTCTGTAGATGTTCAAGTTTTCCATCAATGCTCTGTTGTTGTCTTTCATTTGCGTTCCTCTGTTTTGGTGGTAGTGCAAATGACACAGTTCTCAAGAAATACATTTTTAAGTATATATAGATCAAAGATGTGTTAAGCACATATAGCACTTACACTACAACCACCGTATACATACAAAAAAAAAACTGATCACGTCTGGTGAATAAGCTTTCAGTTTGCAGAACACTTACGAAAGGAAGAACAATAATAATTGTGATAGCTACTGATTTGTGATCTTCTTCTTGCAGCCATTGTGTGTGAACTTTTTAGTATCTACGTAGTTGCAGGAATGAGAGTACACGTCATTGGGCTGGTCTTGGGTGAACTCGGCAATGCATCTTTGAGACACTAGCTATACTCCTCCTCACTTCCAAGCCCGCTCATCGAAACCATCATCTGTGCAAACGTGTTATTCCTGTGCCCAGTATAATATGCAACATTGCATAACATGTTTGGAAACTCCGTGACCGTCAAGTTACTTCCTGGAGTTGCTCAGAATTATCCTGTTACATTCACTTGTTGTTTCCTTGTCAGTTCCATTAAACAATCTGAGTGATTTTCACGTAAGGTGCGACATAGGGTTATCAAATTTATGTTTTTGAGTCGAGAAGGTCGTTCCACGGAGAAAATACAAATAATATCGTCTTTTACGTCGCAAAATATCTATATTAGCACAGCAGAGACCTGCTAGCGCAGTGGTAGTTTAACTGCCGTTTCAAGCAATGACTTGGTTATCTGTGGGTTCAAAGCTGGCTGGAGCCACTATTTTGCATCTGCGTTTTCCTCTTCTTTAAACTGCCAGACCGAAAATGGGCAATGAAATCCCAAGAAAACCTCTGCAGTGTAAGTCTTCGCATAACTTTGGTTCAGTACGTTTTATATCTGAAAGTGGAAAAACTTACGAAATTCCTGAACTAATTACTTGTTAATACCAACATTTTTCTGCTTCAGCCAACATAACTTACATTTTTTGTGAATAAATATTTTGATTAAATACTCAGTGGCTGGTTGGCTCTGAGCACTATGGGACTCAACTGCTGTGGTCATAAGTCCCCTAGAACTTAGAACTACTTAAACCTAACTAACCTAAGGACATCACACACATCCATGCCCGAGGCAGGATTCGAACCTGCGACCGTAGCGGTCGTGCGGTTCCAGACTGTAGCGCCTTTAACCGCTCGGCCACTCCGGCCTACTCAGTGGCATTCAACAATTTGTTGAGTACGTAGACAATTTCGTCCGTATCAGACTGAGATCTTATCATAGGAGCGATAAACAATGGTTCCATGCGACAAACTATCTTGACCCCCCCCCCCCCCCAATGTGCGTATGGAACGTAAATTAAGTTTCTGGACGTAATCTAATGGGTTATGTGAATATTGTTCTCTATTGAAGCTAAACCCTCTGATAGATTACCTGAATTGCTTAATGACAGAAACACGATATCGTTTTATTTCAGTAAGTGTTCGGCACGCCCTAAGCTAGTGAAAACTCTTGGAGGCTATAATAAATGTAGAACAACACATTGGAGACAAGTCCTGAGAACATCAACCTCTGTCCTCATACTACTGCTTATCAACTCTTGCTTAAACAAAAAAACTTTGGGTCGTATAAATATAACATAAGGGAATGACAAATATATCTAGAGACTAGCAACCCCACAGTTGGAATCGCCATGGAAGAACTTGACAAAGTTATTGAGAAGTCGGAAATTGCTGAAGTAACGGTTTTAGATGATTTGAGAATGGAACAGATTAAACATTCAAGCAGCATACGAAGTTCAATGTATTCATTAGTTAATTTGCCCCTAAGTGACGAACAAACAACTAATACGCGTCACAGAAACCTTCGCAGCTCATGGTCGCGGTGATGAGCGTCAACGCAGTCCCAGTGTGGTGGTGTGTGCAGTCTTATGTACTGAGACAATAATGCCACTACGAGAAAGATTCATCAGCAGACCAGGATCAACTCCGAACACATGAGTATTACCTAAATAGTTTAGACAATGGTTACCAGCGACGTACTGACCCATGAGACGACGATGAAAGTGTTACCACATACACACTACTTTCAGCACTGTAGGGCCCTGATTACATTTGGTTACGTTCCAAATTCCTATGCGTCAACTGGAAACATACATCGGCACCGATCTCCATTAACTCCCAGCTGTAGCACTGCAGCGTCAGCAAAGATGTGGTAGAAATTCTCAAGATCAATGTTCAAATCAGGACAGATCAAAGAGCCACAGGAAATCAAGCGCATCAGATCGCATGAAAACAATATAGTTCATTCTCCTTCTAACAAGGGAACCTTCCCATCGCACCCCCCTCAGATTTAGTTATAAGTTGGCACAGTGAATAGGCCTTGCAAAACTGAACAGAGATCAATCGAGAAAACAGGAAGAAGTTGTGTGGAACTATGAAAAAAATAAGCAAAATATACAAACTGAGTAGTCCATGTGCAAGATAGGCAACATCAAGGATAATGTAAGCCCAGGAGCGCCGTGGTCCAGTGGTTAGCGTGAGCAGCTCCGGAACGAGAGGTCGTTGGTTCAAGTCGTCACTCGAGTGAAAAGTTTGCTTTTTTTATTTTCGCAAAGTTATGATCTCTCCGTTCGTTCATTGACGTCTCTGTTCACTGTAATAAGTTTAGTGTCTGTGTTTTGCGACCGCTCCGCAAAACCATGCGATTAGTAGACGAAAGGACGTGCCTCTCCAATGGGAACCGAAAACATTTGATCGCAAGGTCATACGTCAACCGATTCCTCCACAGGAAAACACGTCTGATATATTCTATACGACACTGGTGACAGCATGTGCGTCACATGACAGGAATATGTTGTCGACCACCTAACTTGTACACTTTGCGAATGGGTAAAAAGATTCTTCTACCTTGCCCGATTTAGGTTCCCTTGTGGATGTGATAATCACTCCCAAAAAAGTGATGAAAACATAAGAGTTTGTCAAATAAACTGCAACAGTTTCACAGTCGCATAGTTTTCCCTGTGCTCCGTCAAAACATATGTTTGTTTAGGTGTAGCGTCCCTATACTACGGCGCAGTTAACTCGCATCGGACGGACGGACCGACAGAAAATAATTGTCTCAAAATAAAAAATTAAACTTTTCACGCGAGGGAGGCCTTGAACCAAGGACCTCCGGCTTCGCAGCTGCTCACGCTTACCACGGAACCACGGCGATCCTGAGCTCAGACTATCCTTGATGTTGAATATCTTCGCCGGCCGGTGTGGCCGTGCGGTTAAAGGCGCTTCAGTCTGGAACCGCGTGACCGCTCCGGTCGCAGGTTCGAATCCTACCTCGGGCATGGATGTGGGTGATGTCCTTAGGTTAGTTAGGTTTAATTAGTTCTAAGTTCTAGGCGACTGATGACCTCAGAAGTTAAGTCGCATAGTGCTCAGAGCCATTTGAACCATTTTTTTGTTGAATATCTTCCGCATGGACAACTCAGTTTGTATATTTTGCTTATTTTTTTCATAGTTCCACACAACTTCTTCCTGTTTTCTCGATTGATCTGTGTTCAGTTTTTCAAGGCCTATCCACTGTGTCAACGTATAACTAAATCTGAGGGGGTTGCGATGGGGAGGTTCCCTTGTAAGGAGCCTCCGACCGCTCGTTATTCTATCCAAGTGCTACCTTCGATTGATAACACCACCTTCTTTTACAAACACACTTCCCAAGTCTCTACTTTGAACTGTTCATGTATGTGTATGCAAAGGGGGAGGGGGAGGAGGGAGGAGGGAGTGGGGATGGGGATGGGGAGGGAGGGAGGGAGGGAGGGAGGGAGGGAGGGAGGGAGGGAGAGAGAGAGAGAGAGAGAGAGAGAGAGAGAGAGAGAGAGAGAGAGACGGGAAGGGAAGGGAAAGGGCAGGGAACATGGAACAGAGAAGAGGATAGAATTGAAAAATAAATGACTGAAAAGCATGAAAGTAGAACTTACAGAGAAATATGTCACAGATCCTTTTATCTTATGGGAGAGATAAAACCGGACAAGAGCGTTTTCAGAACGAAGCATGGGTAATCAAACGGGAAATTTAAAAGAAAAGTGTTTTATAGGTTTTGAGAGAAAAGAAAAAAAAGGGGGGACAGGCAGACAGGGACACTACAAGAAAACTGCTTGAATTTTTGGTAAATTTGGGATGTGGAGTGACGGACAAGCGAGACGAGGTTGGAGGGAGAATAAAGGTGAATAAATACTAGAAGATAGGTTTTTTTCTGGGAGGAAGCAAGTGGTGGCAATAGAGAGGAACAGAAAGATGAATTTGAAATAACAGAAAATAGCTTTAAAAAGTTTCTCTTAATTGACTAATTTTCAAGACAGACAGCAAATAAGAGAAATGTAATATGTAAAAAATACATATAGAAGAAACTATTTCAACGTTATGCGACTAAAGGAGTTCAATACTTTTCTATAGCCAAGTGATCTTCTTCTGGCTCTCACTGCCAGAAAATTGTGGTAAATAAGTGAATGAGCAGAATTTTTGAGTCGTCTAGCATCTCGTCCAGAATCCCCAAATATTTCTGACTTCGAGTATGTCTCTTAGCATGGAATCTATGTTTCGTCAGACGTAATTACCAGAAGAGGCAACGTCGTCCAAGGCTTCAAAAAAGCAGTCCCAAAGGGGGTCAGCTGCAGCCCGTCGGTATCGTGGGCAGATAACTGACAGTGAAAGTGCTACCCCAACCCACGTGTTCTTCATTCGTTTCCTATCAGCAGCCTGTGATTGCCAGTCCTTGACGTTAACGCGCATTTTGGACAGCTGCTGCTGAACGAATGTGAACTTATGCAAAGGAGAATGGTCTTCCTGTGACGTGAATCATCCTTCACTGTATAGCATCCGCACTGAATTCAGAATCACATACTTCCATATACAGGGAGTATCATAATTAAGGCATAAATGCAATATCTGACGCTGTTCACGCCCCTTATACAGTATGTTCGTGGAGAATTGGCGATACTCTGGGATATGGCAAGAACAACCATTCGAAGCGAATAAGTCTCAGCGAACATGGGCTCTAAAACGCATCCCTTTCGAACTACGAGCACTTATTGACCTCAGATAGTGTGAAACCAATCTCTTCTACTGCAGTCTCTCTGTGCTCTATATTTCGAGAGTTGGGCCCTTGTTCATCTTCGCAACGGTGAAACACGTCTCATCTACGAAACAAGTCTGTAGAACCTACTGTAACGCCGTCGCTAAATTTTGGGCGCTATTAAACAAAAGCAGCAACATGGCAGAGGTGTGTGGGGCAAACATGCGGGCACAGACGTGCTGATGTGTAATTTCTCATGCATAGCCCGTTTCTACACCGCGAGGCGGCCGGGTTAACCCGCACAGTCACGGTGACGTCGCGGAAAGGCTTTGTAACGACGGACCGGCCTATTGTACACTCCTGGAAATTGAAATAAGAACACCGTGAATTCATTGTCCCAGGAAGGGGAAACTTTATTGACACATTCCTGGGGTCAGATACATCACATGATCACACTGACAGAACCACAGGCACATAGACACAGGCAACAGAGCATGCACAATGTCGGCACTAGTACAGTGTATATCCACCTTTCGCAGCAATGCAGGCTGCTATTCTCCCATGGAGACGATCGTAGAGATGCTGGATGTAGTCCTGTGGAACGGCTTGCCATGCCATTTCCACCTGGCGCCTCAGTTGGACCAGCGTTCGTGCTGGACGTGCAGACCGCGTGAGACGACGCTTCATCCAGTCCCAAACATGCTCAATGGGGGACAGATCCGGAGATCTTGCTGGCCAGGGTAGTTGACTTACACCTTCTAGAGCACGTTGGGTGGCACGGGATACATGCGGACGTGCATTGTCCTGTTGGAACAGCAAGTTCCCTTGCCGGTCTAGGAATGGTAGAACGATGGGTTCGATGACGGTTTGGATGTACCGTGCACTATTCAGTGTCCCCTCGACGATCACCAGTGGTGTACGGCCAGTGTAGGAGATCGCTCCCCACACCATGATGCCGGGTGTTGGCTCTGTGTGCCTCGGTCGTATGCAGTCCTGATTGTGGCGCTCACCTGCACGGCGCCAAACACGCATACGACCATCATTGGCACCAAGGCAGAAGCGACTCTCATCGCTGAAGACGACACGTCTCCATTCGTCCCTCCATTCACGCCTGTCGCGACACCACTGGAGGCGGGCTGCACGATGTTGGGGCGTGAGCGGAAGACGGCCTAACGGTGTGCGGGACCGTAGCCCAGCTTCATGGAGACGGTTGCGAATGGTCCTCGCCGATACCCCAGGAGCAACAGTGTCCCTAATTTGCTGGGAAGTGGCGGTGCGGTCCCCTACGGCACTGCGTAGGATCCTACGGTCTTGGCGTGCATCCGTGCGTCGCTGCGGTCCGGTCCCAGGTCGACGGGCACGTGCACCTTCCGCCGACCACTGGCGACAACATCGATGTACTGTGGAGACCTCATGCCCCACGTGTTGAGCAATTCGGCGGCACGTCCACCCGGCCTCCCGCATGCCCACTATACGCCCTCGCTCAAAGTCCGTCAACTGCACATACGGTTCACGTCCACGCTGTCGCGGCATGCTACCAGTGTTAAAGACTGCGATGGAGCTCCGTATGCCACGGCAAACTGGCTGACACTGACGGCGGCGGTGCACAAATGCTGCGCAGCTAGCGCCATTCGACGGCCAACACCGCGGTTCCTGGTGTGTCCGCTGTGCCGCGCGTGTGATCATTGCTTGTACAGCCCTCTCGCAGTGTCCGGAGCAAGTATGGTGGGTCTGACACACCGGTGTCAATGTGTTCTTTTTTCCATTTCCAGGAGTGTATATTTCCACACCGTTCGGACACATAGGTATTGATCTTTACATACCTGGAAGCCGTGTAACGTTATAACAAGGATGCTACTAATCGTTACAAATACCCTCTGTTTCTAGCGCAGTGAAGCACAGTCTGTCAGTACCCTCTATGACATCGGGTCTTTAACACGATATGGGCCATCCAGCAGTCGACGCTGGTCTGGGCAGCCAGTTCCATCAGACCAGATCACGATTCTAAGACCACCACCGTAGACTTGAGCAACAATGGGGAGTCATTCCACAAGGGCCATAGCACCGAACTTCTGCCTTGGAAGGCAGCGGTTCGCAGCCAGGGCAGTGCAGCTGCCATCCCCCACACCAGGGCGAGCTACTAACCCGGTAACGTGACCGCCTACGTGAATTCAGCAGACGTACACGCCACTGGCACTGCTCACTCGAGGCCACATAGTGCTAACGCAGGCACGCGCTGCTGAATGAGATAAACACTGTCGGCAAAGCAGAACACGGAAATTCATCGCCCATCACGGGTTTCCGACGTCATCGGCATCGCCCGTGGACCACGCGCCGCCTGCATAGGGCGTAGCCAGGGGCGCTACAGCACTACGACTTTTCACCCGAGACGAATAAAATATGTTGTATCGTGAAGTTTTCCTAGCCACCCACAACCCGAGCTTTCGTCTCCCCAAACCGCCACTCAACCACCTCTGCACCGTAGAGGCCCCATTCACCCCCGAATCGTTACCTTATGTTTATTGACACTTTTGCGCTTATAGTATCGTGTACTTTCAACTGTATGCGTTTACGGCATTAATTATGCTACACCCTGTATACGCATAATGCCTGCTATTCAAAACGTCTTGCCGCTTGAAGTCTGCGCATAAGCCTGTGTGGCTCCGGCTTGTGGTGACGGGTGGGCGAAGACACTAAGACGCTTTTTCGGTGCTCATGAATTTGAATCACGCTTGCAAAACGAATGATTGTTTTGTGTATGTATTCGCCTGCGTGTATCCGTGACTAAACATTTGTGGACCACTTCTTACGAAACTTCCTTGTATTTCAACAAATAATTCATAGCTGTACTGTAAAGTTGCTAAATGCCAGTAGTTATCGCCTATAGCTAGTATGTGTCTGAGGCCAGACTCTTTAAAATGTGTATGTCTAAATAAAGAGAGGAAGTCTGTTTGGCGGAACTCCTGTTGCAGATGGAAATAAGGCTGTATGACGGGGATCGCCGGTTCGAATTTGGCCCCAGCCATAGTGACTTTCGGGCAGTTTTTATTACTTACTCGGTGAGTAATATTGATGCTGATAAAATACAGTGCAGGCTGCAGGCGTTTTGCTGACTCCCGTGCAGTCGCAGCAAGGTTCAAATTGAAGGGCAGGCCGTGTGGAGGATATCTTCGACATCATCAGCTTGACAAGAAAGAGAAATCAACATCAGATTAATGTTCTGTCTGACGTAAGTTTTAAACCACTTACACAACACCATTCATACACAATCAGCACCACGAGCACAATTTGAGTTATGCACCCACACGATTAACTGTGTACCAGAATTCTAGTCAAAGATATAAATCGTGTATGACTAAAATGTGAATAATCTTACTATCCGCATTAAGGAACTGGAGATTTCTTTGCTATATACAGGATCGCAGAACTGCATTTTCAAGTGTCAACATTGCACTTGATCCTATGCAAGTATTTTAGCCATGTGAATGGAAAGTGAAGAAATAGTCCAGCACACATCCTTACTCGTTCACTGTTGATCGAAGTATTCTATCGTTAATTTATTGGAAAAACGTAATAATCACCGCTTCTCAACATTTAGGGAGAATAACCATTAGTTGTAGCTGCACGATTTTATATCATTTCTTACCCTAATTGGTAATGATTTCATTTTCGGTTCTATCTTTTTCGAACAACTCCCTAAAATTTGATTTTGTGTTTAGATATTTTCTCTGACCTAAGATAGCATATATTTCGCAACTTCAGCTACTCGCAAAAAAGTATTTAAATTAGAGTCAAGCCGATATGTAGTAGGGCGAGGTGTGTTGTTACTCTCACTCTCGAACTGATAATTTGGGTAAACGTTGTCAGAAATTTCGCCATATTTTTCTTTCCAGTGAATTCGTACAAACGGTAAAAACATGAAAACATGTAGCTTCGAACGCTACACCTTCAGATTACCACTCCGCTCTTCTAATCATATACCAAGACAAACAGACGTATTAACAGTAACGTCCTTGAACACGACTCCATACCCTCGTAGATGGTAATTTTGTGGTATTTCAAAACTCACGATGTTTTCATTTCAAGTTGCAAAAGACGCAGATGAGCAATTTTTGGAAGAAAAAAAAAAAGGGCCTGTAAAATTGGTCTTCCATTCTCATTTAAGCCTCAGTGGTAGATAATGAGTCATTATATGCGCACTGTTCGAAGTTTAATAGCCTCTGTGCCTCTTATCTGTTGGTGCCCAGGTGCTGTCGGTGCAGATCGAACATTCAGTATGTTCCATAATCTGTGTCGTAAAGTACGCAATCCTTAGCACACGGGGCATAGAGCAATACAGCGTGAGCGTCGGACATCTATCATTTCCTGAATCAATATATCGCTCCCTTTGGCTGACGTCATGCCCTGATCTGGTTTTTCTGCTTTTATTGCCACATGGTCTGAGTTTTCTGTCGTCTGCTCACTTGCTCCGATTCACTGAGTACTTCGCTGCCCTTCAACAGCTCTGTCCATAACATAAATCACTTGTAAACATCTAGGAGAGGTTTTCACCTGTTTAAACTATAGAGGTTCGCTGGTCACCGGGGCTCAGCTCGAAACGCGATTCATAACTGAAGACAATTCTACTCCAGTCACTGCGATTCCATATCGCAGCATTGTCTGGACACGCCCGGACAGCGGTGGGATGCCAACCTGATTGTCGCCTGCCATACGGTCCGACAACCAGGAGTTATGGTCTGAGGTATTGTTTCTTTTCATAGCAGGATCCCTAGGTTGTTATCTGCGGCATCCTTACAGCACAGCGGTCTGTCGGCGATATTCTACGCACCATTTTGTTGCGCTCCATAGACAGTTATCCTGGACCTAACCTTTCACCGCGATAATGCCCGCTCGCACACGGCGAAAGTTTCTACTGCTTGTCTTCGTGCTTGCCAAACTCCACCTTTTCCAGCGAGGTTGACAGGATCTCTCCTCAATTCAGAACATTTTGAGCATTAAGGACAGCACCTTCCAACCATCTCGTGATTCTGACGATCTGACAGGCCAATTGGACAGAATTTGGCACGATACCAATAAGGATGGCATCCAACTACGCTGTCATTCTACGCCAAGCCGAATAACTGCTTGCGTAAGGGCCAGATAAGAACCGACGCATTATTCAATTATTGACTTGCTCAGTTCATGAAGCGCTCTCTGTCTCTCTCTCTCTCTCTCTCTCTCTCTCTCTCATATACACTATGTGAACAAAAGTATCCGGACACCTGGCTGAAAATGATTTACAAGTTCGTGGCGCCCTCCATCGGTAATGTTAGAATTCAATATGGTGTTGGCCCACCCTTAACCTTGATGACAGCTTCCACTCTCGCAGACATACGTTCAATCAGGTGCTGGAAGGTTTCTTGGGGAATGGCAGCCCATTCTTCACGGAGTACTGCACTGAGGAGAGATATAGATGTCGGTCGGTGAGGCCTGGCATGAAGTCGGCGTGCCAAAACATCCCAAAGGTGTTCTATAGGATTCAGTCATGAATCTGTGCAGGCCAGTCCACTACAGGGATGTTATTGTCATGTAACCACTCCACCACAGGCCGTGCATTATGAACAGGTACTCCATCGTATTGAAAGATGCAATCGCCACCCCCAGTTGCTTTTCAACAGTGGCAAGCAAGAAGATGCTTAAAACATCAAAGTAGCCCTGTGCTGTGATAGTGCCACGCAATACAACAAGGGGTGCAAGCCTCCTCCAAGAAAAACCCGACCACACCGTAACACCACCGCCTCCGAATTTTACTTTTGGCACTACATAGGCTGGCAGATGACGTTCACCGGGCATACGCCATACCCACACCCTGCCATCGGATAGTCACATTGTGTACCGTCATTCGTCACTCCATACAAAGTTTTTCCACTGTTCAATAGTCCAATGTCTACGCTCCTAACTCCAAGCGACGCGTCGTTTGGCATTTACCGGCGTGGTGTGTGGATTAGGAGAAGCCGCTCAACCACGAAATCCAAGTATTCTCACCTCCCGCCTAACTACCATAGTACTGGCAGTGGATCCCGATGCAGTTCGGAATTCCTGTGTGATGGCCTGGATAGATTTCTGCCTATTACACATTACGACACTCTTCAACTGTTGGCGGTCTCTGTCAGTTAACAGACGAGGTCGGCCTGCACGCTTTTGTGCTGTACTTGTCCCTTCACGTTTCCACTTCACTATCACATGGGAAACAGTAGCCCCAAGGGATGTTCGGGAGCGTAGAAATCTCGCGTACAGACGTATGACAAGTGACACCCAATCACCTGACCATGTTGGACGTCCGTGAGTTTCGCGGAGCACCCCATTGTGCTCTCTCAGGATGTCTTAATGACTACTGAGGTCGCTGCTATGGAGTACTTGGCAGTAGGTGGCAGCACAATGCAGCTAATATGAGAAACGTATGTTTTTGGGGTGTCCGGATACTTTTGATCATGTAATTTATGTCTGACTCTCTTCAATAAATCATCCATTTTTTATGAAATTCTAATCATTTGTTTGTCTATAATGGTACATCACAATTTCGTTGTGCGTCCTTCCCTTTTTAGTGTGTCTGAGTGTGTTAGTTCTAACCAGTGCCTCAAGACTGCGACCGCCTGAACAAGATTACAGAGTGCATACCAAATTCTTACCAAGTGTTAGGAGTCTGTATCGTCACATGAGACATAATTTAAATATATTTACTTTTATACGTTCGTTTACTTATTCTTGCACGTCGTGGCTAGTCGATAACGACTTTCAAGACAGTGTAAGAAGAGATAAACTGCCCTGGCAGCGATTACAGAAATATTTTTGAAGCGTTTAAAAGCTGCGAATAGTATGAGGTACTGTGCGACGGTCACTGTTGTCGTTCGTTAGAAGAGCAAGGACGTCTTATTCATTTCGTAGAATTCGTGGAAAGTGCTAGTTAACAGTTTTCTGAGGCTTATGTTGTAGACAGAAATAAATAAAAGTTTGACGATGGACTGGTAGAAGATGCTTTTGTTTACGGGGTAGGAAGTACGGACAATAATGGTGGAACATAGTAGACAGTAGTGTGTTATGAGTTCATCGTAATCTATCCTGGAACACTAAATAATTACTTTTTTACGATAATTGTGTTTCAACGTTATCAAACATAACCATTTATGAATCGCATTTCTATTAAGGCATCCCTACAAAAAGAAACAAATCTGAGCGATAGACAACAATGATTGGTAACTGCAGGTAAAAGTCAGTAGTTTAAAGTTATGGTCATAGTCAATTATAAACGCGAACATAAGTTAAAGGATATCTTAAAATGTGAACAGCGACATGGGAATAATGACCAGACAGGATAGCAGTACAACACACAATTACCATTGTCCAATGCTGCAGTGTGAGAGTCTATCATGAATATCGCCTTTAATTCATTAAAATAAAGTTTCTGCGAAACTTCAGAGTCGATTTTCCCGAGGATTTTGAGAGTTACATCTAACTACTTTTGGATATTAATACTTGGGAACTAAACTTCTCGTACCATAAATATAAAAAATTACAAAAATCCGATTTCCGGGTGGTCTCCATGTAAGTGAAATTTTTGAAAACTGAATCTAGCATTCTAGTGTCGCTTTTATTACCTTCTATTTCGGCGACTGTACTGTCTACAACAGCATTAGAGTAATACCTCCATCTGCTGTTGTGTTTCGCCCTAGTGCCAAAATACTGCCGACATATGAAGGTATGCAATTCTGCTAAGAAACAATACTTCTCTTCTGTGAAATACGACATAAATGACGGTTTGGAGAAGGCTGTGACCAAAAATTGTAAAAGTGGAACCAGTGAGAAGTAGTGGATCAATGTGATTTCTGCCTCAATGGATGCATTGTTCTCCTTAACTACCTCAAAAGGCAATGTTCTCCAAGGTCATTATTCTCTGTTCTAATGCAGTTGTGAGATTTATCTCCAAGGTCAACGTCCTCACGTCTCCCATCCCTCCTCTGTTTCCTCCTCACCCCTCCCCTCCTCAAGCCAGTTATGCACTACTTTTGTACTGTACACAATAGTGAGAGCATGGGGCAATTTTGTGACTTAAAAATGGCAGGAAATTACAAAAAATGGCAGGAAATTACAAAAAATGGTTGATGCCCCACTTTGTCAAATAATGACTTGTAATGTTACTGCTATAATTTATTAAATCATTACGCTGATTTATCAACCAAAAACAAAAAAAAGGATTTTCCCTCACCACTAACTTCATCACACTAACCATCATATAGATTTTTCCTCACACTGGTACAAACTGAAGGTTACTAAACTTCCAACCAACGAAGTTGCAGCTACTTTTCAAGGACATCCAACTATTCACTTTCAGCTACTTTGAAACATCATCATCAAAAAGACACATGTATACCACCATAAATAAGTGACTTTTTTAGGATCTTTGGCAAGGTAGAAAATAAGAACACAATCTTGCACAAGAACAGTATTACATTTTGCATATACTACTAAACACAAAAAACAACTCTGTATTTATGTTTGATGTAGTTTTAATAACACCAAGTTCAATTTTTAACTTACAATCTAAATCTACATCTGAGTCATCTATTCATTTCTCCAGCCAATAATTTGACAAATACAAAGACGGTATGTTCTCGAATTCCAATACATGTCTAATTTTATTTATGCAAACTTCACCGATGAGCCAAAACATTAACACCACCTGTTTAACAGCGTGTTGGTCCACTTTTCAAACACAGTACAGATTCTGAAAGTCCTTGATAGGTTTCCAGAAGTACGTGGCACCAGATGTCTACTCACAGGTCACGGAATTCCGGAAAATTACGGGACGGTGGTTTGTGGGCACACAGCTGGCGCCCGATATGCTCCAGTGGGTACCGATTGTGGGCATTTGCTGGCTAAGACATCAATGTGAGTTAACTATCATGCTCCTTAAACGACAGCAGCTCGCTTCTGGCCATGTGTCACAGAGAGTTATCCTACTGGAAGATGTCATCGCCATCAGAGAAGATTTCAACCGTCAAGAGATGCTAGTGGTCCACAATAATGTTCACGTAGTTCACTGCTGTCATGGTGTCTTCCAGCACTACCGTGAGTTCCATAGAAGCCCAACTCAACGTACCCCATAGCATAATTCTGGCCTCACAAGCCTGTATCTGTGGTGCAGTGCACGTTAAGAGCAGCCATTCGTCTGGTTGATGGCGTGTAACGACACAACCATCGACCTGGTGAAACAAGAAATGAGATTCATTCGACCAGGCGACAGCTATCTATCGACCCGCGGTGAAAGCTCAATGAAGTTGTGCCCACTGCAATCGTAATTGACTATGTCGTTTAGTCACCATGGGAACACACAGGAGTCGTGTGCTTTGGAACTCCATGTTCAACAATGACCTTTCTACTGTGTGCTCCGAAACACTTGTGCCTGTACAAGCATTGCATTCTGTTGTCTGGATTAAATCGCAGGCTATCTTCCGACCGGTACGTTTTGTGATGATTGGTTGGTTGTTCGGGGAAGGAGACCAGACAGCGTGGTCATCGGTCTCATCGGAGTAGGGAAGGATGGGGAAGGAAGTCGGCCGTGCCCTTTCAGAGGAACCATCCCGGCATTTGCCTGGAGTGATTTTGGGACATCACGGAAAACCTAAATCAGGATGGCCGGACGCGGGATTGAACCGTCGTCCTCCCGAATGCGAGTCCAGTGTCTAACCACTGCGCCACCTCGAGATGAAATGTGACGTCCAATGCTATATGGCCCACACGTCATTTCACCATCCTTAAACCACTTTCCATAGGTGCTCATGACAGTAGCAGGCGAAAAGCCGATCAGGTTCGCCGTTTCAGAGATTCTCGTTTCCAGCCGCCGCGTCAAAACAATATGCCCTTTGTCAAAACCGCTTACATCAGTAGATTTCCGAATTTTCGGCTCATATCCTCGCTATAATGACTACCCATTCGTCTCTGTCCCGCTTATATTGTTTCCTTCCTGCGTCACGTGTCCGCAGCACCACCAGGAGACATTCAACCTCGCTGTGAGCAGTGGTCATAATGTTCTAGCTCATCAGTGTATCTCTTTCATGGCTTTAACAATTAGCTCCGATCCTTCTTGCAATTTTTCTATCCGAGAGCATTCTGGAATTTTAATTTTGACTCTTATCTTCTGCTTTGCAGTAGTGTTGAAACATTCCACATTTTCGTGGGTGTATTTCCGCAACTCCTCTGCTCAAAATTCTTGTGAAATTTCTGTATAGAACTTTAAGTTCAAAATTTCTGTAAATGACTGCATGTTAATAAGTGTATAACATCTCGTACGTTATACTGAGATGCAACGTAACTAGCTTTTTATGAACATCCATATGGGATTGTAGCTTTATAAATAGATATTTTATGCTTCCTTTAACACAAAAACATGCCCAAATCCATCAAAATCGCCTAGTACTCCAATGTACGGACGCTTGTCATTGCTGTTTACAGCAAATGCTAGTATCTTATGTGTGATCTTACCCTTTCCCGGCGAATCAACTGTTTGCACTGTTCTCGAGTGCCCAGCTGGGTGCAGTCGTCCTCTAAACACGATATTTCGACATTGTACCTTGCTGTCCTCTTAAGGTGACACTTGTAGTATAAGCATCTTTGGTACATCCCGCCTTCTGTCTACTGAGATCACTCCCCATCCCTTCCCACACAACCCGGTCGTAGGCCCCGTTGGGTGGAATGGTATGGGGACGGGACTGCCGAAGGCTAGGCGCGAACCCCGGTCCCTCAGTGCTTCTGTGGCCCCCGCTTGGCGCAAGTGGCTCTCGGCTGACGCTGTGACTTCAGGTGGCTTAGCGCTGAGTCCCAAGCTTTGCTTGCGATGGGGCCACTGTGTCTGTTGATCTGTCAACCACTCACTCATATTTCAGTAGCCTCCTTCAGAACACAACCTCAAAACGACGAGGTCCGTCTTTAACTCTTCCATTTCTTCACGTTTCACTGAATCCCCAGTAGCCATGCAATGTTCTGCAACCGTATATTTTGTTGGATGGTTAAGCTCGGTGTCTCTTCTGTGTTCGTAGCACCTCCCTTCTATTGTGCGCACAGTCTGTCCGGTGTATGCCTTACTGCATTTACAGGAAATATGGTAAACACCTAGTTTACAAAGTCCCAAGTCGTTTTTCACCACACCTGATAGTGCGCACGTTTTCGATGGTGGGACGCGAAATTTATCTAATGTTGTGCCGAGCCCGTATTCTGCCGAATTTTTTTTCCGATACTTTGCCGGCGTGCAGCAGATACGCCATTGTATTGTCCTACTTGTGATCTATTTGTTGGAAATGTACCCTCTATCTATAATCACGTCGGATTTGTCGCCCGCCGTATGCGTTATTTGTGAGTACGGCCTTAGGGAGTTTGATTTCCCTTGGTAGGTTTTCTTCGTCCGATACTGCACGGGTCCTGTGTAACACGATTTTCAGATCTCTGGAAATGGGTATGGGTTTCCTCGATAGATCGACCCTGTAAATTATAACCGAGATAGCAAGAAGCCATTCTACCGTCCAAAATACTAACTTTATGTCCAACTAAATGAAATGACAAATAGTGTAGTTTCCGAGTAGTGAGAATAAATGTGTGTGCAATGAATAGAGCTTCTAATACTTCGCAGATTATAATAAATGCTAAAAATACGGGCCAGTCGTAGAGTAATATAAACGGAAAACTACAGCAGGATTATTTCACGATGGGTGGCCTGTAGCAAATCTATATGCCAAATAACTACACGCGCTAGCAGCGCTCGCCTGGTGGGGCAACTGGATGCAATAAACGTCGGTTTTCAGAGACGTATTCGGAGCGAGGAATCTGGCATCCCATGCATCGAGGCGACCTCATCCAATATATCTGCCCAGGCATTCCACACAAAGGGATATGAAGCATGTATAACGTGTAGCACCCGTAAGGCGGCCTGGAAGGCGGCGCTGGCTTTCAATGGCTGGAAGCAGTCACACTGAAACATTTCTTATATTAACTTAGCAATGGTTGATAGTTCCAGCATGCCTCTGTCGTTGGTCTGGTCCGTGAGCTCAAAACGCTGCAAATCTCAATACGTTTCGACGATTTCTAGCTCTTATATTGGCTTTTCTAGGCAAGAAAATGCGCTATAATGTTTCCATAAAATTATAGGACACGCTATACAATAGAGAGGCTTTGTTAAACACAAATCTTGCTCACTATTAACAGGAAAAATACGAACAGTAGCCTTCATACTTTCATATATAGGCGTAACGTGAAGAAACGCTGATGCGTAACTGCGGGATATTGTTCAACAACGCTGTCAAAGAAATGTAACTAGCTGAACATGCTGCTCGTGGATCGAGACATTTACTGCGTTTTCGTGTAAGGCACGAAATATTTTGGTTTGAAAATCTGTAGTAGTTTAGTCAAGAGAGGACAGGTTCTGCAGTTCTCCACAAAACCTGCAGAGACCCCTCGATCGGCCGCAAATTGAGTTTATAACGCTTAATGTGTCCAAGTTCATGGGTGAGCGGTCTGTTAATCAGTCTTGCACGGTATGGAGACGGATTCGAGAACCAGCACAGGAAAAAAGTGTGAAAACTTCAACGGAGGCCAATCAGTCCGTTAGGAGAGCTGAATACATAACTGAGGAAGAAACTATACACAGACCTACAACGATACTCCGGTGGGAAGAGTAATAGAGGGTCGGTGGGATAGTGAACTAAGAGGACGGAGCTACTTTCAAATTTATGTCTGATTAGTTCAACAGCATGAGCTGACAGTAACCAATAGTAACTCACCATGGGGCCTGAAACGACGAATTAATGCTGATAGGCATCCTCATCCCCGCATTCGATTTTACATTTGTTTGAGGTAGCAATACTAAAAGCGTAGAGTTGATGAGCATCCGGAACATACAGCCGGAGAAGAACGTTGATGGGATGTTCCTTAACTACCAACTGTCGATCCATGGGACCTAATATATAACAAAATATATGCAAACAGTAAGAGGTAGATGCAAGAGAAGCATAATTTCGTGATGGATGGGTAGGAGAAACGATATAAAAATAGTACACTACAACCTTGTCCGACCACAGTAATACGTCACACCTCGAATGAAAACAGAGGTGTATTCTGTTCCATGTTTCACCTTTTGCCTCAGAAGACATGTGGAGAATGTCAGTTTTTAATGACGAACTAGGAAAGCAAAAGTCTACACCTCGCTGCAATGCAGTCATATTTCTCTTTTCCTACGAGTATTTACAGATTTAGAGAATGAATTCAGAGCTACATTACAGTCTTTGAGTTCGACATTAATTATGTAGTTGCAACTTAAATTCTCGAAGAAAAAGAAAATTGAAGTATACATTAACCTGGCGCTCACCACATTGTACACCGATTGTTCACAGAAGCCTCTTTGCCGATACATTTGTTGTAACCTTACTATATGCAAGTTCAATACATAGGGGACAGTTACATAGAAATAATGAAACACTTTACACTTATTACACCCAAAGACACCAAAATTAAATTTCGATTGACCTTCTAAAGGTGGCAGGGGTAAAATACAGGGAGCGAAAGGCTATTTACAATTTGTACAGAAAGCAGATGGCACTTATAAGAGTCGAGGGGTATGAAAGGGAAGCAGTGGTTGGGAAGGGAGTGAGACAGGGTTGTAGCCTATCCCCGATGTTATTCAATCTGTATATTGAGCAAGTAGTAAAGGAAACAAAAGAAAAATTCGGAGTAGGTATTAAAATCCATGGAGAAGAAATAAAAACTTTGAGGTTCGCCGATGACATTGTAATTCTGTCAGAGACAGCAAAGGACTTGGAAGAGCAGTTGAATGGAATGGACAGTGTCTTGAAAGGAGGATATAAGATGAACATCAACAAAAGCAAAACGAGGAAAATGGAATATAGTCGAATTAAGTCGGGTGATGCTGAGGGAATTAGATTAGGAAATGAGACACTTAAAGTAGTAAAGGAGTTTTGCTATTTGGGGAGCAAGATAACTGATGATGGTCGAAGTAGAGAGGATATAAAATGTAGACTGGCAATGGAAAGAAAAGCGTTTCTGAAGAAGAGAAATTTGTTAGCATGGAGTATAGATTTAAGTGTCAGGAAGTCGTTTCTGAAAGTATTTGTATGGCGTTTAGCCATGTATGGAAGTGAAACATGGATGATAAATAGTTTGGACAAGAAGAGAATAGAAGCTTTCGAAATGTGGTGCTACAGAAGAATGCTGAAGATTTGATGGGTAGATCGCATAGAATAGAACTGGGGAGAAGAGGAGTCTGTGGCACCACTTGACAAGAAGAAGGGACCGGTTGGTAGGACATGTTCTGAGGCATCAAGAGATCACAAATTTAGCATTGGAGGGCAGCGTGGAGGGTAAAAATCATAGAGAGAGACCAAGAGGTGAATACACTAAGCAGATTCAGAAGGACGTAGGTTGCAGTAAGTACTGGGAGATGATGAAGCTTGCACAGGATAGAGTAGCATGGAGAGCTGCATCAAACCAGTCTCAGGACTGAAGACCACAACAACAACAACAACAACAACAACAACAACTTGCAAACACTTCCTCAGATGAGAATAGCTGACAGAACCATTAAACCAACAGGATTGTTATTACTACCACATTTGTAGTTTAGAAAGGCACACCTGACGGTTTCACACATGTAAGAAATCAGATCTGTCGATTATCTGTATTTTTGGTTAACTGAAGGACGCGACTCTCAGTTCTAAGCTCAAAGGTCACACTCCCACGTTTTCATTATGTGATACAACTATAAACGAATGTTCTTTAATACCTGATCCCGTAAATGCTGCGCGTGGAACTGCGCCGAAGGTCCGACAGCAATGGCCTCGAAACTTGTAATGGTGGCAGCGCACTTTACGACTATTATAAGGTCGCGGGAAGCAGCCGTCACCGTATAAGTGCAATCGTTCCGCATAAGAGATGGGTGAGCTAAATAAGTAAGGGCCGGTCGCGACAGTGAATGATGCCGTCCTACGTCCACCCGGTCGATGGCCCAGCACCGTTCCGCCGAGCGTCGCCGGGACCGAGGCACAACACAGCGCCAGCCTAACAACAAATCATTATCTTTATTTTTTACGGTTTTAGGTATATGTTTAGCTGCGATGATTTGGATTTGCTGTTTCTACTGTTGTACAATCGCAAAAAATTTCATGGAAATAATACATTACATCTATGTGCAACTCAATAAATGTAATTTTCGTTTCGACAGACGTATCCAGTTTTAATACACTGAGGCATCTCCAGTGGCTGAAATACATATCTTTATTTAAACGTACCAATTTTAAATTTTATGTTCTGCCACTGCACTTACAAGCTTATAATAATGTGTACTGCACTTCTTTCACATTCTTACTCACTTAAGATTTCGTAAGTGCGTCTTTTCCATCGGTACAATCAATATACAGTAACTGGAGAACTTCCACACACTCCAAAATCAATTCGACACAGACTGCAGCTGTTAATCTGTAGGAGTTGGAGTGGAGGGAGATGGCATACGTGTATTGTACAACAGTTCCCATATCGCCTTGCATGTGTCTTCAACTATTCTTCCGTCTATTACGTCAGAGAGTCTAAATGAAAACCCAATGTCGTGAAGGAGCATCGTGTGGGCAGGTCCACATGTTGGTAATCTTGTTTTGAATACGTTGCAAAAGTTTTCCTGTCACCTTAAGATATGCAAGTTCAATACACAAGGGACAGTTATGTAGACATCATGAAACACGATACACTGATTACATCCAAAGACACCAAAACTAGCTTTAGACTGGCAGTTGCAAACTCTTACTCAGCTGACAATAGTTGACACATCCACCATACAGTCCTGATTTCTCCCATGCAATTTCCACATTTTTGGAGTCCTGAAGAAAGACATCGCGGTCATCGATTAGCTTCGGGCGAGTAGGTGCCCGACGGGGTACAACCATGGTTCCGTATTCAACTGACGGCCCTGTCTCACAATGAGATAAATTTATTAACAATTATGGCGATAAATTCTGAAATAACAAACAGAATACTTAATTTTTTCAACCTGTCTCGTTTTCATCTGACTGGCAGTTACGTAAATTCGCTAATGAAATTATTCATAAATAATCCATCAATTTCGAAACAGTGATGTCCGTCCATAACACCATTAGAAAAAAAATGCCTTTCATTACTCATTATTAAATGTCACTGGCTCACAAAGGAGTTCCACATGCAACAATCAAAATTTTTGATCATTTACCCGATACCATGAAATGTCTGACAGACAGCAAAGGAAGTTTTAAATCTAACGTAAAATAATCTCTACTGAGCAACCCCCGGTACACCATGGGCGAATTTTTACGTGGCAACCTCTAAAAAAATGTTTAACTGTAGTTCCATGAGTAGGACTAAAAAATTATATGTTCATTAATGTTAACACAAATCACGTATAATACACCTTGCAAACTGACTCGTTTCATATCATTTCAACAAAGGGGTCGTTCGAATGTTCTATGGTACTTGTAACTAACGAATTATCAGCAGCCAGGTTGCAATCTCAAAATGTCGACACCACGAAATACGAGTTAATACGCTATAAAAAATATCTACGCGAGTTAACCATGATCAGTCGTGAGATTAAGCGATTAACATGATGCAAGGAGTAATCTTTCCCCAAGTTACCACATGTTGGTCACGTATTTGATAGTCTACTTCATACAACGGTGGTGGCTTTGTGATTGTCTGGCGCAGAGTTCCTAAAATATTTCCTTGTTCCTACTGATGGAGTGCTACAGAACAGAAAACTGACGTTCCGACATTTTAATACCTCCTTTAATCAGTCCTAACTCACAACACTAACTGCACTGCCTTTCTATCGTCTGTTTCGCCCAATGCATCCAGTGCACTCACCTAAACGTACCACGGCATAATTAATGGAGCCGGCCGTGGTGGCCGAGCGGTTCTAGGCGCTTCAGTCCGGAACCGCGCGACTGCTACGGTCGCAGGTTCGAATCCTGCCTCGGGCATGGATGTTTGTGATGTCCTTAGGTTAGTTAGGTTTAAGTAGTTCTAAGTTCTAGGGGACTGACGACCTCAGATGTTAAGTTCCATAGTGCTCAGAGCCATTTGAATCATTTTTGATAATTAATGGTCCGAGATCCCTCTAAAAAGACATTACGAATTGCACGCATCATCTCCGCAACTAAACGCATCTGTATCACTCCGTGGTAATCATATTTGTTTAGGTCTTTTTTGCCCCCTGTGCGTCCATATATACACGAACATTTTGTACTCAAAATTTGCTTGGAGGCCTTACGTCGTATACACATCAATAAAAGTTTTGCTTCACCTCGGTGTTCCGAGAGTTCCGGAATCTGTACAGAAAATTGGAATAGAGATCAACATAAACATCATTTCCGCGCTTTTTATTGCTCATGAAAACCACGAATTGCATGTTGCACCACCATACTACGAGAATGGTTCAAATGGCTCTGAGCACTATGGGACTCAACTGCTGTGGTCATAAGTCCCCTAGAACTTAGAACTACTTAAACCTAACTAACCTAAGGACAGCACACAACACCCAGCCATCACGAGGCAGAGAAAATCCCTGACCCCGCCGGGAATCGAACCCGGGAACCCGGGCGTGGGAAGCGAGAACGCTACCGCACGACCACGAGATGCGGGCCACACTACGAGACCTTCAATGGTGGGGGTCCAGATTGCTGTACACACAGGTACCTTTAATACCCAGCAGCACGTCCTCTTGCATTGATGCATGTCTGTATTCGTCGTGGCATACTTTCCACTAGTTCATCAAGGCACTGTTGGTCCAGATTGTCCTACTCCTCGACGGTGATTCGGTGTGGATCCCTCAGAGTGGTTGGTGGGTCATATCGTCCATAAATAGGCCTTTTCAATCTATCCCATGCATGTTCGATAGGGTTCATGTCTGGACAACATGCTGGCCACTCTAGTCGAGCGATGTCGCTATTCTGAAGGAAGTCAATCACAAGATGTGCACGTTGGGGGCGCGAATTGTCGGCCATGAAGACGAACGGTTCAAATGGTTCTATGAGACTTAACATCTGAGGTCATCAGTCCCCTAGGCTTAGAACTATTTAAACCTAACTAACCTAAGGACATCACGCACATCCATGCCCGAGGCAGGATTCGAACCTGCGACCGTAGCAGCAGTGCGGTTCCGGACTGAAGCGCCTAGAACCGCTCGGCCACAGGGGCAGGCGAAGACGAATGCCTCGCCAATATGCTGCCGATATGGTTGCATTATGTCGGAGGATGGCATTTACGTATCGTACAGCCGTTACGGCGCCTTCCATGACCACCAGCGGCGTAGTCAGCCCCACAAAATGCCCCTCAAAACAGCGGGGAACCTCCCCGTTGCTGCACTCGCTGTACAGTGCGTCTAAGGCGTTCAGCCTGACCGGGTTACCTCCAAACACTTCTCCGATAATTTTCTGGTTGAAAGCATATGCGACACTCATCGGGAAAGAGAACGTTTTGCCAACCCTGAGCGGTCCATTCGGCATGTTGTTGGGCCCATCTGTACCGCGCTGCATGGTGTCGTGGTTGCAAACATGGACCTCGCCATGGACGTCGGGTGTTAAGTTGCGCGTCATGCAGCCTATTGCTCACAGTTTGAGACGTAACACGACGTCCTGTGGCTGCACGAAAAGCATTATTCAATATGGTGGCATTACTGTCAGGCTTCCTGCGAGGCATAATCAGTAGGTAGTGGTAATCCACTGCAGTAGTAGCCCTTGGGCGGCCTGAGCGGGGCATGTCATCGACAGTTCCTGTCTCTATGCATCTCCTCCATGTCCGAACAATATCGCTTTGGTTCACTCCGAGACGCCTGGACACTTCCCTTGTTGAGAGCCCTTCCTGGCACAAAGTAACAATGCAGACACGATCGAACCGTGGTATTGACTGTCTAGGCATGGTTGAACTACCGACAACACGAGCCGTGTACCTCCTTCCTGGTGGAATGACTGGAACTGATCGGCTGTCGGAACCCCTCCGTCTAAGAGGCGCTGCTAATGCATGCATGTTTACATCTTTGGGCGGGTTTATTGACATCTCTGAACCGTCAAAGGTACTGTGTCTGTGATACAAAATTCTTGGAAACCAACTTTTGGTAAAATCTCCACAATTTTCACAATTCAGATTTTGTAGGTACATTCACAAGACGCAGTTCAACGGTTCTGTGCATTCATTCTATGCGAAATTTTAATAAATTGTTTTCATGTTTATTTCAAATTTCTGTCTCAAATTTTCTTTAATTATCAGCACATAAATGTGGTAATGAATTAAACTACATTTTCGCTAATATTAATGCACAGAAGTAGGCAAACACAACAAGACTACTTCCAACACAAATTTCATTCAGACTGGTTAATATCAATAATAATAAAGTTCGCGTTGAACTTATAAAAACAAACTTATGGTAAAATGGTTTTTTTATATTTGATCAAAAAATGAATATTACTACAGGACACATTCCCATTAAAATTCACCGGCACCATGACATTTTCGCTTCCTGTTTGGATTTCAAGATCAGGCTAGCTTCCTCCTTGAATTTTCTACTCACAGTCTTCTTGAGAGGATATCTGATTGTAAGCCAATACTTATTTTCTTGGAGCTTGTTGATCGTACTAAAAAGGACATCGGTGGAGTTCAAATGGTTCAAATGGCTCTGAGGACTATGGGACATAACATCTGAGGACGTCAGTCCCCTAGAACTTAGAAGTACGTAAACCTAACTAACCTAAGGACATCACACAGATCCATTCCCGAGGCAGGATTCGAACCTGCGACCGTAGCGATCGCGCAGTTCCAGACTGAAGCGCCTAGAACCGCTCGGCCACACATCGGTGTAGTCCCTAAATTTATATTTACTACTTGGCAAAGTAATTGATTTGCAACGACAGCCTGCCAATTGTTTCGCTTCAGTTTTCCTGGAAATCCTGCAACTTAGTTTTCCCAATTTGAGTTTATGCCTATTTCGAAGTACAGATGGTTCTGCTTGATGGTGATAGAAATAAAAAAATTATCTTTGGCATCTTTCGGTTTGCCACAGCCCATTATGCAGTCCGTATTTGAAACATTTCTCAGACATACTTATAATTCGAACACAGTCAATCTAAGAGTAAACACTCCAAAGATGTGAAATAGTCATTAATTTTTTTTTGAAAAAATGGAGTTTAAGGATAGAGTATCCCTTAGAATGGAACGTAGTTATTTTTTAAGGGATGAAAAGTAGCATGATGGCCGGGTTAAGAACTTCAAAGCGATCAGATAAATCAACATCAACGCACCAGTGCAGGATGCCTAGTCTACATGTTTACTGTATCTGATGGTGTCTCGATGCAATTAGTGCTCTATTAATGTGTTTCAGAACTTTGAACAGAACGAAAAAATTCAGTTTACAACAACAGTGAAATAGATTCCATGCAAAAGATTATGGACACTTGGAAGGCGAATGGGGAGGAGCCGATTTGCAAAAATTAAAAAACGCTGTTAAGTGGTATGACTGAAGAAAGTATTCATCATATGGGAGCAGAGACATAAACGTCTTAATAATTTTCCCAACATTTCCACTATGAAAATACGTTTTTGTTTGCAGTAGGAACACTCACCGAATGAATATGCAGTTAGACCAAGTTATGCCGAGCGGTCTTAGGCCCCTTGTCACGGACTGCGCGGCTCCCCCCGTCGGAGGTTCGAATCCTCCCTCGGTCATATGTGTGTGTGTGTGTGTGTGTGTGTGTGTGTGTGTGTGTGTGTGTTGTCCTTAGCGTAAGTTACTTTAAGTTATTTAAGTTACATTAAGTAGTGTGGAAGCTTAGGGACCGATGACCTCAGCAGTTTGGTCCCATGAGACCACAAATTTCCAAATTTTTCCAAGTTACTATAGTGCTTTTCCGCTTGCAAAGGGTTCAAAAATGGTTCAAATGGCTCTGAGCACTATGGGACTCAACTTCTGAGGTCATCAGTCCCCTAGAACTTAGAACTACTTAAATCTAACTAACCTAAGAACATCACACACATCCATGCCCGAGGCAGGATTCGAACCTGCGACCTTAGCGGTCTCGCGGTTCCAGACTGTAGCGCCTAGAATCGCACGGCCACTCCTGCCGGCGCTTGCAAAGGGTTCTGCAGTTTTACCGATTTTCGGGTCTGTTGACAGTGTGGAAACTCAGCTACAGCTAGATGTTAAACATTTTGAGTGTGACATTTGCGTGATTGGTTTCATAGCACAATTAGTCTCGCAGACTCCTGTTTCCTCAATGCAAGCTTTCACGACTTTGTAAGTCAGCAGCTAGGATTATGTCGATATTTAAACTTGCATCGACATTCTGCCTTTCTGCGCAATGAAGAGAACGAAGTCCACCCACAGGAGCTCACGATCATTACTGGATAAGTGGTACCAGACACTCATCCTTTAGCGAAAAGTAAAATAAGTAATATTCTACGCTTAATGTTTAAATAAAATGGTAACGAAACATAAATTTGTCAATTTAAATTTCGTTCTAAAAAAGCAGTCATCATAAGGCTGCAACAGGTGTAAGAAATACCATGTTTCTTACTTAGTTGCCCCCCCCCCTCCCTCGTTCATTGCATCATCAAAATATGGCCAAGGAAGTGTTACAGGCCCTCTATTGTTCCTGATCTATATTATCGACATGGGAGACAATCTGAGTAGCCGTCTTAGACTGTTTGCAGAGGATGCTGTCATTTGCCGTCTTTTAACGTCATCTGATGATCAAAACGACCTGCAAAATGATGTAGATAAGATATCTGTATGGAGCGAAAAGTGGCAATTGACCCTGAATAAAGAAAAGTGTGAAGTTATTCACATGAGTACTAATAAAAATCAGCTAAATTTCGATTACGGGTAAGTCACACAAATCTGAAGGCTGTAAATTCAATTAAATACTTAGGGATTACAATTACAAATATCCTAAATTGGAACGATCACATATATAATGTTGTGGGTAGAGCAAACCAAAGACTGCGATTCATCGGCAGAACACTCATAAGGTGCAACAGGTCTACTAAAGAGACTTCTTACACCACGCTTGTCCGCCGTACTCTGGAATATTGATGTGCGGTGTAGGATCCGCATCAGGTGGGACTGACGGATGACATAGAAAAAGTACAAAGAAGGGCAGCTCGTTTTGTATTATCACGAAATAGGGGAGATAGTGTCACAGTAAAACAAAGGCGTTTTTAGTTGTGACGGGATCTTCTGATGAAATTTCAATCACCAGTTTTCTCCTCCGATTGCGAAAACATTGTTGGCACCCACCTACATAGGGAGAAATGATCATCACGATCACTTTATTGTGAATAGCAGAGTAATCACGTATATGTATATGTAGAGATCTTGAATTTCAGTGTAAGTTCTCATTAATACAACAGTCTTAAAAATAAATTTGCCACGAAACGCGTTAATTAGCCATCCTAAAGCTGCTGTTGAGTGAGCGCGAGCCAGCTCGCACGAGCAGCTGTGCTGAACAGCCAGACTTCTTAGTGTGCCTGTGCCTGTGAAAGGGCCGAGCGAGGTGGTGCAGTGGTTAGCACACTGGACTCGCATTCGGGAGAACGACTGCTCAAAACCGTCTTTTAACGTCATCTGATGATCAAAACGACCTGCAAAATGATGTAGATAAGATATCTGTATGGAGCGATCACATATATAATGTATATATAATGTATATATAATGTATAATGTATATATAATGTATAGATAATGTACAATGTATATATAATGTATATATCACATATATAATGTATATATCCTGATTTGGGTTTTACGTGATTTCCCTGAATCGCTTGAGGGAAATGCCGGGATGGTTCCTTTGAAAGGGCGTGGCCGACTTCCTTCCCCATCCTTCCCTAATTCGATGGGACAGATGACCTCGCCCTTTGCCCCCCCCCCCCCCCGCCCAAAATCAAGCAACCAATTAACGTGGGAAAAGCCGGTCAGCCCGGCAAGAGCTCCAGCATCCGTGCAAGCATCACTCCGTGCAAGTGTTCCAGCTCCGTGCAGAACAGCGATTCATCGTTGAACACAAAGTGATGCCATTTATCAGCAGTCCATACTTCCCGGGTTCGAGTCCCGGTCGGGGCACACATTTTCAGCTGTCCACATCGAGGTGTATCAACAACACCTGTCGGCAGCTGAGGTTTTCAGTTAGTCATCATTTAATCCAGGGAAAAGCTGCATGGTCATCATCAGTAACTGTTCTTTCGAGAACAAGTTACTGTCTTCGTATATTTTCCTCTTTATTTTCACGAAGTAATGAATGCTATCGACAGGCTACGTCTAATTGATTCCAGTTTTCCAGAAGGCTTTTAACACCGTTCCTCACAAGCGACTTCTAATTAAACTGCGTGCCTATGGAGTATCGTCTCAGTTGTTTGACTAGATTCGTGATTTCTTCTCAGAAAGGTCAAAGCTCGTATGAACTGACGGAAAGTAAAACAGAAGCAATATCTGGCATTCTCCAAAGAAGTGTTATAAGCCCTTTGTTGTTCCTGACATACATAAACGATTTAGGAGATGCTGTGAAATGAGCATTTGGCGTCATTGGCCGGGAGGCCCCTTGCGGGGTAGGCCCGGCCGCCTTGGTGCAGGTCTTATTACATTCGACGTCACATTGGGCGACCAGCGTGCCGGATGGGGATGAAATGATGATGAAGACAGCACAAAACCCAGTCCCTGAGCGGAGAAAATCCCCGAGCCAGCCGGGATTCGAACCCGGGCCCATAGGACGGCAATCCGTCACGCTGACCAGTCAGCTATATGGGCGGACAGGAGATGCTGTCATTTACAGTGATGTAAAGTCGTCAGATGATCAAAACGAATTACAAAATGATTTAGACAAGATATCTGTACGGCGCAGAAACTCGCAATTGACTAAGTAACGAAAAGTGTGAAGTCATCCATATGAGCACTAAAAAGAAACCGCTAAATTTCAGTTACACGATAAGTCACACAATTCTAAAGGCTGTAAACTCAACTAAATATTTTGGGATTGCAATTACGAATAACTTACACTGGAACGATCACACAGATACCGTTGTGCGGAAAGCAAACCAAAGACTGCGGTTTATTAGCACAACACTTAAAAAATGCAACAGGTTTACTAAAGAGACTGCTTACATTACGCTTGTCCGCCCTGTTCTGGAATACTGTTGTGCGGTGTCGGGTACACATAAGACAGGACAGAAGGTAGCTTGTTTGGTATTACCCCGAAATAGGGGAGAGAGTGCCACAGATATCATACTCGAACTCGGGTGGCAGTCATTAAAGCGAAGGCGTTTTTCACTGCGGCAGGACCTTCTCATGAAATTTCAATCACCAACTTTCTCTTCAGAGTGTGAAAATATTTTGTTGGTGCCTGTCTATATAGGGAGAAATGACCATCATAATAAAATAAATCAACGCACGCACGGAAAGATTTAAGTGTTCGATTTTCCCGCGCGCTATACGACAGTGGAACAGTAGAGAAGCAGCTTAAAGGTGGTTCGATGAACCGTCTGCCAGGCAATTGACTGTGAATTGCAGAGTGATGATGTAGATGTAGACTCCAAACGCAGCCTCATTGTGTTGTGTTAATGGCAGCCAGCGTAGGGGATGGTAATTCCCTTGTGTGGCTGCTGCTGGTATCTGACCAATAGTGCGGGATGACACAGAATGCCACAGGGAGTCCCTCACTTGTGACGGGGTTGTGATATGCTTGGCGCACGACGCGCGGATCATCCCTTCCGACGGTCAACGTGGTAGTCCGGAACCTTGACGACGAATATGTCTATCCTTACATTTCCACGAAGTCCAAAATCGAGCCACTGACACATCGAATGTGGATACTTCAGGACTCGGCCAATCGACCGAATGTAGACCCACAATGAGACCCCTTTCGAACCCCGTCGTGTGCTGGTAACGCTGTCTCACTCGAGTGTGCGGCGCCTCCGTGTCTTTCACAATCATACAACATCTGACGCTGTTCACGCCCATTATATACAGTACCAGGCCTGGTACCAACACTACACGAACAACACTAATGCAGTCTGGTGGCCGTTTTGCCTGTCACAGAGAATTATAACACTTATTTACATACCAACCGATGGCGTGCACGTGTAAGAATTTAAATTTAAAACCAACGATGTCTACTGCGTGCTTCACGGCATTTGTTAGGCTGTGTATGTAGTACTGTCGGCTCTACACAGCGCATTCCAACGAAGACGCTTATAACATAAGGATTTTAAAAAATCGTCCAATATCGCAAGACTATCTGCTATATGAATGGAGATAGACAATTGTGGCAAAGATTTAACTTATGCATTGGAACTGAAACTTTCCCTTGGCGCTAGTTGTACGTTGACTGGTGCATATCGTTCGCTCCCTCTTTGATAGGCCAATATGAACAGAGTCGAGACGGCGACAACACAGCAACAACAGTCGTTCTACGTTCCCCGTCTCAACACATGCAATTCAGCTACAATTGTACGACGAGGCACCAATGGTCTCCAAAGTTGCTTGATGTCACAGTATGTTGCTTGTTTGGGAAGAGGGTGACGGGGGGATGTAAAAGACCCCGTCTATGTGCCTCGGCTTCAAAACATTTTGGCTGAACTGTACACTGCAACAGCAATGAATGCAATAATTCCAAACATGCTCGCAAATATATGAGACGAGTCTGACTAAAATCTGGATGTTTGTTGTGCATCTGGTGGAGGGCACATTGAATATTTGTCAAAAATAAACGAAAACTTTGATGCTAAGTTAAATTGTAAAAAGTACGCCAACGCTGTACGTGCTAACAAGTTAAAGATACTTTGTTGCTGTTGTGGACTTCGGTTCAGAAATTGGTTTGATGCAGCTCTCCATGCTACTCTATCCTGTGCAAGCCTCAGCATCTCGTCCTCCTGAATCTGCTTAGTGTATTCATCTCCTGGTATCCCTCAAAGATTTTTACACTCCACGCTTCCCTCATATACTAAACCTGTGATCCCTTGATGCCTCAGAACGTGTTCTACCAACCGATCCCTTCTCGTAGTCAAGTTGTGCCACCAATTCCTCTTTTCCCCAATCCTATTCGGTGCCTCCTCATTAGTTACGTGATCTACGCATCTAACCATCACCACATTTTAGAAGCTTCCATTACCTTATTGTCTACACTGTTATCGTCCATGTTTCATTTCCATACAAGGCTACACTCCTTACAAGTACTTTCAGAAAAGATTCCCTGACACTTAAATCTATACTCATGTTAACAAATTTGTCTTCTTCCAAAACGCTTTTCTACCCCTCGACAATCTACATTTTATATCCTCTCTTACTTCGGCCATCATCGGTAATTTTGCTGCCCAAATAGCAAAACTCATCTGCTACTTTAAAAGTGTCTCATTTCCTAATCTAATTCCCTCAGCATCACCTGATTTCATTCGACTACATTCCACTACCCTCGTTTTGCTTTTGTTGATGCTCATCTTATATCCTCCTTTCAAGACACTGTCGAGTCTGTTCAACTAGTCTTCCAAGTCGTTTGCTGTCGCTGACAAAATTACAGTGTCATCAGCAATCATCAAGGTTTTTATTTCTTCTCTCTGGATTCTAATTCCTACTCCGATTTTTTCTTTTGTTTCCTTCATTGATTGCTCAATATACAGACTGAATAACTGTCTCACTCCCTTCTCAACCACTGCTTCCCTTTCGTGCCCCTCGACTTTTATAACTGCCGTTTGGTTTCAGTACAAATAGTAAATATCCTTTCGCTCCCTGTATTTTACCCCTGCCACCTTTAGAATTTGAAAGAGAGTACTCCAGTCAACATTGTCAAAAGCTTTCTCTGAGTCTACAAATTCCATAAACGTAGGTTTGCCTTTCCTTAACCTATCTTCTAAGGTAAATCGTAGGGCGACTATTTCCCCGCGTGTTCCTACATTTCTACGGAACCCAAACGGATCTTTCGCGATGGAAGAAATTTTTGATGGCTGGTTCTCCCAAGCCTATCAATAGTTCTAACCGAATGTTCTCTGCTCCCGTAGTTTGTTTCGACTTAGGTCTTTCAGTGCTATGTCAAATTCTTCAGGCAGTATATCTCCCATCTCATCTTCATCTACGACCTCTTCCATTTTCCATAATATTGCCCTCGAGTACATCTTCCTCTATATACTCCTTCCTCCTTTCCCTTCTTTGTTTACGGCTGGTTTTCCATCTGCGGTCTTTATATTCATAGATGTGGTTCTCTTTTGTCCAAAGGTATCTTAAATTTTCCTATAAGTGCATCTATCTTTCCCCTCGTGATATATGTTTCTAAATGCTTACGTTTGTCCTCTAACCATCCCTGCTTAGCCATTTTGCACTTCCTGTCGATCTCATTTTTGAGACATTTGTATTCCTTTTTGCCTGTTTCATTCACTGCATTTTTATATTTTCTCCTTTCATCAATTAAATTCAATATGTCTTCTGTTACCATAGGATTTCTACTAGTCCTCATCTTTTTACCTATTTGATCCTCTCCTGCCTTCACTATTTCATCTCTGAAAGCTACCCTTCTTCTAGTGTATTCCTTCCCCTGTTATTGTCAATTGTTCCCTAATGGCCCCTCTGAAACTCGCTACAACCTCTGTTTCTTTCAGTTTGTACAGGTCCCATCTCCTTAAGTTCCTACCTTTCTGCTGTTTCTTCAGTTTAAATCTACAGTTCATAATCAATAAATTATGGTCAGAGTCCACATCTGCCCCTGGAAATGTCTTACAATTTAAAACCTCGTTCGTAAATCTGAGTCTTATTATTATATAATCTATATGAAAACTTTTGGCGTCTCCAGGCCTCTTCCACGTATATAACCTCCTTTCATGATTCTTAAACGGAGTGTTACCTATGATTAAGTTATGCTCTGTGCAAAATTCTACAACGCGGTTTCGTCTTTCATTCCTTATCCCCAGTCAAAATTCACCTACTATTTTTCCTTCTCTTCCTTTTTCTACTATCGAATTCCAGTCCCCCTAGATTAAAACTGAAGAAACTGCAAAAAGGTGGGAATTTAAGGGGATGGGACCTGGATAAACTGAAAGAACCAAAGGTTGTACAGAGTTTCAGGGAGAGCATAAGGGAACAATTGACAGGAATGGGGGAAAGAAATACAGTAGAAGAAGAATGGGTAGCTTTGAGGGATGAAGTAGTGAAGGCAGCAGAGGATCAAGTAGGTAAAAAGACGAGGGCTAGTAGAAATCCTTGGGTAACAGAAGAAATATTGATTTTAATTGATGAAAGGAGAAAATATAAAAATGCAGTAAATGAAGCAGGCAAAAAGGAATACAAACGTCTCAAAAATGAGATCGACAGGAAGTGCAAAATGGCTAAGCAGGGATGGCTAGAGGACAAATGTAAGGATGTAGAGGCTTGTCAGTAAGATAGATACTGCCTACAGGAAAATTAAAGAGACCTTTGGAGAGAAGAGAACCACTTGTATGAATATCGAGAGCTCAGATGGCAACCCAGTTCTAAGCAAAGAAGGGAAGGCAGAAAGGTGGAAGGAGTATATAGAGGGTCTATACAAGGGCGATGTTCTTGAGGACAATATTATGGAAATGGAAGATGATGTAGATGAAGATGAAATGGGAGATACGGTACTGCGTGAAGAGTTTGACAGAGCACTGAAAGACCTGAGTCGAAACAAGGCCCCGGGAGTAGACAACATTCCATTGGAACTACTGACGGCCTTGGGAGAGCCAGTCCTGACAAAACTCTACCATCTGGTGAGCAAGATGTATGAAACAGGCGATATACCCTCAGACTTCAAGAAGAATATAATAATTCCAATCCCAAAGAAAGCAGGTGTTGACAGATGTGAGAATTACCGAACAATCAGTTTAATAAGCCACAGCTGCAAAATACTAACACCAATTCTTTACAGACGAATGGAAAAACTAGTAGAAGCCGACCTCGGGGAAGATCAGTTTGGATTCCGTAGAAATACTGGAACACGTGAGGCAATACTGACCTTACGACTTATCTTAGAAGAAAGATTAAGGAAAGGCAAACCCACGTTTCTAGCATTTGTAGACTTAGAGAAAGCTTTTGACAATGTTGACTGGAATACTCTCTTTCAAATTCTAAAGGTGGCAGGGGTAAAATACAGGGAGCGACAGGCTATTTACAATTTGTACAGAAACCAGATGGCAGTTATAAGAGTCGAGGGACATGAAAGGGAAGCAGTGGTTGGGAAGGGAGTAAGACAGGGTTGTAGCCTCTCCCCGATGTTATTCAATCTGTATATTGAGCAAGCAGTAAAGGAAACAAAATAAAAATTCGGAGTAGGTATTAAAATACATGGTGAAGAAATAAAAACTTTGAGGTTCGCCGATGACATTGTAATTCTGTCAGAGACAACAAAGGACTTGGAAGAGCAGTTGAACGGAATGGATGGTGTCTTGAAGGGAGGATATAAGATGAACATCAACAAAAGCAAAACGAGGATAATGGAATGTAGTCGAATTAAGTCGGGTGATGTTGAGGGTATTAGATTAGGAAATGAGACACTTAAAGTAGTAAAGGAGTTTTGCTATTTAGGGAGCAAAATAACTGATGATGGTCGAAGTAGAGAGGATATAAAATGTAGACTGGCAATGGCAAGGAAATCGTTTCTGAAGAAGAGAAATTTGTTAACATCGAGTATAGATTTAAGTGTCAGGAAGTCATTTCTGAAAGTATTTGTATGGAGTGTAGCCATGTATGGAAGTGAAACATGGACGGTAAATAGTTTGGACAAGAAGAGAATAGAAGCTTTCGAAATGTGGTGCTACAGAAGAATGCTGAAGATTAGATGGGTAGATTACATAACTAATGAGGAGGTACTGAATAGGATTGGGGAGAAGAGAAGTTTGTGGCACAACTTGACTAGAAGAAGGGATCGGTTGGTAGGACATGTTCTGAGGCATCAAGGGATCACCAATTTAGTATTGGAGGGCAGCGTGGAGGGTAAAAATCGTAGGGGGAGACCAAGAGATGAATACACTAAGCAGATTCAGAAGGATGTAGGTTGCAGTAGGTACTGGGAGATGAAGAAGCTTGCACAGGATAGAGTAGCATGGAGAGCTGCATCAAACCAGTCTCAGGACTGAAGACCACAACAACAACAACATGACTATTGCATTTTCTTCTCCCTTAACTATCCGGATAATTTCTTTAACGACACGCCCTTGTAAGACTGGATGGTTCTTTAAAATAAGAACTTCGTAGCACTAGGCGTAGGCTAAAATGTATCCTTAATTTCAATTTCCATCCATGCAGAAATAAAGATTTAAGAAATCGGGTGTGAACATTGAAGAGTGAGCAATGGCTCAGATAATGGTCATAGTGGTAAGCGCTGTGTCACTGGACGGGTGTAATGAGGAATCATGAGGAAAAAAACGATTGACATTTGGCATCCAGTCATTGACAATGTCATTAGAGACAGAGCACTAGAGATGGGCAAAGTCGTTCATCCTGGAAACTAGTTCACTGGTGATCGTTCTTTTTTGGGAACCGTTCATTTTTACTCGTTCACCGATCACTGTGCTTGGTATATGGTTCTTATGAAAAACTGAAAATTAGTAGCATATCTGACTGAAGATGGAAGGCGCCAAGAGAGACACTTGCCTCTCCCCTGGAGTACAGAGTTTTATATTCATAACACTTGTAATTTTCGTGATTCTGCAAAACATCTCATTTAGCCAACTGCAGCGTTATGTGGCTGATCGCAGTGAAATAATATGAGGCGGCGCACGAAAAACCGGCCCCGAGTACAGACTGCTTGCCAATTACGCTCGATTTGTTGACCGCTACGAGCAGAATAGAAAACATGTAATAATTAGGCAGTGAAGAAATAACAAATAAGCTAATGCAAACAACTTCGAAACAATAGATGACGATTGGTAAGCGACAATGAGCAGTCTAGTATTCGTGGCCACTAGCGTGTGCCGTGCCGACGTCCTTTGAATGTGCACTAACAAAAAATCTTGCCTTTTTACAAGTATTCTTCTGCTGCTTATCGAAATAGTGAAGTATATATTACTTACACGTAAGTTTTATGTAACTGACGTAATTGTAAAATATATTTTCATTACCGGTCGTGGACGCTGAATAGAATACGAAAAGTAGAAGTTCAGAGTTCAAAAATGGTTTGAAACAGATCTAGAATGGGCGTGCGAAGCGAACGAAACAAACAACTCGATACTGAACTAACTATGAGCAATCGGCAGTGGACCTGCGACGAGTGCCACGCGAAGGAGGACGAGTGAGACCGAAACCCGAACAGACGGGAACGGGACCGAGGCTGGAACGAGACCGGCCGACGTGCCGTTCGGGAACGAGACTGACCGTTTCCCGTTCCCGGGAACTATAAGTAGAAAGCCGCGACCGAAGTGAACTATGAAAAACCGTTCTGTAGAATTCGTTCCTCGCTCGTTCCGTTCATCTTGGTGAACCGTTCCTTTGGACCGGTTGGTTAGCGAGCGACCCATCTCTACAGAGCACACGCCGGAATGGGGAAGGATAGGAAAGGAAATGGGCTATGTCCTTTGCGTAGGAACCATCCAGACATACGTCTTAAATGATTTAGAGAAACAACGGGAAACTGCATCTGGATGTTGGTTCAAATGGCTCTAAGCACAATGGGACTTAACATCTGAGGTCATCAGTCCCCTAGACTTAGAACTACTTAAACCTGACTAACCTAAAGCCATCACACACATTGATGCCCGAGGCAGGATTCGAACCTGCGACTGTAACAGCATCGCGGTTCCGGACTGAAGCGCCTGGAACCCGCTCGGCCACAGCGGCCGGCAGGATGTTAGCCCTAGTTCCCCGGAAGACGAGTCCAGTGTCTTACACCTGCGTTACCTCGTTCAGTGATAAGCACAGAAAACATACTCGATTTGTTTTGCACTTCTCCGCAGCACAGATGCAATGCCGTGATGACAGCGTCATATCGTTCGGTGCATAAAAATAAGCTGAAGCAAACTCTTACATACATAGAAACAAACGCGAAATAAAAAAAAAAGTCTTTCCTTAGAAGCGAAACAGTCTGAATATTCCTTTCTTCCCGTCTATAGAGCTTCCTCGGGACACGCGTGGTCCCACTCGCGACTGCGGCTAGAATCCGTGTAGTGTTGGCGCTGGTCGCCGCACGAGACAAATTACGCGACGTATTTTTCAGCAGTTTTATTCGTAATATTTTAGTGGCGGATAAATTCTATACTCTGCTGCACTTATAAATATCAGTCTAAATAAGGGTCATCACCCACGCTTTGATCCTCCTATACAACTGAACGTGGCCCGTAGCAATCCATAAGGGGCATTCAAATGAAAAGAAGACACACGAAAAAAGTAAGTAAACTATTTATTATTTCAAAAGTAATCGGCATAGCTGTTTATTCATGTACCCCAGAGTGGGCCAAGACGGTCAATGCTTTCATAGAGAAATGTTCTGCGGTTGCCTACGGAGCCTCGATTGTACCTAGGGCCGGCCTGAGTGGCCGTGCGGTTCTAGGCGCTGCAGTCTGGAGCCGAGCGACCACTACGGTCGCAGGGTCGAATCCTGCCTCGGGCATGGATGTGTGTGATGTCCTTAGGTTAGTTAGGTTTAATTAGTTCTAAGTTCTAGGCGACTGATGACCTCAGAAGTTAAGTCGCATAGTGCTCAGAGCCATTTTTGTACCTAGGGGTGCACCACTTCGTCCGAAGAAAATCGATGGCCACGAATGTCTTTCTTCAGCGCTCGACAAATATGAAAGTCACACGTGGAGAGACCGAGACTTTATGAACGACATGTACGACCTTCCCAGTAACACTTCTGCAGGGTACTCGAAAGAATCTACCAACAAAATGCCAGCCCACATGTTGCCAAGATTGCTTCGACTACGCTGCAGAAGTTTCGCTGGGCAGCCCTTACACATCCTCCATACAGTTCAGATTTCTCCCCATGCGATTTCCATACTTTTTGTGCACAGTCGTCATTCCACAGGTAACAGCAAACGTTTTTCCCTGAAGGCAATGGCCGTTTTGTCTCACAGTAGGATAAATGTACTAACAGTCATGAGAATTACTTTCGAAATAATAAAGTTTACTTACTGTTTTCCAAATATCTCGCTATTATTTGAATTCTCCTTGTAGTTCCAGTAAAGCCTCGCAGCCAGAGCAGCGGACTCAAGATCTACGTGCTTCCTCTGTGCTGGGATGACATCGCTTGGAGACGTCAGGTCGGTGGTAATATTAGAAGCACTGTGTTTTCCTTTGACCCGGAAAGGTACAACTAAGCCCTTACATATCTCCCGGCTCTAATACAAATGGTACATGCCGTTTGTGATAACACAGAGAAGTGAATCGCGCTAATGTTTGCTCTTTCACTGACTGCGGGAATGGCGTACGTGTATAGGTCCGTAATATTTCCAAATTCATTGCAAGCCCTTTATATTTATTCCTCACAGCAACTGGCAAGTTTCGGACTGAAAAATTGTTTTGTTCCACAGCTCGTCACTAAAATTTTCACGAACTATCGGGTGGTCAGTTCATTGTTAGGTTTTGCTAGAACTGAAGTGGAATTTCACCCGTCACGTGGTATTTCATGCACGTGACATACAAAAGATTAAACATAATATAGAAATTGAGATGCATTTACGAAAATGCCACTTAAATTCTTATTTAGACGACAGACAATAGATGAAAAGTCTGTGATTAAACGATAATAGTGCTCCTCTCGTGAACAACACAATACTAATACAGCCATCTGAGGCACGCGGCCTCACTAACAGAGCCATTGAGAAGCGCTTTAAATAGGCGCCTTCAGACGCGCCGCGCCACCGTGCTTCGGTGGCGCCACTGCTTGCAAATATTGCAGTAAACTGCGAGCGTTCTTAACACAATGTAACACACTGCCCTTGCCACCAAGTCAAGCAGCGAGTTCACGATTTTATAGACAAATAAAGAAATACGTTTCGTAGTATAAGGAGGAAACAGCGAGTTGCACCGCTGCGATACTGGCATAAAAAGCGACAGAGAAAATGTAGCTTTCATTCTTTCCGTGTCGATTACTTTTGTCGAGCGCTGGTTAATTTGAGAAAATAAATGTCTTTCACGACATCGGGTTTACAGAAGTCGTATGGAAGTTTATCATTCGGTTCTGGTGCGGTATCAGTACAATATTTTCTTTTTCCAAATAATTTCCTTTGCCAATTAAGCTACTATTACAAATCACGGAACGTTGAATGTAATAAATATGCAATTTCAGGCACTAGGTGAGGCAGTGGAGTGTGGGCATTTAGTATGTGATTATTACAGACGACGTGACTGGTCCTTACATCATTGGAGAAACCTCGATAGGTAATAGATACGCCCAATTAAAACGCTACAGGCTTTCCTACAGGAAGTAACATTTGAAATACATAGATGTATATGGTACTAGAACCATGGGTGCCCGGCTCACTACTGTCTTGTGGTTAGGAAAGCGCTCACCCAGCTCTTTCCTGCTGGCTAGATAGGATGCGAAGGCGTTAGTAGTTAGCCTGCACGTTCGTATCACTTGACGCCACAGGACTTTTTTCTGAGTTAAACTCAAAGATGAAGTTTATGCACAAGTTCCGACGACCAAGAGGATTTAATATATCGCTTGCTGCATCATGTGCAGTGATATGGAACGGATCTGATGAGAGGGGGAGGGGGAGGGGGGAGAGAGAGAGAGAGAGAGAGAGAGAGAGAGAGAGAGAGAGAGAGAGAGTGAGAGAGAGAGAGAGAGAGAGAGAGACGCGCATTTATTACTTAACAATCTTTAGACCTTAATCCACTATTTTACAAATTCATTCAAGTCTTTCAAGACTTTGGGAGAGAGAAAAGCAGAAGTGTTACCGAAGTTAACTAGTGAATTAGCCTTAGATGCTACGACCTTGGCTTTCTTGTTGGTGTGTCGATCAAATCACATTTAGCTAAGTGATTAGTATCATTTTTGAACGAAACCTTTCTCCATTATTTCGTTTTTGTTAGTAAACACTCTCAGCAGCGTCAAGATGGACCGTCACATCAGAAAGATGCGACAATTCCGTATAGCACGAATTTCCGCATAAGACAGCAATCTGTTTCCTGTTCATAACAGATAAACCTTAAGTTCTAAACACTCCAATTTTTCCGAAACTACTAACCGGATTTTGAAAACTGAAACCGTTGAATTCGTCACTCTTAGAACTAAGACAGTAGCATTAGTAATTTCTAAGTTCCACTTGCCAAATTGGAATTGATACCTCCGTACTAAATACAGTTACTAAAAGACACTGTACGTCGTTTAGTGAGGACTTCCTCACACTTCATCTGGGTGAAAAAAGAATTACAATAGTTCAGTGATTCAGGAAATATATGAGGTGAACAGTTTAAGCTGAATCAACCTACATCTTCCAGCACTACAGAGAGAATAGTTCAACCTGCATCTGTATACCTAAACCTTCATAACCAACGATTGAAAAAGTAATGTTGTCACCACCATCCTGCAATTGCCTGGTTTGACGAAATTTAATTTCATCGTCAATAAACTTCTTATAACGTAATGAATTCTTGAACACTGCTGAATATGGCGATCTCCCATAAGCACCAGTGTCAATGAATAGGAATCTGTTGTAGGAATCACACATGGCTATCAATAATATGGAGAAAAAGTATTTGTATTTGTGATAAAGCGCCCACAACGAGCTGGCTTGATGACATGTATATGTTGACCATCTACAGCTGTCACACAAATGTGGAAATTGGCTGTGCCTTCAAAGCCCGTGTCAGATTCCGGAAGTCGACTTCTGTCAGGAGGAACCAGACAGATCTCAGATACTGCCGTACAGCCTGACACTCGTTGGACTTAATCATACGCGATATAGTTCATAGGCCAATTTGACATTGTAGGCGAAAATCTGTCATACTTTCGGCTCCATGATATCAGAAAACGACGAATCCCTGTTACACGCAACAAACATTTAAATTGGTTTTCCAAACTTGTCACTACACAGAAACACTCAGAATGCAGTGCTTTCAGATAGTTTTGTTTAACATCCACTTTTCAAAGGAAGTGCAAAAGCTGAATGGAATCTTACACCACAGAACAGGCCAAAAAATGAAGAAAAAGCAGGTCAAATTAGAACTGACAGTAGTGGAGGAAAGATCGAGGATGAGCCCCAATATAACACAGCGTATATGAAAGGGACTGAAGAGCATATGGCTTCTACACCTAGTAAAAAAAGAAGAAACGTATGAAGAAGTCTACAGAAACGGGCACTTTTACTGAAACACTTAAATCTAAATTCTACAGCCATCAAACATCAAATGAAAAGAAAGATGAAAATATGCTGTTCATGTTATATTTAACGTCCGAACTTGAAAAATTCCTAAACTTGCGTAACTACACACAAACGCGAAAATTGGGTATGTTTTAAAAAGGGGCAAGACAGCGAAGTTTCGGAGTAGCTTGCAGCCCTAGGACGTACACCTCCTACCTTTGAATTCCATAATTTCAGCTTGAAACATGCAGTGAGGTGACTAAAAGTCATGGGTACCTCCTAATATCGCGTCGAGCCTTCTTTTGCAGGCGTACTACAGCAACTCGACGTGGCATGGACTCAAGATGAGTTGGAAGCAGTCTATAACTGCGAAAGTGTTGCCGCTGCAGGATGTTGTGCACGAACTGACCTCTTGATTATGTTCATAAATGTTCGATGAGGTTCATGTCGGAAGATCTCAATAGCCAAAACATTCGCTCAAATTATCCAGGACGTTCTCCAAACCAATCGCGAACAACTGTGGTCTGGTGACATGGCGCATTCTCATCCATAAAAATTTCATCGCAGAATGGCTGCAAATGGTCTCGAAGCAACCGAAAATACCCATTTCCAGTCAACGATTGGTTCAGCTGGAGCAGAGGACCCATCCCATTCCATGTAAACACAGCCAACGGCATTACGGAACCACCACCAGTTTGCACAGTGCCTTGATGACAACTTAGCTTCGTGGGGTCTGCGGCACAGTCGAATCCTACAGTCAGCTCTTTCTACGTGAAATCGGGACTTTCTGACCAGGTCACGATTTTCAGTCGTCTAGGGTCCAGCCGATGTGGTCACAACCCCAGGACAGGCGCCGCAGGCGATGTCGTGCTGTTAGCAAAGGCACTCCCGTCCGTCATCTGCTGCCATAGCCCATTAACGCCAAATTTCGCCGCACTGTCGTAACGGATACGTTCGTCGTCCGTCCCACATTTATTTCTGTGGTTATGTCACGCAGTGTTGCTTGTTTGTTAGAACTGACAAATCTGTGCAGACGCCGCTGCTCTCAGTCGTTAAGTGAAGACCGTTGGCCACTGCGTTATCCGTGGTGAGAGGTAATGCCTGAAATTTGGTATTATCGGCACACTCTTGAGATAGTGGATCTTGGAATATTTAATTCCCTAACGATTTCCGAAATGGAATGTCCCATGCGTCTAGCTCCAACTACCACTCCGCGTTCAAAGTCTGTTAATTTCTGTCGTGCGCCCATAATCACGTCGGACACCGTTTCTCATGAATCAACTGAGTACAAATGAGAGCTTCGCCAATGCACTGCCCTTTTATACCTTGTATACGCGATACTACCGCCATTTGTATATGTGCATATCGCAATCCCATAATTTCTGTCCACTCAGTGTATGACATACGTTGTAATCACCACTGAAACTTCCTGTTGTATCCCGGAACGATTCACTCCCTCTCAAGAGCTCACAGAAACGCACGCAGGAAATCAACATCATTACGAACTGACGTCCAACGACTCTGATTTAAGTATGTCTTCGTGCCGCTCAATTAGTAACAAAATGTAAGTTAGATTGGCTGTGTGTGTAAATTAGTCTTACCTTAATTTGAGAGCAACCTTCTAATTTGCTGGAAAGCAAGGTCGCGTACTATCACTTGTTCCCCGAAGCATGGAAAGACTTTCGTCCAAAGATCTTCACGACATGGAACACTGCAGAGAGAACTTCCGTCGTACTGATTAAGGCCGTCATACACTGCAGGAAACAAAGCTTGAACTACTCTTCCTCCTGGAAATAAATTCACCTAGAATTACCTCTTTTGGTTTTCTTATTCAAAGAAAGAAGTAAAAGAAAGGCGTCGTCCTCATCAGATTCCATAACTAAACTGAAACGGCTGCGCAGCATCACAGCTGCGCCTCTTTCAAGGGTCGCTGCGGTGCATATGCCAGCCTGTCAGACAGCGACTGACGCTACGTGCATCACTAGAGTTGCACTCTACCAAAGCTACGGTTCGACAGTTTTGATACATTTCAAGTGGCAGAATTACCTGTAGTAACGCTGGCATTGTTTGGGAAAGAAATACAAAGAATATGTACGAGAGAGACTGGGGGCCGACGCATTCTCTTTGTTTTTTTGTCAGTTTGGTGTCCGTTTTGCAATTAATCAGAACCGCATATCATTCAGCGTCGATGGCAGAGTGAGTAACAGTCTTATTCACGGCGCCCATCCGGCTTGAGGTACGGAAAGGCATCCAGTATAGCCTAAAATCTCTCGAACTTTCCCAATTGAGATCCTACACAGTTGTCAATTTTCTTCTTGGTAGTGTGTGTGGTAGAAATGTAAGTTTAGACTTTAAGCTCAAAGACACGGACAATTATACTGCTAAAATGTGACATCGCCGTCGGGGAAGACATCAAGCATGAAGGGATGCAGGTGGTACGCAGCTGTCAGCATGTCTCCAATTACTACCACAGGTCTCATGCAAGCGCAGGAGAATGTCTCCCGTAGCACAGCACTGCTTCCACCAGCCTGCTTCCGTGGCGCGCTGCACGTTTCGAGCCGCTGTTCACCTCGATGACGACGGTTGTGAAGACGACCATCGCCCTAGTGTAGCAAAAATACGATTCACCCGAAGAACCGACACTTTTTCATTGATCGACTGTCGAATCCAGATGGTCCCATGGCCACTGCAGTCGTAACTGACGATGCCGTTAGGTCAACATGTGAACACGTATGGGTAGTCTGCTGCGGAGCTCCATGATCAACAATGTACGATGAATAGTGTGCTCCGAAACGCACGTGCGTGCGTGCTCCAGCATTGTGCTCTTTCGGCAGAGATGCCACAGATTACCATCTATCCTACTTTACAGAGCAGTAAAGCTTCGTGGACGTCCAACCATTTAGCGTCCAGTGGTAGTTTCACTGTCCTCCTTCCTCTTTCCGTTGATGCTCACGGCAATAGCAAGTGAACGTTCGACCAGCTTCGTCGTTTTCGAGTTACTCGCTCACGGGCTTTGCGTCATAGTCGCTTATCTCAATGGATTACCCCATTTGCAGCCCATATCTTCGCTAGGGTAATCCCCCATCAAGCTCTGCTGCACTTACATACCTTTTTTCATGGTGCGTCACGTGGCCGCAATGCCGCCAGGCGGCATCCAACCTCCGGTGGGCGGTAGTCATAATCTTTTGGCTAATCAGTGTATATTGCTGATGACTAAAGACTCTGTTATGTTTATCTCCTGCGTTTATTAAATTTATGTCAAAACGCTACGAACTTATGCACCAAGTCGATAGTTTGACTGGGGATACATTTACAACAAATAGAACAGGCATAAAGGAAGACAAACATCTAAAACTGAAACTGACAAAGTGCAAAACTGTAGGAGCATGAGTGATCACTGTGAAAACAGAGGCCAGCTATATGAACATTAGAGACATAATTGGAGAAAAGATTAGCATCTGAATGAATATTGACATGTCAGATGGCACGCAAGTACTAAACAAAGATAAGAAAACTGACAAACCGAAGAAATATGTGAAAGGTTTATACACTCCTGGAAATGGAAAAAAGAACACATTGACACCGGTGTGTCAGACCCACCATACTTGCTCCGGACACTGCGAGAGGGCTGTACAAGCAATGATCACACGCACGGCACAGCGGACACACCAGGAACCGCGGTGTTGGCCGTCGAATGGCGCTAGCTGCGCAGCATTTGTGCACCGCCGCCGTCAGTGTCAGCCAGTTTGCCGTGGCATACGGAGCTCCATCGCAGTCTTTAACACTGGTAGCATGCCGCGACAGCGTGGACGTGAACCGTATGTGCAGTTGACGGACTTTGAGCGAGGGCGTATAGTGGGCATGCGGGAGGCCGGGTGGACGTACCGCCGAATTGCTCAACACGTGGGGCGTGAGGTCTCCACAGTACATCGATGTTGTCGCCAGTGGTCGGCGGAAGGTGCACGTGCCCGTCGACCTGGGACCGGACCGCAGCGACGCACGGATGCACGCCAAGACCGTAGGATCCTACGCAGTGCCGTAGGGGACCGCACCGCCACTTCCCAGCAAATTAGGGACACTGTTGCTCCTGGGGTATCGGCGAGGACCATTCGCAACCGTCTCCATGAAGCTGGGCTATGGTCCCGCACACCGTTAGGCCGTCTTCCGCTCACGCCCCAACATCGTGCAGCCCGCCTCCAGTGGTGTCGCGACAGGCGTGAATGGAGGGACGAATGGAGACGTGTCGTCTTCAACGATGAGAGTCGCTTCTGCCTTGGTGCCAATGATGGTCGTATGCGTGTTTGGCGCCGTGCAGGTGAGCGCCACAATCAGGACTGCATACGACCGAGGCACACAGAGCCAACACCCGGCATCATGGTGTGGGGAGCGATCTCCTACACTGGCCGTACACCACTGGTGATCGTCGAGGGGACACTGAATAGTGCACGGTACATCCAAACCGTCATCGAACCCATCGTTCTACCATTCCTAGACCGGCAAGGGAACTTGCTGTTCCGCCGGCCGAAGTGGCCGTGCGGTTAAAGGCGCTGCAGTCTGGAACCGCAAGACCGCTACGGTCGCAGGTTCGAATCCTGCCTCGGGCATGGATGTTTGTGATGTCCTTAGGTTAGTTCGGTTTAACTAGTTCTAAGTTCTAGGGGACTAATGACCTATGCAGTTGAGTCCCTAGTGCTCAGAGCCAACTTGCTATTCCAACAGGACAATGCACGTCCGCATGTATCCCGTGCCACCCAACGTGCTCTAGAAGGTGTAAGTCAACTACCCTGGCCAGCAACATCTCCGGATCTGTCCCCCATTGAGCATGTTTGGGACTGGATGAAGCGTCGTCTCACGCGGTCTGCACGTCCAGCACGAACGCTGGTCCAACTGAGGCGCCAGGTGGAAATGGCATGGCAAGCCGTTCCACAGGACTACATCCAGCATCTCTACGATCGTCTCCATGGGAGAATAGCAGCCTGCATTGCTGCGAAAGGTGGATATACACTGTACTAGTGCCGACATTGTGCATGCTCTGTTGCCTGTGTCTATGTGCCTGTGGTTCTGTCAGTGTGATCATGTGATGTATCTGACCCCAGGAATGTGTCAATAAAGTTTCCCCTTCCTGGGACAATGAATTCACGGTGTTCTTATTTCAATTTCCAGGAGTGGTTCAGGAGAGTGGAGTAGAAGACAACATTATAGAAAGCGAAAAATGAAGTAGATGATCTTATGTTGGGAAAAACGATAATGCGATAAGAATTTGATGGAGCACTGACAGAAGTAAGACGAAACAATAGCACCTACAGCAGACAATATTCCCTCAGACTTAGATCCTAGGCAGAGTAAGCAATGGTAAAACTATTTCTTCTGGAGTGAAATATATGAGAAAGCAAAGCACGCTATGTCTTCTCGAAGAATGTGGTGATTCTAACTCAAATTCTGCCTAAGGGGAATTGAAGTTCAGAGAGAACAAAAAACTTTGCGGTTTGTCAATGACGTTCTAATTCTGTCGGAAACAGCGAAAGGCATGGAAAAGTCAGCTAAACAGAATGTGTAGCCTCTTGAAAAGCTGTTACAAAATGAACTTCCACTAACGTCAAATCATGGCAATGGAATGTGGGCGAAGTAAATCAGGCGGCGTTGACGAAATCAGATTAGGAAATGAGACAATAAAAGCAAAGGTAAGTTTTATTATTACGGTAGCAAAATAACCGACGACTGACGAAGTAGACGGCGTATCAAATGTAAACTGACAATAGCAAAATGGCGTTTCTGAAAACGAGAAACTATTTAACGTAGTATATAAATTTAAGAATTAAGAAGTCTTTTTTTGTCTGGAAGTACTTGTCTTGAGTGTAACCCTGCACGGGAGTGAAACGTAGTCTATCAACATTTCAGACAAGCTGAGAACAGAAGTTTTTGAAATGTGGTGGTACGTAAGAATGCTGAAGATCAAATGAATAGATCGAGTGACTGAGGGGACACTGAATCGAACTGGAGAAAAAAAGAAGGAATTGGACTGATAAAACACATCCTGAGACATCAAGGTACAGTGAATTTGGTAATAGAGCGAACAGTGCGCGCGCGCGCGTGTGTGTGTGTGTGTGTGTGTGTGTGTGTGTGTGTGTGTGTGTGTGTGTGTGTGTGTGTGTGCGTGTGTGCGTGAGGGGGGCGGGGGCGGCTGCATTGTAGAGAAAGACCAAGGTTTGGCTACAATAGGCAAGTACAACTGGACGTAAGCTGCTGTACTTACGCAGCGATGAAGAGACTTGCGTAGGGAAGACTAGCGTTGAGAGCTGCATCAACTGTTTTCGGGATGAAGACCACAATAACACGGCATTGGGCAATGAAAATTGTTTAATGTCCTCTCACAATTTATGTACGTACCTCACATTTCACAGCCATTGCAAATTTCTCACATTATGACGACTGCGAAATGCCGCGTTTCATATTCATCATCATCAGTTTTCTGCGATATTAACAGGTCCTTTGCCTCTCCATTTTCTGCTTCCTTCTTAAGGCTGATGTATGTTGTACCGTCTATCACGTCATCCAGTATCTGAAATCTCTTCCTTCCTCGCTTCATTTTCCCCTCTACATAACCCTCTAAAGCTGTTTTTATCAGTCCGTCATTCTTTCTTAATATATGCCCAATCCAATTTCTTTTTCTTCTTTTTATTACATCTAGCAACTGGCTTTTCTCTCCCACTCTTCTCAGTACCTCTTCATTTTTACTCTGTCCATCCAACTTATTCTTTCCATCCTTTCTCTGTCTTTCTTCCTCAAAGTTCGTGTTTCAGCGCGATACAGAAAAACAGTCCATACTTTCTTAAGAAATGCCTCTTTTGCCATTGCTATCCTTGTTTTAATTTCTGTGCTGCACTTCCAGTCGGTCTCTCTCCTGCTTCCAAGATACTTATAATTTTGCACCTGTTCTAATATTTCTCCATTCAGCATTTCATACTAGTGTTTCTTCTTAATTTACCGTCTTTCGAGACGTGCCCATACAGCCACCTCAACAGTGGAATGTCTGTTATGATGATACGAACGTGAGGACAGCACAACATCCAGTTTCCGAGCGGAGAAAATCACCGATACGGCCGGAAACCGAACCCAGGCCCCTTCGGTTAACAATCTGCCGCGCTGACCGCACAGCTACTGAGGCCGGCTTTCATATTAATTACTTTCATCCTTCGCTTCTCCACCTTATAAAATGCAGAGTCGATTGTCGTCCTCAGATACGCTAGCTTGCCATCCAACAGATGAAGACGAGGAAATTCAACATACATTGTGTTAAGCAAGAGCGTGGACGGCATCACACACAGATGGTAAAAGATATAGCATTACTTCTTTCATAGCCCAGTAGAGAGAACCTTTGTCCTTCAAGCAAAGCCCATACAGTATTAGTTTACTTTGAATTCTTGATTGAGATTTGCACGTGTTACCAACAATTTAAATGCACAGAAGATGTTACAAACTTGTTATATATGCTTGATGCCGACAGCCAAACGTTGGTTCATCGATAAAATGGAAGATTGGGTACTGCAGGAGGGCAATGATCCGAAGCATTGCAGCAGGCCTTCCAGCGACTGGAAAAAAAAGAAAGGTGTGCAGGTACTGTATTGGCCCTCACAGTCGCCCGACGCTAATCCTATTGAAAATCAATGGTCTTATATCAAAAAGAAGTTGCAAGGAAAAAAGTTCATCACTTTGAAACAGCTGCAGATGCAAATTTGATCCATTTGAAAGTCTCTTCCACGTAAATACGCGGAAAACTTGGTTTGTAGCATGCCTCGGACATGCCAAGCAGTTATCGGCGCTGCGGGTGACTGGGCGTATTATTAACTGTAATTGAATTTTTATTTTGATCACATAAAATCCATTTGTATGTTTTAGTGTGTTGTCAATTACATTTTCCCACCGATTAATCCGACAGACAATCTTATTATTTCACCGACTGTATATGGAGACACTTCAGTCTGCACTTACCTATACACGATAGCAGGTGTTGTGGTCCGTTAGTGTACAGAGATGCAGAAAAATAAGAAGGGACAGAGTAGTTATGAACAGAAATAAAATTAACCGTTGTTCTTAATAAATTTAAGTTCGGAGATTAAATTTCTCTCGAGACTAAAATAACGAATCACTGCGTGATGTAAAATTTTCCGGTGGCTGCGCAGATAGTTGTTTGAACAGGAACCCACGTACGGAGACGTGCCGTTTCCGTGATACGATGACGCAGTGTCCACTCTCCCGCGTCTGCAGAGAGAACGCTGTTGTTTTAGCGTAATGGCTCCCAACCTTTCTGAAAGAGATAAAATGTAAACCAATACCACAACAACGCTTAACATCTAACTACATTTTAGACAAAAACATTTGGCGCACTTGCCAGTACAATCACAAAGACAAAAACAAAAAATGTTTACTCAACATTCAGTGAACCAATACACCTCACGAGTTTCTGCACGTATTCTTTTAAAAAAGAAATAGTGAGCCAATGGGATGGTTGGTACTTCTTTTTTATATTCCGTTTGGCGTCGGGTATTGTAACTCGTGCTTCAAGATCATTTCGTTCCTCGCTTTTGTTTCCTTTGCTACCACAGTGGGAAATATATTTTCGCACCACCAAATCGTAGAATCTGTAGTCTTAAGGCTTTTTCTCTTTCATCAAAGTCTATTTTCAGTTTGTCGCCCCTACAGAGTCCAAGTAAACTGTACTTCGGATCGAAATTAGTCATAGAATATTCCTTTGTTGAGTGAAAACAGACTTACAACCGGAGCATTTACCTGTCGACTTTACAAGTCACGGAAACAGTTGCACGAACAATGTATTACTGATATGTACTATACTTGGTGTGTCAAGAGAAGAGGTACATGCTTTGCGGGGTGACAGTATTAGTGATTCTGAACAAAAAACTTCATATCGACGTATGCCCTATTCCGAATGGTTTCCGAGATAGAACAGATTTAATATCACTTTTGTAAGTTTTTCCCGAATAACTCAAAAACCGTACCCTCCAGCGAAAACGTGTCGCAGTACAAAATTAAACTATATTAAATTTCCTACAAAAAAGATCCTATTCAAATGGTTCAAATGGTTCTGAGCACTATGGGACTCAACTGCTGTGGTCATAAGTCCCCTAGAACTTAGAACTACTTAAACCTAACTAACCTAAGGACAGCACACAACACCCAGCCATCACGAAGCAGAGAAAATCCCTGACCCCGCCGGGAATCGAACCCGGGAACCCGGGCGTGGGAAGCGAGAACGCTACCGCACGACCACGAGATGCGGGCAAAGATCCTATTCATTTTTTTCTCTAGCACTACTGGTTTGTGAGAAGAGAGCACGAGAATGTTGAAAAACTCGCTCTCGACGTGCATGGTGGTGGTGGTGGTGGTGGTGGTGGTGGTGATTGGTTTGTGGGGCGCACAATTGCGCGGTCATCAGCGCTCGTACAATGTCACAATTTTTACACAGTCCATTTTCTTTTCACAATCAAATCTCGCCACTCTCACAAATGATGCTTATAATGATGACGAAATGATGAGGACAACACAAACATCCAGTCCCGGGGCAGAGAAAATCCCCCAACCCCGCCGGGAATCAATCCCGGGACCCCGTGATCCAGAGGCGGAAACGCTAGCCTCTAGACCACGAGCTGCGGACCTCGACGTGCATGCGCTGTAGCTTACGTAGTTTTTGCAGGCCAATTTGAGGTAGTTCCCCGACTTGATAGCCCACAAGTGTCCCGCACCAAATTGTTCATCCCAACCTGCTACCTCAATATGGCCTACAAAAACTACGTAAGCTACAGCGCATGCGCGTCGAGCGACGTTTTCAACATTCTCGTGCTTTCTTCGCACAAACCTTTAGTTCCAGAGAAAAAAATTAATAGTACCTTTTTTGTAGGAAACTTAATATAGTTTAATTTTGCACTGCTACACGTTTTTGCTGGAGAGTGCGGTTTTCGCGGTATTCAAGAAAAACGAACAAATGTGATATTAAATGTGTTCTATCTCGGAAACCATTCGGAATAGGGCGTACGTCCATATGAAGTTTTTTGTTCAGAATCACTAATACTATCACCCCTCACAGCATGTACCTTTGCTCCTGACTTATCCTGTGAGTACTGGATGGACCGCAAAAGGAATAAAAGACTGCAACGGTAGCGGGTAGAAAATATTCAGGAGTAGCGCAGATGCTTATCGTTGTGATTGCAGTGTATGGAAAAGTCCAGACCTGTGCTTGTCAAACGGTTGACGACGTATTATTAATACATATTTTTACCCTTAAGACAGTGTTTGAATTAAAACGTTATATGATTATTCATTGTTTTTTCTTTATTCGTCTTTCTCTCTTCCCAAAATGTCTCCATTCTTTGACTGTCTTCCTGTTTCCTTTTTCTGTAAACATATTCCCAGTTTTGTTCCTTTCTTTCACTTTAAATTTCGTGTTCATAATTTTGTTTCTGAATTTCCCTCTTTCATTTATCGTTTCCCTATTGATTCCTGCTTGTTGTACGTCTTCTATTTCTTAAATCCACTTGGTTTTTTGATTGACCTGTTTACTGGATCACAAAACTTCGTTGTGAGTCTGTTGTTGTTCATTCTATGTAGGTTTTTACAGAATGTTGGTCGACGTTTTCTGATCATGTCTGCGAGTCTGTCTGTGTGTGTGAATATTTCTTTGGCTGGCCTCTTCATCCATGTACCATCTCTGTGCACTGCTGCATAAATTTTTCTGAGGATTTTACGTCCCATTTGTCCTGTCTCTATGATACCTCATGCTCCGATTGTTGTCGTTTCTGATGTGTAGAATGCTCCTGGCAGCAAAATTACATTGTGTTGTCTCAATTTAGTCTGCCTCCATACGTTCCTTTCATTGTAGTGAGTCCATGTGAGTTTGCACGCTTTCTGGAGTTGTTCTGTTCGTTCTAGGTTAGATACTTTTTTTGAGCCTCCTATTTGTATATATTCTCCTAGATACTTTAATTTTTCCACTCTGTTAACACTTCCGTATTGTGTGTTGTTCTTTCTCAAATGATATCTGTAGACCTCTTTCGCCACAGACATCATGGAAGTAATCTAGGGCTTCTTGTCTATTGTTGCAGAGTACTGCCAGGTCATCTGCAGATAACAACATTTTATGATTTTCTTGTTTGGAGGTACTCTTTCTAACTGAATCCATTTTACCTTTTCTTTCCATCGTTTGATAATTTTCTCCAAGGCCATGTTAAGTAAAAACGGTGAGAGACCGTCTCCTCGTCAGGCCCCAGTATGTATCTCTGAGGTTTCTCCCATAAATTTTATTTTAGATGTAGTGTCTTTGGATATCTGTCGTATGAGTGACTCGTTTTTCTGTCTAGTCCACATACGCTTAATATGTCAAAGAGAATCTGCCTGCCTATGGACTCGTAAGCCTTCTTAAATTGCACAAAAGTGACTATAGTGTTGTTCACCGTCTGACCTTCAGGAGTGTTCATCGGTTCCATTCCGCGCAATACAGGATATTCTTTTTATGAAGCATGCTTGGTATTCACCTATCTTTGTATCAGCTTGTGGTTCTAGTCTATTGAATGACGCCTTGGAGAGAATTTGGTAAGTGACCGGGAATGATGAGATACCTCTGTAACTACTGGGCCTGTTTCTCGCCCTTTTCGTAAAGAGGGTAGTGGGTGAAACAACCAGTTTTTCAGTTCCTGGGGAAACTTCTCTGTAATCCATATTTATGTGATAATTTTATGAATTTTCTTTGTAATGTTTTGGTCCTTGAGTTTCCAGATCTCAGCCATAGTGCCATCTCCTGTTGGGGCTCCGTCTTTTAGTTGTTTCATATCTCTAACTCTGTGGTTGTCAGCGGTTTCCAAGCTGGATTTGGTAGCGTTTTCCTAAATTGTAATTTTTCTTTAGGACTCTTGCGGTTGAGTTTTTTAGTTTGCTTTTGTCGTATGGAATTTTCACTCTTCTAATATCTTTCAAGGATTGTTTATGTATTTCGTGGAAACACTGCCATTTCGTGTTCTTTTGTTACTGCTAAATTTTTCCGTGTCTGGATTCTTCGTTCAATGACCTGATCACAAACTGCGTTCCACCATCTACGTCTGAGTTTTCTGGGACTTTCACCCCAAGACATTGCTTTCTAAACTGTATTCGCGAGTCTGGCCTTTGAGTAATGTCATCAATGATTTTGTATTTGTTTATCTTCAAGCAACCTTAGTCCAGTTTTCTTGGAATCGAACTAATCTTTACTAGTAACAAGTGATGGTGCACTCTGAGAATCCTTTACGTGTTCTCACGTTCATAATTTATCTCGTATTTTTGTTTGTTACGGCTGGGTGATCTATTTGAAACTCTCCCCATATGCTTTTGGGCGTTTTCCATGGCGTAATAAATATTACTATAAACTAAACTCGGCGATCAGGATCAGAGAACAGCGCGATGCACACCGGCCGCCGTGTCGTCCTCTGCCTTACGGCGTCATTCAGATGCGGCATGGAAGGGCATGGGATAGCACACCGCTCTCCAGAGTTTGGCGTCGTTACTTTTTATTCAAGCAGCTCCTCAACTGGCATCACGAGGCGTTCCAGTCCTCCAGACAAGGAAAAATCCCTAACAGTACCGGGAAATTGAACCAGGACCTCCGCACAGCAGTCAGACGCGCTACGGAGGCAGACAATTAACATTATGCTCTTACTAATACTAATAATGAAGATTATCTTTAGGAACAAAGTGGTGACTAAAACATAACCGAACTCTGTTATATCCTAGCAGTCACTGAAATTGTGGAACGGTAAGTGACCGTCGGTGCAGGAGAAGACACCGAGTGAACCCTTGTATATTTTGCGTCTACCTTGGCAATGTACACGTTAAACACATTATTAAGTTGGTTACAAATGTAAATACGTATACTTCTAGCGAGCAGCTCTAGTGTATACCGCGCAAACTAGCAAAAGCAGCCGACAGCATGGGAGCTGGCGGGCAGTAACAAGATAATGGCACGTGACTTCAAAATGGCAGCAGGGAACGGCGTCATTTTATACACACTACGCTACACGCAAAGGTCAAAGCCATGCTAATATCACAGCTGCTGCGGTCCTGCCCTGGAGCAGCGTGCTGTCACTCTTCTCCCCACGAGAGACGTGTGCAGCAGCTTTAAGCTGAGAATACTCATCAGGGGCTGTACAAGCAATTGCGGCAGACCTACGTCAACACAGGACCCGACGCTTCTACACACATGCAGTGTGAACATAAGGGGGACTGAAAGGGCGGTGGAGAAGATACAGACTCTAGAAGCGATTAGAGCGTATCCCGGCTTTCATGTAGATAGAGTAACAGTACACTGACTGTGCACCGGTTGGAGAGCGGATAAATATCTAGGCAGTTATCTTTAACACTACAATTGCAACCAGTATTCACTGGAACCTGCATACTGTAGTAAAGCCTCGGTCTCCCACCACAACTTCTATCATTCACACCTCCCTCTATTACCAACTGACTACTTGTTGATGCCTCAGGATGTATACTATCAACCGACCCCTTTTTTTACTCAATTGTGCCATAATACTTGTTTCCTCGTCAATTTTATTCAGTAACTCATCATTAATTATACATTCTGCTAATATACTCGTCAGCATTCTTCTGCAGCGCCACTTCTGAAACGCTGTTTCTGTATCTTAACGTTTCGTTACCATTTAAGGCTATACTCCAAATACTCATAGCACGCATTTCCTAACACACAAATTTACGTAAATTGGATGTTAAAATAATAATTTTTTTCGGAACGCTTTTTTTCTATTGCCAGAGTACATTTTATCTCCTCTCTAGGTCGGTTATATTCACTTACCTTGCTTCCCAAACTGTAAAATTCATCTAATACTTTCAGTCTTGACATTTCTGCAATCACTGTTTTATATTGTCTCGCGTGTTCCCACATTTCTCCAGAACCCAAACTAATCTTCCTGGAGGTCGGCTTGTAATAGACTTCCCACTAGCGATCATTAACCCATACGGCCCCATGATCTACCACAGAGACTGACAGGAAAGTGATATTTGCGTTATCTGATTTTTTTACCATTTTGGCCTATTCTTTAAAAATGCTGTTCATGCATGATGGCACTACTGCTCATTTGTACGTACGTAACAGTGTTATGTCACCTCGAAAACCCCTGTCCCTCAAAACAGATTTGACTGGAAGGCCCTTCAGTCTGGTCACCTCCAGCGCAACAGGGTATTCAGCTTTATTTTACTTCTTTTTTACGGGACTGTCTGAAACGCCTCATTTGTGGGAGAGACATTTGTGACGGCAACGACATGTGACTGAGAATAAAACACGCGTGGAACACTAAGCGATGGGACACCGACATCATCATGTACCGTGATCAGCGATCCTTTCTCCGTCATTTTGAATAATAGTTATAAGACACCAATGTAGCATGTCTAATATTACACAGTGCCTAACTAAAAAAGTGAAGCTCCCAGAAGGGGAGGAGGAAATTACAAGAAACTACACAGGGTGAGAGGATCTGTTATGTTACTGCAGTGACTACAAAGTCGAGTCAAATATACAAAGAACTTGGCAGTATGATCTCACATCACTATGATATTACACACCCTCTAACCTGCATACAAGCAATGATTCGGTCGAGAGCGGTGCCATAAAGCCATTTTATTTTCTCCTGAGGCAAGCTGGCCCATAACTGTTGTAACTGGTCCTTGACATCCGGGAGTAGCATTGCAGTGCCGGTACGACTGCACGCAAACATCGGGCGACGTCACACACTCGGTGAGTACCCCTTCAAAAATATCTTGAAATCATCATCGATAAGTACTTCCGGCGTCATGTTACACGAATGACCGACTTGGTGTCCTCACCCCCTCTTCACAGGGGAACTGATCAAGGTCACGCAGGGGAACAACCCCTCCCACAAGCCCTAGGCAATTGTGTCATGTGACATAAAAATGGCGGTAACGCCCACTCAGCCAATGGGAACACAATAAAATAGCGGTGGAACCAATGAACCAATAGGAAACAAGCTCCCCCTCCTCCATCACTCCATCTTCTACATCCATACTCCGCAAGCCACCTGACGGTGTGTGGTGGAGGGTACCTTGAGTACCTCTATCGGTTCTCCCTTCTATTCCAGTCTCGTATTGTTCGTGGAAAGAAGGATTGTCGGTATGCTTCTGTGTGGGCACTAATCTCTCTGATTTTATCCTCATGGTCTCTTCGCGAGATATACGTAGGAGGGAGCAATATACTGCTTGAATCTTCGGTGAAGGTATGTTCTCGAAACTTTAACAAAAGCCCGTACCGAGCTACTGAGCGTCTCTCCTGCAGTCTTCCACTGGAGTTTATCTATCATCTCCGTAACGCTTTCAAGATTACTAAATGATCCTGTAACGAAGCGCGCTGCTCTCCGTTGGATCTTCTCTATCTCTTCTATCACGCTTTATAACGGGGACACATGAGTGGGTATGTGTCAGTCCGGATTTGACCAGCATAGGGAGAGGCTGCGGGTTGTGTCAATTTGTCAATGACAAATTACATAAAGTTTTTCTTAATATCAGTTTTAGTATTATGTAACTCGAGACTTCAACAGAGACCACACCATGACTGCTATGAAAGTATGAGAGGCGTTCAATAAGTAATGTAACATTTTTCTCTGAAAGTAGGTTGGTTTTATTCAGGATTCCAGTAAAGTATATGATCCTCACTGTTCTGGCTACAAAATCCAATTTTTCAGCATAATCCCCTTTCGGTGCGACGGCGTTACGCCACCTTACTGGGAGGGCCCGAATGCCAGCGAGGTACCACTCTACTGGTCGCCGTCGGAGGACCGTCCTGCTGCATCAACAACCTCTCCATTGCAAATGTACTGCTTTCCGCAGAGTGTATCCTTCATTGTGCCAAGCAGACGGAAGTCACAAGGTGCGAGATCCGGGCTGTAGGATGAATGAGAAAGAACAGTCCCATGACGTTTTGTGAGCGGCCTTGCATTGTCATGGAAAAGGGTATGTTCGTTCGCATTTCTGGGGCGATTAACGGGCTGAAGTAGTTTCTTCAATTTTCTGAGGGCAGCATAAAACACTTCATTGATGATTACTGCACCTTGAGGGAGGACATCAAACAGAATAACTCCTTCAGAGTCCGAGAAGCCCGTCGCCATGACCTCAGTGTTACTGCATTTCCCGGGGCCCAAAATAATCTTATCCATATATAAAAACTGAAGTCATCTGCTAGCGCCCGTCTGTATAGACCTATGCAGGTTAATATCAGGAACTGCTGAAGGGATTTTGATCTGGTTCTGACTAATAGATACAGTGATTCATGAGGAAGGTTTTTGTATATATTTTTTAAATATTTCGTACAAATTGTTTGAATTATGGTGAACTGAAGTTAAGTCGTGATAAAGATGTCAGAGCCACTTGTCAAACAGCCGCCGTAACTCTAGACAGCAGCAGTGACGGAAAAGAACAGCAGTTACCAGTTACTCTCTGTCAGGCACTTACGTGTGATTTGCGGAGTATCCATGTAGATGTAGATGCAGTTTAGCATCTGGTGTGGTGTAGTGGTCGGGTACAACCCGATCAAGATTATGCGCATCCCAGCTCAACTCCACCGATTATAACGAATTTCTGTGTGGTCGGTAGGCCTCGTTAATCAAATATAAAATCTATGTCTCACGATGCTCTGGCGCAACACGATCAAAAAAAGGTTGTGTTATCAATTCCCGCCTGATTCCCTTTTTTCCGCTCTGCCTTTTAACCCAAAATTCACTTCTCAGTGATGTGGAGATTCGCCAGAGACGAAACATGGTTGAGATTTCTCATTACACGTAGCTCCCCTTTTCCCGACTGGATAACTGAATAGAGCCATGCAAGTCGCTTAAGTGACATACATTTGATGGCAATTGTTTCAGAACAAATGCACAACTAAACGATGCGGGAGTCCAAATCCTGTGGATTCCAGTTATTTATGCATAGAGATAGTGAAGGGAGATGAAAATTTAATAGTCATGGGTGACTGGAATTCAATAGTAGGAAAAGGGAGAGAAGGAAACGTAGTACGTGAATATGGAGTGGGGGTAAGAAATGAAAGAGGAAGCCGCCTGGTACAATTTTGCACAGAGCATAACTTAATCATAGCTAACACTTGGTTCAAGAATCATAAAAGGAGGTTGTATACATGGAAGAAGCCTGGAGATACTAACAGGTTTCAGACAGATTATATAATGGTAAGACAGAGATTTAGGAACCAGGTTTTAAACTGTAAGACATTTCCGGGTGCAGATGTGGACTCTGACCACAATCTATTGGTTATGAACTGTAGATTGAAACTGAAGAAACTGCAAAAAGGTGGGAATTTGAGGAGATGGGACCTGGATAAACTGAAAGAACCAGAGGTTGTAGAGAGTTTCAGGAAGAGCATAAAGGAACAATTGACAAGAATGGGGGAAAGAAATACAGTAGAAGAAGAATGGGTAGCTTTGAAGTGGTGAAGGCAGCAGACGATCTAGTAGGTAAAAAGACGAGGGCTAGTAGAAATCCTTGGGTGACAGAAGAAATACTGAATTTAATTGATGAAAGGAGAAAATATAAAAATGCAGTAAATGAAGCAGGCAAAAAGGAATATAAACGTCTCAAAAATGAGATCGACAGGAAGTGCAAAATGGCTAAGCAGGGATGGCTACAGGACAAATGTAAGGATGTAGAGGCTTATCTCACTAGGGGTTAGTTAGATACTGCCTACAGGAAAATTAAAGAGATCTTTGGAGAAATGATAACCACTTGTATGAATATCAAGGGCTCAGATGGAAACCCAGTTCTAAGCAAAGAAGGGAAAGCAGAAAGGTGGAAGGAGTATATAGAGGGACTATACAAGGGCGATGTTCTTGAGGACAATATTATGGAAATGGAAGAGGATGTAGATGAAGATGAAATGGGAGATACGATACTGCGTGAAGAGTTTGATAGAGCACTGAAAGACCTGAGTCGAAACAAGGCCCCGGGAGTAGACGACATTCCATTAGAACTACTGACAGCCTTGGGAGAGCCAGTCCTGACAAAACTCTACCATCTGGTGAGCAAGATGTATGAGACAGGCGAAATACCCTCAGACTTCAAGAAGAATATAATAATTCCGATCCCAAAGAAAGCCGGTGCTGACAGATGTGAAAATTACCGAACAATCAGTTTAATAAGTCACGGCTGCAAAATACTAATGCCAATTCTGTACAGACGAATGGAAAAAGTGGTAGAAGCCGACCTTGGGGAAGATCAGTTTGGATTCCGTAAAAATATGGGCACACGTGAGGCAATACTGACCCTACGACTTATCTTAGAAACTAGATTAAGAAAAGGCAAACCTACGTTTCTAGCATTTGTAGACTTGGAGAAAGCTTTTGACAATGTTGACTGGAATACTCTCTTTCAAATTCTGACGGTGGCAGGGGTAACATACAGGGAGCGAAAGGCTATTTACAATTTGTACAGAAACCAGATGGCAGTTATAAGAGTCGAGGGACATGAAAGTGAAGCAGTGGTTGGGAAGGGAGTGAGACAGGGTTGTAGCCTATCCCCGATGTTATTCAATCTGTATAATGAGCAAGCAATAAAGGAAACAAAAGAAAAATTCGGAGTAGGTATTAAAATCCATGGAGAAGAAATAAAAACTTTGAGGTTCGCCGATGACATTGTAATTCTGTCACAGACAGCAAAAGACTTGGAAGAGCAGTTGAACGGAATGGACAGTGTCTTCAAGGGAGGATATAAGATGAACGTCAACAAAAGCAAATCGAGGATAATGGAATGTAGTCGAATTAAGTCGGGCCATGCTGAGGGAATTAGATTTGGAAATGAGACACTTAAAGTAGTAAATGGGTTTTGCTATTTGGGGAGCAAAGTAACTGATGATGGTCGAAGTAGAGAGGATATAAAATGTAGACTGCCAATGGCAAGAAAAGCGTTTCTGAAGAAGAGAAATTTGTTATCATCGAGTATAGATTTAAGTGTCAGGAAGTCGTTTCTCAAAGTATTTGTATGGAGTGTAGCCATGTATGGAAGTGAAACGTGGACGACAAATAGTTTAGACAAGAAGAGAATAGAAACTTTCGAAATGTGGTGCTACAGAAGAATGCTGAAGATTAGATGGGTAGATCACGTAACTAATGAGGAAGTATTGAATAGGATTGGGGAGAAGAGGAGTATGTGGCACAACTTGACAAGGAGGGATCGGTTTGTAGGACATGTATTGAGGCATCAAGGGATCACCAATTTAGCATTGGAGGGCAGCGTGGAGGGTAAAAATCGTAGAGGGAGACCAAGAGATGAATACACTAAACAGATTCAGAAGGATGTAGGCTGCAGTACGTATTGGGAGATGAAGAAGCTTGCACAGGATGGAGTAGCATGGAGAGCTGCATCAAACCAGTCTCAGGAGTGAAGACCACAACAACAACAACATGCATAGAGTAATATGCGGCATGGGATGCAACTTTACTTCGTTTATATAAAGTTTTGCAGCGGAGCAAGCTTTCTTCTTTCCTTGTGTCAAACATGGATGTCGACACATTTATCTGCGCGGTGGGGGGAAAGAAATTATGTGTTCGGACACTTTCAAATGGTTAAAATGGCTCTGAGCACTATGGGACATCTGAGGTCATCAGTCCCCTAGAACTTAGAACTACTTAAACGTAACTAACCTAAGGACATCACACACATCCATGCCCGAGGCAGTATTCGAACCCGCGACCGTAGCGGTCGCGCGGTTCCGGACTGTAGCGCCTAGAACCGCTTGGCCACTCCGGCCGGCTCGGACACTTTCAAATTATACACAAGACTGGCGAACGAATCTCTGCTACCGAGAGATATGTTTACACATTTTAAAGATAACGAAGACATGGACAAAACTCTCTTGAATGGGAGTCAGAAATTTCTTGTGGATGAATAAACAAGATTTCAAAATACTACCATAGGTGGCCGAGGGACGCATTTCGAAAAATGCCAATTTCCACTTCCCCCACATTAGCAGTCGCAATTCGCACTCTTAATTCACTGAAAATTCTTCGAACAACGGGCAGTGAGTTACTCAACTGAAGTATCGCAATAAATATGATCAACAGCGAAAATTTAACCGTATTACAAGGCTGTCATGTGAGACTTACAAATTGAAATAATCAAATATTTTAACCAACAGATTCCCTGCAGTCATTCGAGAACAACTGCATAGCGGAACAACATGCGAATCGGAAGTATGTGGTGTTCTTTTACGCTCCAAGTGAAACGTTTTCCGAAAAATTACTTCAGCAACTTTCCTTCTTTTATGTACAGTACGTTCTTTCAGCACCGCTGGACATGACTCAACTTTCAGCTTTCCTTCAATCAAACCTAGATGTGGACACGATTCTCTGTGTAGCACTGCAAAGAAATCACGAAAAATGAGTCTCAACAATGCATCACAGTGCATAGTAAGCTTCACAAGAGGAGTACTGTAACAGTTGTAAACTTACCACGTACACCAATCTGCGCTCCCATTATAGCCGTGACATGTCACTTCAAACGCCAGTTCAATATGGAACACACAATATTCACGTCTCCAGACAACTTTCCTGGTGTACGCTGCTTAAATCGCGTAGTTATATGAAAGTGGTGATATTCTATTTCTTAACGTTGTTCTCTGAATTTCCTTCATAACTCTACGCAGTGGCACACAAGCAAAACACTCTACGCCAGTCTAGTCTGGCGGTAGATACTTAATATTACCCGTGCGAAGCTGAGTCTCCAGTCTTCTATAGGAAATTCGCGTGAATATTTAGCAACCATGATTTCTTATACTGTTGATTCGGTAATATTCGCACTTACCTGCACTTGTTTTCTTTGGAACTGGAATTATTATATTCTCCTTGAGGAGTGAGAGTATTTCGCCTGTCTTATATAGCTTGCGCACTATGTAGAATGGCTGGGCAGGCTCTGCCAGGGATTTCAATAATTCTGAGGAAATATCATCTAATTCTGGGGCCTTGTTTCGACCAAAGGTCTCTCAAATTCTTTTCGCTGTATCGTATTATCTTCCGTTTCCATAAAGTCGTCTTTAAGTTCATTTCCGTTGTATAGCTCTTCTTAAAAAAGACTTAAATCGAAACAAGGAACTGTGAGCAGACAGCATTCTGTTAGAGCTATTGATAGCCTCGGGACGGGCAGCCGTGACAAAACTCTTCCATCTGCCGTCTGGTGAGCAAGATGTATGAGACAGGCGAAATACCCCTCATACTTCAAGAAGAATATAATTCCAATTCCAAAGAAAGCAGGTGCTGACAGATCTGAAAATTACCGAACTATCAGTTTAATAAGTCACGGTTGCAAAATACGTACACGAATCAACAAAAGCAAGACGAGGAAAATCGAATGTAGTCGAATTAAACCAGGTGATGCTGAGGGAATTAGATTAGGTTCAAAATGGTTCAAATGGCTCTGAGCACTATGGGACTCAACTGCTGTGGTTATCAGTCCCCTAGAACTTAGAACTACTTAAACCTAACTAACCTAAGAACATCACACACATCCATGCCCGAGGCAGGATTCGAACCTGCGACCGTAGCAGTCGCACGGTTCCGGACTGCGCGCCTAGAACCGCGAGACCACCGCGGCCGGCAATTAGATTAGGTTATGAGACATAAATAACTGATAATGGTCGAAGGAGGGAAGATATCAAATTTAGACTGGCATCGGCAAGAAAAGCGTTTCGGAACAGAAGAGAAATTTGTTAACATCGAGTATAGATTTAGGTGTCAGGAAGTCGTTCCTGAAAGTATTTGTATGGAGTGTAGCCATGTATGGAAGTGAGACATGGACGATTACTAGTTTGGACAAGAAGAGAATAGAAGCTTTCGAAAATTGGTGCTACAGAAGAATGCTGAAGATAAGGTGGGTAGATCACGTAACTAATGAGGAGGTATTGAATAGGATTGGGGAGACGAGAAGTTTGTGGCACAACTTGACTAGAAGAAGGGATCGGTTGGTAGGACATGTTTTGAGGCATCAAGGCATCACAAATTTAGCATTGGAGGGCAGCGTGGAGGGTAAAAATCGTAGAGGGAGACCAAGAGATGAATACACTAAGCAGATTCAGAAGGATGTAGGTTACAGTAGGTACTGGGAGATGAAGAAGCTTGCACAGGATAGAGTAGCATGGAGAGCTGCATCAAACCAGTCTCAGGACTGAAGACCACAACAACAAACAACAACAAGCCGACCTGATTAGAATATACGATAGCAAATAGTCATAAATAAAAACATTATCCGTTCAGCAGCTTATAGCGGTTTCGAGAGACCAATCCCTAACACAACAGTTAGCTTCAATGGCTATTTGAAGTGCTAGATTACGTAGTAAAAAATTTAAAAATCATATAGTATACGGATTGCGTCCAATTAAAAGCAAAACTTAGAAATGCTTTGCAGGGCCAAAAAGAAACGTAAAACTGAAGAAATTCGCGTAGGTAATAGAAACATACAAATTGCATTGTAATACCGAACAGATGATATAACAACGTACTAAAGTTAAAGATGGAAAATTAAATATATTGGTTTCAGCTGTCAGTAAAAGATATATCAAACGTATTTGTATCATAGAGTTGAAAATATATGTAAATCGAAGCACAAATACATTAAACGAGAAGTATTCAATTTGGCAGCCTGATACAGGCAACTGGGTAATCAGTGTTCAAAGCGCGATTCATTTGTTCGTAGCTGATTTCAGTAGAGACATTGGCTAGAATAGGGAGCAATATGCGGTAATTCACTGTAGGGCAGTGCAACAGTAAGCATGTCGTCCAGCTATCTGTTAATTCTGACAGCGATTGATGCACGTCAACGAAAGGCTACTTGACTGTTCCCTCGCGAACACTAGAAGAGCGGGAATTCGCTGCTGCGACCGTTCTGCCATCTACCGATCGATAGCAGCACTGGGCGTTGGCCAGTACGCTGGCGCCGCACGTGGCACCACTCGGAAGTACCAACGAAAACCGCACCCTTCCCGTTTTACTCAAAATATTAAATCATAAAACACGGAGTCAAGCGTTGCAAAGAATATGAGATGACGGTCCCGAACAGGTTAACAGATTGAAAAGGAAGAAAAAAAATCTTACATGTCACACAGATAAATGTCCACGAAGCATAAGAATGAGAATTATGTACTACGGATTTATTGAACAAGATGCAAATGCTAAACACTGCTGTCAAGGTAATGGATTAAATCTGTAGACGCTTCCTCTGAATGCTGGTACTTCAGCAGTGCAGCGGCGCACCCTGATTCGTAAGAATGGGGAGGGGGGGGGGGGAACCTTCCCAGAAAAAAAATTCTGAGATTTTATATATAGAAAGTTCAAATAGTTCTAAGCACTATGGGACCTAAGATCTGAGGTCATCAGACCCCTAACTTACAACTACTTAAATCTAGCTAACCTAAGGACATCACACACATCCCTGCCCGAGGTAGGATTCGAACCTGCGACCATAGCAGCAGCGGTGTTCCGGACTGAAGCGCCTAGAACCGCTCTTCCACAGCGGCCGGCGATTATCAAAATGCCAGAAGGAAAAGAGATTTACAGTAGTTGGTTAACGAAGTGGTCTTTCCAGTATAGTAACATTCTGTTACATCAATCAAGTCAACTCTCCTGTCTAAAATTCCGAGTGTGCGGACCAGCATTGCGCAGAGGAAACTAGCGTTAACCGATGTAGTTCAGTCTTCTAAGCGAATGCATAATCTTGTACGTATGAACAAGCGGCCCTGGTGTAGATTCTAGCTACTAAGACAATGCCAACAAACGTTTCTGTGTAAAATCAGATATCACCCCAACACTCCAAACGAGAGTTTACAGTCAAAGTACTATAAAAAAATCATACTTTTAAAAATAAAGTGAATGATAAATAATACTTAGTTGAAATGCAAAGAAATGAAAGTATCGAGTTTTTGTCGGTTTTTGCTGAACAATTTCATTGCATACGATTGATTCCGCTTTTTTCTACCAATCGTTTTATATACTGTTTGGTGCGGCCCACCGCATATCGTAAGCCGCACCCCATCTTAACTCATTTCTGCCCACGTTAACATAATGTCACCTAACAGTCTGCCACTATTTTGTCGTCTTAGCAACAATGCCTGTGTTTGGAATGCCTGATGTTGTGTGTGTGTCTCAAACAAGATTGCTCTATTATTGATATTAACGCGGGTTTCTGCGAGAGAGGTTTCTGCTTCAGTTGCTGAGAACGTTTTCCGAATAAGTTTATCTCGTGGAATAGGAAGTTAGAATTATTTTCTGTCGCAATGTGTCATACAATGTGTACACCTTTCGCTTGATTATAATGTTAAATGTGCAGCAATTTATAGGTTAGTCACAAAAATGCAGTTCATTGTTACGGCTCCTAATCCAGTTTTTGCCGGCCGCGGTGGCCGTGCGGTTCTAGGCGCTTCAGTCCGGAACCGTGGGACTGCTACGGTCGCAGGTTCGAATCCTGCCTCGGGCATGGATGTGTGTGATGTCCTTAGGTTAGTTAGGTTTAAGTAGTTCTAAGTTCTAGGGGACTGATGACCTAAGATGTTAAGTCCCATAGAGCTCAGAGCCATTTAATCCAGTTTTTAATTTCGTGTTGCACTATGTTGTGCTAGGCAAAACAGTCAATATAATTTTTCCTTCCTTTTCAGAGCCGGTTCTGTGTATGAAATCCTGGCTATTCTTGAGGAGGAGGAGAAAGACAATGCTACAGATATATTTATTAAGTCTCCTGAAGCAAATATGGAGTGCGATAAATATTTGGTGAAGAAGACACGACGGAAAGATAGATGATCTTGGACTAGTGCACCTTCAGACTGGTGCTGACGCGGGTTTTACCAACAAAAACAGGTTAGCTCGTGAATCTGAGAATGACTGCACTAATGATGATAAACCAAAGAATGTCAATTCATATGTAATAGGAAAAAAGTCGATCACAAAGCGGAGAATGGAGGACCTGCGAAGTGGTAATGATATACTTCCTGACTGTGATCACGGTCTATATAAAAGATGCCCGCCCGGTTAGCCGTGCAGTCTAACTCACTGCTTTCCGGGCGGGAAGGCGTGCCGGTCCCCGGCACGAATCCGCCTGGCGGATTAGCGTCGAGGTCCGGTGTGAAGGCCAGTCTGTAGATGGTTTTTAAGGCGGTTTTCCATCTGCCTCAGCGAATGCGGGCTGGTTCCCTTTATTCCGCCTCAGTTTCACTGTTTTGGCGATTGCTGCGCAAACACGTACGCGCACACCATAATTACTCTGCCACGTAAACATTGGGGCTACACTCGTCTGGTGTGAGACGTTCCCGGGGGCGTCACAGACATTGATGATTCACTTAAAGGAACGAAGTTATGCTGGCACTGGGACTATTCGTGAGAATCGTCTACCTAAAAAACGTCAGCTTATACTCTCTCAGACAGGACTGCTCAACCCATCGATCGCCATAACTTTATGAGTCGATCTTTCGAAACCTCTGTCCGAAATCTATTTAAATGAGCTGTTTTTGTAAAATTTAATTTTGTTAACTACGATTATTTCGCACGATATTTGCACGCGACACATCTGACAACAGTGTCTGCGTCTCTTTCGTCTCACACAAAGCAAGCCTTTCCTCCTGCATGGTGAGTTTACTACTCGCGAACTGCAAATGGCGTGTTGGGAGCAGGGATTGCGATGAGCGTGAAGACCCCTGAACAGCAAAATGAGGTGCGGTATGCCGCGCGCGGCGAACAAGCTCGCCGTCATTAGGCAACAGAAACCTCTGTTTTTGAGCTTCCACAACAGAACAGTGTGCACGACGGAGGTAATGGTCAGCAAAAGACTGTGTTATAGAAACTGAGACTGCTGTTTGTACTGATGAGTCAAATAACCGCCTCATCAGTTATTTTCGAAACACACACAACATCTACAGCACAGAACTTAAATGTGACACACTTTTCTCAAATTAAGTCAGAACTATCGGGTAAACAAAAACTATTGCATCAAGAAGCTACAGAGAAGTACACAGCCAACCGGATAGGACTGAAGACAGAGACTGAAAATCGATTTTCAGATTTCAGTGCTAAGGAACCTGTTCTAGCTTTCATAGCTCAGCCCTTCCAAAAAAGTGGATGTGGAAGATATTTCACGGTAAAATAAATACTCTTCTCTGTTGTTGTGAGACTGAATTTTAAGAGGAAATAATTCGATTTCAAAATTACAGCCGACCAGAGTGGCCGAGCGCTTCTAGGCGCTACAGTCTGGAACTGCGAGACCGCTACGGTCGCAGGTTCGAATCCTGCCTAGGGCATGGATGTGTGTGATGTCCTTAGGTTAGTTAGGTTTAAGTAGTTCTAAGTTCTAGGGGACTGATGACCTCAGAAGTTAAGTCCCATCGTGCTCAGAGCCATTTGAACCATTTCAAAATTACATTTCTTTAAAGTGATAAAACAATGAAGGTAACTTTTGGAAATTAGTGAGTGCAAGAACCTATCCTAACGCTGGAGAAGTGGCACTGTATTTTTTTGATCGGCATATTTACGTGAGGCAGCGTTATCAGCGATGAACATAGCGGTATCTAAGTATAGTAAAAAACTACCTGAGCCTCATCTTTCAGAATGAGTAAGGCTGGCTCTGAATAATTGTTTACGGTTTTCAACATTTATGGTGCTGTCTATTTTAATTTTTTCCACATGTGTAATACCTTGAAAATTGAGTAGTAGGTCTACTACTTTTGATGGAGAGGAAATTACCTTTTACGTATTTTGTGTAGTTAAAATTGCTAATTGTGACTACGGTACTTGTTTGTTCTTCTAACCTTTATGAATCTTCAAGTCAGTAAATCTCTAAATGGACTAAACTGCATATATCAGACCTCCAGTTTATAAAAACGTTGAGCACCCCTGCTCTAACTCAATGTCGAAAGGAATAAGAGGGGAGATTTTCATTACAACAGCAGCAAGGAAAGTGGAATAATAATTACTATATGGCTAAATAATTCTGTAGTAATAACTGCTTCGACCAGCTATTGCACCAATCCAGTCATCCCTGTGAGTCAATACTCCAGACAAGAAAAGAGTCCTTGTACTCGAACCATATGTTATTTGAGACTACGACAAAAATATGGAGAGAACTCACCAAATCGACGGAAATACAGCGTTATATATGGTGAATATTAAAGGAATGAAATGGCGGTGACCAATTTTTACGTGGCTAATGGATGTGTCTGTACATAATGGGTGGCTTCTACAGAAAGGTGGGTATGAATAAGCCACAGCCACAGTTTCGGAACGACATTGTGAAATATTACCCGACTTCCAACGCAACAATCCCTAGAGATCCTGATCACCCTAAAGGTCATTTAGTCAACGTAGCGCGCTGCATGACATACGATACGATAAGGAAAATCATCTGGCAGATACGGTACCACAGGAAAAAAAGGAGACGCTGCGCTGCAGGAAACTGCACCAGAACTCCAAAAACAGTGTGCTTCAAATACTGTATATTGGTTTATGCATAGAGTGTTTTCTACCGTATCACATGGAGTGAGCACTGTTGCCTAAATTTATTTCCCGTCATACATTCCGTTAAAAATGTGTGTTCTGCATAGCATGGCCTACATATTACACCTTCTTTTGTTCAAATTATTTATTTCTTTATTTATTTTGCTCGTTGACGTATGTTTCTTTGATGACAACAAACATATAAATATCGAATTTGGAAAATTAAGAAGTAAAAATTAATTCAGGCAGAAATGGGTTACTTTAGTCCCGCGCTTTTGTTTTCACTGCTTCCGTACTCGAAAGCCACTTCTCACACATGTAAGCTGTGAAGAACAGACTAAATACTGTTAATAATTCTTCCGATAATAATGAATACTTGCTACCGATCTTTCGCCAAATGTTTCATCCCAATCTATTTTGAGTGTGCTGTCGTGCCGGAGTCCAAGAAATTGTGCTAGGCCCCGAATTTCGCTGTATGAAAATATTTCTTCATTCAGTGAAAACGGTCTTAGAAACCAGGCAGTTAACTGTCGATTTTGCGCCTAGGAAAACAGTTGCTATTAGAATTTATTACTGATGAGTGGTGACTACAGCCCTGAATGGAAAGAGAAGAGTAAACCCGCCTTCGATGCAGCTACGAGAAATGGAGCCATCCCTTTTCACTCGTTCTACAGAACACAAAACTCTTCTGCTTTCGTTTTTTATTTAGTGTATTTTTTACTCCAGCCCCAATGGCATACCTGCCGTCCACGATTTCCGAACGGAGACCAACATCACTCGCGAACTGGAGCATTTTCTCAGCATGCAATGGTCGCAGTACGCTCACATCCATACGAAAGATTCTGAATCTGAGGCCAGTGAGGGATACCCCTTCTTTTGCCCTACAAAATGTTTGCAATTCCACCTGAATCTTCTATCTACCCGGTGGAGCTACTGGCCATCAGGGAAGCTATTATGGTACGCGGACATTCAAGTTCGTCCTGATACTTATGGACTCTCAAAGTGTGCTGCAGGAATTGCAACATTCCGTGTTTGATAAACAGACCAATAGGTATGTTCTTGACATCTTGGCGGCTATAAGAGACGTGGAGACCTTGGGCATTGCCGTTCAGTTCCTCTGGATTACGGGACATCAAGGCATTCTTCATAATGAAACTGTTGACTGCCTCCCCTCGAGGAGTATTATAGAAGGCCAGTTACGCCCAACGCCGATCCCTTACACGGATTTCAAATAGACGATACGTAATGCTGCTTATGACGCTTGGAAGTGTGAATGGCATGTCTCTCAGCACTAAGGGCAGCCACCTGGCGGGCATACAACCAAACATCTCTTCTCGACCATTGTTTGCCTCGGTGCAGCTTCGTGGACGTCATGTGACTATCATTCGCATGAGGCCGCGACACGGGTACTGATGTGCGCACCTATCTCGATCGTAGATTATCGCGTCTGGACACTGCCATAAGGACACAACGGTAATAGCGGATCTTAACCACAACATATTGGCATGTTCCAAGTACACGACTGCACAATCAGACTTGTATAATAAATTGGTTGCGAGACGTTACCCCTCCCTACCAATGTTCCTGTTTTACTCCACCGTTTTGATGAATATCACTGAAAATGGGATTTAACATCTGAGGTCATCAATCCCCTAAACTTAGAACTACTCAAACCTAACTAACCTAAGGACATCACACACATCCATGCCCGAAGCAGGATTCGAACCTGCGACCGTAGCAGCAGCGCGGCTCCCGACTGAAGCGCCTAGAACCGCTCAGCCACAGCAGCCGGTGATGAATATCAGAATCTATTTCTCACACAATATTTGAAAGCCACCGGCATCCAAATTTTATTTATGAGTTCCCGATGCCTTCATTTTCAAATGGCATCAGCCCGGTTCATAATTGGGTGCGTACGGACCTCTATTTGTACATTAAATTTTCAAAAATGGTTCAAATGGCTCTGAGCACTATGGGACTTAACATCTATGGTCATCAGTCCCCTAGAACTTAGAACTACTTAAACCTAACTAACCTAAGGACAGCACACAACACCCAGCCATCACGAGGCAGAGAAAATCCCTGACCCCGCCGGGAATCCAACCCGGGAACCCCGGCGTGGTATTAAATTTTCACTGTTGATCTTTTGTGCATTTTATGTCTCTGTTCTAATGGCACTATTGTACTCGTACATACCGTTGGTTGTATTGTGTTTATCATTTTCGGTTTTTCTTTTATTTTAAGTACACCTGTCTGTATACTACAATTCTCACATTGTTATATGATGTTATTTGCAATTTTGTTCTTCAGCTACTGTTGTACTTATTCTATGATGTACGGTGTTTGCCCTTTTAAGGTATTGTCTTTTCTTTAAGAGCATAATTATGTAGGTTTGTCATGATGTTGTGGCATAGTACTGGTTGTAATTCTGCTCCAATGTCATTATTATCACTGCCGTCCGCTCTCTGGTGTTTGTCCAATTGTGCTTATATTTTACTAAGAGTGTGTATATTTCTAACTTCGTCGTTTTGTGCTATTCTACTTTTTTGCGATTATGGTTCTTTGGCACTTTATAACCGTTGTTGGCGGTATGGTCCTCGTAATCCAAAGTAATATATATATATATATATATATATATATATATATATATATATATATATATATATATATATATATATATATATATATATAACCAACATTCTGGTTAAAGACAGCTTTAGTTACATAGCGCTGCTGCACTATGAGAGTAGCAGTTTCGTGACTGGTGTCACTTTGGTTTGCTGAAGTGCACTAAATCGATTAAAATTCAATGTGCTTGATGAACATGTGAGGTCATTTTTTGGAAGAAACACTAAGGTGACTTCCATTTGCGACTCAAAAAGTGAGGCAGCTCTCTTATGTTTTCGACTGTGTTCTTTCAAGAATAATATTCGCTTAACCGTAAGTTAGACGCCGCTGCTCGGCACTATGGCACTTGCTGCCCACTCCCCAGTAATCCTGAAAATCTTCGTAGAATGTTCCCACTGTCTACCTGCACTGAGAGGTCAAACTGTAGATCTAGAACGTTTCCTTAAAAATGCCGCCGTCGTAGGCAGTTAGCTGTTTGTGTAGTGTTCAGTTTATTATAATATGATAATGAATACATACTGCGAGATCGTGGTTCACGCAGAATCTGAAATTTGAGCCTTTTGTTGGACAATCAAAAATGGCTCTAATCACATCTCAGGTCATCAGTCCCCTAGACTTAGAACTACTTAAACCTAACTAACCTAAGGACATCACACACATCCATGCTCGAGGCAGGATTCGAACCTGCGACGTAGCAGCCGCGTGGTTCCGGATTGAAGCGCCTAGAACCGCTCGACCACAGCGGCCGGCGTTGGACAATCCCGCCCTGTTGCAAACATCGTATTTTCTTCGACGTAAAATTACTCCGATCCTATCACCGCAAAAGCGCTATTCAATTGGTACAACATGTTCACGAAAAAGTAACAGGAGACAGTAGGACATCACTCTTACGTAGTAAGGTTGGTTACGGAATGACCCCGAATCGCGTCCGTGGCAAGACAGACCTACTTCCAGCAACGAAGGGTATACTGGACAGGCGAAGCGAGCCTGCAAGCAAACAGTAAAGCCGTCCTCTCACGACGTTAACGGGGAGCTGGTGACGTTACAGTGTGGAATGCAACGTTCCATATACTGCGGAGCGTGGAAAAAAAAATCTGGTGTGTTAGATTTTTTGCCTCGTGGAGGGAAACAAGCTCCTGAGATGCGACATAGAAGCCGCCCTACTGTATGGTGTTAAACATGCTACTGAGGATCCCACGAAAACGCGGTTTTAGCTGCGATTTGTTGTAATAAAATGACAGGAAACTACATACCGGTAGGTACGACTTCCTGTAGTTGATGTTTTAGTGTTATAACTTATGTGCTACGAAAGTATATCGTTTCAATGCTACGGAGGCCGGCCGCTGGTGGCCGAGCGGTTCTAGGCGCTTCAGTCTGGAACCGCGCGACCGCTACGGTCGCAGGTTCGAATCCTGCCTAGGGCATTGATGTGTGTGATGTCCTTAGGTTAGTTAGGTTTAAGTAGTTCTGGATTCTAGGGGACTGATGACCTCAGATGTTAAGTCCCATAGTGCTCAGAGCCATTTGAACCATTGCTACGGCACAATGATGATCTATCAAAAACGCGCCTTTTTTCTGGTACGATCTGCATATTTAATATCAAATAATGACATTTGTACATACAGTCTTTACGCAGTGTATGTCATGTCATATACGGAAACGTGGCAGCTACGTCGAAATTTTAGTGGAGGTGGGAACGTCGTGAGCTGTCACGAGAAAGGTATTTTGGTTTGCGTCCATCTCCTTCCAAAAAAATTTTTTTCACTTGTCGTTTTCCAAGAGGTTCAGGGTCTTTCTTATTCATTTTACAGAAATATTATCTCAAAAGTCGACGTTATTCATTATAAATCAAGTACTTGTTGCAATTCTTGTTGCGAAGGCCAAAGACACTAATGTTTCCCCGGTGGCCACAAATCTTAACGTGATTGCCGGACTGTCAGAAAGTAAACCCAAGTTACACAGAAAATTTTTGCTGTTATGAAACTTTCTGTAAAATATATGTATCTCTAGGTTTATGGGGCGGCTCATCTTTTTCAGCGATGGTGAGTAACTTCGAAAAAATCTTCTCTTCCATTCTAATGAAATTACGGAACGAATATCGATCTCGAACTCTTTGAATTGTATGTGATGAAGTAGTTATTTCCCTATGTTAGTAGTCAATGCAACATAAAGAATATTATGCATACGCAAACTGACGTTGGACACGATACCTTAACTTTATTCAATTTAAAACCGAAAATGGGATGAAAATGCAATTGAGTTATCAAATAACCTCTAATAGTATATATCTCATGTCGCTGTACAGCATTCTATAATGTTCCACTACCAGCAATTAGCTGTTCAAGTCATCGACGAGTCCAGAATCTGTTTCGCGATTTTCTCCGCTCTTCTTGGGAATCCCTAACAGAGTTAGCGCAGCTGTCTTACCCACGCCATTTTCGTAAAGAAACCGTGTGGTTTGCGACCCAAATAAAGCCGAAAACGGCCGCTGGAGAGCGCGAAGCACATTAACCAGCTCGTCCCGTGTGCCAACGGCGCTATCTTCGGTGAGGTTGGATGTCCTGTCCGCACCCATGTCAACGTTAGCTGCCTCATCCCATGGGAGGACGGTTTAAGCCGGCATTCCGAAATGAGATGGCGAAGGGCATGGACGTACGAGATGCAGCAACGGTTGTGGTCGATTGTTGTCCGGCCGCCAAGAATGACGAAACAGTCGACGTACTTGGACACGGATGCATACGTGACATACGTGAGGGATGCAGAGGATCTTCCCACTGCGCCGCTACAATATTCGCTACTCTGGGACGAGGCATAATAGCGTCGGGAGGCATCAGCTGTGCTATTCCGGCTCGACAACAAACAGCGGGACCGCTCGAGGACAGCGATGCGGTTGATCAACAGCAAGAACGAGGCACAGGTTTCCGCCTCAACCAGCGACGGGCAAAACACTAGCGCCGTCCAAATGCGGGGTTCGTCATGCGCAAACCGCCAACACCAACTGCAACCACCGACGCCAACCGGTTCCAGTCGCGGCCGGCCGAGTTAACGGTCGCAGTTGAATCCAACCCAGAGCGGCGAGCTCCAGCCCAGCGTCTGATGCCCAGCGGTCTAAACACACAGGCCACCTCCAGTCGTCGTACAGTTTAGGGACGACTTAAAAAAGCTTCCTCCAGTGTGTCGACTGGTGGATGAGCGAGGTCTACACCTTAGGTAAACGTGGAAGACACTGGTGAGAGTCCAGCCCGCCAACGGCAACAATTTCGGAACGGTGACGAGTGTGGCGGCAGCTCTCTCGTTGCCATGCTACACTCACACCACAGTCCCACAAAAGCTGATCACAGTAGTGTTCAAGAGCTTCCCACGCTGCGCAGACCCTGAGCAAGTTAAAGAGGAGCTGGAATAAATTGACTTTGGTGTGTGCTTAGAGGCACGCATCATGTCACCCACGCGACAGGAGTCCGCGTTTCTCCTTGTTATCGCCCTAGACGGCGTGAAGAACGGAATGTTCTACCAGGTGACGCGATGGTCAGCGCAGCGGTCACCGTCGAGGCGCTGAGGCTAACACGGAGACTCATCTCAGTGAGTCCGCTGCCAAAGGATGGGGCATGTGGCACGCCACTGCTCTTTCCCCGACGCATGCGCGAAGTGCGCGGGCGAACACGCGATCTCACAATAACCGCGCGTGAAGACGCACACGCCGAGGTGCAAGAACTGTAGCGGCAACCACGTTGCGAGTTAGCGTGGCCGTGATACGTTCCGAGTCCACGGCATGCACTGTAAGACCAAGCCCGACCGCTCCGCCCGACGAACGCGCTCAGACAACGGAGGGATCGGCCAACGCCTCCGGCACAGCACCGATGCTGGACAATGATGAGACAACAGTCGCCCCCACTCTAGCTGTCGGCAGCAGAAGACAGAGTTTGAGCGTTTAAAAGCGCTTCAGAACAAACACGACAAAGGTGGAGCAAGAATAGCCCCCCTTGGGGAAAATCCGCTGCCCAGCAGAGGACAGTAACACCGCGGCAGGTGCCTGTAACGTTAATGCTTCCAATGTCGCCCGCGTCAAAGTAGTGCCCCACACCACCACAACTGCCCCTGTCGCCAAAGGAGAACTGCAATCACTCGTCACCTCGCTAACTGCAATACTCGCCTCGCTAACTACAATAATCGGCAGGCCGACACCCAGAACACGCTCCCGAAGTGGCCCGCGCCCTGAGCGGTCTGGGTGTCAGACCAAGTGGCCTAAAGGTGGTGTCAGCTCGCTACTAGCAACAAGAAGACCAAATCTGAAATGTGAGAAAGTACTTGCAACTAAAAAGAGAGAAGTAAAGTTTTTCTATATTGCCAATTTTACAAACCAAACCGCTACGTGTTATTACTCTACCAGAACTGGGGGGGGGGTATTCCCCGGAGAAGGTCCTGCAAGTCCTCGTCGTCTCAACCGGCATAGCATTTCTGCAGTGTGTCTTCGAGAGTTCGTGCACCAATGATAATGATCGCAGCACACCTGACCGAAGAGGATCTACCTCTCTCTTCAACAGTGCTACACCGGATAGACACTGACATCAACGGCACCTCAGTGTTTGTTGTCAACATCCTACTTTGGTGACGAAGTGTAGCTATGACAGCATATTTTGCACTGTTTTTTTTTCTTTCGATTTTGGAAAGCTCATATTTGCCCTGTAAAGAATGTGAAATAGACTCGTGGGTATATGGATGCATGGTGTCTGTTCTTTCGGACACGTCCCGAAGAACAAACACCACGCATTCATATAACTGATATGCCTCGAAGATCTGCGAACCCAAAACTATCAATGTAGATGCACATTTACTTCCGACCTCCAATGGGAATGTAAAATCAGTGAGCATGAAGGACATGGACAAGGACGAGGAAAAGTGTTGGCGCTAGGTGGGAATGAGGGTTGACTGAGGAGCATGCCCAGATAGTCTGAGCATTTGAGATTAACATTGTGTGTAGGTGACGCAGTGGTTAATACACCTGCCTAGTAAGCAGGAGTTCCCGGGTTCGAGTCCCGGTCCGGCAAACATTGTCACTCGTCGCAGCTGATTCCGCATAAAGCCTGATGGTACCTGATATCATCAGTTCCTTTCCTTTCTTCCTCCTCCCCTCCACCTTCAATTTAAATAAAACTCGAGGGTATAACCCAGTACCCGTAACGTGATGACAATGTTCACTATGAACCACATGTCGGCAGTTAAACTTTCGTCATCACAATGAAGTAATTTCCCAAACTTTCTTACGATTCTAACTTATGCACTAGTGTTATTTCCTTACTTTTATTTTCTCAAAATCTTTAAATGCGCCTGAAACAGATAAGCTTAGTTTATTCGAATTCACCATACGTGCAAAAAGTATTGACTGTACGCTATACTGCATAGCTGAAGTGTACAATATGCTTTATGGTATCATTCGAGACCTTTGACAGTGTCACGAGTGCAAACACTTTTGATACGTAGATTTCGTTCACAAGTTTTTGTAGATATATTATTTAGATTATGTATATAATTTATAATGCCCAGAGAAAAACAAAAAAAGAAACTTTTAAGTCGTTAGATTAAAGTTACTCTAAAAGCAACGAAGTAATGGCGAACAAATGATTCATCACAATCATGATTAGAAGCAAAAAGAAAACTGAAATGATCGCAAAAGTCTCCAGTATCTATTCTTAATCTGTTCATTTTTCTCAGACAAGTATAACGAGCATCACAGCATAAAAAATGGAGAGCGTAACATCTAATCGGGTCTTTAAATTTTGAATGGAGTTTTCCAGTTACTTCGGCAAGGTTTAACTTTATCGTAGTACATATAGAGGAGGACTGAGGCAGGGAGACAGACAGCGTAATAAAAGTTCCTCTGAAAACATGGTGATGCTTCAGTTTTCTGTTTACAGTGTACTCAATGGAAGGCAAAAGCATACAGTAGAAATAGACGTATCACTGAGCACAGACGCAACGACCACTGATCTCACGCTTTAAGCATCTTGTATTTTTCTTCAATTGCTGTAGCACACGATCATGACTAGGTACTATAAATTGCCAGCAGGTCGCTCCACTGTTCTTATATTAGTAATAGAAAACTGTACTTACGGAAGCGAAGAAATGGGTCTGTATCTAGTGCTTGCTGCTTTACCTGAAACAAAAATAATAAACTGGATTAGGTAGCCAGCCAACTTGAGGGGAGAAAAAGAAAAAAACGGAATTATTCACAAACCTCTGGAAATGATGATGTATGGCTAGGATGAGTTACCAACATCATTAAAAATGTTAGCTGGAGACAGTACGTGAGTCACAATATGTAGAAAGTTGTAAAGTTGCATTAAGGTCCAGTGCATTAAGAAACTTTAATATTTCAGTAGCGTTGTCAGCACTAATCTGTCACTAAGGAAGAATCTGGGTTAAGTGACAACAAAAATTTTGAAATCATTTAGATGTAACGTGTCTCTGATTTGACATTTGTTTGCAATGCTGGACGGCACACTGTTCGTAATCACTTATTAGCCTTTATTGCCTCGGTACTACAAACATTTACTAGCATGTAAAGGAGATGGAGCCTTCATTAGCGTGTATCGAAAGTACACGACAAGAGTTTGGATATAAATGTCTCGTCTAGGGAAATGCTCTGACTGTTCCTCTAAAAACGAGAAACTGGCACTTTATCGTGCAACTGGCACCGAAATAGTAGAAAAAGTACACTTATCTGGGAATACTATACTCGTCGTCCTCTATAGCAAATGGGGCTTTGCAATAGACAATAGGTAAGTATTTGTCCACCCAACAATATTGTTAGCATCGATTACAGTGAGGATGTTAAAACCATCACTAGAACGCGGACATACATACTGAAAATGTGTCAGCTGGCCATATGAATCAGGTCTTCTGTTACAGCAATTCGATGTGTGTGCAACGAGTCAATGTCTTTCAGGAGAACACTTTTTCTATACTGGGGCCGTGGAACGTACAAAGTCTGTAGTGTTATGCCAAGATGGACATTCACAAGTGCTTCCAGCACACCAACTGATTTTAGGAAGGGTCCTGAAAGCTAAACTTAGTCAATATTGTTGCTACGCACTTAAAGGCCGATTTCTCCTCCGTCTGACAGTAAGCCATGTCACAGTCCCAACATTGTCCTATAGTGGCTTGACGAGGCAGGATGTTCAATTCTTGGTCGATGTTCTGGCACATTCACCGAAACTCAATGAACCTGGCGTGTAACAGAGGACCAACCTGAAGCAGCTTCCCTCGTGTGATGTGCAGGGACTGCGCGACAAATACGTGAACATCTTAGTGCTACCATACCTCTGTTTATAAATTAACTGTAGCAGTTTTCTTTCCGAAGTTGGACTGACCTTCTATTACATAAGTGGTCATACAATTCTGATAAGAGTTGGTTGCGAAGACGAAAATTTCTTTTAAGAGATAAATCTGTAGGACCCTTAATTAACAAACATATAAAAAAAACACGATAGTATGACCTGGAAGAGACTACAAAAGAACAGCAAAGAACGCGTGGACTTCATGTTCAGTAAACTTGATAGTATGAAAAAGAGTCCGTTCGAGCAGTCAATCTATACCAATAAACCTCCATTAGTACGGTAAGTTTTTCTCGTTTTATGACATACATAAAAATATTCGAAAAATTATTCTATATTTTACAACGTGTGTATACAGACTGGCGAAAACGAGCCTGTGTCACCTGTTATAACAATTTTACTCTGAATTAAAAACAAAACACAGCGCATAGTTTTACCAGTCTGTGAAATCGATACCCGCTGTTGCGTAACATTCCATACCTTGCATTGCAACCTACTTGATCCTCCTGTCCTTGAGGTGATCGCGCTGCTCACGCCTTTCCCACTGAGTGTGTGACGAGGTTTCTTGCCACCACGCACTACATGTCTCAACTGGTCTCAACCGTGCACAGTCGGGTTAATGTCACCAGACATCGTAAGGCCTCTCCTTTCAATTGATTCCTGCCACCTAGACTAAAATGCTCCCGAGATGAGCGCGGTGTTCTCGTGCATTATGATCTCAAAGACGAACGCCTCGCCGAAATGTTAACTTTACAGTTGGGCAAAAAGTTGGAGGAACCTATCCCGATACTACACAGCCCTAAATCAGCCTCGAGAGCAATGAGAGGTATCCGACGTCACAATATGATACCAGTCCAAAACATGTCTCATCCGCGTCCCAGCTGAAACTTAGGACCGGACTGCCGAGTTGTGGCCGCCTCTACACGCTTCTGTGACGATTATCAGGTCTCTGACAAATTCTGTACTACTTTTGAACACAACTCGACGCCATTGATGCCCGTTCCATTCCAGATGTTCCCTTTCCCACCTCCTTCGCGCACCACAGTAGACGGTGGTTTGCACAGTTAATTGTAACGGACAGCTAGAGATCAAAATGTTCGTGTTACCAAATTGTGTTCTTCGACACATTCCACACAGCTGCCTCCAAAAACGCAGCCGGGAGTTGTGTTGCATTCTCGATGGGTACCTAAAAGCCATATTTGTAGGCAGAAGTCATCAGCTGGGATTGCCTACCACAGGCGACTGTACGAGGCATACCTTCAATTCAGAGTGTCTCATAATACCGTTTGAATATTTCAATTACGTCGCGGTGGAGTACGCCAATTCGACGAGCAACTCCCCGTGTTGTCCGTTACACAGTTCGTTATTTCCCATGGCCAAAGAATATTGGAAAAAAGTTTTCCATAAAGTAACACGAACTATGCAAGTCTTGAGTGTGATGAAAACCCTTTTATCGTGCAGCTTAATTACAACACTACAACAGCGTGAGACTAGCTTCTCCAACTCTCATCGGAATCAAAGCGCTTCAGTTTCACTGGGAGCTCCACGCTAACACGCTAACTACTAGTTTCGCTTTATAATACTTCTACTAACGTTGATCTCTGAAGGTGTTCCTTCAGAAAGGACACCAAAAACCTGAAACCAAAATAAAAACGATCGTTTCTTTAAAGAACAACAACACTTTTACTCAACAAAGTGGACCGTTTTCATTTATTTGCCGATTGTAGTGTCACTCATGTGTTGTGGCAAGGTGACCATCGTGCTTAACCTGTGAGCCTCACTAGCGTAGCAATTGAGGTGGTCACAGAAGAAAATTTCGTTCCGAACATGAGCAGTTGGTTGGTGTTTAAGAGAACACTGGGTCATAGAGTGAATACTTCAGAGTTTGCAGCTTACAATAGCTTAATTTGTAATGACATCGTTAAATCATGATCTTTCTTCCTTCCTTCGAAGAATTTTGCTTGTGATGATGTCGGTATGGAGTGAACGAACGGTGGCAACAGAGTAGAGGGAAGGACAGACAGAAAAGTGTTATCTTGACACATAATCAAGCAGATTATCTGAAAATTCTTCCTTCTAGTTCGTCTTCATCTTCTGTGACATCTATTAGTACAATCAACGTTGGGCGGTTCAGAAACAAATAAACATCGAAGTCTTCCTTGCCACTGCATCGGAGTGTACCAGGTGGATTCGCAGTACAGAATATTTCGTATCTTGTGTTCTATGTTGACATCAGCGTTCGTTGTCGCTCAGTTCAGCCCGCCTGAATCAACTGCAGGCCCTCAGAGTGTGCTCTGGATTGGTCATTTCTCCTCAGGTACATTCGTTTCTCTCCTTTAGTCTGATTGGTGCAAGTAGGTCAATACAAGGAAGAAATCTTACGACAAGGAGAAACAACATTCGAAGAGGTAACGTCATCTTTCACGCCACTTAGGTTTCGTGCTGCGATACTTATAAGGAATCAGCCTACATCTATTTCTATACTCCGCAAGCCACCTTATGGTGTGTGACGGAGGGTGCTAGATGTACCACTGTCACTCCCACCCTTTCTTAAACTTTATTTTTTTTTTAAGTATTAGAACTGCGTGTTTCACGCAGTGTAAGTGACACGGACACCGAAAGAGGCAGCCAGCAAAGTTCCAGCTGCAGTGTGACTTTTCGCAGGCAACAAGGCTGTGGGCCGCCAACAAAATTTAATTACCAGTGGTGCATAATCAGGATACCATTCCTCGCTCCAGCCCCACCTTTCCTACGCTGCTACTGCAGACATTTCGAGCAGAAAGTAGGTACGTACGTGTGAAGTATTCCTCAACTTTCATTTAAAAATCATTCCTCCTAGCGGGCGCGCTAGGGTATTGAGTACCCCATTATGGAATTTCGTAGTTCTTTAGTGTAACGCAGAGCTGAACCTCCTTCCGTCTATACTCCCTCCTCGACTCAGAGGTCTAAGAATTACCTTGTTCCGCAAGAAAAACAGTGGTGGGGCACTCCGTACACCGCGCACTCTCTCGTGTTATACTTATTTCTTTCGGACAATTTTCAACATGTGTGCAATTTTCACTTCATCTGCTAATTCCGAACGGGAAGACGAAAAGACAAACTTACAATATGGAGTAAAAAAACTGGCCTTAAGAAGAAAATTAAAAAAATAAAAAGAAATCGGCGCGCCCGCTCGAAGGTTAATGTGTGGTGCGCGCGATGTACAATGTGAAACCGAGCTCCACCGACAAACTTTCAAAGGTGGTAGTATGAACCAAAGCAAGTAAAAAAAGTCCAGTAAATATGGGCTCTAAAAGGCATACCCTAAGAGCTATGAGCACTTGTTCAATAGAAGAGATGCGTTTCACAGCAGCGCAGATGAACAAGTGCTCATAGCTCTGAAGGAACACATTTTACAGCCCACGTTCACCAGACCTTTTCTCTCGTTTTGGTCCATACCTCTGGAAGTTTGTCAGTGGAGTTCTGGTTCACCCTGTTATGAACTAAGATGAGTTGCGCACAGCACTACCTTACTAAACGAGGTGAGTCACATCTGGTTCGAATCAGTGCGTCTGTTTAACGATCCACGTCTTGTACATAGCACAATATGAATGTGGTTTCAATGCCGTTCCCAATATTAGTCTAGGCAAGCTTTCGGCGAGTCTCCGGCACCTCCATTAAAACACAGCACACAAACTGTTAAAACTAGAGAATACAAAGAACAAAATTTACATAATTGTTCATATTTGCAGCAGAAAGTATTGTACTTTCAACAATAAAGTTTATTGGCGTCAATAATTTCTGTACGCAACTTGAGAAATACAGAATATATTCCAGTTATCTGTATACTGGATGGTTATAGTTAAACTTGCCCTATTTAACACGTTATAACTCAGAAAATTATTACCGTACGAGTACCAAACTCGAAAGCATTAACAAGGACATGGGGAAGAGGAAGAATGCAGAATCAATTCAATTGAAACAATGTGCCGATAAGGTACATCACACCTCTGCACACCGGTACCGTTACTGTTACAAAAGGGACTCAATCTGGGGCCCATCAGTGTCCAGAAGATTCCAGAATGAGATTTTCACTCTGCAGCGGAGTGTGCGCTGATATGAAACTTCCTGGCAGATTAAAACTGTGTGCCAGACCGAGACTCGAACTCGGGACCTTTGCCTTTCGCGGGCAAGTGCTCTACCAACCGAGCTACCGAAGCACGACTCACGCCCGGTACTCACAGCTTTACTTCTGCCAGTATCTCGTCTCCTACCTTCCAAACTTTACAGAAGCTCTCCTGCGAACCTTGCAGAACTAGAACTCCTGAAAGAAAGGATACTGCGGAGACATGGCTTAGCCACAGCCTGGGGGATGTTACCAGAATGAGATTTTCACTCTGGAGACTCGGCTATCTCTGTATTTTCTCTGAGGTTGGGTAGTGCTGTTCTTTCCACTCTGCAGATGTTGCTTCTGGCCAGTGTTGCTCTTGAAAGAATCCGGCACGTTGCCCTCCTGATTTTTTCGGCCTTCCCGTCTGGTAGCCCTCGGACTGCCTGTTCTACTGAAGATAGTATTTCAGTGAAAGGGAAAGTTGCAGGTGTTGGTGCAAAGTTGAGCCCATGACATTTATACAGTGCGTCGTGTGGTCTCTGGTTTCTTGCTATGGTTTGCCAGGTAGCCGTAAAAAATTAGTGATATGCTTCTCTGTGGATTTCGAGTGCGTCCAGTCTGCTTGCGCCCAAGCGACACGATCCACCCACTCGCAGGTGTATTCTCTGACCGCGAAGGATAATCGTAGGTGAAGGTGCAGCAGCTCCTTGGCGTTCTTGTCGAGTTGTTGTCCGGTGTAGCAAATCCTTTCCCTGATCAGTGCCAGGCGGGCTCTTCGCTTGAAACGATTCGCGGCAGGTTTGTGTATGTTATGCACGACTTTGGCTAAAGTAGGTATGGTGTGTTTGTCCCTGCACCTTAACAAGGAGGCGAGAGAACTTAGCAGACGTCCTTTCTGGTTTCGAAGCTTATCCAGTTTCTTCACCAGATGGTACATATCCTCAGCACAAAGGTTGGTAATATGGGATCTGAGGCTTTCCCGGCGTATATGCTGTTTGAAGTGTTCTCGGGTGTCCAGCCGGATACGACCGTCGAATCTCACGATATCTCGGCGAATAACCGTTCCGCTTTCTCGATTTCCATAGTGAACTGTATGTTGTTATGGATGGCTCGCTAGGTCACACTGTGTACCGCAAGCCCCCCCCCCCCCCCCACACACACACCCTTACCTAAATGCTTCCAGCTGCCACCATGCGGCTCAACTAGACGGTGTGCGTAACACCTTGGTACACACAGCACATACCATCTCGGACGAACAGAACCCATCAGAGAAAAACACCTGGAGATCGTGTTCCGCAAGGACAGATACGGCAACTGCCAAATGCAAAGGACCTTCGGACAACAAAAGGGCAGTAGAGAAATAGATAAAGAACAAACGAAAGAAGAGACAAAAGGCCTTTTGCAGGCAACGTGTCGTTCAAAATAGGGAGACTAGTGAGGCAACACAAGGTCGACACCGTCTTCAGACTACCGGCTAACACGGGCGCTTCACAAGGAACGGTGAAAGACGATATCAGCCTCAAGAAAGCGGGTGTATACAGAATTCCGTGCGGCTGTGACAAATCCTGTATCGACCAGACAGTTCGTACGGTGGAAGATCGATGCTATACCCGCCTAGGCCAAGCAAGTCAATCTGCCCTAGCAGAACATTGCATAAACACTGGACATACAGTGAATTACTGACCTCCACAAATAACTACCGGAGCGGCATCTTCAAAGGAGCCCTAAAATACTGCCCCCCCCCCACCCCCACATCAACACCTACCGCAGCCTACGCTTCCCCTACCACCGGAAACGCCCGCGCCGTCGGCGCATGGAATCGCACCTGGACCCACCAGGGATAAATACTACCGGCAGAGAGCGGACAGACCATTGAAGAAGCGGAAGCCCGTGGCACAAATACAGTGCTATAAGTGTCAGAAGATGGGACATATAGCGTGGCGTGTGTGAAGTGCGTTAAACCGCATAATACACGCAACTGCGGCAAACCGAGAGGCACCGTGGCTGCGTGCGTAAATTGCGGCGGGGCCACCATGAAGAGGTGGCTCAAGAAGGAAATGTGGACACCCTCCTACTGAAGCAGGGGAAGCGGACCGCACCACAAGAAAGACGAGGCGTGTTCCGCCAAACGTTGCGGAAACCCAGCGATGGCGCATGAGAGGGCGGAACTCGACGAGATGCGTCGCGAGGTGACACAACTGAGGGTAGCCCTGTACCTCGCATCTCGCACGACAGCTGAAGAAGCGCCGACCCCACCAGTATACAGGGGTAGACGCGGAAACGCAAACGACCGTCTCCCTGGTCGAGGCGGTAACGCAGGGTACTAGGGAAGTGGTCAAGGAGTCGGGGACACCCGCCGACTGCAAGAAGACGGCCCTCGTGGAAACGGCCGCCCCTTCTGCCTCTGCAGATACGCGGACGGCGGAAGAGACGCCCATGGAGACCGAGGGAGAAAAAGACGAGCCAGAATTTGAGTGCCTGCTCCTCCCCAAGACGAATTGTGTGAGGGAGGTACTCATCAAGATTGCAGACTCCCTACGCGACGGCAGCTATCCCCACCATGGAAATCCATACCCCTTTACTGAAACCAATATCCATCCCCTCCCCCACAAACCCTGTTCGTTCCACTGGGGATGTGAACCCCTAAACCAGAAGGTCCAAGAGAGGGAACTCGTCCGGCGTGCGGATCTGGAGTTAATAAACTGCTATCCGATCTTCAACGACGACGACTGGAAGTACATGCCGGAACAAGCCGCCCTGTATATCAAGCAGAACACGCCGCCAGTGGACATCTCCCGTCTGAACAAAATCGAGTTCGGACAGCCAAGGAACCACACGAAGAAGAAGAAGAAGAAGAAGAAGCCAGATACTTCTGGCCGGTTTTTTTTTTTCAGATAATCAGAGTCCCATCGAGAACCAGAGGCAAAACAATCCAACCAGCGAGGAATAGAGGAGGAACAGCTCCCTAAAGCTTAAACTCCTATCACTCGGGCCAAGGACAAGGTCTGTCATTTTAGCGTCAGTGGACAGACCATTGCATCAGCACCAGGTGATGATGGCGGAACGGTTATTCGCCGAAATATCGTGGACATTCGAGAACTCTTCAAACAACAAAACAAATTTATTTTTGTTTAAGAACTTGCGGCCTCAAACTATAGCGAGCACTCTGCAGAGCATATTCTAGTGTTTGTTTATCCTCGTCGTGATATTTTGAGTACGTTCCAACTTCAATAGCGCCACAGACGGGTTAGTTTTCTCTGTTCCAAATGTCTGTTAGTACTTTTTAATTTACTCCCTACTGCTTTGCTTGTAAATGTTGTGAGATTTTTTTTTGTGCGCAGTGCGATATGGTTTTGGTCTGTGCTTGTTGTGAGCGGACACATGGAGAATTAACTGCTGTCAGCAAAGAGCTGGAATCTACATTGGCAATGATCGACAGCCTTCTGACTACTATTCAAATTTACGGCTACATCGTGGCGTCAGTGAGGAGACCTGCTACACAATTAGTACGTTGGAATCCACTGGGAACCTGTCTGTCGCTGTGTCTTCCGATACGCAACATGTGAGCGGTCTGTCCTCACTACTGGCTGGTTGGCGAAAGAGGAAATTGCCCACACGTCTGGCTTCTTACGCCTTAGCATTAAGTACGATGTGACAATGTGCTACCCAGTGCTGATAGTACTTCTGAGCCAGCACCGGATGCTCCTCCTGCTGGACCAGCGGTCGATTTTCCTGCACAGTCAGGACAACTGCAGAGGACGGGTACAGCCAATCATTGGGAGATCCGCAGTATGGCGACCTTTCTTCCCCCAGTCTTCACGCTTCTACTATCCTCCGCGCGACCCCCCCCCCCCCCCCCCCCCCGTCACCACTCTGCTCACCAATCCGTCACACTCCTAAAACACATTTCATCTCTTAGACGTGGTACACACACATTTAATAATCGTTTTTAACCAAACTCATTTAACAATAAACAATTTTATGTTATTAAAACACTAGATTCAATTGCGTGCGGTTTTTTCATCCCCTGAAACGAGGAAATCATTAAGCCTACAGAAAAAGTGAATGGGACCTTTCTGTGGGAAATGTATGTTAACCTAATTTTGTACTGGTAAAAGTTTTTCTAATAGTCGCGGTCTCCAGTTATTTAAGAAAAACATAAAAAATGGCATTTACACGCACCTCCCCTCCGCGTCCAAACACACAGTTACACACCAATGGTCAAGATTTTTTTTGCTCCTAGCACTGAACAACAATGTGCAACTACATTAATCTTTTGCCCTATTTAACCTTTTTCTGGTTTTCGTTGACTGGGTTAAAAAGCAGCCCTGCGCATTGGAGTCACGGCGAAACAATGAAGTTGAAATCAAGTAATATTTAAATTCCGATTAGGGTACTCCTGAGACAAAATGCCATCCTGCACCAATGTAAACTTTTCTTAAGAATGTCTCGAAGAAAGTGTGAAATATGTTTTTAGGACGATAGCACACTCCATAGTTTGCTGTAATTCTGAGAAGTTGCACATTTCGTTTGTTGTTTTAATATGATAAGACTGTCGACAAAGAGAGACTGATAGGTGGGGGGATGGGGGAGAGAGAGAGAGAGAGAGAGAGAGAGAGAGAGAGAGAGAGAGAGAGAATCAATGGTTCCACATAGTGACACGAATGAAATGCTGTTTGAGAAAAATGTTCCTACAATGAGAGCAAAATTAGAGCACAAGTCCTGTCACAGTCGAATTCGCTAGAAACCACTGAAAGACTAATACAGTTTGAATCACTATTCTCCCAATTACGCAGGGACGAAGATTAGGGTTTAACGTGCCGTCGACGACAGAGTCAAGAGAGACGGAGAACACGCTCCCATTAGAGAAGGACGTGAAGGAAATCGGCAGTGCCCTTCCACAGGAACCACCGCGAAATTCGTCGAAAGCGATTTAGGGAAATCACGGGAAACCTAAATCTGAATTGGCGGCCGGGTCTTTGAACCGCCGTCATCCCGGTGTCTTCCCACTGCAACTCCCCGCTCTGTCCCGATTACGAGTCCCCTAACTCAACCAGTGCGCCAATTTCATCGGCTCAGAGGCTGCACGTTTGGTGACTGCAACTGACCATTTACCGTAAACGATTGAATAAATGTGAAGTGGCAGTTGGCTGGGTGCTATTGTATTCCACAATACGGCTCCAGCTCTGAGTATGACATATCTCGGCTGTACATGTGAAAGGCTTACTCACGACCAGTTGTAACAATAATTCACTCGACTACCCCTCACGTGATAACCTTACTGGTATGCCTGTTGATGTCTCTGCAACAAATATAATGAATATTCAGAAAACCTTCGTTCTGTGCGCGAAGTTAGCCGATGAAGAAAAACGCATTCTCGGGCCGAAAGTACAAATGGTTCAAATGGCTCTGAGCACTATGGGTCTTAACTTCTGAGGTCATCAGTCCCCTAAAACTTAGAATTACTTAAACCTAACTAACCTAAGGACATCACACACATCCATGCCCGAGGCAGGATTCGAACCTGCGACCGTAGCGGTCGCGCAGTTCCAGACTGTAGCGCCTAGAACCGCTCGGCCACCCCGGCCGGCCCGAAAGTACAGCTGTCTCGATTTGTTATGGACAGTAGTGTTGGTTTTCTTGAAGTCCAATGGAATGTCATAAATAAAAAGTCAAAGAACGAAAGCCAGCACTACTGTCCTTAACAAATCGAGACAGTTGTACTTTCGGCCTGATTAGGCTGCACGTTTGATGATTGTAACTGACCATTTAGCGTAAACTAATGAATAAATGTGAAGTGGCAGTTGGCTAGCTGCCATCGTATTCCACAAAACGGCTCCTGACAAACATGGCCAGGTGGCCCAGCCGTTTCCCTTTGAATAGTCATATTCTACACAGCCCATACAGACGAGTCTGTAGGAAGTAGAAAGTAGTCTAACGAGCACACTTTTATTTCTGTGTAATCAGATAGTACAGATTAAAGTCATAAAACATATATTACAGTGCAAATAGTATATCTGTTCGAAGACCATGTCCTATAGAGTACAGGAGCTGGCCGACAGGAAGTTCTTTCATTGTCTCTGTAAGTCCACTATATTACCCTCAAAACATTGCAAGTGTTATGTGACAAATGAACACGGAAACGGGAGAGTAAAAGTTTCGAAGTTCGAATGGCCGGCGTTACTTATTCACGCGGAAGTATCAACAGCCATTAGCCGGGAAGCGTGAACATTTCTACACTGTTACTTGGTCAGGAACACAGCAAACTCGACACTGTTCACCGAGACGGCGGCAAGCTCAGCAGAAAATCTTTAGAAGAGTGCAGACCGAAGTATCTCCATAATTTTATGTAAGAGACATTAAATAGTACTCAGTATCCCCAAGCACGAGTTGACTAAACAATTAAGATACTGCAACAAATTCGTTAGGTAAATGTAATTGGAACTGAAAATCGCTGACGACCCATGAAGAAGAGAATAACTTCGGTCATTACGAATGACGTCGTAGAGTGAAGCCTCTTCTCGACGACATAAATGCTCCACCTCCACTAGCCTAGAGAACTCGATCAGTAGGATCGATGACGTTCACGTCATTCGCATTGGATTCTCTGGTTATGGCACATGCAACGACTTGTGTGTGAGAATGTTCTAGTACTGGTCTTACACCTTCTGCCTTACAAGATCAGCGATCCGTAGCCACGGATAATGAATGAAATTACAATTAAATCAAAACCATTAGCTGCTCACGGGCGTTGATATACATTAACGGGGACAGTTGAAAATGTGTGTTCCGACCGGGACTCGAACCCGGGATCTCCTGCTTACATGGCAGACGCTCTATCTACCTGAGCCACCGAGGGCACAGAGGATAGCGCGACAGCAGGGATTTATCGCCGGCACGCTCCCCGTGAGACCCACATTCTCAACTTATAGTCCACACACTACTTTCATAGTGCCCCTGCCATTATACCCATTACTCGTGGCAGACAATCCACCGAGTCCCATAAGAGTTCAGGCAAATCGTGTGCATCCGCGAAAGAACAGATGCCATCTTCTTATCGTTTAAGGCTAACCGGCTTATGACCTTCAGTGCGGATGCAAACGATTTGTCTGAACTCTTACGGGACTCGGTGGATTGTCTGCCACGAGTGATGGGTATAATGGCAGGGGCACTACGAATGTAGTGTGTGGACTATAAGTTGAGAATGTGGGTCTCACGGGGAGCGCGCCGCTGATAAATCCCCGCAGTCGCGCTATCCTCTGTGCCCTCGGTGGCTCAGATGGATAGAGCGTCTGCCATATAAGCAGGAGATCCCGGGTTCGAGTCCCGATCGGGGCACACATTTTCAACTTTCCCCGTTGATGTATATCAACGCCCGTCAGCAGCTAATGGTATTGATTTAATTATAATTTCATTCTAGAGAGCTGCACGGTCACCAATGGCATCTGTTCTTTCGCACATGTCCGAAAGAACAGATGCCATCTTCATAACGGATAATGAAGTCCAGCATCCACTACTGGAGTCAACACAGCAGCCAGGACTGGTGGGTAGTCCAGAGGTCTACCAACACGGCTCGGTCCAGGCAAAGGCTGCCATAAAACTCCCGTGTCGCACTAGTCTGGCGGGCTACTGCGCCGACGGGCCAGGTTCGCATCCGACACAGCGGTCCACCTGATGGGACAACGCGGGTAGTTACCCGAAAGTGACTGCGTACGCTCTGAAATGGCTTGTGAATCAAACACACACGTCGCATTCACCGCCATCTCCAAGCAGGGCTACCGACAGGGTAAGCCTACCTCGCCAGCGGGCGGCAAACTGCCGCACCAGGGTGTCATCGACTTCCACTCCAAACTGATGCAGCGTCCTCTGCAGTCCCGAGACCGCTGTTGGATTCAACAGATTCCTCCCCAGATTATGCAGCCACCAGCTGACGCAGAAGACATGGCAACGACTTGTATTACTCCGAGTAATAAATGGAATACTCTTATTTCTGTTTTATCGCGTCTAACGGCGCCACACACGTCTTCGGCCTGCATGCTGACCAGTAGGGGTTCCCAGCCCGGGAGAGGGCGACCCCTACAAATTAGTAGTTAGTGCTCCAGCCCAGCCCCAGTAAGGGTTGGAAGGAAACCGTCCGGCACACCATCATCAGTAGCAGTCATAGAGGATGGGTCAAAGAGACGACATTGTTATTTGTTCTGAAAAGAAAAAAAAAAAGAATTCTTTGCCATGTACCGGTTATGACTGAAAGTCTTTGCAGTTACACCAACTGCGACAGAGTCGCGTATACAAACAGTGATTCAATACTGTCAAATGTTTTTTATTCCCGTCTTTGATCACAATATCAATTTTTTAGATGATGACCGGTTTCAGGCCGTAATGACCATCCTCAGATCTACAATACACAAATATATACACCTAGTGAGCAATGTGTCTTTCAACATAATATAGCAATACGTATCACAATATACTATCATACAAACAGGGAAATGTACAGATAAAATACGGTAAAACGTACCTTTTTTACACCATGCCCTTAAGTGATAAGGCCATAATGGCATCGTCAAAACATATAATCAGCACAGCATCGTCATATAGATCTAAAATAAGGCATAGAATAGGCCACATCGTCCACACAGTGATTATTGCAACTGGCAACTGAAGTACAGTAGCTACCAGAAATCTGTTTGCCTACATCCTCCCTAGATGTCGATACTGTGGGCTTAGATGTAGTCATCATTTACGCAAAAAACATAATCTGATAAAAACACATTAGGTAAAATACCATGTATCAGACCTTTAAAATTGATAGCTATCATAAAAACAATTGTGATACATTAAAAGACAAATACAGTTAACCATATAAAATTATTAAAAGAAAATATATGAAGAGAATAAAAAGGGTCTGACCTTTCGCCTGCTTCAGTTGCTCCGTTATTATGTTTTTCTCCTTTCATAAATTAAATTCAGTATCTCATGTGATATCAAAGATTTCTGCTAGGCCTTGTCATTTTACATCTTCAGTCCTCTGCTGTCTTCACTATTTCGTCTCTGCAGCTACTCATTCATCTTCTACTGTATTCCTTTCCCCAGTTTCAGTCAACTGTTGCGTAATGCTCCGTCTGAAACTCTCAACAGCCTCTGGTTCTCTCAGTTTATCCAGGGCTCATTTATTTAATTCCTACCTTTTTGCAATTTCTTCGGTTTTAATCTGCAGTTCATAACAAATAAATTGTGATCGGAGTCCACATCTGCCCCTGGATATGTATTACCGTTGTATAATCAATCTGAAACCTTCCGGTGTCTTTAGGTATCTTTCGCGTATACAGCCTTCTTTCATGATTACCAAGTTTTATGGATAATTAAATTATGCTCTGTGCAAAATTCTACCAGGCGTCTTCCTTCCACTTTAATTCTTTTCCCCCAGTAAATATTCACCTATTATTTTTCCTTCTCTTCCTCTTCCTACTACCGAATTCTAGTCCCACATCACAATTAAATTTTCCTCTCCATTAACTATTTGAATAATTTCTTTTACCCCATCACACATTTTTCAGTCTCATCATCTGCAGAGCTGGTTGTCATGTAAAACTTGTACTCCTACGGTAGGTGTTGGGTTCATGTGTGTCTTGTCTACGAAATGCGTTAACTATGCTGTTCGTAGTTGCTTAGCCCATGTCTTTTTTCTTGTTCATTATTAGATCTACTCCTGCATTACCACTCTTTGGTTTTCATTTATAGCCCTGTATTCACCGGGGCAGACGTCGTGTTCCACCTGCCACCGAACATCGCTAATCCCCACTATATCTTACTATAAATGACCTAGTAGATAGTGTCGGAAGTTCCATGCGGCTTTTCGCGGATGATGCTGTAGTATACAGAGAAGTTGCAGCATTAGAAAATTGTAGCGAAATGCAGGAAGATCTGCAGCGGATAGGCACTTGGTGCAGGGAGTGGCAACTGTCCCTTAACATGGACAAATGTAATGTATTGCGAATACATAGAAAGAAGGATCCTTTATTGTATGATTATATGATAGCGGAACAAACACTGGTAGCAGTTACTTCTGTAAAATATCTGGGAGTATGCGTGCGGAACGATTTGAAGTGGAATGATCATATAAAATTAATTGTTGGTAAGGCGGGTACCAGGTTGAGATTCATTGGGAGAGTGCTTAGAAAATGTAGTCCAGCAACAAAGGAGGTGGCTTACAAAACACTCGTTCGACCTATACTTGAGTATTGCTCATCAGTGTGGGATCCGTACCAGATCGGGTTGACGGAGGAGATAGAGAAGATCCAAAGAAGAGCGGCGCGTTTCGTCACAGGGTTATTTGGTAACCGTGATAGCGTTACGGAGACGTTTAATAAACTCAAGTGGCAGACTCTGCAAGAGAGGCGCTCTGCATCGCGGTGTAGCTTGCTCGCCAGGTTTCGAGAGGGTGCGTTTCTGGATGAGGTATCGAGTATATTGCTTCCCCCTACTTATACCTCCCGAGGAGATCACGAATGTAAAATTAGAGAGATTAGAGCGCGCACGGAGGCTTTCAGACAGTTGTTCTTCCAGCGAACCATACGCGACTGGAACAGGAAAGGGAGGTAATGACAGTGGCACGTAAAGTGCCCTCCGCCACACACCGTTGGGTGGCTTGCGGAGTATGAATGTAGATGTAGATGTAGATGTAGAAATTCCCTTTTTAAATTTTCCTACCTGCCCGATTAAAGGATCTAACATTCCACGCTCCGATCCGTATATTGTCAGTTGTGTTCGTCTTGAAGACGACATCCTGCTGAGCAGTCCCCACTCGAAGATCCAAATGGGGGACTATTTTACCTCCGTAATATTTTACTCAAGAGGATGCCATCACCGTTTCACCATACAGTAGAGCTGCATACACTCGAGAAGAATTATGGCTGTAGTTTCCTCTTGCTTTCAGTCATTAACAGAGCCAGCAAACCGAGGTATTGTTGACTGACGTTACAGAGCAACATCAATCATCCAGACTGTTGCCCCTGCAGCTAGTTGTAAGGCTACTGCCGCTCTCCAGGAACCACACATATGTATGGCTTCTCAACAGACACGTTGTAGTTGTACCTACGGTACAGCTATCTGTATAGTTGTGGCACACAAGCCACCCAAACACGGCAAAGTCCGGGATTCTAGAGCGACCAATTGTACAGTAGGGCCCCAGAGTTTGGAGGCCTTATCGAACTACACCTGACAGCAGACATGGAATGAATCCAGAGACGCACTGCTAAGATAGTAAGAGGTCGGTACAGCACACACAGAATTGCTCGAGGAACTTAAATGGCAACATTTCAAAGCAAGACGGCGTAGTTCCCAAGAAACCATGTTGGGTATATTTAGATTCGATATTCGAGAAACGATCGCCTAAGCATATAGAGAAGTCAAAATATTCTCCAATTACATGAAAATCAAGGCTATCAATATTAAGACTGTAAAAGAAATGTCACCTGTAATCGCAGAGGAAAGACCGTGTGGCAAAAGTATACTGAAGCCCTTTATGCAGTGGAGGACATGATAGAAGAAAAAATGGGAGACAATATGAAAGACGTAGGGGGATCCAGAATTAGAGTTTGAGAGTGCTTCGGAAGACTTACATAATAATTACGCCGAATTCCGAAATTTATTGACGATTTTATTTCGTAGTTACCACTCACTAGTTAGAGAAAAACTTTGAATGTCCAGTGGAGCAAAATAACAGAACTGTGATCACGATGGTAGTCACTATCTAAACGAAAGGTCATCAAACGGTCCCTTACACTGTCACCTCTGATACGATTATTAATATCCAAATTGCTACACTAACGGACGACAACTACAGTATAAGTTCCCATGATACAAAAATATCACGGTATTTGTAGGGTCCCGCAGATAAACCGCTACGTAATTTTTCAGGGCTGAATTTTCGGGAAAAACTGTGTGTCATATTCGGGACGACACGGTACTATCCAAACGAGATACGGAAATCAAAACAAACGAAATACTCACACGGAACTTGTTGGCTTCGAAATAGGTACAGGAAATACAGATATTATTGGTACTGTTAGTAATGATCATAGTTTCATTAGAATGGAAGAAACTGAACTCACAGTCTTTGTAATAGGTACTTAATAGTGTTAAATGGGGAAGAATATTCCAGGTACTAAATAGCAGTAGAGGCCAATGAACGAAAAAAAAAAAAAAAAAAACACAAACTAGAACTGTGATGTCATAAAATATCAGGAACGAGACAGAAGAAAAAAAAAAAAAAGAGAAGCCTGCTTCGCCAGCGGTCACCTGAACTACATCAATACAATAGACGATGTGTTGACAGTAGAGGACTTAATAGCAGAAACAACACAAAAGATACTGATCCCTGTTGACAGATTAAAGCTGTGTGCCTGACCGGGTTTCCAACACGGAACGTCACTTTTCGCGGGCAATGCTGCTACTGACTGAGTTATCCAAGGATGACTCACGACACGATTCAAATCTGTCAGTACCTAACTCATACTTTCCGAACTTCACAGTAGCTCTCCTGCATTCCTTGAAGAGCAGAAGATGCATTCTGAAAACAAACCTGTAGGCTTTGGTTAAGCTACATATTTTTCCGCGAAGTAGGACTGGTCCAGAAGAACTTCTGGGCAGTCTGGGAGTTGGTGAAGGCCAGTCGTGGTTGGACAGCTCAGGCGGTGAACGCAATGCTCTCGAAAAACAAAGTTCTGTGTGCGAGTGTTGGGAGCACATAGTCCGCTGAAAAGTGAAAGAACTATTCTGGATGCAAATCATATACTCCAGAAAGGAAAATGAGGGGAAAGGGAAATACATTTGGTACTTACTAGATACGAAAACATCAGATAGCAAAAGTAAAGGAACCAAGAAAGAACTCTAAGGTGGTCAAGCTATTGCAGTAAGTCTCTAAACACGTTGTAGAATACAACGGCTGAATAAAAAAGAACACCAGATATTGCGGATAGAAAATGACCGACTAAGCAGAAGTTTTTATTTCGAAGTTATCATCCAGTTGCATGGGGCTGCATATACCGAAAAGATGACACAAAATGTCAGGTTTACTGACGTGAATTCAAACAAAGCGGAAAGATCGCTCCCTTGGCTGGAGGAATATGTGGTGCGGTGAAAGTGCTTGCAGTCGTTTGGCCTCAAACGGAAAGTGCAATTGGCCACTAATGCAGCGGCCAGTTGCCTGCCTCCCAGTGCGACGGCTGTGAGCGTTTATGACAGCGCGTGGAGGGCGAAGGCGGAGGGCCTGGGGGCAGGCGTTTTGTCGTAAACTGAGCGCGAGAAGCCGCCTCCACCAAACCAGGGCCCAGCTAAGTATCAAGCTGAAGTGAAAGCAGCCCATCTGGTGGTCGTAAACTACGAACCCGCCCCTACGCCGACGGCACAGCAGCGAAAATAACCTTCCGGGTGGCTGCAGAGTAGTAGGGCTCCTCGGTCCCCACCGAACTTGGAACGAGCGTCATATTATTAACAATTAATAAAATTTTCAATTTATTCAAAAGGAGTTAACGATTTAACTCTCTCCCTGAGATCCCCATCTACTTTTCATAAGAGAGCTGGAGCCCTAATGATTCTCCTCTGCTTACTTTAAACACCTGATCGAGTAAAAGAACTGTTAAGTCACTCTGTACAGTCAGTAATCAAGCCGTTTCTCACCACCTGCATATCCGCGACAGTTTGTGGACTTGGCTGTAATGGGAACAGGGGTTGAAAAAAATAAGCCTTATGAAAAAACTGAACAGTGAAATAGAAACAAAACATTAACTAACAGTAAAGGCAGTTCAGTCACAACAGCAAAATTTAAAACATTTGTGAAATAAAATTCTAACGGTAAGTAACATTCAGTATCATGTAGCTCTGCCCTGTGCATTTAAACATGCTCCGAGCGCTCTTGGTACGCTGTCACAACCTGTATTAGATGGATGCTTGCAAAGACGCATTGCACCTTTCAACTGGAGTTACCGTGCTCAATCGGATTCGTGTCAGCATATACTGTAGGAAATTCCATTTAGATTTCTCCTGGCTCCTTGAGGAATATGTTCAAGAGATTGGCGAAGTTTACTCCTGTTACTTCGTACTGAGAGACGAACCCTTCATCAAAAGGTTGACTTCAAACTGTCATCAGCCAGAAGGTCGGTTTGAAGATTACACTGCATGGTCCTACTGGAGGTCCCTCCGCCCTTTGAAATGATTTAACCAGCTACTTATATGGAGACCTACAGTTTAACATGGATTTAAATTACGATGAAACTTGGCACTTTTCACATCCACTAACACTGCCACAGGTGACAGAACTGAAAAATGACAGATAAAAATCCTTGGACAGACCAGTGATCGAAACCAGTACCATCGAGTACTGGCACTGTACTACTGACCCACACAAGCTGATGGGTTGGACTGCTCGAGGATCCTGTCCCGATACTGCACTGCTCTCAAAGTACGTTCGATCGTGACAAGATGCGGCCGAAATCTGTGTATGGTATCAAGCCGAAAATATGACTGACCGTCCTTTCTGCTGAATCTGTTCGACTGCACGCCTCAGACATCCATGGTTACCCGGGCCCCTCAACAATTCCCTACGACGATCGTTATGTGTCACAGAAATTCTGCACTCTTCGATGCATATAACCCGACACCATTGATCTAGATTCTATTCCTTCGCCACTTGTTCGCGCCCCAAGGTGCTCCGAGAGGAGCGTTTTTACTGGTGTTCAAATTGGACGCCTACACGGCAAACCGACCGTGTGGAGACCGTTGCGTATTTTGTATCGACACTGCCATCCCAGTTGCCTCCAAAGAGCAGACATGTCTGTTACATGTCTTCAGGATACCTACGAGCCATAATTTGTAGTTTCTGTTCAGTTCTTGGGGTGCGCGCCAGTCTAAGCATCAAACGGCACTTGAGGGATGCTGACATCCCGTTCACGACTCGAGAGACATCTATTGATATGAGCTGAGAATGCAGACTCGTTTTTATCTCCATTTCACAGTAGTAATTTCTTGTGGTCAATGGAGAGATGGAGAGGGTTTTGATGGAAAAAGCTATGCAAATCATGAAAGCTGTGCAAAACGTTTGTAGCACTTTGACAGCCAACATTTTCCTTACACCTTAGGTTCGGGACTCGTCACAAATAGCAATACTTTATTCTCACTGAGAAAGCAATTTTAGAATTTAACGTCCCGTCTACGACGTCCTCACTGATGGAGAAGGGAATGTTCGGATAGCACAACTATACTACAAGACTCCTGCCTTCGTCTAGTCAAAAGAACTTAAATATCGCTGACTTGACGGAATCTCAACATCCAGTCTCCCGAACAACAGCGCAATGCCTTAACACCTACACCACTACATTCGGTTTCACGGAGAAGACGCCGCTTGGGACATCAACATCAGTAAGTAAATAGCTAGTTGGACAATGTAAAAAGTGAAGCCCCCGAATTCTTTACAGGAAAGCTCTTAAAGCTTTTTAAATACACAAATTTTATTAACATTCTACATCTTTGTTCATTATGTCTACATATTTATTTCTCACTGGCGACGGACACATTTTCCCAGCGAGAGACCAGTTTGTTGATACCGTCACTGTAGTATATTTGGCTTTATTGACGAACCAACAACCACCCCACTGGTTGCAAGATTTCATTCTTTACGTTTTCGAAACAGATGTAAATCGGGTGGATCAAACTGAGACTGGAAGGACAGCGAAAACAGGGCGTCAGCACGTTGCAAATGTCGCAGCACCCGTGTGTGGTCTGGCTCTGTGATGCTCAAGAAGAAGCTGCTCCATGTGTGCATTAACTCTTCGAATTCGAAACTCTATGACAGCACGCAGTTTCTCACCCACTGACATAGTTTACATTACACGTCGTCATGTTACACGCCACAATTCGGAGCCCTCTAGCGGCAGAGGACTGCAAATATGCAGACATGAAGAGTAAAGACGTAGAATTTTAATAAAGTTTGTTTTATTTAAAAAGCTGTAAGAGTTTGTCACATTAAAAATTCGGAGACATTACTTCTCAGTACGGCTTCGTACATCTGTATCTATAGCTACTACTATATAAAACCAAATCGTCTTTTAACGTTGTTACCGAAAGCTCGAAAAGTTACAGACCGATTTACTTCAGATTTTTCCACAATACTCTAATGAACATTTGGGCCGACATAGGTTACACATTTTTGTAAATAACAAGATACTGGTTTTCTGTTAAAAACAAGTGCGAGAAAAAAATGTTATGCTCTGAAAATGTACGTTTTAAGTTTTCTTTCTCGCAATCGGTTTTAACACAAAACAGGAAAGTTATATTTATGGCTTATCGACTTACGATTAGAATACTATAACAGAGTCTGAATCGTTAGAAAATTTTGTAACTCTACCCATCCGCAGATTACAACTATGTGAAAGACTTGTCATTGAAGCTACTGTCCTCACAGATCCAGCAGCTGAAGAGATCTCTCTTATACCCTATATACCAATGACCCCAACCAATTTGCCCACTCGTTTCAAGCGATTTCCGGTCTGAGGCGTCTTGTCACGGCCCGGGCGGCTCGCCCCGTCGGAGGTTCGAGTCCTCCCTCGGGCATGGATGTGTGTGTTGTCCTTAGCGCAAGTTAGTTTAAGTCAGATTACGTAGTTTGGTCCCATAAGACCTTGCCACAAACTTCAAGCGATTTCAATTTCCAACAAAGGTTTTGTTTGCAATAATTATTAACAAGGCTGAAGGGCAGAGAGAGGGGAAGAGGAGATAGACAAAGGGAGTGGGTAGGAGTGGGAATGTGGGGAGGGCAGAGATAATGTGGGGGGGGGGGGTAGATGGGAATGTGGGGACAGAGGGAAGGAAGGGGGACAGAGGGAAGGAAGGGGGACAGAGGGAAGGGGTGGGAGAGGAGGAGTGGGAGGAGATGAACTGAGAGAGGGGGGGAGAAGAAGATTAGGGTGTATATCTAATTCCAATACACATTTAGCAATTGTAGAGCATTGCCGGGTTTGCTAGTGTGTATATACACTGAAGAGCTAAAGCGAATGGTATAGTTGCCTAATGTCGTGTAGGGCCCCTGCCAGGACAAAGAAGTGCCGCAACACGACGCTGCTCAACAACGTTCACGCCTGGGGAGTTTGGTGGCCAGCGGAAGTGTTTAAACTCAGAAGAGTGTTTCTGGGACCACTCTGTGGCAATTCTGGACGTGTGGGGTGTCGCATTGTCATGCTGGAATTGTCCGTCGGAATCCACAATGGACATGAATGGATGCAGGTGAATAGACAAGACGCTTATGTACGTGTCATCTGTTAGAGTCGTATCTAGATGTATCAGAGATCCCATACCACTACAACTGCATACACCCCACACCTTTACAGAGCCTCCAGCAGCTTGAAAAGTCCCCAGATGACATGCAGGATCCATGGATTCATGGGGTTGTTTCCATGCACATACACATACATATGTTTGATACAATTTGAAACGAGACTCGTCCGACTGGGCAACATGTTTCCAGTCATCAACAGTCCAATGTCGGTGTTGACGGCACAGGCGAGGCATAAAGCTGTGTGTCACGCACTCATCAAGGTTACACGGGTGGGACTTCGGCTCCGAAAGGCCATATCGATGGTGTTTCATTGAATGGTTCGCACGCTGACACTTATTGATGGCCCTGCACTTTGCGGAAGAGTTGCACTTCTGTAACGGTTCTCTTCAGTCGTCGTTGGTCCCGCTCTTGCACAATCTTTTCCCGGCCGCAGCGATGTCGGAGATTTGATGTTTTACCGGATTCCTGATATTCACAGTACACTTGTGAAATAGTCGTATGGGAAAATCCCCACTTCATCGCTACCTCGGAGAGGATGTGTCCCATTGCTCGTGCGCCGACTATAAAACCACGTTCAAACTCCCTTAAATCTTGATAACCTGCCATTGTAGCAGCAGTAACCGATCTAACAACTGCACCAGACACTTGTCTTGTACACGCGCTGCCGACCGCAGCGCCGTATTCTGTCTGTTTATATTTCTCTGAATTAGAATATGCATGCCTATACTAGTTTCTTTGGCACTTGTAACTTTGACGTTCTATAGCGTCATTAGATGACATTTCCGGACATGGGTTCCTATGAATTTTTTTTGTAGGCCATCGTAATTATTGACAGGAAGACAGTTACGTAGTAATGTTATTCAATAACGGTAAGTAGTTTCGCCGGCCGAAGTGGCCGCGCGGTTCTGGCGCTGCAGTCTGGAACGGCGAGACCGCTACGGTCGCAGGTTCGAATCCTGCCTCGGGCATGGATGTGTGTAATGTCCTTAGGTTAGTTAGGTTTAACTAGTTCTAAGTTCTAGGGGACTAATGACCTCAGCAGTTGAGTCCCATAGTGCTCAGAGCCATTTGAACCATTTTTTTTTTGATAAGTAGTTTCCAAACCCGTGCCTTACACCACCAGAGCTTTTGGAATACTTATTGGTTGCTACATACGAGATATTCGATCTACAGAGTTATCATACAAGAGTAATAAAAATCCTCTGTAATTCAACAATTACCTGACGTCAGTTATGTAAGTCTGTAGTTCTGTTCTTATATTCTGAAACGCTTTCGAAAGATTGCATAACGTGTCCCTGTATTTATAATATGGGACACACTGTGATCACACAGATCCGAGATGAAACTACATCTGAAAGAAGAGGGATCAATTCGATATAGAAAGAATAAAGCAGGTGCAGTGGCCCTCCCTCAGTCATCCACCCTCTTATTTCGTCGACTATGTGCCGACTGTACATGTTTCGCACAGAATTGTGTGAATTAGGCACCAACGCCACTTGGTCGAACTGACGCAAGCTAATAGTTTCAGATATTGATTATCAATACTTTGCCGTATAGATGCACATGTTGCAGCGCAAAGTGCTTGTATCTTGCAGTAACTGCTAAAATGTCTCAGTTATCTCAACGCGGTGTAGCGTCGGAAAAACTGCAATTCAGTGCAGATTTCAGCAATTCAGTGCAGATTTCACGGGTAACAGCACCAGTAGCTCTTACAGTAGATCCACTGCACTGAAACTTTGAATTATTTGCAAAGACTTAGAATTCGAGAAATAAATAACATAATGCTTCAGGGGTCACTGGACTCTTTTTGGCCACGTCGTCTCTCATAATTCAGTCGGTCCCTTAAGGATCATGATGAGCAATGAATGATCGTAGTTCAGGGTGGCCAAATTACAGCCTTCGTGAGTGGTATCTTTATTACAAGAATGAACTATTTTTGAGAGCAATTGTTTGCTTCTACAGCACAACACTGTAACCGAGACAGTTTAATGGTTCAAATGGCTCTGAGCACTATGGGACTTAACATCTGAGGTCATCAGTCCCCTAGACCTTCGAACTACTTAAACCTAACTAACCTAAGGACATCACACACATCCATGTCCGAGGCACGATTCGAACCTGCGACCGTAGCGGTCGCACGGTTCCAGACTGAAGCGCCTAGAATCGCTTGGCCACACTGGCCGGCACAATTTAATGCAGAACTAATAACGCTGCTGATGCGTCTGACGCGGTGGCGGTTGTCTTCAAAGTTAGGCGACAACGTTTAAACAGCTCAATTGTTTAGCGCCTCCTTGTGTGGAAGGCTGCCGTTTTCTGGGAATGAACTGCCAGAACACCCAAACGCGATTGACGACATCAAAATGAGGAAAGTTGGCAGGGAGTGACTAAAATTCGGGAGAATTGTGATAACACGACATTTTTATGCAGGCGTTGGTGATTAAGACGTGCGTTTAATATGCAATGAAGACATCGCAGTTCGGAGCACTACATCCAGCGACATTTTAACACACAATATTCCGGTGCAGAGAATCTCTTTACTTAAAAGAACGCATAAATACTGTCAAAGGATGGTAGTCAAAATCAACAAAATATTTTTGCCTAAAAAAAAAGCGATCAGGTGCCCACAAAAGCTAGTGTTACTGAGGAATATAATACTGAAAATGAGAACAGGTCGTATGTGAAAAGTGACCTGGTCACGTATTGCATACCTGATGTGGCCGAAATCGTCTTTCCAGACAGTAAAAGATTTTCGGAAAGTATCAACGTATCTAGATCAACGACGTGTTGAACAGAGGACATAGAAGAAAGTTTGTGTGATGTGTCATTTTGGTCTGACTGGTATTCTCTCGCATTAGATGGTACAAACACTGCCATCCTCCCCCCCCCCTTTTTTTTAAAAAAAAAAAAGTAATCTGACGCGTTAATGACGACGTCGGTATTAGCCCAGGAAGTCTTCCGGTTGAATCTGTAACAGGAGATTCGGTAATGAAAATCAAAGTCTGCAGCGCGGAGGGTGGTCTTCCGTGATTAAAGCTACGAGTCGCTACCAGTGATGTATCTCCAAATTTCACCCGAAAGAATACTGAGCTCCCGAACAAATTTCAGCAAACTGTTAATGAAATACGTCTGGCCCCGAAGTCACATTCATTCAGTTTATTATACCTCAGGAAGCGACCTGCTCGTATAGAGTAACGCGAAGGGCGCTCGGGTGCGAGACTTGGGAGGTTAGTCAAACGCTGATCGAATACAAGCAGAGGATTAACGATCGTGGGCTGGTGCACCTGTTAGCCTGAGAGTGATTTCTCGCCAGTTTCCCACACTCGTTTAAGCAACAGTTGCGCTGGTCCCCAATCTCCGCATCAGAAAACAGTTAAAATGCAACACATAGAACGTTTACAAGATTCATAGACAGATGGCACACACAACCTCCCTCCCTTAAGTGGTCGAAACACGGGACGAGTTAGCTAAAGTTGACGTGGCGCTCTACGAATTTTGTGACGTCACTTCCTGCTACATCACGTTAAGGAACCATTTCGCTACGTTAAAAAAAATTACGATATTTCGGCGATGTGTCACTTAAAGTAGAACTAGAAATAAGCAAGAACGCTCCAGTACGTCACCAGCAGAAAGCACCAGGAGAAAGCTTGAGGTCCGCAGAATGCAAGACACCATACTGTACACGTCGTGTTCAGTAGAATTGAGTTTTACGTTATATCTTACACCCTATGAATATAAGCACTATCACATTGAAGAGCGATTCGTTATTGGTACGATTTGTTGTAATAAAATGAAGTGAAACGTCATACTAGTAGTTAACGAAACTTTTCTATTTAGTAACTACCGCGTTACAACTCGCGTGTTATCATCAGAGTAACCCGTTTTAAGGTAATGACAAATTGAAGATTCAATAAAAACGTGTCGTTTTGTTAGGATTTGTTTTAATTAAATGTAAATTAATAACACTTTGGCGATTAAAGCCTACAGAAGACTATAAAATCAAACATAAAGACGGTTATAACCAAGCTATAGCCCTAGTGTAAAGAGTAGGGCCACCATGTTACGGAACAGAGGCTAAGAGTGTGTAAGGTCCCAGTCCTGTTCGATCTAATTTTTTTTCACCCTCGCGTTTTCCATAGGCTGTGGTACTTCCTTGTGAATTCAGAAGAAATAATTGCAGCAATACTTGACGTTACAAGTGCGTTCTTTGTCAGGACCGAGTTTGTTCGATCTGGTGAACTTTTATAAGCTGATGTCCTGGAGGTACATCTATCTTTTTTGTCTTATTAAATGTTCAAGGATGGTGAAGTGTTTATTTATTTACAACATAGAAAACAACATGAGTAGTATGTGGACAAGCGAGGAAAATGTGCGTTTTAATAGAGCTAATGTACGAATTCTACGCACGTCTATCTTGGTGAACGTAATGTATTGATTGCGAGCCAAATAAAGCCGACAGCTGGCGTTGGAGAGCGCGAAACCCCGAGGTGCGAGCCTAATAAAAGCCGACAGCTACTGCTGTCGGGCGCCGAGAGCGCAAAATCACTTTAACCTGATAGCTGCGTGTGCCGATGGCGGGATAGCTTGGCGACTGTGGCGCCAGGAAGGGCACCCGACCGTGACTAATAAACAAAAAATTCACAAATCCTGAAAAAATGGGCTCCGTACTAGACGGTTATAAACGCAAGGCGACAAAGAAGATCATATACCTGGAAGTATTGTGTAACCATGTAAACATGCACCATGTTATGGATACTGCAATGAAAACTGTGAACTTTATTAGAGCAAAGTGATTCAACCATCCGCAATTCATCTCGTTTTTCGAGGACATTGAAGGATGCCATAAATATATTACATATCTTACAAATGCTCGTTGTATCAGCATCCTAGAACTTTTTAAGCGAGAGTCGAAATTGAAAGAAAACGTTCTGTTTTTGAGAATAAAAGAAGAAACAAACTCAGTCGCCGAATTTTCTGGTTTTCCAAAGCCGTACAGCTATTGGTTTTTTGTTGTTGACATCACGGGCCATTTAAATAAACTGAAGATACTTTAAAAATATGTAAGAACTTTAAATCTCCGTGGAAGCGTTTTAAAGGAAATCGTATTTCTTTCAATACATGCGAAACAAATAAAATCTCAACCGTCTGCCTCTTTAAAATACGTGACAGTTCGTATCTACGAATCAGTAACATAAAGCACGAAGTTTAGTGACCTGCACGGAGAGATGTAACTGGAAGTAAGTTCAAAACATTGTTAAGTAGCCGTTTCGTTTGTAATGCTCTAAAAGTAGAAATGTAGGTAGAAAAATTATATGGCTGGGTTCCGCCTGTTTCTGAAAAAGCTAAATTTTTCTGCTTCGAAAATTGTCCACTAGTCAACATGGGTGTGTCCCGTGACTGCCTACAGAACTCTGAAAGCGGTAAGTTTATTTACACCTATTATAGTCGGCCTGTGCCGTCGTTGGTTATACGAAGTTGCTTAACGACGCGGTCAATCATACTGTGCGGTGCGGTGAAAAATTCTCCACTTATTTGCCAGAACGTCAAAGGTGCATTATACACTGGTCTGCAAAACTGAAGGACGAAAGTAACTTTCGCACGATGTGTCATTGCCAAGTAGCACACCTAGATGAAAACTGAACGATACATAAAAATAACTGTTACAGTACAGCAAACAAGCTAATTGAAAGAAATACGCAATGAGATGAACAGAAACGACACTTTAATTCAAAGAACAATTACAGTGAAGTCACCGCGATTTTAGGGTGTGTTATTCATGTTCTACAATGCGTAAGGAGTTCTTGTGGTGGGCGTTCCATTCCTTCGTCGGCGCGGTTGGCAAACTGTTGGGTGATAGTTAGTGCATGTGGACGTGCTGCAATAGATCTCCCCAAGGCATTCCATACGTGATCGACGGGATTTGAGTCGCGGGAACGGGCAGGCTATTTTCTTCACGGAATATCCTCTCCTTCCAAGAGAGGAATGGACTGACCTGAACTTTCTCTCGACATAAATTCCATCGAACACGTGTGGGATGCGATGGAGAGGCGTACTCTAGCTAAGACTGTTCGATATTTTTTAAAAATAACATTATCGGCCCTCGCGACGTACCGGAAAAAAAGGCTACGCATTGTAAATATACTGAGAGTTTTAGAGCTGTATATTTAAGTACTGATTTACTATTAGATATTGTGTATGTCAACAAGCTTGCAGCAAGCCTATCCCCCTTAGAGCAAGAACTAAAAGGAAAACGAAGCACGATCATGCTTGGCGATAACCACTTTGCTAACAATGGTAACTGCAAGTAAGTGACACAATAAAATGTGCCCGATGGGTCCATCGTTCGGTTTCGTCAAATATCGGATTTGTCGGGAACACTTCATGTCGACTTCCGTTGTTTCATTTCTGCAAACTCTAGCGAACTAGCAGTCGCAGTGTCATAATTGCGTGGTGAAGTTAAACGCTGCAGTTTCTGTTGGTAGCGACGAGAGTCGATTACGTCAGCATTTCCCTCACACGTCTCCGCCCACCGCAAAGACCAATCTTGTCAGTTAGATATTTGATCATCAGTTTCAGCAACTGTTTTGAAGAATGCCGATGTGAAGAAATAGCACACTAGTTTCTTCTTCAAATCGGGTATCTTGATATTCCATTCACACCGCCATACCTCCAGTGCAATCAGACTACTTGTTTGTGCCATCTATACTTCAAATGGCTCTGAGCACTATGGGACTCAACTTCTGAGGTCATTAGTCCCCTAGAACTTAGATCTAGTTAAACCTAACTAACCTAAGGACGTCACACACATCCATGCCCGAGGCAGGATTCGAACCTGCGACCGTAGCGGTCTCGCGGTTCCAGACTGCAGCGCCTAGAACCGCACGGCCCCATCTATACTTCCTTCACTCAGTCAGAGAGAGAGACTGGACGTGACGAAACTTCAAAAAGTAGTAAGATTCCTTCACACAGGAAAGTAAAATTATGTTCTACTAGAATTTCCGAGGAACAATTTCAAGTTCCTACCGAAAATTGCGGAAAAAGTGTAATATAAAACAAAAGCATCGACACTCAATATTGCCGCTTCGATACAGATATATCGATAAAAATTAGTCGGTATCAATCGATATTTTATAGAAAATTTAACAATATATCGATATGTTATGAACAGCCCTAATTGCAGCACATCCACATGCACCAAGGAGCAACTATCAGTTTTCTCTCGCACTGGTGGAGGAATACGAGGTTCTATCACAAGATGATGTTACCAACCATGTGGCCAACACGGGAGCACGGTGCAGAGCATGCGTTGCAGTCCATGGCGATCACACCCCCTGTTATGAACCATTTCCCTTTTTGTATGTTCTGGGGAGACTAGAGCTCTGCAGGCGCGGCTACGGCGTCCGAGAGAGAAGACAGAGAGGCTTCACGAACGTTGGCGGAAACTTTCGATGGTGACCGATGCTATCTCGCCTGATATCGCAGCGGCGTGAGCGCTTTCCAACAACCACACATGTCACGCGCTTGGCTAGCGTCACGCGGGTGCCACGCACTTGCACTCGTTTGCATATCAGCTGTGAATTTGAAGAGTATGCATCGGCAGTGCGCTTCGCTTAACACTACACCTAACGATTCCTTTCTCTTTCTCGTCAGTCCCGTTAACATTATCGACTGTAATGTGTTACATTAGTTAATCTGATCGATTTAGTCACAAGATGAGTGAACAGCAGCAGAATGTCAATGCAGGAAAATCATTCTGTGTGAAAGGCCCCAAAATGAAGACACTGGAAGAACGAGAGAAACAAAATGGCTAGAAAAATTATTTAGCAGAAGATTTGATGGCACAGGCCAAAACAGGTGGGCACATACCGATTCCAGGCTGGCAAAAATTTGGAGTGTGATTCGAAAGGAGCGCAACTAGGTACACGGGGTATCTACAATGTTTTTCATGTACCAACATTAAAAATTTCAAAAATGCTGGAGTCACTTCTGGCTGTCAAGAAATAAGTGTGCCAGTACCAACACACATGTGGACACAACATCAACGAAAGTTACTTCCGAAATGAAGATCACGTTTACGAATGCCTGTGTTAATATGAGTGTAGGTGATAACTGGTCATTGACCACGTCTCAGGTCCATATTTTACGGATCCAGTCCAATTACACATTGAGCTGGGAGGAAAGCATGGGGTATATCAATTCATGCGAGTTACTTGGTGGTCCTACAACAATTTCGCGTGCGTTGTATCAAGTGCAAATGCAGCTAAAGACGAGGCACAGCCAGAAGTAGTGAAAAACTTTACAGAATGAACGTGTCGCATCTACAACCGACTTTTGGTCTGAGAATTTCACAAAAAACAGTTATTTGACTGTAACTGCCTATTATATAGACCAAAACTGGGATCTTGTCAATATGATTCTATTCACCACCAAATTCTCTCATTAATGTGAAACAGAATCAAATTGTGATAAGGATATACTTCAGGAACGTGAAAAAAAGGGCTAAAATTTGAAAGGTTGAGAACAGTATCATTTGTGACAGATAGTGGTGCCGACATTGTAAAAGGATTGACCCTTTCGCAAGTACAGCGACTGTATTGTCCCGATTATTGCCTTAATGTTGTTCTGAAAACCAAATTTACTCTGAAACTGACAGATCGAAATCTTTATGGCGAAACTTGGCAGAAGAGTGTAGTACTGGTTCGCCTTGCTGTTGCTTTTGCAAGATATAGTGACAAATTTCATGTAACGAACTGAGAGTGCAGCAAGAGCGTGTGGAAACGATCTCGAATTCAGCGATGTGAACTGGTTCTCTCTGCCCATTGAAGATAAAATTCAAGAATCCTGATTTCTGGAAATAATAAAGACACATGTCAGAGCATAACTGGTAGTTTTAGATTGTATACAGCTTATTTGGAAGTGCAACAGATCGTTCTACTTTTAAAACGCCTTGGAGTTGGGGATCGACTTGAAATTACCTTAAAAAAAAGACATAGAAAAACGACGGAATTCGAAATTTTTATGTTGGTTCCATTTCCGCGCAAGGTTGAAGTGGTAAAATTGTTAAGACACTTCATATCACTGGATTCAGCATTGTTAATTACTATTTTTAATCTGTAACAATCTGTTCTTTTTTGCACATAAATCTTATTTTGAAGACTCATTCCGTCATTCTGTCGTCATTGGAACAATAAACTATTCTTGGATTAGCCAGTTTTTTGACTGTTTTTGACTGCTGACCCAAGTCGAGGGGAATGAGATCTGCAAGTTTACTCGTCATATGTCCTGTATGAAACAAAGGCCAACAAAGTAAAAAGAGACTTAATTCTTTGACAGATCCACTGTGAAATTAGAAAACTTCTGGCCATGATTCTGTCCAAGGATACTGTACCGAAACAACTGTCAAATCATTTCCGAGGCGGTCTCGTGATGACTGCTGTGACAAATCGCATGACAACGACGAAGAAGAGGATGATGAAATTGAAGCCTACCACGGGGACGGTCCAGGGGATGACCAAGATCTACTTGAGTGTTGGCAATCTAACGTTAATCTTTCAACTTTTGGTAGGACCAGAAAATTTATTCCTTAAAATATTATCTACTTTCGGCAATGATTTGTTTTTACAGGAATATCGTTACCCTAAACTGGCGAATTTGGCCCGAAAAAACCTTGGGAATACCAACCACAAGCGCTTCATCTGAACGTGTGTTCAGCACAAGTGGACAAGTACTTTCGGCAAATAAAGTATTTCACCCACACATATCGTCAATATCCTGTTTCTGAACAGTTATCTGCAACACAGGAGAAATAAGACAAAGTATTGTAACTGCTGAAGACTAGCGCGTAGCTAGATATAAGTATTTTGTTCACTATAAATAAATTTGACAATTATGATTAGTTGCCACTTTCCTCAACGTAAATCTTTTGCATTCATTCTCTGCAAAATTTACAGTTCCACAGCTAAATCACTCCCTTCAACAATATTAAGTATTAACACTTTAATAATTGTCGTTGTACGTAATCATACGCAGTTGTTGTGGTAATATTTCGTGAATCTCAGGGATACAACACACATTTTCTTCATAGAAAACATGGGAACTCCGCAGCTAAAACGAAACTTGAATTCTAAATGTATTCCATCGCGACGAGGCAATTAGGGTCATTGTGTTATGTCTAAGCTTACTGTCCCATTTCACACTTGAAAAACGTTATTACATTGAAATTATCTTCTCCTCTTCCTCTGCCTTTCCCAGATAACGCCTATCGACCTGTTCTGCCTTCAGTTCCCTCTTAACTGGCTATCCGATGTCCGTGTTTTCTATGGGTTTGTATTGTAAACTCATCAATGAAATCCGTGTTTCTTCCATTCGTTCCAGATGTTCCTTCCAGTTTTATCTGTGTTTTTCCATTTTGTCAGTTACTGAAAAAATATTCCCTTCTTGACTAATTTTTCGTTTGGATTCGTGTCCAACAAAGTGCAACCTTTGAATGGTCGTAAAAATTTCATTTCAGCCTCCTGAACGTGGTTAGAATCTTTCCTCTTCATAATCCAGACTTCACTACCATAGACTACAACAGGTATGGGCACCAGTTTATGGAATTTCATTTTTGTGATTCTTTGCGTATTTTTTAATGTAGTGCTTACCGCGCCACATTCACTCTTCTATCTCTATAATATAACGCCTGCACCCTTATCTTCACTGAAAGTGAAGAAATGACTCCGAAGGACTAACTCAGCATACAGAAAAGTCACATCAACCTTCGGTGAAACTGAACGCAAGGGTGGTAACATTAAGGGAACAATGGGAATTCCACTGTTAAATCCTATACAACACCTTAGGTATGTTTTAGAACGCCGACTTCACGCCAGGCCTCACCGACTGACATCGATACCTCTCCTCAGTGCCGCACTCGGTGAAGAATGGGCTGCCATTCCCCAAGAAAACTACCAGCACCTGACTGAACGTATGCCTGCGAGAGTGGAAGCTGTCATCAAGTCTAAGGGTGGGTCAACAGCATATTGAATTCCAGCATTACCGATGAAGGGCGCCACGAACTTGGAAGACTTTTTCAGCCCGGTGTCGGATACTTTTGATCACATAGTGTAGGTCGCAACTGACGCTCTTTTCCATTTTCGGTGGTGTCGCTAAGGAAATATTGAAGACAGTAGGCGCTGAAGTACACGCTTGTCTCACACCTTGGTTTATTCAAATCTTTTCCCCGGTGTAATCCGTTATACGACTATATTTTTGAGAGCTACTAGCTTTTAGATCTAGCTGAAGTCAAAAGTATTCCATTAATAAATTTTTCACATTATTTTCTGAAATTTCTCGACTTATCTCTCCGGCTGCCTGCATTTGTTCGAGCCCAATTATTGATAATGTATCTTCAGTTTCGTAGCTGCCCCTGTCAAGCACAAAGTTATGCAAAATAACTTAATGCTTTTAAATGACCTCAGAAAAGAGATGAAGTTTTCTCCCCCTTTTGAAACTACGTTAATTCAATTCAATTTATTGCTGCGAATTTTATACCTGTTATCTCGAACTATAAAACGGTCGTACATATTTGTTAATCATGGTGACATACAGGGTGGGCCAAATAAGACTGGCCCAGAGAACAGAGTACCAGGTTACACAGAATCACAGCAGATGAAAAGAAATACAGTGCTAATCCGACGGTAGCAGATGTTTGGGCCGTGTTCAGCAAGTTGCCGAAGGCGGGTGGAAGCCGGACTGCTGGAATTGCCGTACTGAAATGTTATGTTATAGTTCTGGAGGACTGAATAGGAGGCTGGAAGACTGGAGGCGCACAGAAGCATATTCTGGTTTTAATGGATAAACAACAGACACTCGGTAGGGATTCTCTAGTAGGCCCAGGTGGAGTATACGTCAGTATGACCGACATATTATGCAGGTCTCTTGCGACAGGCGCCGGGTTCATTTGGTAGGACTCAAGTATTTTCTCGTAGACTGCAGCCGCACTTTCTGGTGTGCGGGCACGTTTCGGTATGTTCTTTGACATGTTCAAAACAGATCCTGACTAACGCCATTTTAGGACAAAGTGTGGCATGGCACTCTTTGCTGGCACCTTGACACCATTAAACTTCTCAGCAAACAACTGACCACACCATTTCCACGACTTTGTTGTCACATAACTTTCCACAACAAACACCCGCTGCTCCACTGCGAGTACCATCGTCCCTTTTGCATTGCTCTACTCATACTGACACAGACCACACTACACTCTGAACCATTGATGATGATGATTCGTTTGTGGAGCGCTCAACTGCGCGATCATCAGCGCCCGTACAAAGTCCCAATTTTTTCACAGTCCAATCTAAACCACTGTCGCGAATTATGAGGAGGATATGATGACAACACAAACACCCAGTCCCAACTCGACAGGGAACCGAACCCAGGACCGCGTGATCCAAAGGTAGCAACTCTGAACCGGTGTGGATCACGTGGCGGCGGTGCGCTCATACGCATAAATTCACGTCAAGTCGTATCCACACGTCTGGGTCACTTTTCTTTGCCCCACATCGTACAAGGTTTTATATTACATATGTAGTAGTAAATCATGTTAAGAGCAATCACTCGTAATATGTAGAAATAAAACAGGACAGTTGAAAAATAAGAATCAATTAAAAAATAACATAAAATAAAGGGAATTAACTGAAGTTCGAAGGAATAACTTCCATCTTACATTACTAAATGCAACTGACATCCTCAGAAGAACTCGAGGTTTGCCAACAATCTACAATTACACCTACTTCTAAACCTATCGTTGCTAAACTATTGTACATCACCCACAATGGTATGTGCGTGCCTTGGTAATCCACGAGTCTACAATACCTGTGTTGTCATAGCATTTTTTAAGTTTCTCGTAATAAAACGTATATGTGCCTAATATTATCTATAATTAAGGAAACATTTCTGGTTATCTGTTGACATTATTTTGATTCTACTTGACGTTACAGACTGAAAGTTAAGCAGTTGCCTTTTAGATACCTGGTGTGCTATCATACTGACTTCAGTCCGCAAGTTTTGGTCACTTACAACTGTTCGCAGATCGCAGTCTAATTGTCTGCAGTCTCTGAAAAAAAGGAAGGGCATCTTAGAACAACATGATAGCGGAAACCACCTTTCCGCATTCACAGATTGGTGTGATACTATATTCCCGTCGATGAAATAGGTGCACCATACATGGAGTAGTGGCAATGTCGCCCAGTTTGAGCCTCTTCCTGATGTATGGGAATATGCTGTAAATATGCCTTGCAGTGCTCCTAGAAAAAAATGTGTGTGAAATCTTATGGGACTTAACTGCTAAGGTCATCAGTCCCTAAGCTTACACACTACTTAACCTAAATTATTCTAAGGACAAACACACACACCCATGCCCGAGGGAGGACTCGAACCTCCGCCGGGACCAGCCGCACAGTCGATGACTGCAGCGCCTAAGACCACTCGGCTAATCCCGCGCGGCAGTGCTCCTAGAGTGCCAGTCAGACTGCGATGCATCTATCAGGCTCATATGTCTTTTATCAGTAATATGCGTTCCTGTGATCTCATTCACACGATCATATTGTTCATACACCAACCAATACAGCGCTACCCTGTAACGTACTACCATATCCATCGGACATATCCCGAGGATCACCAGTCAACATGTGTAGTGGGAAAGGCACCGGTGAGCCTCAGAAGAACGCTCCGCTGAATTCGCCGCAGTATTGTTTTGTAGCTGCCTAGTCTAAGGCGAGGCGCCCAGACGCTGGCAGCGAAGCCCAAAAAGAACTCTTGTTAAGTTAAAACTCATGCAAGGATTAATGTTTCACGTTTTACTTCGTTGGAACCCTGCTGAGCGAATGAGGAGCAATGATACGAAGGGAGCTACCGTGACGTGCCACTCACAACAGCAGTTGCATAAATAATGTGAATGAGTCGCAGCGGCGTGACGTGTGCACGATGCCGCTTAAAAAGACAGCTGCCGACCAGGTGTGGTAGGTGTAGTGGTACGTACCTTTACGCCGCTTTCACACTATACGGTTTTGACCGTACGGCAAAAAGCCGTACGGCTGTAGGTGTGAAGAAATGTATGGCGCCTTTCACATTATACGGCGACGGCAAAATGCCGCTGCCGTGCCGTGCTGCAGCCGTGTCTTGCCACTACAACAGACGGTCGCCGTACGGCAAGTTCGACAACAGTGGCCTACGTGACTAAGTGCATGCTTTCACACTGGACGGTTTTGAGCCGTACGGCGTCGACTAGTTCGTTGTAGTGTCGTTTTATTCATTTGTGTTTATTCTTGTTTACTGAAAAGTGTAGAAGAATGGATGAAATTGATACTGAACTTTTGATAACCTTGGTGGAAGTAAGACCTGTTCTGTGGGACAAAACTCTAGATGCGTATAGAGATCGTATTGCTACAAAGAATGCTTGGCGGGAAGTTTGCGTAGCACTGAAGCAAGATTTTGATGAGATGGAAGACAAAGATAAAAATGCGTTTGGTAAGTATTTATTTAATATATTAATATTACATTTAATACGTTTTAAACAGTTTTTATTTAACGTTATAAATTTTATTCTAAAAGTAAATCGTTTGTTTATAAGTAAATTACTGCTACCAGTCACGTTTTTTTTGTTTTGTTTATATTTTGCACGACGCGTTTCGGGAAATAATTCCCATCCTTAAGTGCGTTTTTCTCTAAGTTTTCATCATGTGTGGTGTCTTTTTATGTGTCAGGTCTTGCATTCTGTTTTCTTTACTGTAATTTATAAGAGAAACACGCACAAGACCTCACAAATAAAAAAACACTACACATAATGAAAACTTAGAGAAAAAAACGCACTTGAAGATCGGAATTATTTCCCGAAACGCGTCGTACAAAATATAAACAAAACGATTAAAAACGTGAGTGGTAGCAGTAATTTATTTATAAAGAAAACTATTTACTATACAGTCGCAGGCTTTCACAAACAATCTACAAAAAGGAAAAGGCTTGTTAATTTATATCTTTGACATCTGCCATGACACGCTTCCAGCATTTGTCATAAAATATTTACAAAGAGTGTTCCTTATGGCGTTGGCTGTCAGTCCTCCTCTTATGTTGGCATCTTGGGCTAAGTCTTCCAAACCAGTGAAGGATGTGGTGTCTTCAATTATAAATCCATCTCTCTGACGTACAAAATTGTGTAAAACAATGCAAGCTTTAACCATTTTTACTGCAAAATCTGGATGAACATTTAAAGGTCGGTGAAACAACCGCCACTTATTGGTGAGGATGCCAAAAGCACATTCCACATACCTCCTTGCTCTGCACAAACGGTAATTAAATACACGTTTCTCAACTGTCAAGTTTGTTCCCCCAAAAGGCCGGAGCAAATGCGTGTGTAGGCCAAATGCTGCGTCTCCCACGAAGAAGTAGGGTACTTTTGGACCTTCCGTACCAGGCAGACATTGGACGTCTGGAAATTCCAGGGAATTACTTTCTATTGACTTCCATAAACTGGACCGTCTGAACACTGAAGAGTCACAGTCTTTGCCATAACTTCCTACGTCGACATAAATGAACCTGTAGTTGGAATCCGCTACAGCCATCAGAACCACAGAAAAGTATTCTTTGTAATTGAAGTACATTGATCCGCTATTAAATGGGGCAGTAAGACGGATATGTTTTCCATCCACCGCTCCTAAGCAGTGGGGGAAATTAGCAGTACGTTCAAATCCAGCCGCTATTGATTCCCATACCTCTTTGGTCGGTCTTTGTATACATTCTTCCCGCAGTGATGACCAAATTGCTGTGCATACATCATTAACCACTTTACTTGCTGTAGAAATCCCAATTCTGTACTGGAAATGTAAGTCAGTGAAGGAACAACCGCTTGCCAGATACCTGAACAAAACGAAAAAAAATCAGTGACATTTAGTTTGCAGTGGACATTTTTTGTTACAGTTTTGCTTTTTTCTATACAAAATTAAAATGTTTTCATACAGTTTTGTTTTCTTTTGATGTAGGTATAGAAGTAATACGGAGGTGGACCAATCTACGAGACTCCTTTGTGAAGTCAAACATAAAAATTCAAGCTGCGAAAAAAAGTGGCTCAGCAGCAAAGAAAATGAAAAAGTATGTATATTCTGATCAGCTGCAGTTTCTAAAAAAGCTGTATGATGCTCGAGAGACGGAGGACAGTTTTCAATCGGAACGCACCGCCAGACTGGAAGAAGATATAGAAACGCAGGGCTCCGTCGAAAATACTGAGAATGTTTCTGGGCCATTTGATACAGCACCCACACAACAAACATCCAAAAGCGAGTGCCATACAAACAGAAAACATAGAAAACCTGATGCAATCGAAATGAAAATATTACGAGCTCTGGAAGAAGACAAACCTTGCAGCAAAATGTCATTTTTACTTAGTCTGAAGCCTCATCTGGAAAAATTTGATGAACAGGATTATCTTCAGTTTCAGATGGGAGTCCTCAAAGTTATAGAAAATATATATGAAAGGAGAAATATATTGACAGCTCAACCTCCTCCATTTACCCATTACACACCTCCCATGCCCTATAATAATAGATTTCAAGCTTATTCTTATTCACCTATGGAAAATGCTGCTCCAATATCCTCTTACCATACGCATCAGATTCGTCCTCCTCCAGCTGCACCAAACCCAACTACTTTTCTCGAACAACCATTACAGACTTCTCAAGGTCGCAGTTCTTATCAACGAATTAATAAAGTGCCACCACCATACCCTTCGCCTTCCACAAGTAGCCATGAAGGCCCACCATCAACAACGCAGTTCTACAACGTTTTTGCAGAGAGCCTGTCGCCACAAAGTGACAGTACAGTCAGTCCTGCTACAAACTCTTTGGTTTCAACTGCTGATATTGATATTGACTTTTCTACTTCATAATCTGAGCGTAATAAAAATGTAAAACACAAATAAATAAGTAAATAAACAGAACTAGTTTTTATGTATTAAATTACCTTAACGTGATAGCCAGCATTTGAACAGGTTGGATGCAATTGCGGAATTGTGTGTTTTGTCGTTGTAACACATCCTTTAGTTTTCTATGTAATTCGTCAAACGAGGTAATAGACATTCGGAAATAGTTAAAGAATTTATTTCCGTCGTTCCTCAAATCTTCAAAGAGTGTATAAAATAAACCCACTTCGTCTCTTCTCTGGTTAATGGGGTGTACCCACAAAAGACGACCTTTTCTTTTGCGGCGACGATGAAGCAACCACAAAGCAACAACTCGTTTACGGTTCATCTTGATACACACATTAAGCAAACTGAATAGACACCAACAACTGGTCACGTCAAAAAGCCGTGTAATGTGAAAGCAACACAGGCACGGCTAAAACTCGTACGGCTTTTTGCCGTACGGTCAAAACCGTATAGTGTGAAAGCGGCCTTAAGCTTCATGTAGGACGCACACAGTCTAATGAGGTAGCTCCTACCGCGCCGATGTGACGTAACCGCGTCGGCTGGGACTCCACATCGCTGCTAGACCAACGTGACGTGCTCAACATGTTTGCACGCTACACGACTGTGCTATACGATCACTCTTTACGAGACTTTCTCCTTTTGTTGTGTGATTGTGTACCCAGAATAATAACAAATGATCCTGGGTTCAATACTCATTTTGTTGGTCTTGTGGAGTATTTATTTACTATCACAGAAGTGCTGAATAAAGCAACGGGAATACAGAACGTAAAAATTGAGAAATTATTGCACATTAAATGCCACAGACAGGTGCAGTAATCGAAATTATTTCATGGAATTTGTGGAAAAGATATAGAACTAAACAGACATACGTGAGAGCCAACACCTGAAACTTCGGCACTAGGGCACTACTTCCTTCTCATAGCTAATCTATAATTGAATATGCACCTTCCATCATGAGGATCAGATCTCTTTATGAGTTTTGTGAGATCAAAAGCTTCATAAGCAGCGTAACACAAGGAAATTTGTAGTTTTCTTGCGGCAAAGGAGGAGGATCCAGAAGCGGGAGCTCGAATCTAAACAATGCTTTGCCAAAAGAACTTTTATCAATATGGATAATGTCATGCAAAAGTTGTCTAGATTTGTACTGCATTTAATTTAAATGCACAATATGTTTTAGGAAGATATGATTCCTTTATAGTTATAGCATAGCATAACATTTTTAAGAACTTGATAATGGGACCATATCCTTGAAGAACATGTAGCCTTTTCAAATTAAATAAAACACACATCTGGAAAACTGGTGTGTCATATTTTACAAACAGATGACGTAATACTAATAGATGTACTCAAGCTTCACAACAGATTTCTTTTAATACTCTCCCCTCACTGTTGCAGCCTTACTCCTCAATGTATGCAAAATAATGTACCTAACTATGCATTTTAGACATCTGTTGAAAAATGTTAATTGAGTTAACTAAAGCCAGCAAAACTCCACCAGCCGAATAAGAAGTGGTGCCATGTTACTAACTATTCTTCCTTCAACTACGGTCAAGTCACATGCGTGACACGTTAGTGCCAAGCCACATGTGTCAGCTGCGTGGCAGGTCCAGGCGCCGCTTGCCCCGCACTCGATGAGTGAGAGCCGCGTGTTGGCGATCAAATTCGCTCACCTGTGAGAAAAGAAGGCTAATGACAAAAGTTTGAGTGAAGTATCAGGACAAAGAAACCCCACGACAGACGACTGTGAAGTGAATCAAGAATCTAATCCAGATAAACTGCTTTTGTTTGAGCTATTAAGTTTTAGAAAAAATTCCGGAACATCGTGGGCTCTATACAAAAATGGAAGTACTTGATGTAATACAAAGAGCACTCACCATTCAATATTTGGTATATTTCGTGAAGGCCATTTTCGCTTTACCAGGCCACTAGCATTGCTTCTTACTATGTTACTCGTCAAAAAAACTGATATTTTCATTGTCACTTCCACGCTTTTCCATATCAACGACTCAATTGTAAAACTGAAACTTTTAAAACGTGAAACGACAGCGTAGAGAGAACGAGGTGGATTTCCATTTCTGTTTTCATACTGCACAGACAGTTCAGTCATTAACATTTGGTTTTTCCTACTGACCGTTGCTTTGTACTGGTCCAGCGCTGGCATAAGTAAGGCATATCTAAAATGGAGAAGAGTACTGTCGGTAATTCCTTTCTGTTTTTGCGGCCGACTGTCATTACCATTGGTAGACTATTAACAGCCACAAGGAACTGCACCACTGAAACTAATAATCGGAGAAGCGTGACTGGGCGATGAATGATTAGTGACTCGCAAAAAAAAAAAACTCAAGATGCGTTACACACGAGTGAAACAATGTTGGGTTGAGTTTTCGTTCTCAGAACTCAACATTCAGGTGGCTTAACACCTTCGTCGTCTCTACTGAAGGCGATTTATGTTTTAATTGCACCATGCGTTTCTTCGTGATAGTATCTCGCATATTTGTTCTCATTATTTCTTCCCTATAAAAACCGCAAGGAGAGTTAAGTTACATATTCAAGGAAGTTTTACTACCTAAGACACGTGTTGTAGTTGAGCAGTCTTGGATAAGACACGGTAAGTATTTATTTGTCGCTTAAGCAGCAGGGCCATGTATTTTAATTCCGCTGCATTCATTCTAAAGGCATTGGCTAAAATAATTATCATTGCCTTACATGTATTTGTCAAGAGGGAGATATTTTTGACTGTATTTCTGACTAACAATACCAAACACATTACAAATAGTGAACAGACGCACACCACGTAACTGATCCTGACAGTATTTGTTACAAACCATCCTAGTATATACGCGAAACATCAAAAAAGCAGAATACGTAATAAAAGATTGCATCACAGGACTCAATTGATCTTTAGAATACAACTAGAGCTTCCGTAGCGCTGTGGCGTGTGCCATAGTGGCTTACCCACAGTAATTACTGGAAAAAACTATGTTTCAAAGTGGAAACAGAAAGTGCAGTCTATTTTCACTTACAGCATCTTTCAACAGCAGCATCATGCGATAGCCCAAAACACATAGACTTATCTGCAATTCGTCTGACTAAAGGCTTCATCACAACCACGCCTTTTTTCCACCAAGACCACTCTTTATGTAATCAGTCAGCTCCCTCTTCCACCACTCGTCACCTATCCACTTCATGTCGTTGCATAAAACACAGAATATACTGCCCTCCACACTCTTCTGTAACGTTATTGGCCTAAATCAATCGCTAGTTCAAACACGTACTCCATAATTTCTTACGGGAATCAAAAGCTGTCTCACTCAGTATTTGCTTTTTTTCTTTTTCCTATCATACTGGATACCATTTAGAAAGTGACAGGACCTTTGTGCTTTCTCTCAGAATTCGTATTCAATTTTCGAACACAGAGAGCCATTCGGTAACTCTGCGGAAACACACAGTATCTACTTTCATAATGATGGAATTTATTCCCAGCGTTCTCAGTTACGCTACGTCTTCCAAGTTTTTAGAAAATTACAAAAATGTGAAATACAAAAGTAACTAATTTTTGAAAGAGTTGCATTAATAAAACTGAAACTGAATAATATGACTAGCAAAAAGGGAACGTTCCGTGAGACATTAAGTTCACAATAACATGATTGAATCTACAACGACAAATCAACTATTTAGTTAAAGTTTTGTTCAGCGTCAGTCATTGTACGAAATATCAAGCACGTTTACGTAATGTGCATCTTAGAGGAACAAGTAAATCACCCAAATATCACGAGATCAGACTGGGTTTGACTCTGTTCCGTGCGAGAGAAATGTTTTTCCCATGATTTGATAGTATGTCTGACCAACTGAAGCTTGTGGCATTATTCTTCCAGCCAATTCATCCACTCGACCACAACTGTATCTCGCCAAGACGAGTTAAGGTAAAGTTTTGGGACAACATGAATTACACCAGAACTGTATTGATTATATAATACGCAATTTACAATATCTCAGTCGCCCTTCAGTCTGATAATGAAATCAGTGCAAAGGAAAGAATTAAGAGCGCTACTTCTCACTGCAGTAGTATTACAAAAAACACTGATATAACAGGATTTTTACGTAGCCTTTAAAAGGTTGCATTGTGTATAACTGCAAGGAAGAATAGTATTGCGAAGAGAGAGAAGAGCATGTCACTATCTGTTTGGGGCTGGATAGAAATAAAAGCTCATCTAAATCGAATAGCGGAGAAAAAGACGTAAGTGTGTACAAATAGTCGAGATTCTGCTGGGGCTCTCGTGCCATTTAACCCTGTTCAGGTAAATAGCATTGGCGGGGCAGACAATCTGTTGCGTCTGCTCTTCATTAACGTCATAACCGGACACGACAACATTTATTACTTATGTAACTCGAAATGCTGTTACGATAACATACGCGTGCGTTTTAAAGCGTTCAGCTTGTGTCATGTTTTTATTACAGTCAATGAACTTTGTACCAATACCTCCTGTCAGTAGGGGAGCACGTGAATCACTAATCGAACTGTAATTCTGGAATGGTTCTGTGGGTTTAAACTTTCGCTACTATTCCACAAGAGTAATTTGTTGGTTCACGAAAACAAAACAAATATGTAACAAAAGGAAGACAACTGGAGGTTATTTTGTTCACGATTAAAAACTAAACAGAAATGTAAAGAGGAAACAGCAGGCGCTACAAAAAATATATGTTAATGTTGTTCTAAAAATGGGTGTTAGCATATTCACTTTAATGAATATTCAGTCATGAAATGTATTCGCAGTTGCGAATGTGGACAACCATCAGCTATATAATGGAATGATGATATTGAAAATTTCTGCCGAACCGGGACTCGAACCCTGATTTCCTGCTTATCGCAAGCGGTCGCCTTACCATTTTGCTATCCGAGCACGACTCACATCCAGACTCAAACTTCCAAATGTTGTCAATCGTATGTCTACATCCTGCACTCGTACATCATTACGTATTATACGTATACATTGGTCTTCAATATGGCTCAACTTCTGAGGTCATCAGTCCCCTAGAACTTAGAACTATTTAAACCTAACTAACCTAAGGACATTACACACATCCACGCCCGAGGCAGGATTCGAACCTGCGACCATATCGGTCGCGCGGTTCCAGACTGTAGCGCCTAGAACCGCTCGGCCACTCCGGCCGGCTATACTATGGTCCACATAATAGATGTACGAGTGCAGGTTGCAGACACATGGTTGACGACACATGGAATTTTAAGTCTGGTTGTGAGTCGAGCCCCAATGGTAAGGCGGTCGATCGCGATAAGCGGGAAATCCTGGTTCGTGTCCCGGTACGGCACAAGTTTTCATTCTCGTCATTCCATTATGGAGGTGATAGTTGTCCATATTCGCAACTGCGAAAACATTTCATGTAGTTTCATAACGGGTGCAGTCGCCACAGTGCCTACATGCATGTCCGAAGAAATATTGCATCGTCTTTCTGAACAACATATGCACTGCAATATTGTAAATATTTAGGCGTTCTACTTAAGTGTAAGTGGTATTCTTGCATTTCTAAATAAATAAAGGAAAGTTTGTTAAGTAACCACTGTACGAGAGAAAACTTCTGATCAAATAGGTGAAGAGGAAACGGCCAACACTCATCATTGACTATACGAACCAAGAGTTTTCGTTTAGCTTCGTAGAAAACTGATATGTATGCCAACTAATTATCTTCTGATATAGGGCACACTACGCTCGTTACGAGCTGGTCTCCTGGTCGCTCTTATAACTTGGGTGGCATTATACCCCGAAATGTGATAGCTTTCAACATTACAGCCGGTGCGGTAGTTGTCATCAATATAATGAAAATCAAGCGAAGTCTCGTGCGATCCTCGCGAATGCGGTGCGGAGCTCACACTGCGCCAACTTTACACCGTGCTCCCAGCAACTAGTCCCTGAAATGTGTGCATGTTACCAATGCTTTTATGTCGTGCCGAAAATTTTCAAATTCGTAATACAACCTGCGAATACTGGCATGTACGATGAAAATATCATACGGTGCATACTACAAATTTTGGATAAGTATTTTAAAACAGAAAGAGTCATTAATGAATCTGTGTTGTACAAACTGCATTGTGAAAAGATGGTTGAGTCCCCGTTTTACCCATGCCGCGTTGATTTTGAACGCCGTCTTATACGTTTAATTTAAGTATATTACTTATTACGCAATTTAAAGAAAAATTACGTGTCATGAAAAACTTTCTAAAAAATTAAGTTTATTTGGAGGTGACATGTAAATATACGTTGGAACGCGTGTATAATGCATTTATTTTGTTAAATGTTCCAAGCGCTGACTTTCTGGAGCAATGGACATGTCTGACTGCAAACGGGTATTCCCCTGAGCGCAAACGAAAATTTCTGTCATTTCATTACAACACGCAATTCGTAGTATCCCCCCGCATCAATAAACATTACAGCAGCATAAAATTCTTTGATACTGGCCGCCAAAAAATCCACACGTGACAAGTCCCGTAATCAGACTCACAACGTTTTCTCCTGTCTTAAGCCACCTTTCACATTTTTGTCCACCAGCAAGAGCAAAATGTAGTTCCAGGATTTCAAAACCTTTAACTAAACGGCTGTAGTAAATACGGCCTAAACCAGCGGCTAACATTCCGTGCCAGTTGGTGCATCCGAAACAACAGTTGCAAACATGCTAACAATATCTAGAGTCACATGACAGAATAGGTTACGAAAAACTGAATATACTGAGAGAGGCAGCAGCGCAGTAAAAATGATTCTTAAGTCTACTGGGATGATCACGCACACGGAAGTGACTTCGAACTCACTAAGGGTCGAGAATTCTAGACAACTCAGTGTCAACGAAGAAAATGCAGTCTGTACTAAATAAATGAAACAATCGAGAAAAACTAACAATCGAGAAAAACTATTACCAAACATGATGCAAACCATCCAAATGCAAAGACGAGGCTATATGGGTTCAAGGAAAACACCATTTGGACAACGAATTAAAGGAAAAATTTAGTGTCCACCAAGAGTTCAGTCTAACATTGCTGCCGGTCGAGGTGGCCGAGCTGTTCTAGGCGCTACAAAATGGCTCTGAGCACTATGGGACTCAACATCTTAGGTCATAAGTCCCCTAGAACTCAGAACTACTTAAACCTAACTAACCTAAGGACATCACATACAACCATGCCCGAGGCAGGATTCGAACCTGCGACCGTAGCAGCCCCGCGGTTCCGGACTGCAGCGCCAGAACCGCATGGCCACCGCGGCCGGCTCTAGGCGCTACAGTCTGGAACCGTGCGATCGCTACGGTCGCAGATTCGAATCCTGCCTCGGGCATGGGTGCGTGTGATGTCCTTAGGTTAGTTAGGTTTAAGTAGTTCTAAGTTCTAGGGGACTGATGACCACAGAAGTTAAGTCCCATAGTACTCAGAGCCATTTGAACCATTTTTTTCTAACATTGCTCCTAGCCGCAGGACGTGTTTACGCACAGTGAACACTAAAGTCAGACCGTCTTTTTACTAGGTGTAAACACCAGTCATTAATCGTATCACGCGTCATCAACGATTTTACTTGGGCGTGTCAAACTGGGCAGACGTTGTTCCCAGCAGTTTACATTTCTCACAAGGGGAAACCACCGTAAGTCGCTCTCTGATGCAGCCGAATTTTCGCAGGGTGAAAGAAGGGCGAAATGAAGAGACATCCGTTTTGGCTTGGGTGCCGACACTCAATAGCTAGCATGAAAATAACGGTTAAAGTTATGACGTTAGCGCGGCGTAAAACGAAGTGAGTGTAGCGTAGTGGCTATGCGCAGTTTCCAGTTTCTGGGCCCCGAGTTCAAATCTATTCTTATGATTTTTTTTCCTTTTGCTGCAGCGGAATCGTGTGAAAATATTTTTTTCTCACATTATGAAATAAAATGGAATTACTGACTAAAGAAATAACGAATTCATATTTTATTAAAAACAAACTTTATCTTCACAAATTTTATATAATCTTATACAATTAACAGTAATTGAAAACGAAAAACATAAATTCCAGTATTTCAACGTTTGCTTTCATTTTTAATTTTATTCTTCAAAACAGCCAGTGCATTCCCAGGATGATAACTATCACAAAAACATTTAAAGCTTAAAAATTCTGTGCACCACGGGCAGCGCGCGAAGGTAAAGGAGTGCCCTATTATCATAGGGCAAACGGAAACTATAAGTAGAAGCCATGCAATTAAAATACACGCGTTGGTCCACTATCAATTACAGGCTCCTGCTTTCGATAAAATGCTTCAATATGGGTGGTTTGACGCGAAATTATGGCCATATTACGAGGTATTTAGCAACGTTAACGAGGCTGCTTTTCCTAATGATATACACACTAAAAATGTGACAGTCACATATTTGTCCGTGAAAAACCAAAAAATGAAGTACTAGAACATGTATGTTTATCATTTTCAATTGGGTTTAATTACATAAGATTATACAATATTTATAATGATAAAATCTATTTTTAATAAGATTTAGAGTGCTTATTTCTTAAGTCAATAATTCCATTGAATTTCAAGATTTACAAAAAAAAATATTGATGTTACACTGTTCCACGACAACAAAAGAAATAAAAAAACCATAAGATAGGATCTGAACATGGGGCGTAAATGTTCTCAACTGTGCTCTTAGCCACTAAGCAACCGTCGCACTTGGTTCTACGCAGTGCGAGCGGACTCAAGAAATGGCGTCAAAACTTCGAACGATATTTGCTCGGAAACTACTGAGTGTCGGCACCTAAGCAAAATTACGATACTGCAGTGTCTGTGATATTCCGAATCGCGATGCGATGTCCCTTTGGACGTGCACACATGTCCGAAGGAACAGGCACTGGGGTGACTACAGCCGTTATGAAATACAAGAAATATATTCGCACTTGCGAATATGACAACCACCAGCTCTATAACGGAATGACGACAATGCAAATCGATGTACGAGTGCATGTTGTAGACACAAGGTTGACGACATATGGAAGATTCGGTGTGGCTGTGAGTCGTGCTCTGATAAATCCAGGTTCGAGTCGCGGTCTGGCACAAATTTTCATGTCGTCATTCCATTATACAGATGATGTTTCTCCGTATTCGCAACTGCGAATATATTTCATGTATAACCCAAATTAGGCCTTGCACCGTGCGATGTTTCGACTGAGTCAGAGAGCGATCTATGTTGGATTCCCTTGTCAGAATGATGATAACCTCGTTCACAAGTCCAAAAATGTAGAAGAAATGGTTTGAAGAACATGAGGATGAAACAACATGTCGTCTCTGGTCTCGTCAATCGCCGAATTTGAATATTATCAAGTCATTGTGGTTTGTTCATCGACTTGCCTAAGGCGCAGCGCACTAGTTAACGAGGGAGGGAAGTGAGCTAGATCCGGATTAAGAGCACAAGTCCAATTAACGACCGTTGGTCCTTTACACTGGTCTAGAAAATGACGTGCAGGTTACCAGACTATTCTTCAGAAGAGACTATGCACAGACTGTAGCGACAGGAAGTCCATTCCCCCCCCCCCCCCAGAAAAGCGTGTGAGTCTTGTCAGAAAAAAAAGAATATGCCATACAAACTCAAAATCATAAAAGGCGAAGAAAGCAAATGCTCGAAAGTCAGACATAATACTTATACATAAATTATAGGTTAATTAACGTATGTAACCTATACGTCCTGCGGCAACAGAGCTGTCAAAGACAAGTTCAGGGAAGACAGTAGTCAGTGCCATTTGTATACTAATGGCAGGGAAAAAAATTATCTTCAATTATGCGACGGCCGTAGGATTAATACCTTCAACCATTAACCAGATGCGTATATGCGACAATTCGCCACTTGAAATGTTTGGGTAACGTGCTAAGCAATTGTTTTTATAGTAAGTTCCTAAGCTTCCACAGCCAGTGTCAATTTGCACGATGTCATTTTGGCTATTAGGCCGAGTAATTATGCAACACTAAAAAAAGTAAAATATCGACGTTTTGATTGACTCTGCAGCAGTCTCTTCAAGTCGCCCTGAAGAGGACCGACGTCGGTATTTTACTTGTTTTAGTGTTTCAAAATGACGCGGCCTAATACCCAAAATGATTTTATTCAAACTGTTTCTTTTTTATTTCTGTTTAAAACGAATATTTCTGATTGGCTTTTAGACATTTCTAAGATCTTGGACCATTACAGGTCCTTCGTGGATGAGTTACCTCTAGGCCATGCAGAGTTGGTAATCGCTTTGAAAATATCAAGGAACTGTGACAGCAGCCCGAGCAACGGGGAACTGACGTACTAGAGCATGCATTCATACCATGAAATAGTGCATTGATAATGGCTAGGCACTAACCGAAATCTAGATCTGTCCAATGAAAACTTGAAAGAAAAGGACGACTGACTGCTGCGCTCTATCATTTGAAAGTCATATCACAGTCGTTGAGTGCACCCACGTTCCTAATTGAAGGTAACTTGACCAACCGAATTAGATTTCCTTAAATGAAAAAAAAATAACAGGACGAAATTAGAAAACTAAAGATACAACGACATGAGAAGATACCACCGAAACCTAGTCAGAAGTGATAAACCCACAACAGACTAACGAAAATTTGCGACACAATAGGATATAAACGCAAGCATCCTGCTTTTCGCAAGTAGTCGCCATGAGCCTTAGGCTATGTGAGTAGGCCACACTTATGTTCCCACAGAAAGGGTGAATGCTCCTGAAAAGAACAGAAGAGTTCGAGGCTCGGTCTGGATTAACTTTTCATTAGTGACTTACTCATAGCTTTGAAAATTATCGACTGGAGGGCAGGGGTGCAACGTCAAGTTGGCATAGTGTTCAGGTGCTGCTGATACACGATTAGGATCGGCTCGAGGTGGGTTCCGCAGCAGACACACCTACTTGTTCCAATGTTCAGCCCACAATATCGTCAATTACGACTGCACTGGGCACGGAATCATCGAAGTTGGACCTCGGATCAACGGAAATGTGTCACCTGGTCGTGTAAACGACACCTCGTTACACCAGGTTGATGATCGTGACTGGATGTGCTGTCATTCAGACAAACGGTTGCTCGAAATAAGCACCGCGCCACAGACGCAGGCCGGTGGAAGACATATACCTGGGCTTCCATGGGAGGCACCATGACAGCTGTCGACCATGTGAACATTGCTATGAACTGCGTGCATCCCTTCATGTTTGATTTCTTCCCAGACGGTGCTAGTACCTCCCAGCAATGTAACTGTCCATGTCATAAGGCCAGGATAGTGCTACAGCGTTTTGAGGAGCACGGTAGTGAACGCCTACTGATGTCTTGGGCAACCAAATTCTACTTATAAGAACCGACAGAATACACCTGACACACTATAGGGCGTCATCTCCACCCCCACAAACCACCGGTCCGTAATTTACGGAAATAGTGCGACTTGTGCGTAGACATCTGGTGCCACTTGCCTCAGGAAACATACCAAGGACTTGTCGAAACCATGCCATCACTGCTGCACCACTTTGCAAAGGTGGACCAACGCGCTGTCAAGCAAATCGTCATTACACAGACAGGAAAAAACCAGCAAGGAGTAGTTGTGCGACATAAACGAAAGTTAATTGGTGTCTCTCTACACCTGAAAGATGATGACTATTCAAATAATAGCACCAGTCGCATAAGAGTGGGGCTAGTAGCGCCACTGTGAGGACGCAAATAAGGTTAGCTTCAAATATACGCTGTAACGGTCGTCAGTTTTCGTTAGCTTTGAGATTGAAAGGGGTGAGATGATGTTAGCCATGAATGCCTTTAAGGCGACAAAGACGACATTATCAACTTCTCACTAAGTTTGAACGAGGTCGTGTAATACGGCTACGAGAAGCTGGATGTTCCTTCTGCGATATTGCAGGAAGACTTGGAAGGAATGTGGCCACTGTACATGACTGCTGGCAGCGGTGGTCACGAGACTGTACGGTCCCAAGAAGACAGGGCATCACAGTGACAACTAAATGTTACAAATCGGATACTTCAAGGATATCTCTGATCCAGACGGCCTGTAGCGTTCATTCCACTGGTTTCTTTTGCAACATCACTGGTGCCAAGCGAGAGCTCATTGGAGGGCAGAGTGGAGGTCTGTTGTGTTTTCTGATGAAAGTCGGTTCTGCCTTGGAGCCCATGGTGACCATGTGTAGGTTATGAGGAGACCAGTTGAGGGCCTGCAACCAACCTGTCTGTGCGCTAGACACACTGAGTTTACTCCAGGAGTTATGGTGAGGGGTGCGATTTTGTATGATGGTAGAAACACTTCTGTGGTTATTCCACACATCCTAACTGCAATTTTCTACATCAATCTGATGATTCGACCTCGTGTACTGTCATTCATGAACAGCATTCCAGGTGGTGTTTTCCAACACGATAACGGTCGCCCACTAACCGCTCTTATAACCCAAGATGCTCTACAGAGTGTCGACACGTTGCCTTGACCTGCTTGATCACCACGTCCGTCTTCAATCGAGAACATACGGCACATCATCGGGCAAGAATCCAGTGACATCCATAAACAGCATTAACCTTCCCTGTATTGACCGACCAAGTGCAAGAAGCATTGAACTCCATCCCCCAAACTGACATCTGTCTTCTGTACAACACAATGCATGCACATTTGCATGCTTGCATTCAACATTCTGGCGGTTACACCGGTTACTAACGCACCAGAATTTCACATTTGCAGCAACTTATCTCGCGCGAACATTAACCTGGGATCCTTCAATGTTAATCACTTGAACATGTTACCTAGATGAATATATTCCCGAATTTTCATTACTCTGCATTAATTACTTTTTGGTATTGCGATTTTTTTCCAACAGTGTATTTTTGCTCAACAGAGTAGGTTCATTCGGCAACTATTATTTTATCATAATGTGATTCCGAATGAACAAATAATACCATAGAGAGACGTAGTCTTAACCAGAAGAACACACTCCAAGAAAACCGAGATAAATTTTCGACATTGCTGCCTTATATACCAAGTTAGGAGACAACTTACCCTTTAAATTATTTTTCTTGTGCTTATCATCTTCAGATATTTTAAGATAGCAGACTACTCATACTTTACACGACTTATTTGATTCTCAATTCGATACATCAGAGAGAAAAATTCTAAAAGAAATCACAGAACGCGCTAGCCGTCAACAACAACGAGAAACAAAGGATTTTGCAAATCGGTAAAAATGCAATTCAAGTGAGACACAAGTTTACTTTACAAATATATATTTTTAGTATGCTGCGTGACGATATGTATCTGGAAAGTGTCACTGCTTTTCCTACAGGCGTTGTTGTAGTCATACAACTTTGCCTTAACAATTATTTAATACGTGAACCTTGGCAGATGTGTGTGTGTTTCCAATGATAGTGGAAATCAAAATAGTGATCTCAGTTGTTGATAACGCCCAAACAAGTTTATCACATTTCAATTCAGTTTCGCAGTAATTAAAGTGACATAGTCGCTAATGAAATGAATCATAAATAATCTATCACAGTTTGAGAATAACAGTGATACACATACTTACAACACTTGAGGGGAAAATGACATTTATTACCCAATGTTAAAACTGTCAGTGGCTCAGAGATGAGTTCAATATGCAGCAACGAAAAGTTTTGATCATTTGCCGAATAACATAAAATGTCGGACAGATGGGGAGGCAAGTTTTAAATCTAATGTAATATCATTTCTCCTGAACAACTCCTTTTATTCCACTGACGAATTTCTACTTAAAAATTTGTAGCCAGTTAAAAAAAAGTGTATTTGCACGACTAGGAGTGAAAATAATTCTGTGTTCATTAACGTTAATACGAATCATGTATACACATCCTGTAAACTGCTTGTCCCACGTCATTTCGATAACAGAATCGTTCAGATGACCTACGGAATATGTAAGTAAGTAATTAACTATCAATTACAATTTACTAAATAATGATAAAGCTGCTGTGTAGAGTACACAGATCAACGTGTGTGTACACAGATCAGCGTCTGAAGCTACAAGAGGTTCTGGCTGAATTAACCGATCGTTCGAAAACTAACAAGCAAGTTAAATTCCAATATATTCTATTTTACTTTTTTAAGATAGTATTTCGGGACGCTACTAGGGGGTATATGGCATGTAACAACGTTCGAATGCGAGATATTTATATTTTCATTTCCATCTGTATTTCCTTTGTATTTATTTTATTCGTAGATTTACTTCTATCGGCAACTTCAGGGTCATAACATTTTGTCTTACATACAACAACCCGTTCTTCATATACATACTGCATTGAGTAAGACACATTAGCTGTAAGAGCTTTTGCACCTGACATGGAATCCAAAAATTTCGTACGATTTTGACATAAAGTGTGAAAACGGTACTAGTTATAGTAGAAAAAAAACAGTTTGTATTTGTTTGTGAAACGTGGATTGATAATGTCATATTACAGAGGAGGAAAATTTACGCTGTGGGCAATGCCAGCAGCGGGCGGGAGAGAAGGAACGGCAGAAGGAGAGAACGAGAAACACGACAGAACACAATAATGAAGGGAAAGGGAAAGAAAGTAACACACGGAAACAAAGAAAATCGTAAGTGGGAGAAGATGTGAGAGTTTGCTTCACTGCTTGAGAGAAATAGCCATAATGTACATTTTAGTAACGCAGCCACGCAGACACGGATTTTTAACTGTGGGGTAAATAATAGTTTCCTGGAAAGGGTATACAAATTTACTCACCTCCAAGGAGAAAGGGCGGTTGAGTGTGGCCCTAAAACTCTGGAAGAGAGCCGTGCCCCCTGGCGGCGGGCGCGGGGAGGGCAGCGGAGAGGCGCTTCGGAGCGACTCCCGCTGCCGCTGGTGCGTTGCCGCAGCCTCCGACACCTCGTCCTCGCTGCTAGTCGAAGACGTCGACGGCGTCTTAGTGCCAAATACGCGCACGTACCAAGGGTTCTCGCGCCACTCCATATATCTGCCGCCGGCTTCCGTCTGGGTACTGTTCTCGGCAATCGAAACGACATCGAGCTGCGGCTCGCTTCCGGACTGGTGGACCGTGGTCGGCAGGACCGCTCTGTACACACAATCCAGCCACTGAGAGAAGCGGGTTGTTAATGCCGTCTCCCGCCTCGGGAACGAATCGGATGCACTGCGTTCGCAGGTGGAATACAACACGCGACCTAGCCACGAACTGTAGCGCGACCGAGGCAAGTTGCCCTCGGCGGGTTCTTCTCCAGCCTGGGAGTGGGTACTATGCGCGGACTGGAGTGCCATTCGGTACTGGCCACCACTAGTCACAGCGAGACTATTCCGCGGCGCAGACTGGACGAAGAGCTACTGTTGCCGTCACCGTGGAAACCGGAGGCTGCCGGCGGCGGCGCGGAGAGGCGCGTGCGCACTTGGTTCGCGCAAGCGTCGCGTCGCGTCACATGGACCACCGCCGCGCCGTCGCCTTCGTTCCTGTCAGTTGCTTGTGCACATTGCAACACTAACAACCACGTATGCCACTGAAATCAACTTCCTAACTAACATTTTCTACACCGTAATACACAAAAGATTACAAAAACAGGGCTCCATGTTTTTCCACGCTGAAGCCGTCAAAAAATTTTCTCGTTCTGCACTAAATATGTTATTTTGCATACCACTTTCAGAGCGCCACAGCTCTATTTTCATTGCAAACAATCATTTCTTTCATTTGGAATTGCGCAAGTCCATAGCTAGATGTATACTCCTCAAGTGTGTGGCAGAGGGTATTTCTCGTACCACTACAGTTTCCCCCCTGCCCTGTTTCATTCGCGAACAGTGCGCCGAATGAGCGATAATCATTCTTATGAGCTCTAATTAATCTGAATTTCACGTCGTGGTCATTTCGCGCACCTCTTCTTAGGATTTCACTCTCTCTATTAATCCGACCTAGTAAGTGACTCAGGCTACAGAGCTTTCAAGAATCGGTCTAACAAATGTTTTATACGCCACTTCTTCAGCGGACGAATAATATTTTGTTAGGAGTATTTGAGTGAATCTCATCGTGGCATCTGATTTTTCTGCAGTCAGTTGTATCGAGACTCCGAGGAATTAATGGCATTAGCTGCCAGTGGCCACTGATTAAATCAATAGGCCAAGTTGATAATTTGTGCCGGACCGGAAGTCGAACTCGGGTTTCCTGCTTACTAGGCAGTCCGTTGAACACAGCGCCATCCGGACACGGAGGTGATCGCGACTGCACGGACTACTTCAGCACGCCTCGAGTCCGACCCAAAATCTCAACTTATCGACACACTACTAATGTAGTACCTCTTGCCCATTATCCTCATTGCTCGCAGAATTTCCCCGATTTCCGTAAGAGTTCGAGCCTGGCGGGCATCCGCACTGAAGTGATCAACTGGTCGTCCTCACCTTAATTATGTATGTGGTGCCTGTTCTTTCGTACATGCCCGACACTGCATACACACACACACACACACACACACACACACACACACACACACAAGGCGAGGGTGGCCAGTGATGTAATCAGTGCAGATGCGCACCAGGCTCGCACTCTTACGGAAATTGCCGAAATTCCGCGAGTAATGAAGATAATGTGCAAGAGCCACTACATTAGTAGTGTGTCAATAAGTTGAGAATTTGGGTCCGACGGAAGGTGTGCTGACGTAGTCCGTGCTGTTGCGATCACCTTCGTGCCCGGATGGCGCAGTGTTCAGCGAATCTGCCTAGTAAGCAGGAGATCCGGGTTGGAATCCCGGCCCGACACAAACTTTCAACTTGTCACATTGATTTAAACGATGCCTACGGGCAGCTAATGTCATTAACTTCCTTGTGTCTTGATTAATAGTGGCTGCAGGATCCAAATGGTGTCCGCTGTTTCGGACATGTCCGAAAGAACAGACACCACATATAAATTAGTTGTATGTTTGTTCTACGTAAGGTCAAAGGATGGAACCGTTATCTTGGAGGATTAACAGGAGAGATAAATAACACCCGAAGAAGAGCGGCACATTTGGTAACGAGTTTGTTTAGTTAGCACAAGAGCGCAAGGTAGATGCCAGTCAAACTCGAGTGACGGACGCTACAAGAGAGCCTTGTGTGTCAAGGAATTCGGAGAAGGATGAGAAAACATATTGCGTCCTCCCAGATACATCTCGCAAAGTTACCACGATGCGGAAGTTGGGCAAATTCTAGCTCATGTGTCGTCTTCAGGGACAGTCGTTGTTTCCACTCAACGTTCACGAATGGAAAAGAAACGACGGGAAGAGGTAGGGGTTCCACAAGTTGTCTCCGCCACTTAGTGGCGTAGTTGTTCAAACAGGGCATGCCGCGTTATCTGTATGTTCTAACTTGTGTAGCGGCTACTATTTAGTCTGGCGTCGAAGTCGACGGTGTGTCCTGTGATGCTACAAACCCGACACACTATTTTTTCCGATATTACGATCAGCAATGTAGCCCGCCAGTTTGACATCCCCACCATAGCGCCCAATACGAATGTGGCAATCCCAGTAGAAGGTGTTGACAGGCCCAGGCGAGGTGTAAAGTTTTGTGTCCTGCAGTCATCAAGGATACACGAGTGAGCCTTCGGCTCCGAAAGCCCATTTCGATGATGTATCGTTGAATGGTTCTCACGCTGACACTAGTTGATGGCCCAGCTTTAAAACCTGCAACAATTTGCGGATAGGTTGTACTTCTGTCACGTCGAACGATTCTCTTCAGTCGTCGTTGGTTCCGTTCTTGCAGGTTCTTTTTCCAGCCGTAGCGATATCGGAAATTCGGTGTTTTAACGGATTCCTGACAGTTACGGTACACTCGTGACATGGTCGTACGTGAAAATCGCCACTTCATCGCTACGTCGGAGATGCTGTCCCCCATCGCTCGTGCGCCGCCATAACGCCATGTTCAAGCTCACTTAAATCTTAATAACCTGCCACTGCAGCAGCAGCAACCGATCTAACAACTGAGCCAGACACTTGTCTTATACAGGCTGACCGCAGTACCGTATTCTGCCTGTTTACATATCTCTGTATTTCAATACGTATGTTACGTCTGGAAAAAGTCCGTTCCCTTTCATAACCAAAACCTCAAACTATTAATCTTCGCCCTAATAATGATGTTTCTTACTCAATTTAATATAAAAATTGCTCGAGCCTCGACCACTTTTTTAATTGTACACGTTGCATCTATGCAACAAGTTTTGATTCTCTTAGTCACAAATAACTCTAGTACGAAGAATCATTTCTGCCGTGCATACAAGTCTATCTCCGGTGGTAAAGACGTAAAGTAAATAAGAATATTCGCGTAGCCTCCACATGATAAAGTCTAAACAAGGCAAATCAAGGCAGCCATTATCTGGCCCTTCTCAACAAATGCACATTTTCTCTTGATGCATCGAGATGGTCACAGACGGAAAGCGCAAAATATGTGGTTTCAACACAATTGTGCATCGGCATATCTTCGCCAATGTTCAGTGGCACGTTTCCAAGAACACCACCAGTACTTCTTGGAGAAAAAAAAAATAAATAAAATTGTACCGCTGACCCATAAAGAGGAGAGTGGGGGAGGGGGGGGGTGTTGAACACCCCAATCAAGCCACCATAGCCGGCCGGAGTGGTCGTGCGGTTCTAGGCGCTAAAGTCTGGAGCCGAGCGACCGCTACGGTCGCAGGTTCGAATCCTGCCTCGGGAACGGATGTGTGTGATGTCCTTAGGTTAGTTAGATTTAATTAGTTCTAAGTTCTAGGCAACTGATGACTTCAGAAGTTAAGTCGCATAGTGTTCAGAGCCATTTGAACCAAGCCACCATACATTGATGGCGACGGTGTTCTGAAAATTGAAAAACATTCATCCAGGAGACTGGGGAACATTCATAGATTGGTATTAGAAGGACACAAAATCTGTCGGACTATGGGCGCGTACCTTCTTGTGCTGCTCAAGTGTAACACACTACAGAGTGCTATGAAACACATCATTGTGTCTAGTCCTCGCACTCGGGTTCTCTTCAAGTCTATGAAATACGTCCAACTGAAAGTCGACCTTCGGCACACTACAGTTTGTCCTGGTGTCCTTGTGTCCTATAGCTGGTGGTGTATTCTGGCAGAAATTGAATGAAACAACGTTACACACTGTGGGTACTGGTGAGCTTATTTCCAATTACTTTGCGTTTCACAGCAATTTCAGAACTAAATCTACGTCTACATGTATATCCACACTCGGCAAGCCACAGTACAGTTCGTGGTGCAGCGTATTTCGTATTATATTAGTGGTTTTCTGTCCTATACCACTCGCGTGATAATTGACTGTAAAATGGTTGTCCCCATGCCGCTTTACGCGTCTGATGTGTCTCATGTTATTTTCGTAATCTCTGCGCTGGATATGCGGTGAAGGCAGTAGAATTGTAAGGCAGTCTTCCTCGAATACCGGTTCTCTAAAATTAGCCAATGGAGTTTCTTGAGAACAGCTTTATGTTTGCCAGCTCGTGGAAGCAGGTGTACTGCCGGTGGTCTGCAACTTCCTAACACAATATAACTCGGCATTTCATCAGATGTTTCCTGCGACTGGTCGACACCGAATCCCAGAGGAAGTCTTTCTTCCGCAGATTTCCATGTAAGTCCCCGAGCATTACTACTACACTTCTGTATTGCGACCAGTTACTGTCCTGGAAATGCGTATCTGACTCTTTCCATGTCTGTAGTCATACTACTCTGTAAGGGCTGCAAAAAATGGTCGCACTGCGTCTTGTATATGGCTTCCTTTACAGATATACCGCACTTTCCCAGAACCCTTCCAAAACATCCAAGCCTTTCTTTCGCCTTCCTAGCGCCGATTTTACGTTATCATCCCGCTTCAAATCTTGTTGTCACTCCTAATTACTCACACGACGTGCTCAAGAACTTTACCATTAATTTTGTAGTAGCACACTATAGGGTTCTTTCTCATTGTTACAGACTTTGTCTTGCATATACCCGCTTTCAAAGACAGCTGCCAATAATTACACCAAGCGCAAAATTTTGTCAGTTATATATATATTATTCGACGACTCGACTGCCTTGTACTTCATAGCATCGTCAGCGAACTATCTATTTTTGATGCTCTTGCTGTCTGATTAATTGTTCATGTATATTGAGAACATTAGAGGTTCTTTTACGCTTATTCTGGCATACTAGCTGCAGTAGTGAACCTGTTCCTTGGCGACTGAATGGCATGTGATGTTTAATTCCGAAAAGACTCTTGTAAACGGAGACATGTTGCGACAATGCGAACGTTGATATTCAGCGCAATAATTAATTTTATTTTTTGTAGTAATGTGAAAAAGGTACCGTTTTGAGGACGTATATTCCAGTGTAAAGCTTTTATATCTCGTACCTCGCTCTTGCATTTAATAAAACTTCAGAGATACGATGTATTAACATTTTCTGTGATAGCACGAGCAGCAATTCGTTTACTCTCGTTGTTGATGTTGCAGGGACGTACAGGGATCGTAAAAAAATAACCCCTAGGTACGAAAATCTCCATATTTAGAGACTATTTTATGAATTACATGTAATTCACTAACGTTGTAGAGAGTCTAATAGAAAGTATCTGGACACGCGTATATAATGCCGAATTGAGCACTAGATGTAAAGAGAGGCGGACCCACCGCAGATTACTGTGCTGTCGCACAGCAACAGCAGAATGGGTCGGTGAGGACAGCGCAGTCACTTGGAACGTGGACTAGGGATCGGATGTCACATAAGTAACAAATCCATCATATGTGGAATCGTTAGTATAAAAGGACGCGGGCAATATTGCATTTTCAGTAGAGAAACAGCAAAAGTAGAACTGGTTTTGTCACGAGAGCTCAGTGACATCGGATGTGGACTAATCACTGGATGTCGCATGAGTAGCGAATCCATCAGGGACATTTAAACCCATCTAAAACTGTACAAGTCGACTGCTGTTCATTTGACTGTGAGGTGGGAATGTGAAGGAACCACCGCAGCTAAACAAAGGCAAGAGACTGTCGACATTGCAGAGGATGGTTGTAAACAATCGCATGAGATCAGCGGAAAGTCTCACTCATGAATTCCGAAGTGCAACCAGCATGCATCTAGGACAATGACTGTACGTTGGGAGTTAAAGAATGGGGTACAATGGTCGAGCAGCTCTTTACGAGCCACAAATTTCTTCAGTCAACGCTAAGCGACGCTCTAGGTGGTGTAAAGAGCGACGCCACTGAACAAATGTTGGCTGTAAACGAGTTATTTGCAGTGCTGAATCACGCTATACGCTATGGCAATCGGATGGGAGAAGGGTTTGGGATTGGCAAATGCATGGCGAACGTTGCAGTGCCAGCAGTGAAGTACTGAGAAGGTCGTATCTCGGTATGGGGGTATTTTTCGTGATTAGGGAGTGGTAACATGATTGCACTTAATCAAACGCAAAATGCGGAAGGATATAAACAGAATGAGATTTTTAACTCTGCAGCGGAGTGTGCGCTTATATGAAACTTCCCAGCAAATGAAAATTGTGTGCCACACGGAGACTCGAACTCGGGACCTTTGCCTTTCGCGGGCAAGTGCCACCACTCACGACCAGTCGTCAAAGCTCTAATTTCGTTAGTACCTCTTCTCCTACCTTCCAAACTTCACAGAAGCCCTACTGCTAATCTTGCAGAAATAGCACTCCCGGAAGAAAGGATATTGCGAAGACATCGCTTAGCCACAGCCTAGTGGATCTCATTTTGGAAACATCCCCTAGACTGTAGCTAAGCCATGCCTCCGCAATATCCTTTCTTCAGGGAGTGCTATTTCTGAAAGGTTGGCAGTAGGGCTTCTGCGAAGTTCGGCAGGTAGGAAATTAGGAGATGAGGTACTGGCGGAATAAGATCTGTGACGATGGGTCGTGAGTCGTGCTTGGGTAGCTCAGATGGTAGAGCACTTGCCCGCGAAAGGCAAAGGCACCGAGTTCGAGTCTCGGTCTGTCACACAGTTTTGATTTGCCAGGAAGTTTCAGGATGTAAACAGATTTTACAGCATTTGGTAGTGCGGTACAGTAGAGAAACTGTTCAGAGACGATGACTGTCTGTGTCAAAATGACAATACACCCTATCATAAAGCAACTCGTGTGAGACAATGGTTCTTATAACATCGACCTTTCTCCAGAGCCCAGTGTCCACCAACACTACCTTCTCTGGTTTCGGCTCTCGAAGAAGAATGGGCTGCCATTCCTCCACAGACGTTCAGACACCTCACTGAAAGTGTCACCAACAGCGTTCGAGCTGTCAAAGCCGGATGGTTAGACGTGCTACCACACCTCTGAGTGGGATGGAATAGGATGGGAATATAAATGCTTGCCCACGAAAGGTAAAGGTCGGGAGTTCGACTCTCGGTCCGGCACACAGCTTTAATCTGCAAGGAAGTTTCATATCAGCGCACACACCGTTGCAGAGTGAAAATCTCATTCTGGAAACATCCCCCAGGCTGTGGCTAAGCCATGTCTCCGCAATATCCTTTCTTTCAGGAGTGCTAGTTCTGCAAAGTTCGCAGGAGAGCTTCTGCAAAGTTTGAAAGGTAGGATACGAGGTACTGGCAGAAGTAAAGCTGCGAGAACGGGGCGTGAGTCGTGCTTGGGTAGCTCAGATGGTAGAGCACTTGCCCGCGAAAGGCAAAGGTCCCGAGTTCGAGTCTCGGTCAGGTACACAGTTTTAATCTGCCAGGAAGTTTCATTTCAGCTGACACTCCGCTGCAGAGTGAAAATCTCTTTCCGATAAATGCTGATGTTCCAAAATAATTCTTTTTTAAGCGGTTTAAACCATAGTGCTTCTATTGAGCCCAATTTGCAGAGTTTTGTATAACACAGTTTTTGGCAGACTCTGGTAGAAAATAGCGCATTTTTGACCTTTTTACAAAATCTTCAACTTTGCACTTAGTTCATGAATGAAACTTTATATTTGAGAACCTTGTGCCTTTAGGTTACTATATGCCACGTTTCAAGTTCGTGTGTACCAGTTTCTTTGGCTCTTCAGTGTATAAGAAGTAAAACTTCTATATTTTTTTGGGCGCCGATTTTTTGGGGTGATTTTGTCTAAAAGTTTCTGGACCAATATAGCTCCTGAAGTTCTTTTCATTATTATTATTATTCTTAATAGAACGCTTATAGTTGTACAAGATGGCCGAATTTAATTTCTTTCAACAAAATGTTTCCTGTGATATAACAGCTCAAAGTTGCCAGAAATCCACGCTCGCTCTGCGCAAAGTCGCGCATGGAGGTAACCAAGTAACTATATCTCCGCCAGTATTGCTTCGACAAACGTTAAACTTTACCAATTTTCATCGGGGACGTGTGTGAATGTTCACATAAAAATGTCATCGAAATCCGTGATGCTAGAGTCGGAAAAGGTCCCGAAATTAGGCGATATGACATGGAATGACCCTATAATATCCACTGACAAATAACTTGTATGCCTCAGCGACCTGATTGTCGGTCATCTTTGGATATTTGCATACAAACTCAAATGTTTCAACTGGAAACATCACTGTTTCATATTAGGTTTTCAAATTGGACACAAGTTGGTCAATGATGACATAAAAACATTTATCTTTAATACATCTTTCGAATTTACAACTGTTACTTCATTCCTGGTTTCATTACGAAATGATTTCCTCCTAGTGAACACCTCCAGAAATTCAGGATCAATATTAATTGTATTGGCAAAAGCTTTACATTCAAGGAGAACGGTGTCCCAGTTTTCGAGAACATCTTTTAAGTCATTTAATAAGCTCTCAAAGCGTCTCACCTCAGCACGAATGGTAGTATTTCGAGCTTGTAGTAATTTGCTTCTGTAGTAAATTTACACAACTTCAGCCAAACTGATGCCATGATTAAAAACTTGGAAGACCTCACATAATGCAAAACACCCGATACCAGAGAAAGTGTTACAACTGACAGATTTTTCTGACTTTCAACAGCAATGGCACTCTTATCCAAGTGAGCTGCAATTGGTCTTACAGCGTCAACCCGAGTACACCAACATGTATCAGACATGGAATATATAAAGTACTTCCTACAAATTGTTTCAAAATTTCCCATTGTTGTGGAGCGACTGAACAGGTTAACAGGTTTTAAAGAAGCTGAATCACTCCGAAAAAGTATGTGCTTATGGTCAACTCTCAACTCCACATAAGGCTGTGAGAAGCACACAGAGAAAATTTTGCCTGAGCACATTTGTAAGTCCCTCTCATATTACTTCCGTTATCATACCCTTTCCCGCGGCGTTCACTGATAGGAATTCAGTACTTCATAAGTAATGATAGAACTACATGTGAAATACCAACTCCTGTTTTCTGATTACAATCTACCAATTCCAAAAACGGTTGACAATTTCCTTACGGAAGTAAACATAATGTAGGAAGAATGTTGCCTGTCCAACATGGTTTGAATCAGGAGTTGCATCAACAATAATTGAGTAATACTTCTCATTTTCTCTCTGTTCTATGATGGCAATCCTGGCGTGATGGGCACAACTAGAAATAAATCCATTGTACCGCTTTACAGATAATGCACTTGTAAACGCTTTCAAACTTCTTGTTATTCTCAGACCTCGCTATAGTGTTTTCCAAGAACTGGATCATACACACTTGAGAGCTCTATTATTCCGAGGAAATTTCCATTATTTGGCTCTCCAAGTTACTGAGATGAACCTCTGAAGTCCAAGCCTTTCTCACCAAGAAATAATGTCACATCAAATAACACGAGAGTTCGCATGTAATTTGCCTATTCTACGAGCAAACAAAACAACAACACTGCCTCTTTACTTCCGAGCATCAGCACGGCCTGTGTACCTCTTTCATGTCACGTCATTTTATTTCTTCACGTTTACCACTCGTCCAAGGCACTGATGGGATCTGAAGTCCCTTATTTTTTAATGTTGGCTATCCCTACAACACTGTAAAAATGTTCCACGGCTATTGCCGTGTACATGTGTTGTGGAAAAGTTTTGGTGGGATTTCCAACAACATTAAAAAAACGCATTTTCGACGGCATCACAAGCCGGCTTTGGTGTGCGATATCAGGAGAAAATATTGTGTATTCAAGATTCAACAGGAAATTGATATGTATGAAACTCATAAAAGTGAATAACTTATGTGAGAAGCAAAGACTGGCTACGTTGGCTTTGGGGTATTGTTATTTTATTTACTTATGATACATAATTTATTTTGCAACCCGCCAGAGTAGCCGAGAACGCTAATGCGCTGCTTCCTGGACTGGGGTAGGCGCGCCGGCCCCAGATCGAATTAACGACGAGGGCTGGTACGTCGGCCAGCCTGGATGTGGTTTTTAGGCCGTTTTCCACATCCCGCTAGGTGAATATTGGTCCCCACGTTCCGGCTCTGTTACACGACTCGCAAACATTTGAAACACGTTCGCACTATTCCATGGCTTATACTAAACGCATACAGTGGGGGTACACTAATTCCATCCCGGGGGGTTCGCAGTGGCGGCAGGAAGGGCATCCGGTCACCCTCTGCGACTAACACTGCCAAATTAATAGTAACAAGGCCGACCTCGCATTGCAACGGGAATTAGGCCTCAAGAAAATGATGACATAATTTATTTCGCAATAGCAATCTTATATTTGCCAAATGAGCACCCTGGGGAATCTGAACCCTTGAGAGACCATAAGGCTTTGGTCACAGAGATTCCCCCATCCCTGTGGTCAGGTATACAGAAAAGGGGGAAAAGAGGGGTGGTGGAGAGAGGGGGGGTGGAGAGAGGGGGGTGGAGAGAGGGGGGTGGAGAGACGGGGGGTGGAGAGGGGGGTGGAGAGACGGGGGGTGGAGAGACGGGGGGGGAGAGACGGGGGGGGGGGGAGATTAGAACAATGTCAGATCGACAGCAGAGTCATTTTGGGAAACAACCGAATAGGATGGCCTGCTATGTCTGCTGACATGAATCCAATTCAAGATGGTTAGGACCAAGTAACCTTGCAGTGCATCATCGCAGGGACTCTACTCACACATTCAATGAGATAGATAAAAGAGATAGGGTTGAGCAGCAATCGCCCGACCACCTTGTTGACAGCATGCAGGCGGAGGATCCAACTACGTTACATTTTTCAAGGTTGACCATCTCGGCACTTAATGTCCCCCAGCGGCAGATATCTTATTATGCGAATGTGCAAATACTTCCACTTATGAACAAACAGTCTTTATTTAGGACACTGCTTTATTTTTTATTTCCTAATATTTATGTTTATTTCCATAAAACTAACACTTCCATTCCCTGATCTCTGGAGTCTATACCGACACACATTCTCTTACATGCGGGTGGTGCGAAACATTTTTTAAGCATATTACATTTTAAAAAAAAGTTGATTCTAATGACCGACCGGCTTCACATTGCTCCTACCTCCGCCGCACGGGAGCATTAGACGACAGCTACAACGCCTTCAGTGCCACCCAGCGCTATTATAGACTGCACTGAATAGGGTGCAACGATTATTTTGCTGCATAGAACTGAATACGTGGAACAGTAGGACGTAGAGGGATGGATAAGCAGGCTGCGTCGTGAGAGGACGCAACAGGTAGCCTCTTGTGAGAGCACCACTTTGTTCCACTGTCCGCCTATCGACCCGCACCTGTATGTGCACTACCTGTTTGCTCCCGATCCACACCTCACCTTTTAGAGCAAACCTGAGAGCCAGCGTCACAGCAGAAAAGCTGCGCCTTCGTTTCTATCACTGCATAGAAATATATTCTGTGTCAGTCTTTCCATATCTGCATGAGCACTGCACTCTAATTGTATTTGTACCTGCTCCCCGTATTCTGGCTCTGCAATTACCACCAGCCCACACTCCGTAATTATCAAATCAAGTATTCATCGATTTCAGCTTTCTTCCGTACCTCTACATTTCAAAAGCTACTATTCACTTTTTTCCCTAACTACTTATGGTTCATTTTCATTTCCGTACTCCAAATGTCTTCGGAAAAGACTTCCTAACACTGACATTTATGTTATGTCCTAACACATTCCTCTCTTTCAGACAATCTTTTCTTGTTATGAGACACTGCGGCGACTACTGCAGGTATGTAATACATGTAATGTATTTGCAGTTGACAATATGAACAACCATCAGCTGTATGATGTAATGACGACATCGAAAATTTGTGCGGACCGGGACCTGAAGCTGGATTTCCCGGTTATCGCAGCGGTTGCCTCAGCATTGGGCTATCCGAGGACGACTCAGGACCAGACCCAGACTTCTGCATGTCGTCAATCGTGTGTCTACAACCTGCTCTCGTACATCCATTATGTATAATTCGTTGCACTGCGCATACGCGGATTACGCGTAACTTTCACTGGTCTGTGTTATGAGCTGCAAGCCCAAGCCGATCCGAGCGTCGGCGGGAACATCGGAAAATGCGTCCTGGGTACAGCACAAAGCAAGCACCTCGCTTCATCTCCCACAACTTTCTCCCGAGGCCAAACTGAAACCAATCGCGGGTCGGATAGTCAACTCGTGGTCTTCATCACACTCTACCTTCATTAGCCGACCCCTAGATTTTATGTAACATATTCCGTTCAAAACATCCTATTAGCTGTTCACACTTGCGTAAATGTCCAGGTATCTGAGCCTTATATTATTGGACGAATAAAATTTTTATACAGTTGACACTTCGTTCTCTTGCACAGAGCTCAAAATCGTATTTATTAGCTAAACGGATGCGTCGCTTTGTTTCCGCATTAATATCGTTCTGTGATGTTACCATTGTTCCCAGACAGACAAAGTTCACTAACCGATTCTTTCTGTATGTGACCAAAAATTGCACAGGTGTATGTTTTCGCAATACTTCAAGCGTTTGACGCTAGACTTCCATTAGGCTAACGTCCATAGTTGTTTTGACGACTTCGTATGCAACACGTTGAAACTGGAATCGCCGGCCGCGGTGGTCTCGCGGTTCTAGGCGCTCAGTCCGGAACTGCGCGACTGCTCCGGTCGCAGGTTCGAATCCTGCTTCGGGCATGGATGTGTGTGATGTCCTTAGGTTAGTTAGGTTTAAGTAGTTCTAAGTTCTAGGGGACTCATGACCACAGATGTTAAGTCCCATAGTGCTCAGAGCCATTTGAACCATTTGAGACTGGAATCCGATTTGCAACACAATGTTGGTAAGGTCACGATTTCATTACTGCTAGAAGTTTTCACGTCCCTGGATAGACAAATAAATGATTATTGTTTATGTTACGTTATGTTTACATGAAAGCTTCTACTGACGTCCACAGGCGCTTGATGGCTGATTACTCTCTAATAGAGTCAACTGATGTGCATCTAGTCCGCAGCTCGTGGTCGTGCGGTAGCGTTCTCGCTTCCCGCGCCCGGGTTCCCGGGTTCGATTCCCGGCGGGGTCAGGGATTTTCTCTGCCTCGTGATGACTGGGTGTTGTGTGATGTCCTTAGATTAGTTAGGTTCAAATAGTTCTAAGCTCTAGGTGACTGATGACCATAGATGTTAAGTCCCATAGTGCTCGGAGCCATGATGTGCATCTAATTTATGAGGCGGCTCGGCGCAGCAGTGTAGTATCAAGGCGCCTGTATGCAGAACAATGTCGAGGGAGGCAATTACCAATTTTTTATCACATCTCTAAAAATTAATGGTCATCTCCGTGAAAAATTATACCTTATACCAGACGACGGAAAACTGGGGGCATTGTGCGAAGAGTAAAGTCTGAGGAAGCTACGTTACAGCGAATTTACGACACCCTCAGCATCAGCACACGATCTATAGTCAAGGGACTAAATACTTCCAACACCAACATGTGGAATGTCACATCAAATTGCAAATATCCCTGACTTCCAAACGAGTGCTTCGAGCGCTGGCGGGGCTACCTTCACAAAGGATGGATTTCCTTTTGTGGGGAGAGATGTAGCGCTCAGTATAATGAGACACCGACAGACACTCCAGAAGAGATGGTTCCCAGTTTGGCTCAAGCTGCAAGAACTGGTTGTTTTGAGCGTGTTAGACAATCATTAGCAAGCGGATTCCATTTGTGCATTAACATACACGGGGTTTTCATTATATGTGCTACCGTGCAGTACACAGTCGACTAGTGGCTTCTCAAGTAACAGAGCAGTTGGGCAAGACGAAGCTGTCAGTGTATATATTCCGCCCATTTTATATGCTCATCATAGATCGAATACATCAAAAAAATTATCAAAAAAAATCACTAAAAATTATTAAATTCGACAGAATGGGGAGGAAAAAAAATGGGAATACAAGATTACAGACAACATTCAAGTTGAACACTGAATCAGATAAACCAAATGACCTGTGAAGAGATTGGAGCGGTAAATGTTTTAGGTGTACAATACATGAACGACACTTTAGAAGTCTAACTGCGAAACAGTAAAATGAATCTAATATTTTTACAGCAGAGTTTAAGGTCGTACGTGAGAATTGAACACAATAAAGAAGGATAACTCTAAAATACTTACGTACACTGGTATACTGAAAATGGCTAGCAGTTCCGTACCTGCAAAAAAGAAAATTCCTCATATAAATATTGCAGCCACGAAGGATTACTAAGAGCAGCAAGAAAGTCAAAAACAAACAGAGAACATTTACTGCCATTGTCAGTCTCCTGTTCAGAGCGGGATAAATTGGTCAGTTTGGGACGGATGGTAACAAGAAGCAATAGTAGACTTGCTTAAGAAGATATCCTGGTACTGATGCACGATAAACTTGAATAGGGAAGGAGCGACGCAGAAATGATTTTCCCCTCCCCAATAACAACTTTGTGGCGCCTACTCGATCAGCTGCGTATAAGATATTCTATCAAAAATATGATCCAACATGTTAACAGTCTCTTTTAAACAATGACTCATCTGTAAACAGCACGAATGCAAAAACTTGTACTATTCTGTACACTGCTCACGAACCAACTTACTAAACCTACTGGGCAAGGTAAAGCCGCTGACTACAACGACAACCTTCCTCGGATGATACGAACGCTATGTAAAATTGTTATTTGGCTCGTGTTGAGAGATCGTGCAACGCGCCTGCTACTGATGCCGCAACTGTCATCAATCACGTCAAACATATTTTCTTCTCGATCGGATACTCTGGCGTACTTCATACAGCCAATATGGACTTCCATTCTGAAACGAAGCATCCGGTTTTTCGTATACGCCTACGTGTAGGTACAAAAGTGCTGTGATGTGGTTGCCGTGGCTGCGGAAACAGCTCAGCATAGCGCGTTGTGCCGCCCTTCCGTTGCAATCACGGCATTCTTCTTAATCTGTGTATCACTCTTAACGTTCAACTAACACTCTCGTGGGAAAAAACAGACACAGTACCGAGCGGCACTGAATGCAAGCTTGAGAACAAAGAATCAAGTCGGCATTACTGCTGTCAACAGCAAGTACCGTGACTGAACGAAGCCCGATTGCTTCCAAATAAGACGTACAGCGCATCAACATTTAAATTGATGTGCTGATATTTTCTGTGCAATGCGCGCCACACACACACACACACACACACACACACACACACACACACACACACACACACACACACACAAAATGGTCCAAAAGGCTCTGAGCACTATGGGGCTCAACTTCTGAGGTCATTAGTCCCCTAGAACTTACAACTAGTTAAACCTAACTAACCTAAAGACATCACACACATCCATGCCCGCGGCAGGATTCGAACCTGCGACCGTAGCGGTCTCGCGGTTCCAGACTGCAGCGCCTAGAACCGCACGGCCACTTCGGCCGGCACACACACACATAAAAGTACTCTGTAAGGAGCCACGTGAGACCAAAATATCCTTCGAAATTTTGTGGTTAAATTTCGTGTTCATACCACATAATGCGATAAATGGACTGAACCAAACATTTTCATAACATTTTGATTTAAATTAAAGAGATCTCTGATTGTATTGTTTCGTTGACAGATAAATATGAGAATTATTTTCGTAAACGCTCGCTGAACTAACTGCCACTAATTTCATTATTTACCTGCCTGGACAATTCCTAACAACCGTTGCAGCCACAAAATTAACTCTGCTGCACAGGAATGGTCAGGTTTTGCGTTAATGTCAGGATATCGAGAGACGGTCGCTTCAGGAAGTAGAACATCATTCCGTGCTGCATTTGCATCTATTATCTGTCAAATAATTGTTTCATTTCTTAAAGTGACGTTATCTCAGTTAGCTATGTCAGCACTGGAACTACTTTCTGCGAACAAAATACTTACACACTTCCCAAATGCAGCTGCAGTTATATTGTCATGCGATGAACAACAAACTCTAATGTGTTCCTCAAGCTCTGTCACTGTTACGAGGGTATCACAGCCACAGAAAATTCAATGCGGCATTTAATGTCATAAAAACTGCATTCTAGCAAGTACGCGTTTGCGTTATGATCAAGTTAACAAGCCGCATCCTTTCATACAAAATCGTATCATTGAATTCTTTTCTTCACCCACAAGATAGTTGTTACAGGAAATCATTTTTAACAAAGATTGCATCGAACCGAAACAACTGCCGCATTACAAATGTTCAAATGTATGTGAATTTCTAAGAGCGGATAGTCACGAAGACTGACGCCTGTAGCCGTCATCTCTACAGAAATACAGCCAGGCTCTAACTGCCGCTTATGATCCATCTGCAGAATAGCACGTTACATAGTTGTCTTCCTCTTTATGCTTTTACAACTTAATTCTCAAATTAGTAATAGTAGAAGCAGGATGTGTGTGTGTGTGTGTGTGTGTGTGTGTGTGTGTGTGTGTGTGTGTGTGTGTGTGCGCGCGCGCCTGATGTGATGGAAGCTGGAGGAGTTGGCCGCAAGTCGCGAACAGCTGAAGACGTTGTTGGCCGTGATCGGCCGTCTGCGGCCACGGTGGAGGAGAATCTGGCGCGTGTCATGAGAAACTTCCGGTGTCGCTTGTTTCGCCCACGGGCTCTACCACTGAGGAACCTTACAGCCTACCCGACGCGGGAGATCCGCCCTCACCGCAGTGGGTTGTAATGCGTTTGCGTCGCTCATTGCTAAATGACCATGTGACGACTGGCCCTTTGGCTGCGCCCGTTCATTCTGTGAATGGACAGATGGCCGTACCTTCAGCAGTGTCTCAGCAGGCACACTGGGAGAAGACTTTACTGATTATCGGGAGCTCCAACGTTAGGCGCGTTATTGTGTCCCTTAGAAAAATAGCGTCCAGGGCTGGAAAGATATACCCTGTGGGCTTGGTATGTCTGCCAGGGATACCTCATCCGAGATGTGGAGAAGGCTCTGTCTGCGGCTATCGAGTGTGCAGAGTGTAGTCAAATGGTTCAAATGGCTCCGAGCACCATGGGACTTAACTTCTGAGGTCATCAGTCCCCTAGAACTTAGAACTACTTAAACCTAACTAACCTAAGGACATCACACATATCCATGCCCGAGGCAGGATTCGAACCTGCGATCGTAGCAGTCGCGCGGTTCCGGACTGTAGCGCCTAGAGCCGCTCGGCCAGAGTGTAGTCATCTGCAGGTTATGCCTCATGTCAGCATCAATGATGCCTGATTTTGAAGCCACCTCCAGTTCCTACGCGTGTTTGGTGGAATTGGTGGAGGATGCTAGACTAGCTCGCAGGGTGCAAGCAGAGCTCACCATCTGTAGTATCGTACCCAGATTTGATCAGGGTCATTGGGTCTGGAGCCGAGTCGAAGGTCTCAACCAGAGAATTCGTCGATTCTGGGACAGTCCTAACTACAGGTTTCTGTAACTGCGTTATGGATTGGAGAATTTTATGATTCCCCTTCACAGGTCAGGGGTGCACATCACACAGGAAGCAGCTACTTGGGGAACAGAGTACTTGTTGAGTGCACACGTGTTTTTTCCTTTCTTTTTTCCTTAGGCTAAGTGATAGTTTTGAGGTCCTCCGATTAGCATTCGTCAGTTGACACACAGAGTAAAATCAAATCGCTTACAAGGTAAAGACAATCGGCTGTCAAAATAATAACAGAAAATTACACAAGCATTCGCAACAAAGTTCCTGAATTTACTACCATCCAGGTAAGTTTTCGGGCTACAACCATTCTCCGAACTGAGAGCTGGATGGAAAAAGGAACAAAGCTCCAAAGTATTTATTGAGGCACGGAACATATATCGGGTGATAGGTTAGACCGCCACAGGAAGGGGGCAGTCATTGCAGTTGACAAAAACATTGTCCCTACTGAGGTTGAAATCAAGTCGAACTGAAGTTAATTCGACACGAGCAACCGACCTATGTGAACTAAAGTAAATCGTTGCATGTTTTTACCGATCAACCGATTCCACTGTATCATGTGTAAAATCATTCAAGGAATGTCTATGCTCGGTAGTGGGAAAGTACCTCGATCGTGCAATAGTTGCAGGCGACTTTAAACCATGGAGTGTTGTCTGAGACGTCCATAGTTTCACTGCATGTGGTACGGACTCGCACACTTATGAAGTAGTTACGAGAACGTTTTCCGGAAACGTGTTTTGAGCACTTAGTTCGACAGCTAACACAAAATGGAAATATTTTACAGGAAATGTAATCGCAATTGCTAATAGGAACTACGATCAAATGTATATTGGAAAGACGACATTAAAAATTTGTGCCGGAAGGGGACTCGAAGCCGGATTTCTCACTTTACAGATGCATGCATGTCCAAAGAAGAATTGCATCATACTTCTTAATAACATAGGCACTGCTTTTTCGTATTTATTCCCCAATACCAAGCCCTACAAAAGAGTACTGAACGCGCGTGAGCAGCACTCGGTACCCATCACTCGCTACGCGCCGGCCGGTGTGGCCAAGCGGTTCTAGGCGCTTCAGTCTGGAACCGCGCGACCGCTACGGTCGCAAGTTCGAATCCTGCCTCGGGCATGGATGTGTGTGATGTCCTTAGGTTAGTTAGGTTTAAGTGGTTCTAAGTTCTAGGGGACTGATGACCTCAGATGTTAAGTCCCATAGTGCTCAGAGCCATTTGAACCATTTTGAACTCGCTGCGCACGCGCACGTCGAAGCACGCAGCCGGTAGCTGCCTCAGGCGCCATCACGTGGCGCTCACTATCCAAGGGCGGGGCAAGCATCGTCTGCGCCTGCCACGCAGCTGACACACTTGGCGTGACAGGTATGCGATGTGCCACGTGGTTTAAAAGATACAATACGTGGACCTAGCGTGTCACCTGTGTGACCTTATGCTAACAGAAGCAAAAATAGTTAGTAATGTGGCACCAGCTATAGCCACGATTCAGAATAAGTGCCTCACAGAGGGTTCATCGAACTATGTTTAATCTATTTCTCCTCTCGAACAGCAAGCGGGAAAAACGAACACATGAATAATTCCATGCGAGTTCTGATTTCTCTTATTTTATTATGACGATGATTTCTGGCTATGTAGGTGGACGCCAAAAACATATTTTCACACCCTTGAGGAGAAAGTTGGTGAAGAAATTTCATGAGAAGCTCCTGCTGCAGCGAAAAACGGCTTTGTTTCAATGACTGCCACTCAATTCGTGTATAATATCTGTGGCCCACTATCCTGCGTTTCGCGATACTACAAAACGAGCTGTCCTTCTCCGAATTTTTTTGATGTCCTCCATCAATCCTATATGACGCGGATCACACATCGCACAGCAGTACTCCAAAACAGAGAGAGCAAGCGTGGTGTAAGCAATCTCTTTAGTAGAAGTGTTGCATTTTCTTAGTGTTCTGCCAGTAAGTCGCAGTCTCTGGTTTGCTTTCCCCACAACATTATCTATGTGACTGTTCCCATTTAAGTTCGTAACTGTAATCCCTAAGTATTTAGTTGTGTTTACAGCCTTCAGATTTGTGTGATTTATCATGAAACTTAAATGTAGCGGATTCTTTTTAGTGCTGCAGTGGATGTCTTCACACTTTTCATGATTTACAGTCAATTGTCACTTGTTGCTTACCATAGATATTTTGTCTAAATAATTTCGCAATTCGTTTTGATCATCTGAAGACTTTACATGATGGTAAATGATAGAATCATTACAAATAATCTAAAAGAACTGCTCATATCGTCTCCTAAATCGTTGATGTTACTTCTGTTTTACTGTCAGCTATTACAAACTGTGATCTTTCTGACAGGAAATCGCGAATCCAGTCACACAACTGACACGATATTCCATAGGCACGGAATATAATTGGAAGTCGCTTGTGACGAACAGTGTCAAAAGCCTTCTGGAAACACAAAAATACGCAATCAGTTTGACGTCCCCTGTCGATTGCACCCATTACTTCGAAGAATACAGAGCTAGTTGTGTTTCACAAGAACGATATTTTCTGAATCCGTGTCGACTATTTGTCAATAAATCGTTTTCTTCGAGGTGTATGAACGTTATGAAACACAGTATACGTCCGAAAACACTATTGCAAACCGACGTTAGTGATATGGGTCTGTGATTCAGCGGATTATTCCTATTTCCTTTCTTGTTGTGACTTGTCCAACTTTCCAGTCTTTGGATATGTATCTTTGTACAAGCGAGTTCATGAGTATGGAGCTACTGGTATCGGCAAACTCTGAAAGGAAACTGACAGGTACACAATCTGGATTGCAAGCCTTGCTTTTCTTACGTTGCTTCGCTACACTGAGGATAGGATACTTCTAAGTTACTCAAGTTGGCAGCTGTTCTTAATTCGAATTCTGTAGGCTTTACTTCGTCTTGCTTTGTGAAGGAACTTCGGGAAACTGTGTTTCGTAATTGTTCTTTAGTGGCGCTGTCATCACTAATGTCATCATTGTTACTGAGCAATGTACTTACAACCAGAACCTCTTTGGGTTTTGTACCATGTTTCGAAATAAAGTTTCATTGTCGAAACTATTAAAAACATCTCTCATTGAAGTTCACGCTGGATTTCGAGCTTCTTTAAAACTTCGCCAATCTTGGGGATTTTGCATTCTTTTAATTTTGGCATGCTTTTTTCGCTGCTTCTACAATAGCTTTCTGATCTGTATTGTGTACCATGGGAGATAAGTACCATCTTTTATTAATTTATTTGGGGTACGAGGGTCGTTCAATAAGTAATGGCTCACATTTTTTCTCATAACATATTTATAGTTACGAGTTAAAATTTGGTGACAATATACATCAACATGTTTTGTCCATGTCCTATTTGTCTGCGTTGTCTCCATCACGTTCTATGGCCGTAAGCCAGCGTTGTGGAAAAGCATGTACTCCCTGCTGGTAAAAGCTCTTGTGCTGTAGGGATAGCTATGTTTTCACTGCATTACTGACACTCTCGTCACCTTCAAAGTGTGTTCCCTGTAGAGAATATTTAAGAGACCCAAAGAGATGCAATTATGGCATGCGCACGATTCAGCTTGTCGGGAGCAGCGGGTGTGACAAGACGTCCCGAGCGTGGCTGATCATGGAGCTCTGTTTCTGCATTTCCTGAGGCTGGAACTTTCTTTACCCATCGCCCAAATGTACTCCTATCAACTGTAGCAGCGTCATACACTGCACACAAACGTTTATGGATGTTCTCCACGGTTACTTTTTCTGCACACAAGAATTCAATAACAGCACGCTCCTTGTAACGTGAGTCGTATGTAGACGCCATTTTGACGCTGTACTATGGCTCTGCCATCTGCCAGAACGGTTCGAGACTTCACCGGTGCACAGAACAAACACCAACTGTGAAGAACCAACAAGGAGGTTTGTCTATGTATATTAATGGGGCATTACTTATTGAACGACCCTCGTATATCTCTCAGTTGCTTTCGATACTATTTCTTTGAATGTAAACCAAATCTGGTCTAAGCTTACAAAGCTGGATTGAAAGGAGTGGAGACTGTCTCTTAGGAAGGTCTCAAGCAAAGTTTTATCTTCTTTTTTAAATAGCGGTATTTTTCTTTTATTTTCGGTGGGTTTAGATGTTACGATATTCAGTGTAGCCAAAACAACTCTGTGGTCACTAATCGCTGTATCTGTAATTATACTCCTTATCTGGTCAGGATTATCTGTTGCAAAGAGGTCAAGTATGTTTTTGCAAACATTTACACTTCGATTGGGCTGCTGAATTAATTGATCGAAATAATTTTTTGAGAAAGCATTCAGTACGATTTCGGTCTTCGTTTTATGCCTACTAGCAACTTTAAACACGTATTTTCGCCAACTAATCGAGGGTAAGTTGAAGCCACCACCAACTATAGTTGTATGAGTGGGATACGTATTTGATATGACACTCAAGTTTTCTTTGAACCGTTGAGCAATATTAATCAGAGATTCACTAAAAGTAATCAGTTATTAATTTATCCCAGTTGTCAAGTTAAACGTCTACCCATATTACACAGAGGAACTATCTACTTCAATTGTACTACAAGGCAAACTACTTCTAACAGCAATAAACATTCCACCACCAACTGTATTTAGTCAATTCTTTCTGAACATGGTTAGGTGCTTTGTAAAAATGTCGTCTGAACTTATTTCCGACTTTCGCAAGCTTTACTGCCTACGACGATTGGAGATTCCGTGCTTTCTGTTACCACTTGGAGCTCTGGTTCTTTTCCAACACATGTCCGCAGCTCGTGGTCGTGCGGTAGCGTTCTCGCTTCCCATGTCCGGGTTCCCGGGTTCGATTCCCGGCGGTGTCAGGGATTTTCTCTGCCTCGTGATGACTGGTTGTTGTGTGATGACCTTAGGTTAGTTAGGTTTCAGTAGTTCTAAGTTCTAGGGGACTGATGACCATAGATGTTAAGTCCCATAGTGCTCAGAGCCATTTTTCTTTTCCAACACAGTTACGACAGTTCACAACTACAATATCGATTGTTCCTATGTCTACCCTGTTCTTGTGTTCGTCCTGCACCCTTTGAAGTCCTTCCTGCACTTTCCAGAGACCCTCTTACCTACAAAGCCGCCGACTGCCCTCCAAGCAGCCCCCGCTGCCTCTGCAGCCGCTTTCTGCATGTAGTAGACTCCGGACCTACACTCCTGGAAATGGAAAAAAGAACACATTGACACCGGTGTGTCAGACCCACCATACTTGCTCCGGACACTGCGAGAGGGCTGTACAAGCAATGATCACACGCACGGCACAGCGGACACACCAGGAACCGCGGTGTTGGCCGTCGAATGGCGCTAGCTGCGCAGCATTTGTGCACCGCCGCCGTCAGTGTCAGCCAGTTTGCCGTGGCATACGGAGCTCCATCGCAGTCTTTAACACTGGTAGCATGCCGCGACAGCGTGGACGTGAACCGTATGTGCAGTTGACGGACTTTGAGCGAGGGCGTATAGTGGGCATGCGGGAGGCCGGGTGGATGTACCGCCGAATTGCTCAACACGTGGGGCGTGAGGTCTCCACAGTACATCGATGTTGTCGCCAGTGGTCGGCGGAAGGTGCACGTGCCCGTCGACCTGGGACCGGACCGCAGCGACGCACGGATGCACGCCAAGACCGTAGGATCCTACGCAGTGCCGTAGGAGACCGCACCGCCACTTCCCAGCAAATTAGGGACACTTGCTCCTGGGGTATCGGCGAGGACCATTCGCAACCGTCTCCATGAAGCTGGGCTACGGTCCCGCACACCGTTAGGCCGTCTTCCGCTCACGCCCCAACATCGTGCAGCTCGCCTCCAGTGGTGTCGCGACAGGCGTGAATGGAGGGACGAATGGAGACGTGTCGTCTTCAGCGATGAGAGTCGCTTCTGCCATGGTGCCAATGATGGTCGTATGCGTGTTTGGCGCCGTGCAGGTGAGCGCCACAATCAGGACTGCATACGACCGAGGCACACAGGGCCAACACCCGGCATCATGGTGTGGGGAGCGATCTCCTACACTGGCCGTACACCACTGGTGATCGTCGAGGGGACACTGAATAGTGCACGGTACATCCAAACCGTCATCGAACCCATCGTTCTACCATTCCTAGACCGGCAAGGGAACTTGCTGTTCCAACAGGACAATGCACGTCCGCATGTATCCCGTGCCACCCAACGTGCTCTAGAAGGTGTAAGTCAACTACCCTGGCCAGCAAGATCTCCGGATCTGTCCCCCATTGAGCATGTTTGGGACTGGATGAAGCGTCGTCTCACGCGGTCTGCACGTCCAGCACGAACGCTGGTCCAACTGAGGCGCCAGGTGGAAATGGCATGGCAAGCCGTTCCACAGGACTACATCCAGCATCTCTACGATCGTCTCCATGGGAGAATAGCAGCCTGCATTGCTTGCGAAAGGTGGATATACACTGTATTAGTGCCGACATTGTGCATGCTCTGTTGCCTGTGTCTATGTGCCTGTGGTTCTGTCAGTGTGATCATGTGATGTATCTGACCCCAGGAATGTGTCAATAAAATTTCCCCTTCCTGGGACAATGAATTCACGGTGTTCTTATTTCAATTTCCAGGAGTGTATTTAGCGGAATACTTAAACCTAACTAACCTAAGGACATCACACACATCCATGCCCGAGGCAGCATTCGAACCTGCGACCACAGTGGTCACGCGGTTCCAGACTGTAGCGCCTAGAACCGCTCGGCCACCCTGGCCAGCGGCCGTCCTCTCTATAGTAGGTCACCCCACGTGCCGTTATCCAAGATGGCGGCCGTGACGCAAGTACGTGTCATCAGATGACGTCAGCTGATGAGGCGAGTACCGTTATCCAAGATGGCGGATTTTGGTGGGAAGATAGCTCAATTGTGCTACCTCTACTAACCTAACAAAATGGCGGGAAAGAAAGGGCTACCTCCAAGGAACTGGGCATAATTCTTTATTTAAACAATTAGAAGAAGTACCACCATCAAGTGTGTTCACCATGCTCTTGGAAAATGTTCACGAATTTTGCTCTAAGAGCTTACTCCTGCAGCTGAGGCATGTTAGTTTGGTATTATCGTTTAATTCGAATATAATTTTTATAAATTTGTTTAAATTTGCTTAAATTTCTCAAAATTTGATTAAATTTATTATCTACCTACAGCATTAATGTCGTGTTACTGCCATAAGAGGCTGAGATATCGATAGCTGTATTACTTGCACCGGACATAAGTCTTTATTTAGGCAATTAGAGCCACTACAACCATCAAGTGTATTCGCCACCATATTTGAGAATGTTCACGAAATTTGCTCTTACAGCTTACTCCTGCAGCCGATGGGAGTTAGAATGGTATTTTCTATTCAATTCTAATATAATTTGTTTAAATTTGTATAAATTTATTATCTATCTACAGCATTAGTTTCATGTTACCGCCACTAGTAGGCTGAGTTACCGATAGTTGTATTAAATGCACTGGACATAAGTCTTTATTTAAACAATTAGAGCCACAACCACCATCAAATGTGTTTGCCATCCTCTTGGAAAATGTGCATGAATTTTGCCTGAGGGGGGTTCGTATGGTGTCGCCCCCACTATAGGCTGCTCATTCATATAGGCAAGAAAAGGTGTTCGCTATGCTTCCAAATACTTAGTTTCAACTACTTTTCAAGGTCATCCAACCACATTTCCTACATACATCAAATTACGGGTCTCAACTAGTTTACTAAGCTGATACAAAACACTCACCATGCCAGCGGTCTGTAGGGGAGGAAAATTGGTGTGAAAAAAGAAATCAGCCTGTTCTGGGCTGGTGGAGAGAGGAGGGAGCGTATTTTTTTTAACAATTTATTCAGCTACGGATTTCACGTAATTTATTTATTACGGTGATACAAAACACTCACCCTAATGCACTTAGAGTCACAAAATACAGTTTAAAGATCTCGAAACTACTCCTAAATAATAATACATTACACTGATGTGCCGAGACGCAAACAACACGAAAATTACGAGGTCGCGCAGTGGCTAGCACACTGGACTCGCATTCGGGAGGTCGACAGTTCAGTTCAATCCCGCGTTCAACCCCAACCTCATTTAGGTTTTCCATGATTTCCCTAAATCGCTCCAGGCAAATGCCGGGATGGTTCCTTTGAAAGGGCACAGCCGACTTCCCTAATTCGAAGAGACTAACGACCTTGCTGTCTGGTCTCCTCCCTCAAACAACCCAACTCCTAAATTATCGAAATAACCTAGCACATACCATGCAGACGTGCAATCTACTCGTAGATCACCGAAATAATGCATGCAAACACGCTCTCAACGCTTAATCACCCGAAAATAATTCAATGCACAAACACTCACTGCAAGTAAAAAGCCCAACTTATCAACAACTCGAACCCTGATTCTACTGGATGGAAAACTTAAGTGCACCCCCCCTCACGTATGGAAACACTCCAGATGCAGGAGAGGAAAGTTAGGTTAGGTTAGTGTACTTTATTTATTTTGCTAGGGAAACTGACCCAAATATCCATACTAATTACATAATTAATCACAAAGATCGGTCCTAATTACTCAACTATATGCATATCGCTGCATACGGATGGCTTAAAATCGCGAAATCTAACTATACAAGTCACCTTATCCTGCTTTAATTACACAACTATAAGCATAGCACTGCACAAGAACGGCAATATTCCGCAAATACTGACAACTCATGTTATCCTGTTTGGGAAATAAATTATACCACACTGCATCACATGACTGCAATATGAGGAATCAGTCGAAACATATCGTATAGCAATAAGATTCAGACTGTAGTTTGGAAACCGACGTGAACGAGGCACAACTATTCCAATTTCATTATCTTGGAACTGAATTTATTTAAAATTATCGAGTGTGTGTTATAGCAACAGCAGTAACAAATTTATTTACACTGTGCAAAGTCTAGAGGTGTCCCAATTGACCTATCTCACCTCCAAAATTCAAACTTCCCGCAAAGGGGGGCTTAGCAGAGAGGTGCGGCACTCTCCCGCGATCTTGGGTAGCGGTACTCGCGTCACAGCTGACGTCAATCGCGTCACTGTGCGTCGTCTAGTTTTCTGCGAGAGGCGGTGTTAATGTGGTGCTAATACAACACTAATGCTGTAGGTAGATAATAAATTTAAACAAATTTAAAGAAATGTAAGCAAATTTAAACAGATTTATAAAGAAAATATATTCGAATTGAACGATAATACCATACTAATTTGTCTCAGCTGCAGGAGTGAGCTCTTGGAGCAAAATTCGTGAATATTTTCCAAGAGCATGGCGAACACACTTGATGGTGGTACTGCCTCTAATTGTTTAAATAAAGACTTATGCCCAGTTCCTAGGAAGAGGTGACTTACATTAGTAGAGGTAGCCCTTTCTTTCCTGCCATTATGTTAGGTTAGTAGAGGTAGCACAATTGAGTTATCTTCCCACCAAAAGCCGCCATCTTGGATAACGGTACTTGTGGTGGTGCTCTCCTTGCCCTACTACTTTCGGCTGTGTACGAAAGGACCACCGTCGGTTCTGCCGGCCGCGGTGGTCTCGCGGTTCTAGGCGCGCAGTCCGGAACCGTGGGACTGCTACGGTCGCAGGTTCGAATCCTGCCTCGGGCATGGATGTGTGTGATATCCTTAGGTTAGTTAGGTTTAAGTAGTTCTAAGTTCTAGGGGACTGATAACCACAGCAGTTGAGTCCCATAGTGCTCAGAGCCATTTTTGAACCGTCGGTTCTGAACTCTGCCTTCATCTGGCAAGGAAGACTGGCAATCTTTACTAATACTTCTTCGGCCGGAGAAGCTTTTCTGGCTTTAGTCGACTTAATTAACATTTATAAACAGATGTCTAAAATGCGTTGTTGGGTGCATCTATTTACTGACGTTGGGGAGTATGGCTGCAACAGTGCTAGCTGTATTAAAAGAAATCTGTTGTGAAGCTGTACTACATCTATCTGTATTACGGCATCAGAACGGAAAATATGACACGCCAGTTTTCCAGATCTGCGCTTTTAAATTAAATAAAGCGCAAAATGTTCTTCCAAGACAAGATTCCATTATAAAGTTCTTAAAAATATTATGCTATGCGATAATCGTAATGGAATCATGTGTTCCTGAAGAATGTCGTGTTTTTAAACTAAATACAGCACACAACTTGTGCGTCACACTGTCCGTACTGATAAAAAAATTCTTTTGAGAAAACGCTGTTTAGATGCGAGCTCCTGCGTCCGGATTCTACGCCTCTGCCGCAAGAAAACTGCACATAATGGGATCATATCCACAAAGAAAATTAACTAATGAAAGATGCATATTTAATTATAGTTTAACATTGGGAAGTAGTTACTGAACCCAGAATCATTCATTACTCTTCTAGGTGCAGAGACAATCGCACAAAAAAATGGAGAAAGTCTCGTAAATACAGGGTCATCGAATAGCACAGACGTGTAGCGTGCCTACGTGCATCTCACGACGTCCGTGTGGCAGCAATGTGGAGTCCCAGACAACAAGGTAACGTCACGTCAGCCAAGTAGTGGCTACATCATTCGACCATGTGCGTTTCACCTGGAAGCTTAAAAAGTACGTACCAAGCCAAGTGCCACACTCGTTCGGCAGCTTTTAAGCGACATCATACACACGTCAGGCCGCTGCGGGGGTTTAACATTCGTTATGCGGCTGCTGTTGCCAACCGCACAACAGGTAACTCCGTAACATTATGGATAATTGGGCTCGAACAAGTACAGGCAGTTGGAGGGATAGGTTGAGTAATTTCAAAAAATGATGTGAAGAACTTATTAACGGATTAGATTACACGGGGAAAAGATTTGAATAAACAAAAAGAGGAGAAGTGTGTCCTTTACTGCATACTCATTTTAATATTTTTATAGGCGAAGCCACCCAAAAACGGAAAGAAAGAGTACCAGAAGAAATAAATATAAACAATAATTAATATATTAACTTATATTCTGACAACATTGTATTGATGGCAAATTCTGGAGATGAGCCACAAAAATCAACCTACTTTTTACTCTTTATTGGAAAAGACTATAATTTTAAGATAGCACTACATATCCATGGGAAATATCTGGTTAGAAAGAGAATTCTAACGACCTCCGATATTAAGTCCCATAGTGCTCAGAGCCATTTGAACCATTCTGAAATGGGTGCACTATGTTGGACATCCGTCCAAACGAAAACATCAGAGAAAAAGGGAATACTGTTTCAGTAATGCGCAAAACAGAAAAACACATAGAAAACTGGAAGGAACATCTGGAACGAATGAAAGAAACAGGGATTCCAAAGATGAGTTTGCAATAAAAACCCAAAGCCAATATGAACTTAGGATGGCCACTTAAAAACGGAAACTGAAGGCGAAACAGGTCGATAGGCCTAATCTGGGGAAGACAGAGGAAGAGCAGAATATAATTTCAATGTGATAACGTTTTTCAAGTGGGAATTTGGCCTTAACCTTAGTCCTAACACAGTGACCCTAATGGCCTCGTGCGCGATGGAATACGTGTAGAATTCCAGATTCCTTTTACTTGTAGAGTTACCATGTTTTCTATGAAGAAAGTGTATGCTGTATCCCTGAGATTCACGAAGTATTACAACAACGACAGCATATGATTACGTATAACGACAGTTATTAAAGTGATAATCGAATACTGAATATTGTTGAAGAGCACTGATTTACACTATGTAATCAAAAGTATCCGGACACCTGGCTGAAAATGACTTAAAAGTTCGTGCCGCCCTCCATCGGTAATGCTGGAATTCAATATGGTGTTGGCCCACCTTTAGCCTTCATGACAGCTTCCCCTCTCGCAGGCATACGTTCAATCCGGTGCTAGAAGGTTTCTTGGGGAATGGCAGCCCATTCTTCACGGACTGCTACACTGAGGAGAGGTATCGATGTCGGTAGGTGAGGCCTGGCGCGAAGTCGGCGTTCCAAAACATCCCAGAGGTGTTGTATAGGCCTATTGCTGTGTAATCCCTGGTTCCTGGTCAGGTCATACAGATCGTATCCATCTAGGTGGAGGTTTTCCAAATGAAGATGTTATTCTGGAGGTATCGCCACCGAAAACAACAAAATATTGCTGACGAACTGATTTTAACTTCTTTCGGCAATACAAGGTCTATATCACAAGGATTATTGATTTTGTAAGACTATAATGTGTTAAACCACAAAGATACATGATCGTCATTTCAGCATCAAACTTCACTTTGTGATTTACGATCAATGCAGCACAATATACGCCTATGTTGCAATATGTTTGGCGAAAGGCAGGTTATGACAATGATATACCCAGATCATCATCTAAAAACTTAATTAGTGGGGCTTTTGATATTGGACTGCTTGAATGCGAAAGTGAGTTTGAATGGAAAAATGTGGCTACATTGAAGTGTGCACACTGTTCTCTTCCACTTTGTTTTAACTGCTTAAGTGAAATCCCGTATCTGCACTATCAGGACTAACAGAAGCACAATCGGTTGTGTGGGATGCTCGTGTTTTGCGCTGTTATAACACCATCAAGCACAGGGTTTATGGCACTGTTGACTGAAAATGTAAGATACATTGACGTCACTGAATTACGCACAATTTCCCTCCTACGGTACTGATATCTGATTACTTTGTTTCTCTGTATTACGATGTCACTTTTAGTGGAATGTAATGTTTTGCATAAAAATGAGACAAAATATTCTTTTTTTAATGATGGAGTTTTATTCTAATTATGATTTCGTTAGGTCCGAGAGTTCGAGTTCAAAAGTGCCCCTTGTGAGTGTTCTGAAAATAAAACGCCGTCTATGGTTCGCCTTCCCCCCCCCCCCCCACAACATTTTCGGTGTGACCGTTCCAACTTAGATTGTTCGTAATTGTTATCTTCAAGTATTCAATTGAATTGACAGTCTTTATATGCGTGTGATTTATCGTGTAATTTTTTTTTATCGTGTAATCGAAATTCAACGGAAAACTTTTTCTACGAGGGGGTATGACCTCAAACTTTTCATTATTTACAGATAAATGCCACTTTTAACACCATACAGATTTATTGTTTGAATCATGTGGCAGTTGATTTTGGACTTCTGATGTCTACAAGATGCTAAACGACAACATTATCTACAAAGAATCTAATTAGGGTTCCTTCGTCTCCTAAAGTGTTTGTATACACTGACGGAAAAAAGCCGCACCATCAAAAATTTATTAATATAGAGTAATGAAAATTCGGGAATGCATTGGTGGAGGTAACATACTCAAGTTATTAACACTGAAGGATCCCAGGTTAATGTATGCGCGAGATAAGCCATTGCAAATGTGAAATGCTGGTAAGTTAGTAACCGGTATAACCACCACAATGTTGAATGCAGGCATGCAAATGTGCATGCATTGTGTTTTACAGAAGCCATATGTCAGGTTGTGGGATGGAGTTCAATGCTTCTTGCACTTGGTCGGTCAATACAGGAAAGGTTAATGCTGTTTGTGGGTGTCACTGGAGTTGTTGCCCGATGATGTGCCGTATGTTCGCGATTGGAGACAGATCTGGTGATCAAGCAGGCCAAGGCAACGTGTCGACACTCTGTAGAGCATGTTGGATTACAAGAGCGGTAAGTGGGCGAGCGTTATCGTGTTGGAAAACAGCCAATGGACTGCTGTTCATGAATGGCAGCACAACAGGTCGAATCACCAGACTGGCGTACAAATTTAAATTCAGGATGCGTGGGATAAATACGAGTATGCTCCCGCTGTCATACGAAATTGCAACCCAGACCATAACTCCAGGTGTAGTTCCAGTGTGTCTAGCACGGAAACAGCCATCAACGGCCTAACTAACACACGGCCGTCACTGGCATCGAGGCAGAACCAGCTTTCATCAGAAAACAACTGCTCTCCAGTGAGGTCTCGCAAAGGCGGTCAGCGGAATGCACGCTACATTCCGTCTCCCCCAGAGATGTCCTTGAAGTACCCGATTTGTAACAGTTAGTCGTGTCACTATGATGACGAAAGCTGCTCAGATTGTTGCTGCAGATGCTGTATGATACACCAGAGCCATACCCTAAACTCCATGGTCTTCCCTCTCGGTAGTGCCACTTGGCCGTCTGAAGCCAAGGCTCCTCTTATTGGGACTGTATATTCTCGTGTCCAACATTGCCAGCAATCATGCACAGCGGCTACATTCCTGCCAAGTCTTTCTACAGTATCACAGAAGAAAAATCCGATACCCCATGGCCCCATTACCCGACTTCGTTCAAACTCTTTTAGGCGTTGATAATATCTTTGTCGCCTTAAAGGTTTTCTTGACTAACGTCAACTCACCATATCCAATCTCAAAGGAAACTAACGCTCACGACCATTACAGCGTATATTAATGCAAACATGATCTGTATCCTTACAGTAGTGCTACTAGCGCCAGTCCTATGCGATGGACACTAAATCTGAATGGACATCATATTTCGTGTTTAGATACACGCCTAGCAACTTTCGTTTACGTCGCACAACTCCTTCTTGGTGTTACGATTTTTTTATCACCGTCAGTGTATATTACGCCTCCTTGGGTACGCCTGATACAACTTTTGTTTTACTGGATGACTTTCGGTCTATTACTACGAACTTTGACCTTTCTGACAAGAAATCACGAATCCAGTCGCACAACTAACAAGGTAATGAGCCAATCCGACATGTCGAAACCTGCCCTGAAATTTTACAATACACTGAAAGAAATGCAGTCAAAATTTCAGCTGCTGAAACGCACTGTAAGAATTTTTTTTTTAAATCTTAAAGTTACTCATTTCCGAAGTACGATGGACCGCTTATAACAGCGGTATGTACAGCATTTGCTGCCCCGCTCGTGAGTCGGGGAACAAGCAGAGGCACTCGTGAGAAGATTATTTAGCGTCGCGCAGCGCGAAGTCCAAAGTGCATTTTAAGCACTTAAACCTCAACAAAAATGTCGGAGATCATTAAATTTTTGAGTAACTTGCAGCTCATATCGACAGCTAAACTGCTGCAGATATAATTGTTACAGAAGTGACTAGCAGAGGAAAGAAAATGAAGGCAGTGTAAGGTGTTATTTTACAGACGACTTCCATCGATCAGTACTTCGATTTGTTGATATAAGGTATTTTATAACAATTCCTGTAACACGTGTCTTATGATAACTTTTGAATAATGTATATTTTACTAACTTCTTTATTCCTTAGTGTTCACGAAAATGTAAAGTTTCTACTGTATTACGAAAACGAACATTTTCCTTATTGGGGTGGCAGTTGTTCTGAATGTTGCGGTTTAAGCCAGGCATATCTGATCAAATTCGTAAAACATGTGATGCAAACTGACAACGCGGAAATGACCGAGGTTTAACTATACTGTTCCACTGATAAACATGAAATGACGAAGAGCTGCCGGAATTTGTATTGTTCCACAATTTTCTCAAAAATGTCTTACACTGTCCAAAATTTTATTATCGAGAAGCTGAATCCACTATTAGTTCCAGCCAGAATATGAATTATATTAACAATCTTTTCGTCGTCGTCCTTTAGACTTACGTATCTTTATTTATTTATTTATTGCAAATGCTAAGACGACGTTTCAGATGCAGTATTGAAAATTACACTCTTATTTTGGCATGTTTTGCTATATCGATGACAAGATTTTTGCAAGCAAACAGCCATTTTTTTTAATGTTTGGTCCTAGTTTCCCTTCATATTCCTGAAGACAGAGAGTAAGCTGCGGAAACAGTAATCCCCTGATACTTTATCACAGGCATTGCTGTAGGCGAATGTGCCATAGTATTCATCGACTGCACAAGCGACTCTGTCTTTTCTTCAGCGGTTCTAGGCGCTCAGTCCGGAACCGCGCGACTGCTACGATCGCAGGTTCGAATCCTGCCTCGGGCATGGATGTGTGTGATGTCCTTAGGTTAGTTAGGTTTAAGTAGTTCTAAGTCCTAGGGGACTGATGACCACAGATGTTAAGTCCCATAGTGCTCAGAACCATTTGAACCATTTGTCTTTTCTTCGCTCGAAATAATAAAGTGCGTTTGCATGAAAGCTAATTAACTGACTTTATACGCTACTCTTAGAGAATAATAAGAAGCTTCGTTTTCGCGTTAGCTACGAATTTCTCTGTAGTATTACCTATTGATCACATATACTCTACATCCTTACTTGAGGTAAACTTCGTAATTTTTCGTCTTCTTTTTCCGAATAATTTTCTGAATCTGTTTTGATCACGTAGAAGAAATCTGGGAATCAGTACTGTTCATCTCCCTTGAAATTCAGAGGGTCCAGGCTCCTACATCTACCTCGGTAACGGCGCATTAATTCTCAATAGTAATTCTAAATCTTTCGAACAGTTTTTCTTTTACACTTTTCGAATTTCATTTTGGCATTTATTTCTTATTTCGTGTAAATCTTTATTCTCTTTATATAAGGTGGGGCAATTAAAAGACGCCCAGAGAAGACACGTCCAGGGCACAAAGAAACACAGCAGAGAAAAGGAAACACAGTACTAAGCTGAGTACTGTAGATGCTGAAAGTGATCACCATTCATCTCTTGGCACTTTTGGGACCTGGTCAGCAAGCTGCTGAAGGCGGGTCGAAGCTGGACTGCTGGAATTGCTGTTGAGGTGTCCCTACACAAAGTAGCCTCACACTAACAGATCTAATGACCTGGGTGGCCAGCTAGGGCCGCGAACAGACTAACCTCTACTAACAACTCTGTCAGGCGTGAAGATTGTGCTAATGTGCTCCTAGGTTCGGCCAGCTGTATGGGCAGTTGCTCCTTCCTCTCGGAAGTAACTGTAGGTATTTTCCTCCTTCGTTAATACTGTCATAAATGGTTTCAAAACGTTGCCAATGTAACGTGCCGAAATCAGCGTCTGATGAAAGAAGATGAGACCATAATTAGGCGTGCAGACACTGCAAACTTTTTGATCGTGCAATGGTGTTTCATGGAAGTCATGCGGATTCTCTGCTGCCCAGAATCTGTGATTCTGTGAGCTGACATAACCACTTAGGTGAAACCAGGCTTCATTAGGCATAAAGGACAGATCCATGTCCAAGGCATTTGTTTTTATCTCAGTGAACAGCCACTCACAAAACTGGAGGCGCTCTGGAGCATCTGCTGGTTATAATGCATGAACAGCAGACACCAGGTAGGGATGCATACGTAGGTCAAGGAGGAATATTCGTCCGCATGATCGACATGATATGCCAGTCTCTTGCGACAGGCGTCGGGTTGATTTGATAGGACTCTGAAGAATTTTCTGGAAAACTGCAGCCACATTTTCTAGCGTGCGGGCACGTTCCGGAATGTTTCTTCACATGTTGAAAACAGATCCTGTCTGACGCTATTTTCGGACTACGCGTTGCATGGCACTTTGACACCATTAAACTTCTCAGAACACAATTGACCAGACCGATTCCACGACTTTGTTATCACGTAACTTACCACAACGAACACCCGCTGCTGTACTGTGAGCACCTTCGATCGCTTGCACTGCTCCACTCAGACAGTCTGCAGTATGCTCTGAACCAGTGTGGATCACGTGGCGGGCGTACACGTGGTGTGCGCGTCACAGTGTGTGGTTATACGCACACATTGCCGGCCTTTGTGGCCTAGCGGCTCTAGGCGCTTCAGTCTGGAACCGCGCGACCGCTACGACTGCAGGTTCGAATCCTGCCTCGGGCGTGGATGTGTGTGATTGTCCTTAGGTTAGTTAGGTTTAAGTAGTTCTAAGTTCTAGGGGACTGATGACCTCAGATGGTAAGTCCCATAGTGCTTAGAACCATTTGAACGCACAAATTCGCGTCCAATCGTATCTGCTCGTCCGGGCCATCTTTATTTGCTCCATCCTGTACAATTCCTGTTCAGATTTTACGAAACGAAACCGGCTTTGCACACTGCTTAACTGTACGAGCTTCCTCTCTCCTTCATTTAACTAAAAAAATTACAGGCTGTTATTAGTCACTGAAATCTATTACTGTCCATATTTTCTTTGTGCTAGGAAGGTACTGCATTTTTGCCATGGACCTTAGCACAACACTCATTCTTCGAACCGCAATTTACAGAATCGTTCGTGTTATTTCCTGTTTCTTCCAACGTTTCCACAATTTCTAACGAAATGTCGACGTCACTGGGATCAAAGTCCATGAAGTTAACTAATAATCTACACATACGTAGGTGTTCAAGAAAGGCAAGTGATCTCGACTGCATACCACATTCTTCATAGTTCATCTTTGCAAGGTTGAAAACATTAACTGAATTCCACACAACTGTCGAACTCTGGAACCTGCACAAGGCTACATGCTATTAATAATCGTATACCAAGAAACCGCAAAGAAAATTAATTCAGTTTTATCTTCATTGTTAACACTTACTGATATTACGATTATAACTCCTAATTATTGTGGATATTAAATGAGTTGCTTAATTCAAGTGACGAGTAAGTGAAAAGCTATGTCAGAGACACTACAACGAAAACTGAAATTCGCTTTACAAATTCGATCGCGTTGTACCATGTTACCTGTTTACCGGTGTGCCGTCAACCAAGGATATGTGCCTGCCGTGGTGAGCATGCTCTGTCTGCTACAGCAGGGGTGTATATTTCTCCAGATGCTTGTTGAGCTACGAAACCGTCAAATTTCAACTTTTTTTTAAACACTTGCGCTATGTCTTAGCAGCTAAAGTTTTGACAATGTGTTTCTTTCGATGTATTATTCCTGTATAAAAATTTCAGGACAGTTTCGACATATCGGAATGGGAATTTCCCTTGTGAGACGATACTCCGTAGGTGCCCTTATTGGAAGCCCCTTGCAAGGAACAAAACCAAAAGCCTTCTGGATAGCTAAAAATATGTGCTCAATTTTTTATCCCTGTCGATAGCACTCATTCCTTTGTGAGAATGAAGAGTTACTTCTGATCCAAAAGAACAAGATTTTCTGAATCCCTGTTGGCTATTTGTCAATGAATTGTTTGCTTCGAGGTAATTCATAATGTTTGAACACAGCACATATTCCAAAACCTTACTGCAAATCGACGTTGGTGATATATGTCTGTAATTCAGCGGATTACACCTATTTCTTTTCTTTAGTATTAGTATGACCTATGCAACTTTCCACTCTTTAGATACAGATCTTTCGAAGCGCGAGTGGTTGTATTAGCAAAATCTGGAAGGAAGCTAATTTGTATAATATCCGAACTGAATGACTTGCCTCTGTTAAGAGATTTAAGGTGCTTCGCTACACAGAGGATATCTACTTCTGAGTTATTCATCTTGGCAGTTGTTGTTGAGTCGAATTCTGGAATATTTACTTCGTCTTTTTTTGATGAAGGAATTTCAGAAAATGATATTTAGTAACTATCCTATGACTTTTGTCACTTCACCCTGTATACAAGCTGTCGCAGGAGGAACGGTCGATATTCGGGGATATGTCAGGAACGATCACTTGAAGCAAAACAATTCATATGGTTTACGCCCCCATCTCGAATGGCTTCCGGGATAGAAGACATTTAATGCATTCTGTTACTTATTTTCTCATTATTCAATAAATTGTCACATGAACAGTAGTAAGTAAACATTACAGCATTGGCTTCACAACGTGTCAATACAACTGTTGTATAGCACATGCTGGATGCTGGCAAGCCAGTACCCGGGATTATCCTAGAAATAATGATGTAATATCCAGAAAACCATCTGAAGATGAAACTGAAAAGGTTCGAAAACCGAGTCATAGAACAATAAATAACTATTCAAAAAAGTGACTGGTTGCAGTTTTATGTATTTACATTCAATTAACAGCCACGGATTCTAAAATATCCGTAGTGGATAAGCTTAATCTTTGATATCTTATTCTAATTCTAGCACAAGCTATCTCGTTGTTTGAACCTCTTTGCTCGGATGTCTTCCTGTCATTAAATTACCCCGTTGAACGCGCTGTTGTCCACAGTATGTTTTGAGTGAAGTAGTGCGAGGGCTTGAGCGCGTTATCAGAGAGAAGAATGGGTAAACAGTGTTCGGATACGCGCTGGCTAAAATGCCACACATCTACACTAATGAATATCCAGATCTTGTGCGTGTTTACAGCTTCTGCGATGGTACTGCACCCGCTGCTGTCTAAGAATATTATCGGCGCTTTCCAATACGTCGAATTCCAGATCGTAGAGTGTTTACTAGAGTTTTCAGTGCATTGAGTGAAACATGCATTCTTCCAAATTCCAGCTTTTCTTCTGAACGTACACTTCAACAACCTATGCAGGAACAGCAAAACCTTGTTCATATGGTGCAGCTTAGTCCTACTTGCAGCACGCGCAGACTTGCTGCACGTATCAGTGTCTCAGGAACACGTGTACGGCGAACAGTGCATGATGAAAACTTGGACCCTTTTCACATACAGCGTGTCGACAGTCTTCACATTGGGGACAGTGATACACTACTTGAATTTCGTCGCTGGGTAAATGACAATCGTCAGTTAATACTATTCACTATTAAAGCCACGTTTACACATAACAGATCAGTAACATACGTAATAATTATGTATGGTCGCAGGAAAATCTACATGCTACAGGGGAAGCGAATTTCAAACTTCGTTTTTCGATTAGTGTTATTTGGCGATATAATCGGTAATATGTTGCTAGGTCCAGTCATTTTAGTAGAACGAATTGTGGGAAAGAATTGCTGGCATTTTTGAAAAATTTGTTTGTTGGACACCGTGAGGACGTACCTGTGGCCACGCGGACTGCAATCTACTTTGCACATGGCGGAGACCCCACAGGCGTGTGAGGCAACATCTGACCTGCACTGCCTGATCGCTGGATTGGTCGTGGTAGTACAATTAAATGGTCACCATTATCGCCAGACCCTATGCCGTTAGATATTTGTTTATGGGGTAGGACGATGTCTAAGGTGCACGAACGAAAGGTGAATGTGTTATAAATACGTATTTTTCAGATGATACGTTTTGAAGCGTATGTTGTAATGTTTACTTACTACTGTTCATGTGACAATTTACTGAATAATCAGACAATAAGTACCAGTATGCATTAAATGTCTTCTATCCCGGGAACCATTCGGAATGGGGCATAATCCATATGAGGTGTTTTGCTTCAAATGATCGTTCCTGACATATCCCCGAATACTGACCGTTCCTCCTGGGACAGTCTGTATACAATGAAGTGACAAAAGTCATAGGAAGGCGATGTGCACATATACAGATGGCGGTAGTAACGCGTAGACAAGGTATAAAAGGGCTGTGCACTGGCGGCGTTGTCAGTTGTACTTAGGTGATTCATGTGAAAGGTGATTATGGCCGCACGACGGGAATTAACACACTTTGAAAGCGTAATGGTAGTTGGAGCTAGAAGCATGCGATGTTCCATTCCGGAAATCGTTAGGGAATTGAATGTTCCAAGATCCAAGGCACTGTGCAAGCAGGTGGTGGCTTCAAAGTGGTATTGGCTGTGTTTCCATGGAATGGACTGGGTCCTCTGGATGTTCTGCTACTTGGAGACCATTTTCAGCCATTCATGGACGTCATGTTCCCAAACAACGATGGCATTTTTATGAATGACAATGCGCCATGTCACTGGTCTAAACCTGCTAGTGATTGGTTTGAAGGACATTTTAGGACAATTCGAGCGAATGATTTGGCCATCCAGATCGCCCGACGTGAATAACATCGAACATTTATGGGACATAATCGAGAGATATGTTCGTGCACAATATCCTGCATCGGCAACACTTTCGCAATTATGGACGGCTATAGAGAAAGCATGGCCTAATATTTCTGCAGGTGACTTCCAGTGACACGTTGAGTCCATGCCACGTCGAGTTACTGAACTACGCGGGGCAAAAGAAGATGCGACACGATATTAGTAAGTATATTATGATTGTTGTCAACTCAGCGTACAAGTCCTCACGCTTCCGTGGCCGTTGTCACTGATGATGAAATCTTTCCGTTAGGTCGCGTCAAATTCCTCTTCAAACTTCTTTACTGTTCGACCTTTCGATTCCTCTGCTGAGATCTTCTTCCGGATAGCACAGCTGTCCCTGGATGGAGGAGCACGGTCGAAAGACAGTGTCGCGTTCACTTATAAAAGGTTATTTTTCTGCGCAAATGTAAATGCCTCTTCTTTACATTCGCCTCTTTTAAAAGTGGGTTGTCCCTGAATGTTACGCTTGTGCAGTTCATTTTGCACTGTTTCTGTTGCGACACTGTTAGCCGTATATTAAGCTTCGCAGCCATGTACACCTAAATATTGACTTCGAGGGATCAGGAAACAATCTCTAATTCTGTAGTGAAATGTAAAGTGTTTCTCAAACTTCTAGCACATTAAAATTATTTGCCGGTCTAACACGCGATTTTAAGAAACCGGGAAGATTCAATTTCAGGCATATGAAGTAATCGGCAACATAGAAAATATCAGTGCGTTATGGATAATTCACGAATCGTCGTCAAGAATAAGGTTCTTATTATCACGGTGACTATATTATTTACCGAGTCTCGCTAATTATTTTGGCAACTTGCTCATCTGGTATTTTGGCCGATGGGAACCTTAGATGATGAACGAACCCAATTTTAACGTGAAAGTATTACGACAGAAGATTATCATACAGTGATACTCCTGAACGTTATCTTTTGGTGAGTGGAGACTTGTGCTGTCGTTATTTCCACAAAATATCTCATACCAACACCAGAAAGACTTGAAAATGAAAGCGAGAGTCGATTCAATGTTCAAAAACGACTAAAAGCCAAGGAATATGCCATTCAGCTAATTACTACGTAATTCACTAAACTGGTATACAAAGAATGAAAGCTGATCAAACAGCTTTTGCACGGAAGTACCAATGTGGTTATTTCGTGAGTGCTAAAATAAGCTTCTCATGACAGAGGAATAGTCTGCAAGAACTACTTCGTTGGTCTTGGGTTTAGAAAATATGAAATATCGTTCCATGCAATTTCCAGCAGCTATTGTCCTCTGGAAGCTTTTCCCACAAAATTAGAACTGGTTCCCCACGACTTTGGTTGAATACAGAATATTATTCCATAGTCCGGACATTATTTAATATATCTTAGTCTAGATTGGGTAACAGCGAGTAATAATAATTTTACGAAGTGCAGAAATGATTTTCCTAGTAAGAATTCTTTAAGTAAAGCAAATGAACACGTACCGAATTTAAATGCTGTAACTCATTCCACATTGACATTATAAACACGTTATAACTTACTATAGTAACTTTGAGATTGTCTTCATACACCATAAAACATCTACGTAGTATAAACGTATTAAATTATCAATTGAGAATAGAATAAGGTATACGTTAAACTTCTTTTCAGTAATAGTTACTTTAGAAAGTCCTGTCACCATACTAAGTTTTGGCTGAACGCGACCTATAATAGACACATAACTGCGTCAGACAAATTATATGTTATAGGTCGCATAATAGACTTCCGACAAAGCGTATTCAGTGAAGTATCTGAAATCACAATACCAGATAAGGCGACTAAAAATACCTGGTGCAGCAATTGAGTGGAGTCCACGTGAAAGCAGAACAGCGACGTAGCGATGCTGGGCAAAAGGTACGGCTGCAAGTTGTCAATGGGATTCATCGCTGCCGGTAGCGGTCACCGGAAACGGCCAGACGATGGCAAAAATGTGTGCCGGTGTAAATGGCCTGGACGAATAAATTTCCCGTCGCCCCTTCTCCCCGCAGCGTCACAATTCACATCCGCAATATGAGCGACTAAAACGGATGCAGCTAAAAGACTGGCGTCGATATTAAATTCCTCCTCTAACTAACGCCGAATCTACCAGTCCCAGCCAGAGGTCAGAAAAGAATTATTCATTACCGTATGGTTCCTCTGAGGTATGCTAGTCCTGCATCTATATCTCCATTTACATACATACTCTACTAGCCACCATACGGTGAGATGTACTTTGGTGGCGGTAGACTCGTTCCGCAGTCGGCATCAAATGCAGGTTCTCCAAATTTCCGTAACAGTGGCTTGGGAAAAGACAATCGTTCTCCCTCCGGGGATTCCCATTTGAGTTTACGATGCCTCTCTATAACACTCGCGTGATGAACAAATCCACCAGTAACAACTGTAGCAGCATGTCTTCCTTTAATCAGACCTGGTGATAAGAATGGCGGTTACCGCTGAAACAATTGGCTTTCGGTTATCGCCTTTTTTCCACGCCGGTTTAACCTTGCTGTTGAAACCGCTGAAAACAACCCATTTTTGAGATAACCGATTTTCGTTTTTTTTTATTTCCTGTAGAAATCGTGCGAAGACTAAAAAACTGACTCTCAGAATATTAAACTAAACAGGCAAATAAAAGGTAGTCCATCCACTGTTCACTGCTTTTCTCGAAAAGTGATTAGTGGTTGAATACTACGTTAAGTCACCAGTATTCTACTGATTCCAACTGTTTTGAAACTCTGTTCAAAAATCACGTCGTAATCGGGGATTGTACCAATATCTGGGCACTACGAATAATCGGTGGTGAAGGGTGAAAACTAAGATTGGAGAACTGTTCTTCGTGTTAATTTTTCCTTTCAAGAGCTACAAGCAGAAAAAGGCACAATATGTATAAACATGCAGCAGATCAGCTACCTCTAGGCGTGCAGTCCGGAACCGTGCGACTGCTACGGTCGCAGGTTCGAATCCTGCCTCGGGCATGGATGTGTGTGATGTCCTTAGGTTAGTTAGGTTTAAGTAGTTCTAAGTTCTAGGGGACTAATGACCACAGCAGTTGAGTCCCATAGTGCTCAGAACCATTTGAACCATTTTTTTAGATCAGCTACCTTCTACTTTTTATTGTATACTATGAACGAATTGTTAAGTTTTTAATTTAGTACGGTCACCATAATTTTCCTTCTCCTTTATTACTTCATAGAAATGGCAGACAAATCTTTAACCCTTTAAAGCAAATTAATTGTACTTCACGGCTACGTAAAAAATATTTCCAAACTAGGGTTGGTGACATTCTGCAGTACAATGGATGTCCGTCGACGACACCGAGAAACTGCCGTATAGACGAAGTGGGGCAAGTCTAGCACACTCCATGTACGGGCATACATTAAGCCACAAAACACGGCGACAGAGACATTACTGTCTCAGCAATGCTGTACCAGTTCGTACGCCATATGTCTGTTACTCGTTTATGTTGGCATTATTACTGAACAGCACTGATCGCTTTTCCCCATTTTCAATAATAATGCAATATTTCAAACCAACGCAAATTTTACAAACCAAAATTATTACCTTTTTGAAAGAGGTTTATTTACAAAAGAAAAATTTTAGCACTGGTGTTATGGCTAATTGATATTTCGGTTTTTTCCCTCGGTTATTAGTAACAAATAATAAACACCTGTTATAACTGAGACCACAATAATACCCAATAGTATCGGTTATTCCAGACTAAAATACCGGTATCAGTTTTAACTGGCCAGTTTATCCCATTCCTACTCAAGCAATACTGAAGAACTGGTCGCACTAGTGTTCTATGCGTCGCCTCCTTTACATATGAGATACACTTCTTAAAATTCTCTCTATAAACGGAAGTCAATCATACGTGGTCGTTCCATTTCACATCGCTCTGCTACATTACCCCTAGGTATTTAATCAACATGACTGTGTCGTGCAGCACACTACTAATGCTATATTTGAACATTATTGGATTGTAGAAAATGTAGAATCAAAACACCTTTCTGCCGTCTAAATTTCCAATTTTTTACTGAGCAACCAGTTTTGTCGATATATTCCGCTATCTTCAGGCTCCATGACCGACGTGTGGGAAAATTCTCATCTCTGGGAATCTTCCTATACGTATGTCAAGGGGTCTGAAGATGGCGTTAATATATCGCCGAAACTTTTAGGTCAATAAAATAACAACTGGGAAATTAGATGGCTAAATGGCTAAAAGGTGTTTTGATTCGACATTCTATACCGAACAGCCGAGGTCCTGCAATCATCTGTATAAATAAAGGAGGACATACGAAGAATTACTGGATTGTATTTCCTACTCATCTGCATTAACTTACATTATTCTACATTTATAGCAAGCTGCCATTCACAACACCAAACAGAAATTCTGTCAAACTCATAGTATATATTCCTACTGTCTCTAAACAAATATACCTTCCCTATACTATAGTGTCATCAGCAAAAAAAATAGCATCATTCAAATGAGGACCACCCGTTGATTTTGAATGCCAGGCAGATAAAGGAAATTGGACGACTTTAAGTGTTACTTATGTTTTGGGCTGCATTCTGATACTCAATGGTACAACACTAACAGCGACAATTAGACTTCACGTTTCAAGTTTATAAAAGCGGAAAGTTATAATCATTAACAAATTCTGGGAATATTTTATAGAACGTTTCAAAATTATATTATTTATTTTAGGTCTCCTGTCAGCTATTTATGCATATAGCTGGCAATTTAAGCAGGTTACACCTTCTCTTTACAATACAACTACTTCGAAATTGATGCTGCTCATGTAACACCAATTTTCTCTGTGAAATTAGTTTCCGTTTGTAAGACCAAATAGCACCGCATTTACTTTACTTCTTACTCCAGTACAACTTGCCACTTTTGGATTTTAGATGTGATATTCCTGTTTTGTGTATATTATTGTACGTCGCTGGGTTTATATATTTTTTTTTACATTCCATGTCCTTATCAGTTGCTCTACTTCTGTGTTCCTAGAATTCGATCACTTTCAGGATGAAAACTTTCAGTCTGCAGCTGACTGTACATTGAACTGAAACTAGGACCGCTGTGGGCAACGTTCTTACCAGGTGAGTCCCGAGAATCCCTCACTATCCTTCAGTCACGGTCCAACATACAGTTCTAATCTGACGAAGTTTCCATTGCGCTGCCTGTTTAATACCTTCACTTTCGTTCTATTCATGTATACACGAATTTTTAACCTACACTTTTTCATGTGTCTGAATTTCATGGTTTGATGTAGATACTTCTTACACCGAACTGCTCGCCAATTTATTTATGTTGTTTTTTTACTACTACTCCTTTTCGTAATTATTTCAATGTAATATTTTCTGTTCAAAATTTAGAAACATAGGAAAGAAGTACAGTTTCACCTCTCACTGACCAAGACGACGTTATTAGAGGCAGGTAGGCCAACAACGATGAGCGAGGAAATAAACCAGCCCGAAAATTCAGTTAGGGAAGCCATGGAGGTTATCTGATGGGGTCTGAACACCCCCCTCCCCCCCACTCCAACTCCACTGCGCCATCTCACTCGGTCAAAATTTTCCTTCCCGTGCATTAAGTATTCTACTTTTATGACGGTCTAACAATTTTCAACTCATATATTTCAAAATGCACCTACTGTTAGAAATAGTTATCACGTTAGCATTCTCTTTTTTCAAATTAATTTTTAAATTTCACTCCATTATTTAAATTTGTGGACTTGTTTGTAAGAAAATAAGGTTCAAATGGTTCAAATGGCTCTGAGCACTATGGGACTCAACTGCTGAGGTCATTAGTCCCCTAGAACTTAGAACTAGTTAAACCTAACTAACCTAAGGACATCACAAACATCCATGCCCGAGGCAGGATTCGAACCTGCGACCGTAGCGGTCTTGCGGTTCCAGACTGCAGCGAGAAAATAAGGTGAACTTTCCTTTTCATCAGTACTTTTATCACTTTTCCAGAAACGCCACCGAGGCGTAATGAAGAGTGTCCCTCCCCATGGAATACCTCTACCTGGACTGAGGAGGATTTTCGAGGTATAAATGTTGTTTGTTTGGAGTTCCCAAAACGAGTCATCATTTTTACAAAAACTTATATGATAAATTACGGCTTTTCCATGGGCGAGACCTGACTTGCTTGTAGTTAGAGTCGTAATCGGCCAAAACAGACTGTGATGATATTTTGAACGTGTATGATGAAGTAGACCCGAGTGATCCTAGCCGTGGAATAGCGAGTGTCTTTTCCTATTTAACAGGAAGCACGTGCTGGATATGTTGTGTAAACAGTTACTTTATCAGAAGAACACGTGACACATTCGAGAAGGCGTGGCGTTAATACTCAATTCCCCAACAACTTAACGAAGCTATCCAAGTACAGTGTACTGATAATGTTTTCGTTGTTTCCAAAGGCATCATGCACACATGGAATAATTGGAGTAGCATTCTCGGGATAATGCCAGTTGGCTCAGATACATAAAATTTATTAGATGTCTGTGTTTCGCTTGGAAGAGAAGTACGTCAAACGTTCAATGTCGAGCGAGTGGAGAACTGTTAATCACTTTAATGTAACTGAGTATTACTGTGATCGAGGCAATCGACGTGTCTGCGGCGACTGATATTACAGATTGCTAAATGTCCTCATACCATTTACATATCAGACAGAGACCGACATTCACCTGCTGATCTTCCGTCCTTTGGTCGCGTAGGCACTTGGAATCTTCTACTATTGGCAGACGGGTTGATTGTTTATACGTTGACAGAGTTAGTAAAAAGAGGACTGGGGAAAGTTACACTCAGTGAAAGGCCGTTTTACACATTAACGAATAGAGAACACAAATTGAGGAAGCCCTCTTACAAAAGTTACTGCAGTCCAATCACAAATAATGGCCTAAATGGCGAGCTTGCTTACTGCTGTAAGTAAGTAATACAACATATTTTTTCCCTCAGTCATTTTCGGTTAAGAAAAGCGTAATTTATTATAGGGCATCGTGGAATATTCCCGCTTCAGCCCCTAGAGTTCCATGAAGTTCCAATAGGTAGCACAGTTAAATGTAGCCTTCAAAATAGCGTTTGTAACGAAGGTGCTATCCAAGTAGAGAGATGTCGCTGAGTTTCTTTTGGCGGAAAGCCAGTGCATCGCAGATATTCATAGGCGCTTTCAGAACGTCTACGGAAACCTGGCAGTGAACAAAAGCATGGCGGGTTGTTGGGCGACGCGTCTGTCATCATCGCAACAAGATCGCGCAAACCTGTCCGATTTTCCGCGTGCCAGCCTACCGCAGACAACCGTGTCTCCAATGTTGGAAAGTACGGACACTATTATTCGAGGTAATGCAAACGAACTTCTCCTTCTCCATGAAACGCAAGGCCTCACCCAAGTCCGCGCACCCCAGAGCAGCTCATAAAGCTTAATTCGACTGTTCTTCGTCATCATCACTACAGTCCAGATCTCGCACCTTTCGACTTCATTTTTTTGGCCCAAAGAAGGATGCCCTCCACAGGAAACAGAACGTGGATAATGGAGAGGTTACTGATGCAGCAAGACGTCGGCTCCGACGTCGACCAACGGAGTGGTGCCATGTATGAATACAGGCAATCAAGATGGCGTAAGGCGACAGCTCGGAACGGAGATAATGTTGAAAAATAGGTTTTGTAACCAGGAGTGTGAGGAATAATGTGGTGTATTGGAATCTTGAATAAAACTAACCTAATTTCAGAAAAAAAGTGTTACTTATTGAAAGTCTCACGTAAAAGGAAAACACTCAAGTATTTCAATTAAATTGAGAAATAATCTGCGCGCGCGCGCGCGCACACACACACACACACACACACACACACACACTATATATATTATTTATGTATGAGAATTTTACCTCGAACATAGTAACAGCAAACAACGGGAGTTGAGGAGCACAAGCACAACACGGGTGATGCGTTGTAACTCACTACATTATTGCTAACGGACTCTCAGTATTATACGCGTGTGTGGTATTTCGCGTAACGGCGTGTAAAGAACAATTTATTTCCCAAATGTTAAAACTCGTTCAGACAAAATCATATTCAGCTTGTCATTCTCTGATTATCTAAGGAATACAAACAAACGATACAAAAATGTGCAGCACGAAGTGTGTCGAACCTCGACTCAATCGCCGTTCCCTGCCACCCACGGGCAGTGCACTATCGTTTGCTGAACGAATGACGGTTTCAACTTCTCATTTGTTACACCTTCAACGTTCGTAAAATCACGGTTTTCTCATCTCAATATAATTTCCTCACACAGACGCTACTTACTGTGTGTCTAGTTTCCTTACTTTAGCTACTTTTAAATGGACTGCATCAACTATTTGAGTTTATTCGTCTGTGGTAGTTATTCACTATCTTTAATTAAAAACTATCAGTTTCAGAATAGTAGTCCCATATTTTCAAACATCTGCTAAACGTAACTACAGTATTAAAAGTCGAGTCACAATGTAAAAGATATAAATGTTTAAAGTAATGTAGTGGAACATTTTTCATCAACACACATAACCAAAAAAATGGTTCAAATGGCTCTGAGCACTATGGGACTTAACATCTGTGGTCATCAGTCCCCTAGAACTTAGAACTACTTAAACCTAACTAACCTAAGGACAGCACACACATCCATGCCCGAGGCAGGATTCGAACCTGCGACCGTAGCAGTCACGCAGTTCCAGACTGTAGCGCCTAGAACCGTTCGGCCACACCGGCCGGCACGACTTAGCAGTCTAAAATTACACGGGATGCGGCACATGTTAAGAATGATTACTGTGCCAGTTAAACCTTCCATCTCAATAAGCACAGTAATTCAGAGGATAATATGATAATTACAAGGCAATACTTCAATAATTAAGGTATGTTCAACAGCTGTCTGTTGACAGAAGTTTCATCTTACGAAACCAGCAACCTTTAGCAAAAGACATAGCAATAAAAGTTAATTTTATTTACTGTACAAAAACGAAGGAAGTATATCTCGACACAGTTCATTATTTGTTCTTAGTAAAGTTCCTCGTTCAGGACCTAGACGTGCTAATTGCACCCGACCTACCGCCGTGTCATCCACTGGCAATGGATCGAACCCGGGTCCCCCGTCAGCAGTGCTGAACATCAGCTATGGAGGTAGACTACTTATTTTTAGTAAGAATTTTTAAAAACTAGACTTTTTAGAACTCTGAAGACGGTGTAATCATTACAGACAGACGTAAATGTAATTTTCTTATGAGATATCAGGAAATATTCGCCAACGATCCCGTAGGAGGAATCACTCTGTCTCATGAAAGTAATTTGAGATTTAGGGAAACAACAAAAAAAATACAAGCCATTTGATGACGAAGGTTACAACACAAAAAAATGGCTCTGAGCACTATGGGACTTAGCATCTGTGGTCATCAGTCCCCTAGAACTTAGAACTACTTAAACCTAACTAACCAAAGGACATCACACACATCCATGCCCGAGGCAGGATTCGAACCTGCGACTGTAGCGCGGTCGCGCGGTTCCAGACTGTAGCGCCTAGAACCGCTCGGCCACCTAAGCCGCCGTCGCAACATACTTTCATATGATCAAGAGATATATAAAGTGTTCGAAACCTTTAGGGCCATAATTATAAAGACTGAAAAGGTTCGTATTATAGCGATAACGCAGGAGTGGATGTCACCCGCGCTGTTCAAAATATTCAAATGTGTGTGAATTCATAATGGACCAAACTGCTTAGGTAATCGGTCCCTAGACTTACACACCACTTAAACTAACTTATGCTAAGAACAACACACACACACACACACACACACACACACACACACACACACACACACACACACCAGAGGAAGGACTCGAACCTCAGGTGGGAGGGGTGGTGCAGTCCGTGACGTGAGGCCTCAAACCACGCAGCCACACCGCGCAGCTGCCCTTACCTGCCTCATTAAAGAGGATACTGGATTGTTGCCGTGGGCAGCGCGTTCTCCACATCTAGCACACACTGAAAGTATCCGACCACGGGTGGCCGAAAAACTGGCAAACCACTCCTCGCCATCCTCAGGGAGGAACTCAGGCACAGCGCGGAAGAGGCATGGAATGATGTACCACTGTCTGTCATCCAACATCAGTTCGACTCGATATTCAGCAGGGTTACAGCCACTGTTGCTGCAGGAAGTTGCACACTGTGTACAGCAAACCACTTTACAATTTTGATCGTGTATTCTACCTAATTCACTGTATATGCAAAGTGAATGAAATTTCATTATTTGCTATCTTAGAATAATTTTAATACCTAGCCGCGTATTACATTGCTGAAGATAACACGGCAGGCAAAAGATACCACCATCTACAATAAATACTCTTTCAAATTACTATTGTTGTATTCATCACTCAAGACTTAATTGCTGCAGCCTTTCGCGCTTGTTCCTGGGTTCGATTCCCGGCGGGGTCAGGGATTTTCTCTGCCTCGTGATGACTGGGTGTTGTGTGATGTCCTTAGGTTAGTTAGGTATAAGTAGTTCTAAGTTCTATGGGACTGATGACCTCAGATGTTAAGTCCCATAGTGCTCAGAGCCATTTGTTTTGGTTTTTGGTTTTTTAGGGCGCAAAACTGCTATGATCATTAGCGCCCGGAGAGCCATTTGTATTCGAGCCTTCGTTTCGCCCAGCAATTTTTACATCTACACTTGCCTCGATTACCAAATTAACTGTTCCCTGATTCCTCAGGATGTGTCTTATAATCGATACCCCCTCTTGCAAAGGGAGGTTTCCAGTAATGGAATTGACTTTTTGAAATCATCTATACGATGATATAGCTCAAGGTCCCTGGTATCAAACTCTGGTGGTATTCACCCTTGTGAAGTATTCGACGAAAAACAGTTCGGAATTTCGCGTGATGTTCCTTAGCTTTCGCAAATGACGCACACATATTTAGTGGATTGGTTCAGCAGCGTAACCGTGAAGGTACAGACAACGTGTGCAAGCGGTCGAGAGTTCGAATGTCGTTAGAAAATGAAAATTTTCATTTTTGAATCTTTATCGAAAATGATTTTAATCATTATTTTTATTCAATTTACTGGGTGAAATGTATTTTGTTTCTTCCTATTCCTTTATCATATCATTATATACCACATATTAATTTTTCGAAATTTCTCTCATTTTTTCTTGCTATCATACTTTTTTCCACATGAGATCTTTATGCATGTTAATTAAATTACTTTATTTATCTATCATAATATTTAAATATTAAAAACTGTCGATGTATCGGTTAAAAAACAAAAGACGCAGTAAACTGTTTACATCGATTGTGCCGTTGCGTCAAAATATATTTTTCGTTGCAGGATGTACATTTTCTGGATAGTTAACGTCATAAAAGCATTTAAAACATTAATAATTATCACACGATGGACAAAGTAAAGCAGATGAAGATTTCAATGAAAGAGGGGTTCATAAATAAAACGAAATTCAAGCAAAACGTGGAACAGAAATAATGAATGCAATAACATGAACAAAAATATAGGCTTGTAAAACGGAAGAAATTAAATATAAGTTAGTACATAAAAGTAACTGAAATCACATGCACAAAGATTCCAAGTGGGAAATGCAGGATGGAAAGTAAAAAAACGAGAGTAATTTGACATAAATTAATACATTGATTAAAATGTGACAAAGGAGGAGAAATAAAATAAATACATTTACGCCAATTTATTGAATAAAAATAACTATTAAAGTAATTTCGATGAAGATTTAAAAAATAGTAAATTTCAGAGAACTTGACAAGATATGAGCTTACGACCTTTTTCACATGAATCCTGTATCTTGATTGTTGCGCTGCGCAATCTGTCTGTTATGTCTCCATGCTATAAACATGAAAAGTATCACGCAAAATTCAGACTTTTTTTTCGGTTACTCGCAAACGACAGCCCACCAGGGTAAATGGCTGCAGGGTTTGAAACTTTAGACCTTAACCTACTAGATGACAATTGCTGATTTATATGAAATAAAATCGTCATAACTTCTGAACGGTTTGAGCTACGACGTTCAAACTACACGGTTGGCCGCGGGGCATGATGGGAATTAGTATGCGCATGCCTATGGTTTGGTTTAGCGACGAAGCCCACACCCATTTGGATGGGTTCGTCAATAAGCAAAACTGGTGCATTTGGGGGACTGAGAATCCGAATTTCGCGATAGAGCAGTCTTCATCCTCCAGTAACGGTGTAAGGTGGCTATAATTTCGCACCTTACACGTTCTCATCTACATACTTTGCCGTGATTTACAACAAGAATTAGGTATCATTTGATAGGTTGTACATTGTGTATATGAATATTTAAAGAAAACTGACATTGTCACGCACACCTTGTAAATGGTTGTTAACGTTTATTGCATGAAAGGTGACGGAGTGTATTTATTATCAAAACGGCGTAATGAATGATTGCGTATACTAGTAGAGGTTGGAACGCCAGCAGGCGTAACTCAAGCCCTGGGTGAAAAAGCCCGCACAGGCGTGTTGGTTCTGCTTAACACAGGAAGTAGACAAGACGGACAATAGGGTCACCTGAGTACTGAAGCACAATGCAGCGGCGGCCGGCTAGTAGTTGTAGCGCGGCCGGAAGTATAACCGAATAATACTTCAGAAACTGAAAAGCTTGGACGCAGCAGAAAGGAACGAGGACGCGTTACCTCGGAAATGACGCAGGCTGGGTTATTTCAGAGGAGTTTTTACTCTGAGAAGCGTACCGTTGTATGTATTCCTGGTTAACGAGGATAGGAGTTTCCTCGCACACTTTCCGCTCTGGACGACAACAGACAAAAATATGGTTGGTCGGCGTTTGCAAGAATCTGTAGAGGGGGAGAATATTCCGTGGTTTCGATAATATGATTCGCCTTATGCAGTTACCAGGGACTTTGCTGGGAAGCCAGCGGTGGAGAGAATGACGTCTTCCGTTTTGAGCGCCCGTGTTTAACGATCGCTCATTATCAGCTTTTTTTGGTACAGACGGACTTGCTGTCCCTGCTCTCAGGAGATTTTAGAGTTAGAACGGTTAGGCACTGCACTGTTGCGAACTTACACGATTGTGGACTTCGCCTCCGTGTAGGGAGTCGTCGTTGCGTATGCAGTGTTCAGTGATTGAGAGCACTTCTTCTGTCTATACTCACGTTGAGACGTTATCTGAATTCCGTTCTTGTGGCTGGGAGTTCACATTTCTTGTCTGTATAACACAGAGAGGAGAAGAATGTGTTAGATTATACTAGTCAGAGGACCGCCTTCTGCCATCCTAGTGTTTGAATGAGTTTGTTTTTTATTTTGTGGCTGGAGTACTTCCATCGTCGCAGACGTGTACGAGAACCATCACTCCGATGCACCGGATGCAGTACATACGGTGATATTGCTAATTGCTTGGGCTTATTAGGGCTATATAGCTAAACAGCTGTGATCACGTAAGTTTTATTTCTTCTGAGGTTGCACTATATAAAGGGGCAGATTTGGACAACTGATCAGTAATATTAGTTAGGAAATTCATTTGTATCTCTATATGTCCATTGGACATTGATATATAAACATTTGTAATATATAAATGGGGTTTAAATCTACGATAAATGTATAAGCAGAAACAACATTTATCATTTAGTAGTCACTAGTTCCCTTAATCATTCATTTATGTTTATGTTGTAATTTATATGTTAAACAGCAAGAAGGAGGAAATAATATCACCATTAAGAGATCGTAAGATCTGCTTCAGGGGGTAGTCAGACAGGATCAAAGGCTCATTTTTGCGATCAGTATTGTTGCGGCCACATGTAGTAAGTGTTGCTTCACACAGTGGAGAACGGCAAAACAGGGGCACGCCGGCGACCGAGGCGTTGCGAAGTAGGCAAGCACAGATAGCCTCGCTGACAGCAGGAGTCTACCAGCAGGCTGACGCAAGGACGCACACAGACCGAGCGCCGAGCGAAGCCTGGAGAGTGCTGAGTAAGGGGCATGAGGCCAGCACGCTAAGTTACGCTGCAATATACTGCGGGAGTAATAACAAAAAGCTACCACCGAGGGTAAAAAAAGTCCTCCTGCCGGATATAAATAGTGGAGCGCAGGCAGCAACAGACAGAAGCCATTAGGAAGCAGTTCGGATCTGAGGACGGACGTGGTCCGTGTCCGAATGTTCAATCTTCGTAGGTGACGATTCCGGAAGTCTGTTCCAGCTCGCAGGAGTCATCCGTTCGCCGCCAGATGTCAACTTCAGCTCTGGAGGTCGGCCCGGTTTCGGTCGGCACTATGGCTGACTAACTACAGTGAGAACTTCCAGCAGGACCGGCCGCAGTGCGGTCTCGGTCACAGGTGCCGCCGGGGACTGACGCCCGGACTTCACGGCAACCCGACCCCACGGCGCGTGGTCCGTCCATGACGGGACGTCGCGGACATCGCGACTGACGGCTTCCAAGCCGCCGGTGCAGCAGGCGTCGGCAGCTGACCTCACGGCGACGCGGCTCCGTGGGCGTGCCCGTACTGGGGCGCCGAGCGGCAACGAGTTCATCTCAACCTTGGGGCATCCTGGCTTCAGCGGAGCACTGGTGGCCTGAGGCTCCCGAGTGCGATCAGCGGCGCGCGTTGCGCGCATTGTCGGAGAATCTACACAGCAGAAGCCAGGCGGAGGGATCCGCAGGGCTGGGCAGCGACGACGAGGGAGAAATTGTAAAGAAAGTTCAATAAATAATTGTAAAACTCCACGCCGTCTCAGTCTTTGGCGCAGCCACTGTGTCTGCTGCTAACATGTGGCGCCCCGGGGATTTGCCTTGGATATGGATGCGGAGTTGGCTATTATTTGATATTCACGTAATAATGGAATGGCTCTAATATGTTGAAAATCCGACGCGAAGAACAAATTTTATAGAGCATTCGCACATCAACAGCCGTGAGTAAAGTTAGCCGCCACTACGCCTGCCACTAATCTTCGCCAATGCTTCACAGAAATTGTAAATTTGTGATAAGATCTTAAGGGACCAAACTGCTGTCATCAGTCCCTAAGCCTATACACTACTTAATCTAACTTAAACTAACTTACGCTATGGACAACACACACTCCCGTGCCCGAGGGAGGACTCGAACCTCCGACGTGGGGAGCCGCACGGACCGCGGCAAGGCGCCTCAGACCGCGCGGGGTATACGTTCAGTTACGTAATGCATATTGGCATGGACCATTTAATTTGCGTGTTGTTTCAATAATAATCACAAAAAACGTCAATTCGTGTTCCAAACCATAACTTCAATCATGATCACGAACCTACGCAGGGTCCTCACCTAAGTGCTACTAAAACCGAGTATCCTGATTTAAATGAACATTCTGGCATTCATGTGTTTAAAAGTGATTTTTTGTCCAAAGTAAAAGGAGTAGTGAAAGTTAAAGTAAGACTAAAATTTTGATGTTTTGTTGATGGAATACTCCAAGTGAAATTGTTAAGGTAGGAATTTTAAGTACAAAAATTTAAAGATCAGTAAATAGGAAAGTGAAAACCTCAATTATTTAATGGCTAAAAACGATAAAAGTGAAGTTGGATAGGCTTTTGCTAAAGTATCTTTAGTTTATTATAAAATATAGTTTTGTAGGATTACACTGCAAGATTGTTTGGATATTGTTGCCAAGAATACCTGCTTCACAGGTGATTGAAGTACATATAAATCTTTAATGAACCGATTTGCGGTAGTACAGATAGAAGTGAAGTTATGCACATTTTCAAAGATAGTGTAGTTTTGGTACCCATCATGAATGGTTCCTTTTGAAGTTAAGCCCAGTGTTGCATTTTATTACCTTGCAAAGTAATTTAAGTGAATGGTTAGCTTTAGAGACAGTTTTTACTTTTGCAGTATTCAAAGACTCTTGGCTAGTGAAACTATACCAGTTTATGGGTCCCCATCATATTATCCTCCTATTAAGAAAAAAAATCAACTATTACTGTTACTAAGGAAAACTGCTATATGGAGAGGAGCTTAAGCAATGTATTTAAGATATTATTTATCTTTATTTGTGTTATTCGTGTCAGTCAAGATAGAAGCCCCTCATGTCCAAACTTAGTTCTGTACTTCATGTAGTGATGTTTCAGTACTTTGATTAATTAATGCTATTCATTGTAGCCGTCATTAATATGAGCTCGGTGCAGTTTCGCTCCCCATGATTTACTGGTGTGGTAACTGCTGCTACACACAGTACAGAGTGCACTGTGTTAGTTTGAATCCTGTTTGATATTCAAAGGGAAATCTCAACGAAAGTAACTTCAATAACTTATGTCCAATTTTCTCAAATATATATTTTCAAATTAATGTGTCTAATTAATGTGTGTAATCAGGCTGGTGACCGCTCAATTTTTTTCATTCACTTATAATTTTACCACTTCTGTTAACTCCCAAGGTTAAGGCCCGTTTGGTTTTACCGTTAACTTCACAAAATTCGAAATTATAGTCCGGTACACTTTTCCATTAGACACACGCACCATCGAACTTTGAAATCCTCTCAGAGGGTAGCATTAGCGTGTTTCACGGCATTTTCACAAAAATGGTACACTTTGTTACTCCGTGTTCTCTGCTTTGCATACAGAGTTGCGATATACGAATAACATTTTATGCGGCATACATTCGAGATCTTAATAACAGTGCGGCGTGTACAGCGAAACATACCGTTCAACATCTTGCTCCAAACTGACTAGATAACCGGAATCACTTCGCTTCGTAGAGCACATTTGGTGGCAGGCGAAGATCGAAGTGCTTCCTCTGAATATCGTTTTTCTAATGTTAATAAAAATAGTTAAAAAATGAGATCTGAAATAGATTAAAGCTTGCTACTGAAAGTGCATTCACCATGATAGACAATTAAATCTGAATTATGGTTTATGAAATTAATAAACAAATCTTAGAAACTTGGCGCGCAGTCTCATGTGGCGGCAACCAATCAGATTATACTCCTGTTAAACTGGCACAATAGCTTACTTAACTGGTACTCACTGTACCAAATCTGCCTCTCAGCCCACTTCTTACGTCATGCCTCAGCTACTGTAATCTCAAAATGGTTCAAATGGCTCTGAGCACTATGGGACTCAACTGCTGAGGTCATAAGTCCCCTAGAACTTACAACTACTTAAACCTAACTAACCTAAGGACATCACACACATCCATGCCCGAGGCAGGATTCGAACCTGCGACCGTAGCAGTCGCGCGGCTCCGGACTGAGCGCCTAGAACCGCTAGACCACCGCGGCCGGCCTGTAATCTCAAAAAAACTGTAGAGTGAATCTTAGAATAGAATCTTATGGGCCAAAGCCAGAAAAGTCTCAACATATCTTAGCTTCAAAGTGATATGAATAATATTATAAAGTGTTTGTATGCCAAAGTGATTTATTTAGAATGATGCTCTGTAAAGCCTTATCCATTATCCTGGAAAATCGTAAGGAACATAGCAGGACAAATCGCCGTCCTATAGAAAATACTGCAGGAGTGACCGACATGCTGTAGACAATGTAATGCGAGACGACAGCTTTTTGAAGATGGACAAATAGCCCTAAACCAGCTATTACATTGAAATCGAGCATTTTATAAGTATTTTTTGGCTAGTTGCGTTATACACCAACAATCATTAAAAACCGTGGAGTTCACGAGAGCCACCATGGATAAAATGACAATTACAAGTTAATCATCCAACCGTGAAGTTTAACACACAAGAAACTGCGTCATTCTTCTTCCAATTGACGTTTATAAAGTACCATGTGAACAAAGCCATCGTTAAGCTGGTCCAACTGAGGAGATGAGATCAGCGACGCTAGGAAGAAAGACAACGACGGGACCACCGTTGCCCAGGTAACTCAAATTCCGCATAATGGCCACGTTGCACATACTTAAAGTTTCCGGGAATGACAAACAAAATTATCGACAGTAAATATTATTTACAGCTTCGCCTTCGTGGAGCACGGCTTTAGGGAGTTTAAAGGAGTGGAACGGTGAGGATGACGCATGTGCCGGCTACGACTGGAATATCAACGCAAATAAACAGCACATTTTAACTCCACGTCATTCTGACCAATAAGTATGTCACTTTCTGAATGAATATATACTAGGACCAGAATTTAAAGCGAATTCCAGATACTGTTGCTACAAATGTAGCACGTATCTTCAAGTGACATACAGGGTATTCAAAAAGTAAAACTTTTGAGTCATCAGTCTTCTGACTCAGGTTACCTTCCATAAGGAACGATGTGTTCTCCGAAAATCCTACCTTCATTATACAGTAGTCTTGAAAGATCTGTGACAGAAGCCCGAACAACAGGGACTGATGCACCAGAACATGAACTGATACTATGAAATGGTGCATTGATAATGGCTAGGCACTAGCCGAAATCTAGATTTGCCGAATAAAACCTGCAAGTAAAGGACGACTGAATCTTGTGCTCTTTCATTTGAAAGCCTTGTGACTGGTTTGATACGGCCCGTCGAGAATTTCTCTCCTGTGCCAACCTCTTCATCTCAGAGTAGCACTTTCAACCTACGTCCTCAATTATCTGGTGGACATATTTCAATCTCTGTCTCCCTGTACAGTTATTGCTCTGCAGCTCCTGATGTCCTAACAGATGTCCTATCATCCTGTCCCCTTTCCTTGTCAGAGCTTTCCACATATTCCTTTCCTCTCCGATTCTGCGCAGAACCTTCTCATTCCTTACCTTATCAGTCCAAATAATTTTCAAAATTCGTCTGTAGCACCACATCTCAAATGCTTCCATTCTCTTCTGTTCCAGTTTTTCCGCAGTCCATGTTTCATTATAGTGGTTCACTACAATTCTCTGCTCCAAACGTACATTCTCAGAAATTTCTTCCTCAAATTAACTCGTATATTTGATACTAGTACACTTCTCTTGGTCAGGAATGCCCTTTTTGCCAGTGCTCGTCTGCTACTGATGTCCTCCTTGCTCCGTCCGTCATTGGCTATTTAGCTGCCTAGGTAGCAGAACTCCTTAACTTCATCTACCTCGTGACCATCAATCACGATGTTAAGTTTCTCGCTGTTCTCATTTCTGATACTCCTCATTACTTTCGTCTTTCACTGATTTCCTCTCAATTCTAATACTCTACTCATTAGATTGTTCATTCCATACAGTAGATCATGTAATTCTTCTTCACTTTCCCTCAGGATAGCAATGTCACAAGCGAGTAGTATCACTGATATCATTTCACTTTGAATTTTAATTCCACTCCTGAAACTTTCTTTTATTTCCATCACTGTTTCTTCGAAGTACAGACTCAATAGTAGGGCAGAAAGGCTACATCCCTGTGTTACACCCTCTGTAATCCGAGCTCTTCGTTCTTGGTTGTCCACTCTTATCATCCCCTCTTGGCTCTTGTGCATTACCCGTCTCTCTTTGAAGCTTAACCCTCAGAATTTCGAACATCTTATACCATTTTACATTGTCGAACGCTTTTTCCAGGTCGCCAAATCCTATGAACGTGTCTTGATTTTTCTTTACTCTTGCCTCCATTATTAACCGCAACGTCAGAATTGCCTTTACCTTTTCTAAAGCCAAACTGATCGTCATCTAACACATCCTCAACTTTCTTTTCTAAGTAAAGCTACCTTCTGGAAAAACGAATGCAGAAGACGTTGAAAGTGGGCTGCGTTATGCGATTCATGTAACTGATAGGATGTTGCCAATTCCTAAACACAAGTTAGTTGAGAAATTTCAGTAACACATTGTCCAACTGCTTTCTACGCTTCGGGAATGGTGAGTGAGTGAGTTTTTAAGCGGCATCCTTAAGTTATCCCCACGAGGAAATGTCAGGTGGGAGACACATCAGAAGACATACGGGGCCACACCCCTTCGAAATCCCTTGACAACGAAAACACTCATCCAAGAAAGCCATGATGTGGTTGTCTGCCTGGGCCACACCATCGCCATAGGGAAGCCATATGTTCTGTATCTCACTGTTCTCACAATCTATTGCACCATCTACATACAGGGGATAGACAAAAATACGGAAACACCCAATACACAACACATTATCATACCTATTACGGTGCCTGGAAACCGTTGGTATTCGAAAGAACTTCCAGCTTCCAGAATAAGATTTTCACTCTGCAGCGGAGTGTGCGCTGATATTTAACTTCCCTGCAGATTAAAACTGTGTGCCAGACCGAGACTCGAACTCGGGACCTTTGCCTTTCACAGGCAAGTGCTCTACCAACTGAGCTATAGAAGCACGGCTCACGCCCCGTCCTCACAGCTTTACTTTTGCCAGTATCTCGTCTCCTACCTTCCAAACTTCACAGAAGCTCTCCTGCGAAACTTGCAGAACTAGCACTCCTCCTGAGTTCGAGTCTCGGTCTAGCACACAGTTTTAACCTGCCAGGAAGTTTCATATCAGCGCAGACTCCGCTGCAGAGTGAAAATCTCATTCTGGAAACATCCCCCAGGCTATGGTTAAGCCATGTCTCCGCAATATTCTTTGTTCCTGGAGTGCTAGTTCTGCAAGTTTCGCAGAAGAGCTTCTGTGAAGTTTGGAAGGTAGGAGACGAGATACTGGCAGAAGTAAAGCTGTGAGGACGGGGCGTGAGTCGTGCTTGGGTAGCTCAGTCGGTAGAGCACTTGCACGTGAAAGGCAAAGGTCCGATTTCGAGTCTCGGTCTGGCACACAGTTTTAATCTGCCACGAAGTTCCTTAACTTCCAGTTGTCTCTGACTGGATCAATACAGGTCCTGTATGGTCTTCAAGCGAATCTTATACCATTCTTCCGGCAAAATAGTGGCAAGTGCAGGTAACGATGACGGAGGTGGATAGCTATCACGCTCCCTTCTCGCCAACGTAGACCACAAAGACTCACTAATATTGAGATCTTGTGACTGTGATGGCCAGAGGAGATGCGACAATACATCCTCGTGCTCCTCGTGCTCACAAAACTATTCCTGGACGATGTGAGCTCTGTCAACAGGGCCCTGTCATCTTGGAACGCAACTTCACTGTTGGAGAACAAACACTGTACTATGGGATGGACCTGATCAGCCAGATTGGTTACACAATCCTTGGCAATAATGAGACCTTGCAGATTAACCATGGGATGCATCGAATTGATAAGGGTTCCCATATCACCACCGAACCCCCGCCATGTTTCCCTCTTACGACGTACACTCGGCCAGAAGTTGGAAAGCGACTGGATGAATTCCTTCCATTGCTCCATATCCCATGCTTTAAGATTTCGCCACCACGTTTCCCCTGTTACGATCATTTGCATTGCAGATGAATATTTTTGCAATTCGATCTTGCCCTGTATTTCCCAGCTTATGGAGCTCCCTTCGTGTTGTTTTGGTGCGAAATTCAGTTCTGCAGTGAATTTTGCAGCTCTCGTCCTTTTATTTTTCGTCACAATCCTCTTCAATGACCGTCTGTCACGATAACTCAACAGATACTTTCGTATGTGTTGTGATCTTGCGGATGATGTTTTTTCGCATCGCCTGTATGCGGTATAAATCTTCGATATGGTGGTCCCTGAAACACCAAACACTTCGGCTACCTTGAGTACGGAAGAAACCACCATATGAGCTCCAACAGTTTGCCCACGTTCTAACGCACTGAATTCCCGACATAATGCTCTCACAACTACACAGAACAATGATCTGAGCACGAATGACGCCTGCAACACATAGAGCAAGTTAGTGGTCAAACACAACAGCGCAACCTGTGGGCTTGGCTAGCATCTACCGTTTATGCTCTAACATGCATTACTCGAGGTGTTTCCATCTTTTTGACCAACCCCTGTAATGATTCAAATGGCTCTGAGCACTATGGGACTTAACTGCTGAGGTCATCAGTCCCCTAGAACTTAGAACTACTTAAACCTAACTAACCTAAAGACATCACACACATCCATGCCCGAGGCAGGATTCGAACCTGCGACCGTAGCGGTCGCGCGGTTCCAGACTGTAGCGCCTAGAAACGCTCGGCCATCCCCGCCGACTCCCCTGTAATGGTAACGCTCACTGTTCACTGTGTGTTTCTAAAAAAGTGATGAATATTCGCCTACGTGACAGTTCACACGAAACATCCACTTTTGTGCGCGGAGAGGGGACTCGCACAGCATTTGGCGTTACAGATGACATGAACCACTGACAGAAAGCCACACGCTTTCCGCTGTCTTCAGGTGTTAACTCTCGAACAGCATCCACTTTTCCTGGACGGGGGGGAGGGGGGGGGGGGAGCGAACCACACAATAACCCTCGGTTCGGTGTGGGCCGGCGGAAGGGTGGGTGGACTGCTGTGGCCTGTTGTGGGGTTGTGAACCACTGAGGGCTACGGCGGGATGAGACCTCCATGACGTTTCTAGGTCCCCGGTTTAATACACACAATACACACACACCATAATGTATTCCAAATTACACTACTGGACATTAAAATTGCTACATCACTAAGATGACGTGCTACAGACGCGAAATTTAACCGACAGGAAGAAGATGCTGTGATATGCAAATGATTAGCTTCTCAGAGCATTCACACAAGGTTGGCCCGGTGGCAACACCTACAACGTGCTGGCATGAGGAAAGTTTCCAACCAATTTCTCATACACAAACAGCAGTTAACCGGCGTTGCCTGGTGAAACGTTGTTGTGATGCCTCGTGTAAGGAGGAGAAATGCGTACCATCACGTTTCCGCGATTGCGGTTTGTCGTATCGTGGCATTGCTGCTCGCGTTGGTCGAGATACAATGACTGTTGGCAGAATATGGAATCGGTGGGTTCAGGAGGGTAATACGGAACGCCGTGCTGGATCCCAACGGCCTCGTATCACTAGCAGTCGAGATGACAGGCATCTTATCCGCATGGCTGTAACGGATCGTGCAGCCACGTCTCGATCCTTGAGTCAACAGATGGGGGCGTTTGCAAGACAACAACCATCTGCACTAACAGTTGGACGACGTTTGCAGCAGCATGGACTATCAGCTCGGAGACCATGGCTGCGGTTACCCTTGACACTGCATCACAGATAGGAGCGCCTGCGATGGTGTACTCAGTGACGAACCTGGGTGCACGAATGGCAAAACATAATTTTTTCGGATGAATCCAGGTTCTGTTTACAGCATCATGATAGTCGCTGTGAACGCACATTGAAAGCGTGTATTCGTCATCGCCATACTGGCGTATCACCAGGCGTGATGGAATGGGGTGCCATTGGTTACACGTCTCGGTCACCTCTTGTTCGCATTGACGGCACTTTGAACAGTGGACGTTACATTTCAGATGTGTTACGTCCCGCGGCTCTACCCTTCATTCGATCCCTGCGAAACCCTACATTTCAGCAGGATAATGCACGACCGCATGTTGAGGTCCTGTACGGGCTTTTCTGGATACAGAAAATGTTCGACTGCTGTCCTGGCCAGGACGTTCTCCAGATCTCTCACCAATTGAAAACGTCTGGTCAATGGTGGCCGAGCAAATGGATCGTCACAATACGCCAGTGACTACTCTTGATGAACTGTGGTATCGTGTTGAAGCTGCAAGGGCAGGTGTACCTGTACACGCCGCCAAGCTCTGTTTGACTCAATGCCCAGGCATATCAAGGCCGTTATTACGGCCAGAGGTGGTTGTTCTGGGCACTGATTTCTCAGGATCTATGCACCCAAATTGCGTGAACATGTGATCACATGTCAGTTCTAGTATAATATATTTGTCCAATGAATACCCGTTTATCATCTGCATTTCTTCTTGGTGTAGCAATTTTAATGGCCAGTAGTGTATGTAAGTTTTCGCTTAAAGCGAGAAAGCTTCGCTCCGCCGAGTACCTGTGAACAATCCTTTTGTAAATAGCTTGTTTGTTTATATGTTTTCATAATTACGTAATAGTGACTAAAAATATAATTTAATAAACAGCAAGACACGCTGACGCTCGAAAGCGGTCGATCAAAACCCACGTTCCAGTTCAGCGAGTGGCTCAGCAGCTGGTATGCGAGGTGGTGCGTACCGGTACATCACCAGTACGTAAATTTGCAATCCTTCTGGAGTTATCGTGGTGCAAGGGCTGGTTTCAGCAGCAGTACGTCAGTTGAGATCATATTATTATTTTATTTACATGTGATGTGCCACAAATCATTTTCCGCAGTGTAAAAAAAATGTGAACATAGTGGTTGTGAAAAGCATGGTCTCGCATAAATATTTTATCTTAATATGGAGCTCTGATTTCGTTTTCCACAATATGTTGTTATATAAATCATGAAATATTTTAGTAATAAAGCTACTAAGGGACACCACTGACAGTTTTCGTGTTGACCAACAGGAGCGTAGATCATATGCTTGTGAGCCCGCTCTCACTGTGAACACAGAATCGATTAAAACTGCTGAAATTTGTGCCCGACCAGAAATCTGTGAAATCTGCACCCAGTGCTCCCATTGTGTCACGACCTACCTGCGGCAGGATCGTCGCAATTGCTCTAAACTACCTGCTTCCCGGACACGGCCGAGCTGCACCCGACGGACCACATCTGCCACAGCAGCCGACTGTTTGAATGAACAGCCTTGCTACCGCTCTAGCTGTCGTAGAGTCGACATCGTGCGACTTGTGTATTTTTGTCACAATAGTTCCGATATGGAAGTATGAACAACCGTTCGCGGTAAGCCTTGTTGCCACTATGACGGTTATTCTTACATAGTGAAGAGAACGAAAAAAGACGTGATTGTGACTCGGCGCTGCTCAGCACAGAAAGAAAATCGCTAGCAGGAATGCTTAAAAAGAAGGATTCGGCAGAGCTTTCTTCACTCGAGCATCAATGTGGATCTCCGTATGACGCTCAGTTGGAAGATTTTGAACCAGACAAAGAAACGCGGGCGAGAGGAAGAGACGTATTTCCAAAATATATTCCTGCATAACCGAGGATATGATTTTGTCACCGAAATTCCACAGTGGCAAGCAACGAAGAGAACTTTATGCTACTAACGGGCAAAATCACAAGGAAATGAGAGATATCGGCGGACAAGAGAGACAATTGATCTCAATGCAGAGTTACTAACTATGATGGCAGCAGTTTTTTGTTAGGTGACGACAAATTAAGAGAAAAAAAATGGTTCAAATGGTTCTGAGCACTATGGGACTTAACATCTGAGGTCATCAGTCCCCTAGACTTAGAACTACTTAAACCTAACTAACCTAAGGACATCACACACATCCATGCCCAAGGCAGGATTCGAACCTGCGACCGTAGCAGCAGCGCGGTTCGGGACTGAAGTGCCTAGAACCGCTCGGCCACAACGGCCGGCCAAATTAAGAGAAAGAATAATAGTTTTTAGCGGAAAGGAAGGGCGAGAAGCTGTAAGAAGTAAACATGAATTTTTCATGGATGGTACTTTCAAGTGCTGCAGCAAACAGTCTTTGCAAATATACAACATTCACGCCAACCTTGGGAGTACAAATAATGAGATAAGCATCTATCCAGTTAACTTTATATTACTGTCAAACAAAAGAAAAGACATATATCCGTCTTTTCCGAAATTTGGCGGAAAATATTCCAGAATGAAACCTGCAAATGTGATCGTAGATCTCGAATCAGCAGCGATTTCTGCGACTGAAATTTTACTACCGACAGCCTAAGAGCACTGATGTTACTTCCACATGAAAAAGTCGTTCTGGAGAGCAAGATCTATGACTTATTCATGGACACAAAGAAAATGAAGAACAAATTCGCATGTTTGCTGCGTGGAGTTTCTAGCGCCTGAAGATGTATGTGATGGCTGACTCGAGATACATTCAGGGGCACCGGATATCCCCAAGCTTTCTGAGTTTTTTGACAACTTTGTAGACAGACGGTTGGAAAATTTGCTTCAAACTGTGTCAACTAACGACCAACGGTAGGCTGGCTCCACAAAATTAATAACGTGCTTGCTAAAAAACTGGTTCAAATGGCTCTGAGCACTATGCGACTTAACTTCTGAGGTCATCAGTCGCCTAGAACTTAGAACTAATTAAACCTAACTAACCTAAGGACATCACACACATCTATGCCCGAGGCAGGATTCGAACCTGCGACCGTAGCGGTCGCTCGGTTCCAGACTGTAAAGCTTGCTAAACCAAATCCTAAAACCAATGACGTGATTTGGTGCATGAAAAGAGAGGCACAAAATTCAGCGTGCGCGTTAATGTGGGCAGAGCTGAGTATGGAAGGAAAATGAAGAAAAAAAAAAAAACAATCTAGATGAAACAGGATGAAAAGTTGGAAAAATAGTAAAAAAGTACGAAGATTAATCGACCCTTCCTCAACCCTTTCTGGGCGCAAATTTCAGTGGGCACAGTTTTCAGTACATCGTGAACACACACTGGATGATGTAGTAGTAGTAGTAGTAGTTTTAGCTTCATTTGTCCGCGGATCACTTTTACAAGGATGTTGGGCATATCATGGTACTATAGTTTAAGAAACATAATATATACAGGTATTTACATACTTACAGGTCTAGTTTGACAATGATGGGACAGATAGGTATGCCAGTGAATGCCCGTGGCTGTCAGTTTTTAGGTGTGAGCCTCAAGCTGGCACTGGATGTATCTGCTCCGACAATTTAAACTGGTGTCCTAAAGAAAAAAGAAAGTAGAGCTAATGGTGCTATTATAGTATGTGAAGCCTCCTAGTTACGTCGAATGATGCTGTCACATAATTCATTTTGTAAGGCACAAGAAGCTACACGCTGAACAAAATCCGAAGAGTTTTGCACTTCGTATGTAACTGGATCAGGGTCACTTTTCACAAGAAAATACGATTTGGCGGTTCAATAACAAAAACATCAACTGAACCAAAGGTTCCGAATAGACTTATTAGCTTGTGCCACAGTGTGGTATGTAGTTTTATTTCATTGCTTTCACTTTCATTTCCTCTGCTCATGTTTCGAGCTTCAGACCGTCAACTGTGGAGGACAGCTGCAAGCATGACTCAGGTTCCTTACCGCAACAGTATACTTACAATAAATGCTTGGACAGAGAAATTCAAAGAATTAAACGGTGACTTTGAAGAGATTGGTGGAAACGGAACAACCAATGGTGGTAAATACAGTCCTATATTTACTGTACTAAATTAAATACATTAAAAACCCCATAGTTTTATGATTGATTGACACACTTGATATTACAATATTGACATTTAATTGGACCAGTGCCTGCTAAAAAACTAAGTCTTGTGAGAACTACTTCATCGCTGTCCTTAGGTTAGTTAGGTTTAAGTAGTTCTAAGTTCTAGGGGACTGATGAGCATAGCTGTTAAGTCCCATAGTGCTCAGAGCCATTTGAGCCTACTTCATCGCGTCTTTTTGGCTTGAGAGAAGTATGCCCCAGGCGTGTTGTTAGTTTGAAAGAGCACAGCTTGTTACCAATCTCCCACAAACATGTGACAAGTCATCTCAGCAGCAACCACGGCTGAATGTTTCCTGCCGGAGTCGTGTTTAAGTACCCGCACTTTATACGCGAGGGACTTCCATCTCTTCAAGTGACTGCGTTGTCAAATGTTTCGTTACAAGAGATCTGCCAAAACTCACATGGGTTACGGATATGATAAACCCCAGAAACCACTGCGTTTTCTCACTTCGCTTCCAACTGAATAGATGGTAATTCAATGGAGAACCTTAAGAGTCGCTAATTAAGTGGTGCATTCCCAGTTTAATGAAATCTGTCTTAATTTAATACCAGTTTTTAAGGAAGCAATTATACGAGTTAAGATAAAAAAATCACGTTAAGCTGTCCGTCTTCTACTCTACGCGGAAAAAAGTATTACGTCATAAGGCATTGATGGCTGCGAGATCCCGAGAGACGAATTGGAAACATTTTCATTAAAATAATTAATTGTAGTTCCGTCCGTCATAAACTGCATCAAGAAGTTTTTCTTTTTTTTATTCCTTGCTGGTGACTAGTTTCGGACACCTATGTCGATTTTCAAACCATCCTACAAAGAAAATTACAGTTGACATGACAGATTTATAGAAATGAGGCAACCATATTTGGAATACAACTTTATTACACTAATATGCATGCAAGGTACACAAATCTGTCATGGTTATTTAGTTTTATGAGTTGTCCTCCTAGTTACATAGTGCGACAATACAGAGGGAAGCTTATGTACAAAAACTGCCCCTGCAGTGGTGATCAAAGCGGCTCTATGGCCGACTCAACAACAGTAAATAGACCTAGAGGTGGAGAACTGGTGTGCAGAGACGTCACTGGTTCCGTATTCCTGGATTTCCGGAAGGCTTTTGACACTGTACCACACAAGCGGCTCGTAGTAAAATTGCGTGCTTATGGAATATCGTCTCAGTTATGTGACTGGATTTGTGATTTCCTGTCAGAGAGGTCACAGTTCGCAGTAATTGACGGAAAGTCATCGAGTAAAACAGAAGTAATTTGAGGCGTTCCCCAAGGTAGTGCTATAGGCCCTTTGCTGTTCCTTTTCTATATAAACGATTTGGGAGACAATCTGAGCAGCCGTCTTCAGTTGTTTGCAGATGACGCTGTCGTTTATCGACTAATAAAGTCATCAGAAGGTCAAAACAAACTTCAAAACGATATAGAAAAAATATCTGAGTGATGCGAAAAGTGGCAGTTGACCCTAAATAACGAAAAGTGTGAGGTCACCCACATAAGTACTTCATCTATAGTTCGCAGAATATCACGTGAGAAAAGAGCAAGCTGAGTTTCGCACGAGCGATGCTTTCTAAAACCGTGCTGATTTGTGGACACAACAGGAGTTGCTTGCGCTTTTTTCCAGTCGCTTGAGACTTCGCACTGGGCGACAGATTCGTGATAACTACAAGCTAATTAAGGGGCAAATGCTGTAGAATATTCTTTGTAAAACCAAAATCAGGTTCCATCAGGACTTGGCGACTTATTTGCTCTGAACTCTTTCAGTTTTTTCTCTACACCACGATTGCTTATTACTGTGTCCTCCATACGGGAGCCTGTGCGATGGTCAATCGTCGGTACGTTTGTAGGATTCTCCTCTGTGAAGTTTCTTGAATGCGAAATTTAAAACTTCGACTTTACTTTGCTATCTTCTACTGCCACACCAGACTGGTCAACGAGTGACTGGATAGATGCCTTACACACACTTAGCGATTTTACGTAGGACTATAATTTTCACGGATTTTCGGCAAGTTCTACTGCTAAGATATTACAGTGGTAATCGCTGTACGCTTCGCGCACCCATCTTTTCACAGACGTACGAATTTCTATTAACTTTTGCCTGCCGTCATTTGCGTGTTCTACTTTGAACCGGGAACGCAAAAATATTTGCTTCACCATCATTCTTCGAATTTCGTTGTTAAACCACGATGGGTCTTTCCCGTCCTTAATCCACTTACTCGGCACATACTTCTCGAAAGTGTGATTTAGAATCCGTATAAACTTTTCCTATAATTCCTTTACATCCATTACACTGGAACTAAGTGATGTCCATTCATTACTAGTATGGCAAACCTCGTGCCACCCCATGAAGCACTGTTGCCAAATTTATACAAGATGGCGGATCCAAGATAGCGGCCATACATGTGGCAACGTCGCAGTGACGTCCTAACTCACCCCTTCCCCATCTGGAAACTGGCGGGGGAAAAGGACTCTGTCTGTGCTGGGCTGCCGGGTAGCATGAACATAAGTATGCTTTGTTTATTTAAACAATTTGAGTTGCCCTAGACAGTAGCTCCATCCAGTGTGTTCACCATGGTCCAGAGTCCAGCAGACCTAGTTCACAACACCGCCACCAGAGGGTGTTGTCGGCCCTCCCCCTCTCCCCTCTCATGACGTAATCCAAGATGGCGGTCTGGGGAAAATATGGCGTTGAAAGTGTCTGTGTCTAGCTGCTGGACTGGGAGAATGGATGTAATTGTTTACTGTGTTCAGTGGATGAGATGTCTGTGCTGAAGCAGGAGTAGTTTAACAGGTGTACTAGTTGTAACCATGCATCTGAGTACTGTGTCGATAGCAATGATATTTGGTGAAGACGACTACACTTCATCAAATAATGAAGATGCAGCAAGGAGGGGCTAAGTTATACTTCGCAACTCATGCTGATAAATGCATGTGCTGTTACTGTAGATCATTCGATAGAAGTCCAGTCAGTCTTCCAAAACACAAGAGGCAAGACGTTCAACCCAGAGTCTCCTCGCCCCCCTGGAAGAGAGGCCATGCATCGGGCTCCCTATCCCAAAAGTCTCCACGCCTTTTAAGCAGGAATATCCACGTCCTTCCCATCCTCGGACCGCGGATACCCTTTGTCATTGAACACGAACTGCTCCAGGAGTTATTACATCTGGTGTTACGGAATATCATATACGTAACTTGAAGATGTCACAGGAACTAAATGTACCACTGTACAAGGAGAGATAGAGAGCTTTGCAGATGACAAGAGTATTTAAACAGTTACACGTTTTATTCCGAGGAATACCACCACCACCACCACCACCACCACCACCATGACACTTGAACACGTACTCTAAAAAAAGATGGCAGTACACTTGTGAAACCATCCCAGACACTTCGCCCGCTTTTGTGGGAAATACCCTTGTCATTGAGCATGAGCTGCTTCGGGAGTTACTAAATCCAACTGCATATGTCTGTAAATACACTTTCAAAACAGATACCCGAACAGTACCACCACACTCGAACACACACTCTAAAAAGATCGCTGCATACTTGCGAACCTCCCTGAGACATCTCACATGCTTTTGTGGGAAACAAATCCCGAAACCGATATCAGCTGCAATATCTGATTTTTACACGCCAAAACGATATTTGGAAGTCGAAATAAAAATCTCTGCAACTCTAAAAGGGACGCTCACCGTTTTTCGAGTTTTAGCAGCTTGTTTGAAGGCACTGCCAGAGGGAGTAAACTTTCTGAATCCTACATTTGCTGTAGTATTCATCACTTTTCTGAAACGGTGAGAGGGCTTAGTTTTATATTTGCAGCTAATGGAGTCAGGGACGTTATTCTCCTCACTTCTCGAAGCACTGTCGAACAATAGACAGGTAAATCAGAACAACGCACACAGAATTCGAAGCACTGTCCTATAGACACGAAAAATGGCTGGAATTTACGGTGAATTTTGGATGTCCTACAGCTGCTGGTCTGGAGATACTTTGAGGTCACAATGATGGGCGAGGAGCAGCATCCCGCCTATCCGAACCAGAGGGGGGATGGTCTGCTTGGAATTGTCCCTTCTCACTCGAACAAAGAAGTCATCACGCAACTCTCAGACATCACAGACTTTCCGTGGATACCCTGCCGCGGTCTTGTTCAAACCAGCCTGTAGAGGTTCCTATGCCCCACAAAAGGATGTCTTGTGACTCTCTGATGTGACGGGATTTCTTGTGACTGGAGCATTCTGATTGGTTCTTACTAAATTTACCTTCCAAACTACCGCTGCTGCTGCCGGTGTGGGAGCACTGTGCGCCATTTTCTGCAGACGAGACTTTCAGCGGCAATGCTATTTTGTACAGATCGGAAATAAACATACAGCAGTCATACTGCATTGACAGTTAAGCCCTGCAAGAGTGGCCTACAGCTCACAAAATACGGAAACTATCGGAAAAGATACTTCCTCAATTACACTGCGCTGCTAATGTCGAGGAAAGCTCGAATTTTTCGGCGTGAAACCTATCTGCAACAGGGCTATACCACCACAAACCATATCGATGTAGCAAACACACAATTCGTATCCTGCGCCATAAGAAATCATCACTTCTGCGTCCTGCACACGGCTATCAACCACCAGACACTCGTACATATACCGCGAAGACCTACAGATCCCAAAAAAAAAGCATAAGCACATGCACCATATATAGTCCTCGCAGCACTAGGTATTTCCCGCGAGGTCAATCGGTCATCCATCACTGCCAACGATCACGAATCAACCGCCGCTGCACACACTTGCCTGATGCGAAACCAGAGCGCCCTCAGCGGACCGCGGTCACTCTTCGAACTGGTGTACAAAGGCTGGGCTGGTCCCCCCCGGCACAAAGGCGTTACTGTTTCGGCCCCGACATGCTCGCTTGCTTGCTGCCATACTTTCTACAACCATCTCCAGGCTCTGGGATTAAAAGAACAGAAGTATTTCTCACATGGTTTGCCTATCATACCACTTACGTAATAGTTCTCGATATCAAGCACATATCAGTGTGCTACCCATCGCTTGTACAGTATAGTTCTGAAGATAAAGAGTGGAAATTATTTCCCTAGAAACCAGAAACTTCAGAGAGATGCAGCGAGGTGGAATGTGATGTAAACCACTGAGTAACTAGAAACTTCTCATCTGCGAAGATCTTCATGTAAAAACTAGAAAATAGAGAAACTGCTAGTTCCACTTGTATTTTTTTAACGAATACGAACGTCAATGATACAACAGATTCAAAATCATCCTTCTACTTTACGAAGTCAACTAAGGTGTTTCTCATGTCTAGAGATTCAGCGAACGTCTCTTTCACCATCTAGATGCACATTACAAGGATCACAATCGATGTTCTCTCAACCAAATAAAGACGGGAAATGTGTAAAAGCACTCTATCGGACAATTTATATGGCAGGGAAAAATTATCCAGCACAAACACATATCCATATTGAATTTTCTCAAATTTCCATGGAGAACATGCGATCACGACGGCTGGCCAACCTATACTGAGTATTAGTTCGCTTTTCACCTGCCTAGAGGGCAACATGTCAGCTATATTCCTGTATCCCAGCCCGTCCAGTTCGGACGGCTCCCACCATAAGGTGGAGATGTCAGTCGCTCCGGCCACGGGCTAACGCCGCAAAGCACGCTCCCGCACCCCAAACAGAATCGTCCAAGGAAACCAGCCACATGTATTTTACCACTGTATTTACAATTAAATGTTACGATTGCAGCCTCAATCTGACGACATTCGACAATGAGCGAAGTACTGGAAATACCCCCTCCTGACAACGTTGGGTCTGGAAATATAAATGTCTGTAACATTATTATGACTCGAATTAATTTTGCACGTAAAAAAATCTTTCGTTCCTCTTACGGCTGTTGCAGTTTTCCACGTCAAATCCACACCTTCCTTACGACAGGACATAGTCATTTTCCTTGCACATGTCAGAACACAGATACTTTATAAGCCTGCAGATCATAGCGAATCTATCACACATCCCCTACTAAGTATAATACTTCGCCAATAACTGAATGCTGGTGACATCAAACAATACTGAGCGAAACCTGCGATGAATGGACATGTCTTATTTGTTTTTCTTGCGAGTGGTACCAGGATGTCTTAGGAAGAGAGACGTAATCATCTTATCATAAGCGACCAGATATAAAAAAAGAAAAACAATCGGAAAGGCTTGTCAGAAGCGGTCTTGGTTCTACCGGTGTACACAAGTATTACTAACGATATCCATGTTCAAAACTATACAAGTTTTAGAAATCTAAATATGTTATTGCTTCCGAATGAAGTGGATTAACAGTCCGAAAGTGCGAGTGCACGTCACCGGCGGTGTAAGCTCGTAACAAAATCACCGAATTTTGAAATTGATTCGGCTAAGGAACGTGGTATAATGCCGGCATTTTCAACTCCTCATACAGCCGCTAGATATTTCTTCAGTATTTGCAACACATTCTATCCCGATGCCATTTCAGAGGTTCTCCGCTATATCTACTGGGATATATGCGAGGGAGGATGATGGTTGATTGAGAATAATCACTTAGAAAAAAATGCAACACTAGATTGAGGTCATAAGAAAAGTACAAAGTACACTGGTTTTCAGATCTATAATTTTATGCTTTCCGGTAGAAATGCTGTTTGCGATTTGGAATCAAGTTTTTCCATTCAACCACACACTTGCATTGGATCCAATGAAGATGTTTCTTAATGATTACAGCCACTAGTGAATCATACTCGTGGCACTCTCATATCTCGAAGCGAGTCAAACTTTTCGAACCTATCTGGTATACTAAAACTCCAGCGTGGTTTTTAGACAGTTCCTCTGCATCTTGTTACTGTTCCCCAGTTCTGCAGTTTTGTGTATAAGATCGTTCCAATTTAAGTCAGAACTGAGCAGAAGTCGGAGAGAGCTACTATATGTCACCTTCTGCAACCCGTGTAGAAACAGGATGAGTTGAGTTAATACGACAGGACCTTGTTTTAACCACTCGGAAAATGGGAACACGCTGTCGTAGCTCCGTCAAGCATGCACGATGTGTAAGAACAGCGCCAAATCGATGCTTTCTCCTGTAACACAGGGTGATACAAAAGAGAGTACGGGAACTGGAAGAAGGACGAGAATTTCGCTATTGCATTGCGACGAGTCTCCAAACTACATACAAATACTGCAGTCCGAAGGAGATTTGAATCCCTCAGGGTGCATTCACGTCAGTCACCCAGACATTCTCTCTCTCATCGTTATTTTGTAACATCCAACAGAGAAAAATATTACGAGCTATAAAAATCTCAGCTAACGCCATACGACAGAGAACTTCATAAGATTTTTACAGCATCTCTGTCTTCCGAGATGTATGTGCTCGCACTATTATTTATTGATCTTTTTAGAAGACGACGATTTTGCACCTGGAAATTCGTTGGGAGCGAACATTTTTCTTAATTTATGGCCAATTTTGAGCTCGTTGTCCTGCAATATATGTTAATGACAAACTCAATCACTTGAAAAAGGCATAAAAGGCTGAAACCTGGTTCATAAATTAAACAAACAACAAACAATACAGTGAAATGGCGGTGTGTTCATTTAAAAATCATTGTATGACTGTTGCTCGGCAACATCAGAAACTGTTTACACACACGATGATTGAAATAAAGACAGTCACAACATATGGAAACTGGAAGAGTTTTGCGGCGTTGTGGAGCGCTTCCACACAGCTGCCCCGATGTGACTAACGACCTCTATATTTAAACTCATCTTTCACAGCGACGGGGTAGTAGATGGCTCAGTGTTCCGTTTCGACTGCTTCCTCATACTACAGTCATGTACGAGATAACTATTTCGGTGCTAGCCATCACCAGAAGGTGCTGCCCCTACACCAAGTTTCTTTATCTCAAACAAGTGATGTCAGACAATCGTTATATGGTAATAAACAGAGTACCAGTTGACGGATGGAATGGAAAAGACACCATCGATATACTGTAACAACCATACAAGTTCATAGTGCGATCAATTTTAGCAATTTTACCAGTCTTCAATGGCGACCAATGACATGGCAGCATGCTTCCCAGTTTCTGTATCATTGCTAAACCACCCCTCCTCTACTTTGCGAGTACCATTGCGAATGTAGATGCATGACTGTGCAGTACATCTATTCACTGTTAATTCTCGAACGTACATATATACCAGACAGTGATATACATATTTCTAGCACTTCTATCATAGAACGTAATTTACGATTACGATTGACCATCTTTCCCTATACGGATGGAGTCACAGAGCATTTTCGCATCCTTAGGATAAAGTTAAAGATTGAAAGATCTCCTTACATTGTCTTTGATGAACCCTCCCTGCAACACAGTCACCAATTCTAATCTGCAGCTGACCAGAGGTAGACCGCTACATTCCACGTCTCGTGAAGAAGCAGAGCGAGCCGAGTCCGTAACTGCTGTTCCGCACCAATCATACTCACGGCACCCATACAAGAGCACAAAATCTCTCCAGATGCGTGCATGTCAAAGAGATTAACACACCTTATCGGTGTACTGTAGATATGAAAGTGTTATTGTGATAAAATAAAAGACGATTAAGAAGAAGCAAACGTGTGGTTTCTATGTCTGGTGGCGCTCTAGGCGGACGGAGTTTTTGGAGCTTGAAGCACTTTACGTAAACCAACTACGCTATCAATTCTTCAGTATTGTTCTAGTGTCTGGGGCCACTAACAAGAAGGTATTGGTAAGAGAGAACAAACACATGCACTCCTTCGGCTACACGGTTCTGCACTTAAGAAACGCTATAATGTTAGAGCAGTGTGGTTTCTGACCTATTAGTCATATGGATTGCAACGTGTAACTATGCCAATGTAAGAAAGATATTTTCAGCGCATGGCATACGTTCCCCCTCCAAGTTTCTCTACGATAAACTATGGCGACGAGCTGTACAATGAAAAAAAAAACACCACCTTAAAACATCGATTCTTTGTGATACATGCACAATATAGTTTTCTACAGGTGTAGCGTCCACTGTTCACATCCGATCACGGTTCAGAAATTGTACTACGCTCGCGTAAGCCCTATAAAATGATCGTTAGTAACGGAGAATGCCTCTTACAAGGAAAGAGAGAAACGTATGGCAGCGGTGTGTGACATGTGGAATTTCCCGCCCTGCTGCCACCAACTCCGTACACAGAACATGTGTCAAGCTCATGTATACACAGGGATTGTAGTACCTCACAAACACCTGTCGCTAACTTAGAATCACCGTAGACATGAATCTGAATACTCGATTTTACGCCCAAGATGAGCCGGGGGAATGGAGTATGTTGCATACATCTCAGTTCGTCTAGACAAAATACTGAAACAGGATGGACACGTTTCATCATCATCACACGAGTTCTAAGTCCTCTGATGAGAGAGATTTGCTGTTAACGATCGCAACTAGATAGTGCTCTAAGTAACACACACAGAATACACTGTTTTATACAAGTCGAACGCAGGTTATCCGACACAACTCATGTACCCTGACAGAACAACGGAAAAAATGGTTACATAACGTGCAACAGCGCCCTTTGGTGGTGGTGGTGTGAACTAGGTCAGTTGGACTCCGCACCTCATATTAAACACATTGGATGGAGCTACCGTCTATGAAACTCAAATTGTTTAAACAAACAATGCACACTTACGTCTGTCCTATCCGGCAGCCCAGCACAGATTGAGTCCTTTTCCTTTCCAGATGTGGAAGGGGAGGGCATTAGGTTAGTGGAGGTAGCCAAACTGCCTATTTTCCCGCCAAAATTTGAACTTCCCGCCACGACGTCACTGCGACGTTGTCACATCTACAGCCGCCATCTTGAATAAATATGGCAACAATGCAACATGGGGTGGCACAAAGTTTGCCCCACTACTTTCATTCTCTAAGAGGGATGCTAGCAACTGTCTATCTGCTCTTTCTATTAGAAATACTCTCCTAGCCTTCTTGATTGTTTAATTAAATTCAGTAACCATTGTCGCTATGATGACATCATGGTCACTAATCTGTGTGTCTTATCTGACGCCATCGTTTAGGTCAGGCCTGTTTGTAAGTGTAAGGTCAAAAATAATTCCACTGAATGTGGGCTGTCAAACTAGCTACTCAATTCAGTCTTCGGAAAACGAATTCAAAAGAACTTGGCAAGACAGTTTGTCTCTATCCCTGTAACGTATTCATAGACGTCTCAGTCTATACTCGGTAGGTTGAAGTCACCTCCATAATCCGGATATTTCCGCACTATTTGCCGTAGAGTTTCTGTCAGTGACTCTAAAACCGTCACAGCGGAATCGGGTGGCAGGTAAAAACATCCAACAATTAACTTCATTTCATCTAGATATGTTATACGCGATCATATTTCACTGTCACACTCAAATTCCACCTCAGTAGAGCCAAAATTTTTGTCAACTGCAATGAACACACCCTCACCTATGGCGTTTAATCTGTTTTTTCGGTATACGTTACATGAATCGCTAAATATCTCCGAGCTTTCTACTTCGGGTGTCAGTCACTAGCTCTCGGTTATGAGAGCAATTTGAGCGCGTTGCTTCTCTGTCTTCAATCGCAACCTCCCTTAGTGCAGTAGACGGAAGTTCATTGACGAAATAACGCCCTACTCAAGCCTTTTTTTTTTTTTTTTTGAAAAAGCGTCGACATTTTCAGGATCTGCCATTCTGTCTCACAACGTATTATCTCCTGGACATCAAGTCAGTTGCTGCCGATCAGTATCAACAACATCGGCATACAAAACAAAAATGGCTCTGAGCACTATGGGACTTAACATCTGAGGTCATCAGTCCCCTAGAACTTAGAACTACTTAAACCTAACTAACTTAAGGACATCACACAACACCCAGTCTTCACGAGGCAGAGAAAATCCCTGACCCCGCCGCATCGGCATACAGTGGGCATCGACAGATAGTATGTTATGGTGTGTCACCACATTCGGAGATGCGTCTTGACCAGTTCGATGTCAGTAGGTGGCGTAAGATCCATGACCCGTCAAAAACTATGTAAGGCTTGTTGAGGGAATCAGGCGCCTCATTCCCAGTCTCTGTTTTACATTTGGGAGAAAACAGCATGCGCGCCTCGCTATTTGAGCATCACCACAGGTCGAGGACCTGAGTGTAAATTAGTTGCTTGCTTGTGGTCCGTATTGCTGTTAAATTCAGCACCTGAAGTTTATGATATTTTTTCAGCCAATACACAATCGCTTTTTGTCATATGTGGAGATCGAGTGGATATAAACAAGTATTACCTGTGACGCCTAGACTTCTAGAGTACCGAAAGCTCCCCTCAACCGAAAAAGTTTTCCGCGTTGCACCCTATGAACTACCCGAGCTGCTGTTATGAACAGAGGTCTGTGCGCCCATGCACTCGCACAGTATTCCATGATTGCAGTTAGGATAGGCTTATTTTTTTAACAGTTGAAGCGTAAGCCTGTACACCACAGCATTCTGTAGGATTCTTTAGCGACACAAAATAATACAATTCAGTAACTCCACTGCTGGTGAAACTTTTCAGCAGGAAGATTTTGAATTAGTGTCGCAACACTTCCTTCGCTGTTATGAAAATGTCTTACGTGAGAAAGCTAGTGGAATACGACTCTCAGTCTTCCCGCTAACGTATCAAGGCCATCAGAAACAGAAAATTAGTTCAGATTGAGTACGTAAATCGGTCATGCCCTCTTGAAAGGAACAATCCTAGCATTCGCCATAAGCGACTTGTGCTAACCACGAAAAATCTGAATCTGGATGGCCGGACGGGGATCTGAATAGTCATCCTCTCGAGTGCTAGTGCTAGTCCAGTGTCCTCCCACTGCGCCACCTCGCTACGTTTACCATATACCGCCACTGGAACATTTCTCCTTTTCGTTTTATTACTTATGGAGTTGAAAAGATGTCAGTAACTCTTCGAATATTAAAGGCTGTCACGGTTATTCTCATATATAACTGCAAAATATGTACATTTTTTGTTTGCAAATTGTATACGTAAACTGAAGTGAAGAAAGAGAAAGAAAGCTACTGTCGTCTGAAACACAGGGGCCGGCAGGATGAACAATATACTTCGGACATGTCCGAAAGAACAGACACCATATCCATATAAAATATATAGTTCTGGCATTACCGGCCATGACTTTCCTCTTCTGTGCTGATGCACACATCTTACCCGAACTCTTGCGGGACATGGTAAGAAGGTTTTCCACGAGTAATGAGTGTGTTGGGTAGGGACACTACGAATGTAGTGTGTGGAGTCGGCCGCGGTGGCCGAGCGGTTCCAGGCGCTTCAGTGCGGAACCGCGCGACTGCTACGGTCGCAGGTTCGAATCCTGCCTCGGGCGTGGATGTGTGGGATGTACTTAGGTTAGTTAGGTTCAGGTAGTTCTAAGTTCTAGGGGACTGATGACCTCAGGAGTTATGTCCCATAGTGCTCAGAGCCATTTGAACAATTTTTGTAGTGTGTGGACATATAAGGTGAGAATGTGGGTCTCGCGGGAGGCGTGCGCAAGATAGTCCCTGCAGTCGTACTATCCTCTGTGCCCTCGATGGCTCAGATGGATAGAGCGTCTGCCATGTAAGCAGGAGATCCCGGATTCGTGTCCCAGTCGGGGCACAAATTTTCACCTGTCCCCGTTTATATATATCAACGCCCGTCAGCAGCTGAAGGTATTAATATATAATTTTAATTTCGAATGAACAATAGGTTATAAAAAAGAAAAAACTTCGAAAATACTGATAAATTTATTGAAACACACATTAAAAAAAAACAGAAAGCCATTACATGTCATATACGCACTTTACTTGATTTTCAACGGGACACGATACAGTACGTTGTTTTGCATTTGCGGCTGCTAAAAATTCCAGGAAGCCCAAGACGAAGGGCAGTCGGGCAACTTTATCTTTTTCGTCTAGTTTCTGTACCGCTTGCAATTTGTACGGGTGGAAGTGCAGGTAATCAGGAATGACGCGCCACAGGGAACGATCTGATAATGTTGGGGTCAAGTCATGTCTGCCAGCAGAACGGCGAGTGCTCGACGTGCCTTCAGTCGCTGTGCGGTCCCGTGTGTCCTTCGTAGCCCGGCAGTTTTCGTCTTTGCACATGATGCAGTAGACATGATTTGCTGCAACCACATCACAACTGTTCAATAACGGTTATTTTTCAAGTACTCATAGACGGCGAATGCTCGATGCTCTGAACTCCACAATGCCATAATAACGAAAGTCCTCAAGGTAACGCGCGCATATTTATTTCGGGCAGATGCAACAGCGACGCCGTACTATGTGACTCATATCCTGTTCATACTGCCGGACCCGCGACAAATACACGCACAACACAGACGATACGAAACCGACGGAATTATGTCTTCTGCCACCTTCGCAGATTATGCCTGTATTTGATATTAGCATTCTACATCCCATCGACAGACGGTATCGTCACGGACCGGCTCTCGCTAGGGATGGAGCGGGATCACAGAAGGTATTTACAGAGAAACCGTCTAAATTAGATCCCGTATGCTTGCAGGGATTTGAGGCAACTGCGGAGCCTTCGAACACGTGCGCTATGTTTTACCTTCTACAGTGAACATAAATGCGCAGAATTAGTTGTTAAGCATGCCGCACAGAGAAAACAGCACCTCCAATGAAGAGAAAAAGAAGAAGCCGTGGATATCCGCGTGCGCTCCGGTACCCAGTAAAAACACATTCGGATCAACACTGAAAACACAACTCGAGTGTCGCTCCTCTCTCCTTCCCCGTGCGTGCTCAAAAACAATCGTAGAGGCTTAAAGAGCGAAAAACGAGTAAAATGGCTGCCCCGGCATTTTTATTCGTTGCTGCTCTTCCGCAGTATTAATCCGGCACGGGTGCTTATCAATAAACAATAACTCGACAAGGAGGAGGATGCCGAAGAACACGGAATTCCTAAGGACTCTGAAAAAATACCATGATTATGCTACAAAAAATAGTTTATCCAGGCTACTATTATCACCAAAAACTTACCTGTACTACACAGATTTGGTGGTTCAGTGGACATACCAAATCTTCCTGTCAAGGAATGCATAGTTCCTATCTACACTTACAAAGCGTTGCAAAGTCTGTACGGTAATACCAGTGTTTTACGTCAGTTTTTATAACAATTAGCCAAAAATGTATTTTAGATACCGAATACTGCTCGAATCTCGAACGAATAACGATCTCCGAAACACAACTGCGTTCTTTTACAAACCTGAAGACAATGGCTGTTCTTTCTCACATAGTCATTGATCTTGTAGCAGATTCATCTCATAGGGGTTTTTTCAAACAGTCTGTATCCTGTGAAATGTTTGTGGCTGGATGTAACTGATTTGTGTTTGTTTCTTCAAAAAAGCGTCGTCTATAAAGAGGTACGACGGAGGTAATCCGATTATTATTGAGGATACACCAATTCAATGCACGATTTTCAGATTTTATAGAATGCGTCATCATTACAACAAAAAGTACACTACAGTGAGAATTAGAGAACAAACGAAGAGCTGACACAGTCTGCATTGTTACCTGGTGTTCTCCCATCTTCCCCTCCCTTCTAGGCAAATTGGGTGAGGTATAAAAGGCGGGATACTCAAAAATGGGGGATGGGTCATTCTCCTATTGTTTGAGACAGTTGGCACAGCCTGTATGGTTACCAGATTTCCTATTATCTTTATCGCTATAATTTATGACCCAAAAAAATTGTTTTTCGAATTTCCATGGTTCTGCAGTCGCCTACCGCCAGCACTCATCCACGGAAGGACTTGTCACCTGTTTTCTGTAGGTTAGTCAATCACCACCACCACCACCACCACCACCACCACCACCACCACCACCACCACCATGAAGTGTGAGCAGAGATCAAAGAAAATGGAAATTGTGGTAAGATCTTATGGGACCAAGCTGCTGAGGTCATCGGTCCCTAAGCTTACACACTACTTAATCTAACTTACGCTAAGGACAACCACACACACACACACACACACACACACACACACACACACACACACGCGCGCGCGCGCGCGCGCCCACACGCCCGAGGCAGGACTGAAACCTCCGATTGGGGGGGGGGGGGGGGCGCGAACCGTGACAGGGCGCCCTGACAGAGTGGCTACCCCGCGCGGCGAGCAGAGATCAGCCACTGCCTCCAGACGTAAAACAAAAGAAACCTACTCTCACATTCGAACGTGAGAATTACTAAACCTTCCCTCTCTCTCTCTCTCTCTCTCTCTCTCTCTCTCTCTCTCTCTCTCTGTCTCATTTCTCATTATTATTGACTGTATATATATCTGTTTCCACTTATTATTATTATTATTATTGTTGTTATTATTATTATTATTATTATTATTTTTGCCTCAGCACAACAGCTCCGTGATACATTGAAGCAGGAAACACAACAGCTGTTTCCGGTCGTTGAGTTTCCACTATCACCTACGTCGGTACCACTCGTCGAGCCGCTACCATGGTATAGTCACCAATGAACGTGATATTTTTTGCAACGCAAGCTGAATGTGAGTGGCAGTAAACGCGTCGCTGTAGGCTTCTCCTCGGATCCTGAGTTCAATGTAACGGTAGTTTCTGAAAATCCACATTTAGTGACAAAAGTAATGCTTTCAAACAATGAACGGTATGAATTACGTCAGAAATCAGTGCAAATAACTGCAATGTTCAGTGTGCCTGCAGTGTTACTGGATTGTCGTAAGTGATGCGGCCAACCAAAAACATTTAAAATCTACAACAACGAGAATACCATGCAGTGCATTCACTTTCAGGACTCTACGTTCAGCTACTTTTTGTGTGCCAGCTCAGCTGTACTTTTTATGAGCGTCTCGGGTGGTCGGAGTACGTGTACGCATTTTTTACAATTGTATGGCATGTGTTTACACAGTTTATCCATCAAAACACTTCAGAGGAAGTCTTTGCTGTTAATTCTGATGCGTTGTGCTTCGGTATGCGGTATATATAACGTATCAGCATCATCACTAGTTGACGCTGCTGCAGAGATACGTTTATTCAATTTGTATATCCTACTCTGGTAGTTCAGATTAATAAACGAAAAAATAAATGAATGTTATGTCTATAAACTGTGTTACATTCTATCTAAAACATGTTGAATAAAACTTACTAACAATACAAACTGCAACTACCCTAATAACTTATGGACGAGATAGAGAAAGTAACTCGGTTGAAATGAATGAAGGAGCAGAAGCATATTGCTGGACGTTTCCCAGTCGCGCACAGAAACTTGGACGTCACGTGGCGGATGTCAGCGTGACAGCAGCGCCAAGTGGTTCCAGAGACCTTTCCAAGTCTCAAACATCTTTGAGCTTGCTGCGGTCTGCATATATACATGCAATCAGCGAGCAGTTACGGTGGATTGTGGTAGTGTTCTTCATCACAACATGGCCCAGAGGCAACATGTGGATGACTTTACATGCGAAAAAGTCATGAAGAAGAGGAGGAGGAGGAGGAGGAGGAGGAGGAGGAGGAGGTGGTGGTGGTGGTGGTGGTGGTGGTGGTGGTGGTCGACCACGGTAAACTGCAGCAGCAAATGACCGCTACATTGTGCAACAGGCACATGACGGGACTCCGCATCTAACATGGAGTACCATTGCAACCACATTTCATTTCATAGGACTGCAAGGCATACAGTGTCACGCTCCACAGTGCATGACAACTGAATGGTGGTGGTCTCTTTGCCCGACGACCAGTGCCTTTTACTCCGTTGACAACTGCACATCGGTAGCAACGTTTGTGGTGGCGCCAAGAGCACAGGCGCGGGACCAAAAAGAAATGCTGTCGCGTTCTCTTTTCAGATGACAGCAGATTCAGTCTGAGCAGTGATTCTGAATGTATCCTCACATAGCGACAGGCGGGAGCACGTAATGTACCCAGGAACACTGTCGAACATGATCGGTGTGAGCGTTCACGTATTATGCTGTGGGGAGGCATAATGTTTCATAGGCATGCTGACCTCCAAATCTTTGAACACAACACATTCAGCGCTACTGTTACACTATACTCCTTCCTAAAGTGCATCTTTTCAAGTGCGCGTTCAGTCCTGACATTTTTATGGATGAAAATGGGCAACCACATCGAACAGTGCACGTGGAGGAGCTCTTGGACGAGAGGAAATGATATTGAACAAATTGTTTTGTAAATAAAACGCCTTATCTTGTTGCACTATAAGTTATTTTTCCCAGACGCGTTTCGCCTTTTTTCCCTCTAAGGCATCTTCAGTGGGACAGATTTTTGACGGCTGCGTTTCCACTCATCTGGTCTGGAAGTCGCACCACTACTTCATTTCCAAAACATAAGCACATTTGGAAATTACAAACTTTTTCTTCACACTGTTCACCATGTTTATATTTGTGGTGCACTACTACTCTTTTGCCACTATTTATAGATAGTGCAGTATTGGTCTTCTGCCACTATTTATAGATATTTCTTCGAAAACTATACTTTTAAAGATGTTAATATTGCGAGTTCATTATGTGTTTCCTCCTGTTTGGAGTTATCAACCGCACTGATGGAAGAATGGAACACTCTACTACAAGAACTCTTTAGCAATCTCGTGGCCAGCATGGGAGCATGTCGGAGAGCAATGCATCACAGACCCTTTCTATCAATTACCTTCTGTACTACACTGTAGCATTTCTTTCTATGTATGATCCATGACTGATCGAGCTAGGTTACTTGGCAGTGACACAGAATGCGAAAGTTACTTTCGATTGGCTCTGAGCACTATGGGACTAAACATCTATGGTCATCAGTACCCTAGAACTTAGAACTACTTAAACCTAACTAACCTAAGGACAGTACACAACACTCAGCCATCACGAGGCAGAGAAAATCCCTGACCCCGCCGGGAATCGAACCCGGGAATCCGGGCGTGGGAAGCGAGAACGCTACCGCACGACCACGAGATGCGGGCAGTTACTTTCGTCCGTAAGCTTCGCACAGCAGTCATGTTCAACACTCTAAATAAAGACATATCTCGATGAGCTGTTGGGAAAAATCTCCCTACGTAAACCATCGATAATAGACGGTCGAGTCACATTTATGTGGCCACCTATCAAAAATCTGGAAAGTCAGTGAGGATCTGGAAGGTGGAGCTATGATGACTCCAGTGCCGTGGCCACCTGCGCCAGGTTTCTCGGCTACAGATTCATTCAGCCAACAGCCCGATCGAAGTGGTCCCACACATTCTCGACTGGATTTAAATCCGGGGAGTTTCCTAGCCAGGGCAGTACGGTAAAGTCATCCTGCGCTCTTCGAATCACGCACGTACACACGTACACTGTGTGTCGCATTGCAAAATGGCTCTGAGCACTATGGGACTTAACATCTATGTTCATCAGTCCCCTAGAACTTAGAACTACTTAAACCTAACTAACCTAAGGACATCACACAACACACAGTCATCACGAGGCAGAGAAAATCCCTGACCCCGCCGGGAATCGAACCCGGGAACCCGGGCGCGGGAATGTGTCGCATTGCACTGTCCTGCTGGTAGATGCCGTAGTGCCGAGGAAAAAAAAACTGCATGTAGGGGTGCAAGTGGGTCCCAACGATAGGTGCATACTTGTGTCTATCTACTGTGCCTTGAAGAATGACTAGATCACCCAGGTCATGCCACGAAAACATTCCCAAGATCATAGGGCTCCTTCCTCCCGCCTGGACCCTTCCGACGATTGTTGCAGGGCCGTACGCGCCAACGGCCATACGCCCGATGGAGCATAAAACATGATTCACCTGGAAAGGCGATCTGACAACCACTCGGTGGACGTCCAGTTGCGGTATTGGCGTGCCAGTTCTAGCCTTCATCGCAATGAACAACAGTCAGCATGGGTACATGAATCGGGCACCTGTTGCGGAGCCCCATACGCTGAACAGCCGTTGAAGAGACACTCTTGGTAGCCCCTTGGTTCATCTTGGCAGCCAGTCGCGCAATAGTTGCGCGTCTATTCGCCTGTGCACATCTCCGCAGCCTTGGTTCACCCGTGTCATCTGCGGTCCATGTGATAGCACAGTTGCCTCGGCGCCTGTTTTGGACAGCGCCATTTTGCCATAGATGATATCCTTTAACCACGGCGGCAAGCGAACAGTTTACAGATTAACCATTTCTGAAATGCTTCCATCCTTGACCCGGAAGCCAATGATGATGCCCTTTTGAACGTCAGATACATCGCTCCGTTTCCACACTAACAACTACTGCACTATTTTCCGCGTTCCCCGACACGCTTTATATACCCTCTATTGCTAGTGATGCCACGTGCCGTCTGTGAGTCATTGTAGCGCAGTCAGTAAAGTGACTGCACCTACAGCGAGTCGTCCAATTAGTATCATACCCCCAACTGGCTAAGCTATAATGACCGTGCCTTTTTTGTAAGGATTACTTGTTTGCACAACAAGAATTACGTTTAAAGACAAAATGACTTACTAACTCCACTGGAGGGCATGCAACTTTACTGTATGGTTAAATGATGATGGCGTCCTCTTGGGTAAAATATTCCGGAGATAAAATAGTCCCCTATTCGGATCTCCGGGCGGGTACTACTCAAGAAGATGTCGTTATCAGGAGAAAGATAACTGACGTTCTACGGATCACAGCATGGAATGTCAGATCCCTTAATCGGGCAGGTAGGTTAGAAAATTTAAAAAAGGAAATGGATAGGTTAAAGTTAAATATAGTGGGAAATAGTGAAGTCCGTTGGCAGGAGGAACAATACTTTTGATCAGGTGAATACACGGTTATAAATACAAAATCAAAAAGGGTTATGCAGGAGTAGGTTTAATAATGAATAAAAAAATAGGAGTGCGGGTAAGCTACTACAAACAGCATAGTGAACGCATTATTGTGGCCAAGATGAACAAGAAGCCCATGCCTACCACAGTAGTACAAGTTTATATGCCAACTAGCTCTGCAGATCACGAAGAAATTCAGATAGTGGAGGAAGACGAAAATTTAATAGTCATGGGTGACTGGAAGTCGGTAGTAGCAAAAGGGAGAGAAGGAAACGTAGTAGGTAAATATGGATTGGGGGTAAGAAATGAAAGAGGAAGCCGCCTGGTAGAATTTTGCACAGAGCACAACTTAATCATAGCTAACAAGAATCATAAAAGAAGGTTGTATACATGGAGGAAGCCTGGAGATACTGACAGGTTTCAGATAGATTATATAATGGTAAGACAGACATTTAAGAACCAGATTTTTAATTGTAAGACATTTCCAGGGGCAGATGTGGACTCTCACCACAATCTATTGGTTATGAACTGTAGATTAAAACTGAAGAAATTGCAAAAAGGTGGGAATTTAAGGAGATGGGACCTGGATAAACTGACTAAACCAGAGGTTGGACAGAGTTTCAGGGAGAGCATAAGAGAACAATTGACAGGAATGGGGGCAAGAAATACAGTAGAAGAAGAATGGGTAGCTTTGAGAGAAGAAGTAGTGAAGGCAGCAGAGGATCAAGTAGGTAAAAAGACGAGAACTAGTAGAACTCCTTGGGTAACAGAAAAAATACTGAATTTAATTGATGAAAGGAGAAAATATAAAAATGCAGTAAATGAAGCAGGCAAAAATGAATACAAACGTCTCAAAAATAAGATCGACAGGAAGTGCAAAATGGCTAAGCAGGGATGGTTAGATGACAAATGTAAGGATGTAGAGGCTTATCTCACTAGGGGTAAGATAGATACAGCCTACAGGGAAATTAAAGAGACCTTTGGAGAAAAGAGAGCCACTTGTATGAACATCAAGAGCTCAGATGGAAACCCAGTTCTAAGCAAAGAAGCGAAAGCAGAAAGGTGGAAGGAGTATATAGAGGATCTAAAGGGTGTTACAAAAAGGTACGGCGAAACTTTCAGGAAACATTCCTCACACACAAATAAAGAAAAGATGTTATGTGGACATGTGTCCGGAGTGCCATGTTGACAAATGCGGAGTTGGCAGATGCCCATTTGATGTATGGATTAGCACGGGGCAATAGCCGTGACGCGATACGTTTGTATCGAGACAGATTTCCAGAACGAAGGTGTCCCGACGGGAAGACGTTCGAAGCAATTGATCGGCGTCTTAAGGAGCACGGAACATTCCAGCCTATGACTCGCGACTGGGGAAGACCTTGAACGACGAGGACACCTGCAATGGACGAGACAATTCTTCGTGCAGTTGACGATAAACCCAATGTCAGCGTCAGAAAAGTTGCTGCAGTACAAGGTAACGTTGACCACGTCACTGTATGGAGAGTGCTACGGGAGAACGTGTTGTTTCCGTACCATGTACAGCGTGTGCAGGCACTATCAGCAGCTTATTGGCCTCCACGGATACACTTCTGCGAATGGTTCATCCAACAATGTGTCAATCCTCATTTCAGTGCAAATGTTCTCTTTACGGATGAGGCTTCATTCCAACGTGATCTAATTGTAAATTTTCACAGTCAACATGTGTGGGCTGACGAGAATCCGCACGCAATTGTGCAATCACGTCATCAACACAGATTTTCTGTGAACGTTTGGGCAGGCATTGTTGGTGATGTCTTGATTGGGCCCCATGTTCTTCCACCTACGCTCAGTGGAGCAGGGTATCATGTTTTCATACGGGATACTCTACCTGTGCTGCTAGAACATGTGCCTTTACAAGTACGACACAAGATGATGTTCATGCACGATGGAGCTCATGCACACTTCAGTCGAAGTGTTCTTACGCTTCTGAACAACAGATTTGGTGACCGATGGATTGGTAGAGGCGGACCAATTCCATGGCCTCCACGCTCTCCTGACCTCAACCCTCTTAACTTTCATTTATGGGGGCATTTGAAAGCTCTTGTCTACGCAACCCTAGTACCAAATGTAGAGACTCTTCGTGCTCGTATTGTGGACGGCTGTGATACAATACGCCATTCTCCAGGGCTGCATCAGCGCATCAAGGATTCCATGCGACGGAGGGTGGATGCATGTATCCTCGCTAACGGAGGACATTTTGAACATTTCCTGTAACAAAGTGTTTGAAGTCACGCTGGTACGTTCTGTTGCTGTGTGTTTCCATTCCATGATTAACGTGATTTGAAGAGAAGTAATAAAATGAGCTCTAATATGGAAAGTAAGCGTTTCCGGAACATGTCTACATAACATATTTTCTTTCTTTGTGTGTGAGGAATGTTTCCTGAAAGTTTGGCCGTACCTTTTTGTAACACCCTGTATACAAGGGGGATGTACTTGAGGACAGTATCATGGAAATGGAAGAGGACGTAGATGGAGATGACATGTGAGATATGATACTGCGTGAAGAGTTTGACAGAGCACTGAAAGATCTAAGTCGAAACAAGGCCCCAGGAGTAGACGACATTCCATTAGAACTACTGACAGCCTTGGGAGAGCCAGTCCTGACAAAACTCTACCATCTGGTGAGCAAGATGTATGAGACAGGCGAAATACCCACAGACTTCAAGAAGAATATAATAATTCCAATCCCAAAGAAAGCAGGTGTTGACAGATGTGAAAATTACCGAACAATCAGTTTAATAAGTCACAGCTGCAAAATACTAACGCGAATTCTTTACAGACGAATGGAAAAACTAGTAGAAGCCAACCTCGGAGAACATCAGTTTGGATTCCGTACAAATATTGGAACACGTGAGGCAATACTAACCCTACGACTTATCTTAGAATCTAGATTAAGGAAAGGGAAACCTACGTTTCTAGCATTTGTAGACTTAGAGAAAGCTTTTGACAATGTTGACTGGGATACTCTCTTCCAAATTCTGAAGGTGGCAGGGGTAGAATACAGGGAGCGAAAGGCTATTTACAGTTTGTAAAGAAACCAGATGGCAGTTATAAGAGTCGAGGGGCACGAAAGGGAAGCAGTGGTTGGGAAGGGAGTGAGACAGGGTTGTAGCCAATCCCCAATGTTATTCAATCTGTATATTGAGCAAGCAATAAAGGAAACAAAAGAAAAATTCGGAGTAGGTATTAAAATCCATGGAGAAGAAATAAAAACTTTGAGGTTCGCCGATGACATTGTAATTCTGTCACAGACAGCAAAGGACTTGGAAGAGCAGTTGAACGGAATGGATAGTGTCTTGAAAGGAGGATGGATATAAGATGAACATCAACAAAAGCAAAACGAGGATAATGGAATGTAGTCGAATTAAGTCGGGTGATGCTGAGGGAATTAGATTAGGAAATGAGACACTTAAAGTAGTAAAGGAGTTTGGTATTTGGGGAGCAAAATAACTGATGATGGTCGAAGTAGAGGATATAAAATGTAGACTGGCAATGGCAAGGAAAGCGTTTTTAAAGAAGAGAAATTTGTTAACATGGAGTATAGATTTAAGTGTCAGGAAGTCGTTTCTGAAAGTATTTGTATGGAGTGTAGCCATGTATGGAAGTGAAACATGGACGATAAATAGTTTGGACAAGAAGAGAATATAAGCTTTCGAAATGTGGTGCTACAGAAGAATGCTGAAGATTAGATGGGAAGATCACATAACTAATAAGGAGGTATTGAATAGAATTGGGGAGAAGAGGAGTTTGTGGCACAACTTGATTAGAAGAAGGGATCGGTTGGTAGGACATGTTCTGAGGCATCAAGGGTTCACCAATTTAGTGTTGAATGGCAGCATGGAGGGTAAAAATCTTAGATGGAGACCAAGAGATGAATACACTAAGCAGAATCAGAGGGATGTCCGTTGCAATAGGTACTGGGAGATGAAGAAGCTTGCACAGGATAGAGTAGCATGGAGAGCTGCATCAAACCAGTCTCAGGACTGAAGACGACGACGACGACGACTACTACTACTACTACTACTACTACTACTACTACTCATTAAATAAGCTCACAATAACATCATTCAGTAGCTGAAGACTGGTTATTTAATAACATATACAGAAATTCTACACAACCAATAACACAATCATTTATCAACCATGTCATCAAAGTGATAATTATAAAATTTTTGTTACATTTGTTAACTGTGCTGAATTTAGATCAATACTCAAAAGTTACGAGCGAGCTACTTACACTTACATAAAGTACGAGTAACACGTTCACTATCTATGAATAAGAAATAGTTGACACCTTCTCATCTACACACTGAAATAGATGATTTGTAATTAAGTTTTTATGAATTGCTAATTATGTTAACTGAATCTTCTGTCTGTTCTTGATAGAACAACATTATAATAAATGAATAGCACTAGTCTGCTTTGGTACTCAGTAAATGTCTGAAGATGGCCTTGTAAGCTGAAAACCCGTCAACACAATAAAAGTAATACTGTAGAACAAAAGCCAACTAGTGCTTTTCATTTATTAATTGTTAATTACTTAACCATGACCTAAATTTGCTTGGAATTTTATTGAGACAGGCATATTATTCCAAAGCGTTTAGTGGGTGCCAAAATACATGTCTTTTTTCCTAATCACTATTTACATACACTGGACTTATTACATCAATATTTTCGTTACATTTACTAAACCACAGTGCTTGTATTCAGAACTGGGAGGGGAGATAGTATAACGTTACCTTTCAGTGTCTTTCGACCTGGAAAAATTATAATGCAGCTAAACATTTTATATCGTAATATGCCTGCTGCGGATGCCATTACATTTCCGCTGTGCGCGTGAGGCCACACCAGGTGGACAGGAGGCGACGCCGTGCGACAACAAACTGCGCTCCCCTCATCGCACCGACGAGCGGATAAGACGGGTCGAGGCGCAGTGTGGCTTCACCACTAAATGTAGGAAGTAGCCGTCAGTCTTCCACAACCTTACTTTATAACTGTCCTCTTAGTCCTCCACGATATTTCCAGAAATTTCAGTGCACACGCGTGTGGTGTCACCACCCTGATATACACTGTGGTGACAAAAATCATGGGATACCTCCTAATATAGGGTCAGGCCTCCTTTTGGCCGGCGTAGTGCAGCAATTCGACGTGGCATGGGCTGAACATGTCTAGAAGTCCGCTGGAGAAATAATGAGCCATGCTGCCTCTATAGCCCTCCATAATTGCGTATCTGCAATGATGTTTTTACGTTCCTGGATTTAAGCATTCTGGTTGCATCCAGTGAGACTTTTGCTAAGTATGGAATCTTGCATGTTTTGATTTCTTGAGGTGGTGCGTCAAGGACAGTGTAATGAAGAAAGTACACATGTTGTTTCTGTTTTATGTGCATTGCGGATTCCACTAATGTAGGAGGATAGCCATTGTTTGATGCAGTCAGTTTGATTGTACTTAATCCACTTTGGAAGTTGTATTCATTCACAGGGACGGATATCAGGCGATGTATCGGAGAATGAAAGACAGCAAGTTTATGGGTCACTGGGCGTTAAGAATTGGTCGGTATTACTGTATCTGCGTTGGTAGGTTTCCTATAAATCTTGGAAGTACGAATACGGTCACTGATGTCTACGGTTGGATCTAAGTAAGTAGTTATCCCTAAACTCCATCGTCAATTTTATACTATTGTGTTTACAATTTAGTTGCTTGAGGAATTTTTGAAGTCGTCTGGTAGTATCTGTCCTTACGCACAAAACATTATCAACATACCTAAATCAGTATCCAACCTCGCAAGCAACTGGATTATTTTCCAAAAACTTTGTTTCAGGATCGTCCATGAAGATTTCAGCGAAGACTGGACTGAGAGGGAATCCCATACCTAGCCCATTTTCATGTCTTTTAACTTGGCCACTAAGTCAACTGAATTAAGAATTCCATGACTAGGTTTAAACCTGGTTTTCAGCTTGATCGTGGTAAATCTCCTAATATCCATCCCCATGAATGAAGACAACTTCCAAATGGAATTAAATGCAATCGAACAAATAGCGTCAAACAACGGCTATTCTCCTTCCTTACTGGACTCCAAAATGCGCAGAAAGCAGAAACAACATGTGTATTCTCTTATTTACTCTGTCCTTAACTCACCACCTCAAGAATGCAACAAATGACGCACAGTTCAATACTTGGAAACGTTTCACTGGATGTAGCCAGAAATCTTAAATCCAGGAACATAAAAACGTCATTTTATGTGCACAACACTGTTGGACACTTTCTGCACAATGGCAAAGACAGCACTCTAGCTTTAGAAGAGAGTAGAGTCTGTAACATAACTTGTAACTGTGGAAAATTCTATACAGGTCAGCCTGGGGGAGGGCAATATGTACCCGCTTGAAGGAACACCACAGAAGCTGGAAACTTAGACAAGGAGAATCTAGTTTTGCAGATCACCTGCTTAAAGAAGACCATAGTTACGAGGTAAAACATGAAGTATTACATCACATCCATAAGAGAAGGAAGATGAACACTCTCGAAATAATGGAAATTAATAAACACATGTCCATCCATCCAAGCTTAGCACTGAGTGACCAGACACAGTTATCTTACGCGCCACTGCTAACTGCAGATACTACTCTTAATCCTATTTCAGCCATGTTGTAAATTACCGCTGTTACTCCTTACTCACATGCCCCATTTTCTTTATTTCAGTTGCCGGCCGGAGTGGCCGAGCGGTTCTAGGCGCTACAGTCTGGCACCGCACGACGGTCGCAGGTTCGAATCCTGCCTCGGGCATGGATGTGTGTGATGTTCATGGGTTAGTTAGGTTTAAGTAGTTCTAAGTTCTAGGCGACTGATGACCTCAGCAGTTAAGTCCCATAGTGCTCAGAGCCATTTTCTTTATTTCAGTTACTATACATTCCCTCGTTGTGTTAAAAAAAGTTTACTTTCTATAATCACAGCTGCTTAACTCACCTGCTTAATATCACTATTATATCTTATCTGTTTGTAATTGGATCTATTAAAGACCAGACTATTTTGCTCAGCCATATCTTTGGTATAGCTCACCAACGTTTATTATTCAGTTTTTTCTTCTATGTGCAACGGTTGTAATTTATCTGTAGTTCATTAGTTAATGTGTCACGTATTTTATATTAGTTAAATAATCTTACATCGCATTTATACTGAAATAAGCCAGCTTGTTTTCTTCCTGATTCTAACATTAACATTTTTCCATCTCTGAAAATTGATATTCTCTGCAAATGCACTAGTTTAAAATCTTTGATCCAACAAAATTTCACTGCACCACATACTTACGTTTGTACCTGACGATGGTGTAACAGCGGAAAGCGGTTCGTGCAACAACAATAAATATTGTAGAATATTGTAGCAGTGTTTTGTGCGTTTCAATCATAATATACAAAATATTCCAACAAGAACCGCGGAGCAGTAGATCAATGCTCCTTGTTATTAACTAAAACGCTGTGTGTAAAGCCAGTTAGTCAGAGTTGCTGCAAGAACAGCGTCTAAACCACTTTATCACTTCCCGTAGAGTTTTTAGCACAAGCGATTTTTCTATCTACCTTCAGGAAACTCTCGGCAAACTAGGACCAAAAATTTTAAGGATGGCTGTTAAATCTTATAATCGACTTAGCAAAATCAGGAAAAATGGGACAGAATAATTTCCAATACTACATCCGAAGCTGCTTCTTACTACTTGCAGAAAATAGTTCATTTCTTTTGTTGGACTCTTGGTCTAGATGCAACGACACTTCGTTTTTACGAGGACCACGAAATGATTCGATCTCTCGTTAAGGGAGTTTTTCGACACTTGAAAATATTTGTCAGAAAACTGTTGGAAAATGTAATTTCCAATGGATGTTTGTCACTTCAAGTTTATCAGCGATACATTTTTGTTACACTTAAGTCATTTGTGCATTTTCAGTTTGCATCACCACGTTTTACCAATTTAATCATGTATGCCTGGTATGCAGCACAGTATACAGAACAACGGCCACGGCCATTTCTTACCCCAACCAAATTCTATCTAAAAAAAGCACTCCGTCTTCAGGTCACAAGTGGCCTACCGGGACCATCCGACCGCCGTGTCATCCTCAGTGGAGGATGCGGATAGGAGGGGCGTGGGGTCAGCACACCGCTCTCCCGGTCGTTATAATGGTATTCTTGACCGAAGCCGCTACTAATCGGTCGAGCAGCTCCTCAATTGGCATCACGAGGCTGAGTGCACCCCGGAAAATGGCAACAGTGCATGGCGGCCTGGATGGTCACCCATAGAAGTGCCGACCACACGCGACAGCGCTTAACTTCGGCGATCTCACAGGAACCGGTGTATCCACTGCGGCAAGGCAGTTGCCAAATTCTGTCTAAAGATACTCATTACTCTGAAGTGCCTGAATGCATTAATTTTTCTTATAACAAGTTGTCTCATGCAAGGAGAATGTTATCTTCATGTCTTCTGATCAATTCTCACCTCTGCAGATCCCTGCGATATTTTACTCAGTACTACGCATACGCTCATTGTCACGACGCAGATGTTCTCAAACGTACGTGCTGTATTTTGTTTTGTTGTAATTGTAATGAATGAAATATTGCTAAATAACATGCCTAATGTTATATAAGTTCAGAGTGCATACATGGAATCTTTAATGACTCCATGTCCGTTCGTATTTCAGGGAGCTGATACAAATTGCTGTAACAATCCGGCTCTTTCAGTCATAAAATGTCAGCGGAAAGCATGTTGGAAAACGTTTGCTGTTGTAACAGGTCAAACAGTAGTAAGTATCACATCAGTAATTAGGTGGAATAGTTTACCACTGAGTATACAGATACTGCATACTGTGTGTCTGAACCTCACGCTATTTATGAACCTGTGTTACTTACACAGGGTGTTTTTTTACGCAATCAAAGTCGTTTGTGAACAACTTAATCCTATATATTGCGTATGCATAAATGCAGACAACATACTGACCGTTCTGCAAAGTTGTAACTTCGAATTCTGATTGATTCATTGCAGGATCGAAATTTTGGCAATAAGTAACATTAAATATCTACAAACTCGTTTCTCTTGAATGGTTTGCAGGTAAATTGGAACAAATTGGTATTTCCTCTTCTTTCGGCAATTTGGGATGAGGAAGGAAACCTTTCTTCTTGGCTTACCCGAATACCTTTATCTGAGCCTTAACAAGACATGGATGCTTTTTGTCAATGCGTACAAATACAACAGGGTCAGAATTTTTTTCCCATTTTGGACGCCGGAAGTTAGTTCTTGGCTCCAGTCAATTCACAGCTATTTCAACTCCACAGCATGCAGATTTACGCGGCTGGTACCAGAGAAGTTCCCCTCTTCTTTTATACCAGCACCTTGGCGATTTTAGCAGAGAATGATCTTCTCATTTTTCAATTTGTACGGGGTAGTTGATCAATCACTAAAGAACAAATAATCTGCAATTCATTCCCAGCCTGTTTCATGAAGCTGACCAGCTTTGTCACGAAAACAGGAACAGCTACCGTGCCATACATTCACCTGTCACTTATAATGTATATTTTTTGCAACATATTCGTTCATTTCCAGCAAAATATATCACACTGTAAGATGTACAGCAGTTTGGCTGTTTTCCCAATGAAAAGCTTGCACAGAATCCTGAACAACTGAAATTTCTAGAGTAAATTTGCCTCTAGTTATCTCAAGAACCATCCACTACTGAAAGTTAAATTTCGGAGATCCCATAAAGAAACCCATAGAGGAGAAACTCCCAAAAGTAGAGCTTTCTACTAAAATTACGTCGGGAAATTATTATTGATAACTACGAGTGGTCCAACATAGAAATTGTTAAAACTTTTGTACATTTACATCTACATCGATGCTCCGCAATCCACCTTACGGCGCGTGGCGGATGGTACCCTGTATCATTACTAGTCATTTCCTTTCCCGTTCCACTTGCAAGTAGAGAGAGGGAAGGAAAACTGACTACACTCCTGGAAATGGAAAAAAGAACACATTGACACCGGTGTGTCAGACCCACCATACTTGCTCCGGACACTGCGAGAGGGCTGTACAAGCAATGATCACACGCACGGCACAGCGGACACACCAGGAACCGCGGTGTTGGCCGTCGAATGGCGCTAGCTGCGCAGCATTTGTGCACCGCCGCCGTCAGTGTCAGCCAGTTTGCCGTGGCATACGGAGCTCCATCGCAGTCTTTAACACTGGTAGCATGCCGCGACAGCGTGGACGTGAACCGTATGTGCAGTTGACGGACTTTGAGCGAGGGCGTATAGTGGGCATGCGGGAGGCCGGGTGGACGTACCGCCGAATTGCTCAACACGTGGGGCGTGAGGTCTCCACAGTGCATCGATGTTGTCACCAGTGGTCGGCGGAAGGTGGACGTGCCCGTCGACCTGGGACCGGACCGCAGCGACGCACGGATGCACGCCAAGACCGTAGGATCCTACGCAGTGCCGTAGGGGACCGCACCGCCACTTCCCAGCAAATTAGGGACACTGTTGCTCCTGGGGTATCGGCGAGGACCATTCGCAACCGTCTCCATGAAGCTGGGCTACGGTCCCGCACACCGTTAGGCCGTCTTCCGCTCACGCCCCAACATCGTGCAACCCGCCTCCAGTGGTGTCGCGACAGGCGTGAATGGAGGGACGAATGGAGACGTGTCGTCTTCAGCGATGAGAGTCGCTTCTGCCTTGGTGCCAATGATGGTCGTATGCGTGTTTGGCGCCGTGCAGGTGAGCGCCACAATCAGGACTGCATACGACCGAGGCACACAGGGCCAACACCCGGCATCATGGTGTGGGGAGCGATCTCCTACACTGGCCGTACACCACTGGTGATCGTCGAGGGGACACTGAATAGTGCACGGTACATCCAAACCGTCATCGAACCCATCGTTCTACCATTCCTAGACCGGCAAGGGAACTTGCTGTTCCAACAGGACAATGCACGTCCGCATGCATCCCGTGCCACCCAACGTGCTCTAGAAGGTGTAAGTCAACTACCCTGGCCAGCAAGATCTCCGGATCTGTCCCCCATTGAGCATGTTTGGGACTGGATGAAGCGTCGTCTCACGCGGTCTGCACGTCCGGCACGAACGCTGGTCCAACTGAGGCGCCAGGTGGAAATGGCATGGCAAGCCGTTCCACAGGACTACATCCAGCATCTCTACGATCGTCTCCATGGGAGAATAGCAGCCTGCATTGCTGCGAAAGGTGGATATACACTGTACTAGTGCCGACATTGTCCATGCTCTGTTGCCTGTGTCTATGTGCCTGTGGTTCTGTCAGTGTGATCATGTGATGTATCTGACCCCAGGAATGTGTCAATAAAGTTTCCCCTTCCTGGGACAATGAATTCACGGTGTTCTTATTTCAATTTCCAGGAGTGTATATGCCTCCGTATGAGCCTAATTTCTCGTATCCTATCTTCGTGGTCCTTAGGCGCAGTGTATGTTGGAGGCAACAGAATAGTTCTGTAGTCAGCTTCAAATGTCGCTTCTCTAAGTTTTCTCAATAGGTTTCCTAGAAAAGAACGTCACCTTCGTTCCGGGGATTCCCATTTGAGTTCCCGAAGCATCTCCATAACACTTCCGTATTTTTAGAACCTACCAGTAACAAATTTATCAGCCCGCCTCTGAATTCCTTCTATGTCTTCCTTTAATCCGACCTAGTACGGATCGCAAACACTCGAGCAGTACTCAAGAATAGGTCGCACTACCGTCCTATATGCGGTCTCCCTTTACAGATGAACCACACTTTCCTAAAATTCTCCCAATAAACCGCAGATTGCTGCCCATTCTGTCCGCCAAATCATTTATGTATATGGAGAATAATAGCGGTCCTATCACACTTCCCTCTGGCACTCCTGTTGTCCTCCTGTTGCAGAATATCACGTAACAAAAGGGCATGTTTTTAAAACCATGCAGGTTTTTAAAGCCATGCTTATTCGTGGAGATACGGTTCTCGGTGTCAAAAAAATGTATTATATTCGAATTGAGGCTATGTTCAACGATTCGCAGCAAACCGAAGTTAGGGCTACTGGTCTGTAACTTTGGGGGTCCGTTCTTCCGCCATTCTTATACACAGGAGTCACCAGCGTATTTTTACAGTCGCTTGGGACTTTGAGCTGGACGAGAGTTTCGCGATAAATGTAAGTTAAGTAAGGGGACTAATGCCGTAGAGTACTCTTGAAAAACCAAACTGGTATTCCATCCAAATCTGGTGATTTATTTGTTTTCAACTCCTTCAGTTGTCTCTCTACGTCAGGGATGCTTATCAAGTGGTTCAAATGACTCTGAGCACTATGGGACTTAACTGCTGAGGTCATCAGTCCCCTAGAACTTAGAACTACTTAAACCTAAGGACATCACACACATCCATGTCCGAGGCAGGATTCGAACCTGCGACCGTAGCGGTCGCGCGGTTCCAGACTGTAGCGCCTAGAACCGCTCGGCTACATCGGCCGGCTGGAAGCTTATCACTAAGTCCTCCATGCGGGAGTCTGTTCGATGGTCAAACGAGACCATATTCCCTGAATGAAAGATTCGTTTTGCTGTCTTCAACTGTCACAACAGTCAGGTCAACATGTGACTAAGTGGAAGCCTTAGAAACACTTAGTGATTTTACATAGGACCAGAATTTTCACGAGTTCTCTGCCAGATCTGTTGCTACGGTATGACCGTGATGATAGTAGTTGCGTGCTTCGCGCACATATCTTTTCAAAGACACATGGAACTCTGCAAACCTTTGCTTCTCGTTATCTGCGCTTTCTCTTTTGAACCTAGACTGAATCAGCCTCAGCTTCCTCAACATTTCCCGAAACTCGTTATTAAATCACGGTGGGTCTTTTCCATCCTAATCTACTTACTGGACACCTAAGTCTCCAGACTATGATTTACAATCTGCTTAAATTGTACCCGTAACTCCACTACGTCGATATTTACTTGGACTAAGTGATATCAGTTCACCGTCTGCTTATCTGTTCTTTCTAGCAGAAACACTCTCATAGCCTTCTTAACTGATTTACTAACTTTTGTAAACATCGTTGCTGTAATGAATTCATGAAAGCTAATCCCAGTTTCTATGCTGGCGTTGTCCGTAATGTCCGCCCTATTTGTAGCCACAAGGTCTACGATATTTGCAATGCGTGTGGTCTGCCGAAGTAGTTACTCAAGACAGTTTTCAGAAAAGATGTTCAAAAGGGCTTCGCATGACTGTCTGTCTATACCCTCTGAGTACATAGACATCCTAGTCTATATTCGGTCAAAAAAAAGTTCAAATGGCTCTGAGCACTATGGGACTTAACATCTGAGGTCATCAGTCCCCTAGAACTTAGAACTACTTAAACCTAACTGACCTAAGGACATCACACACATCCATGCCCAAGGCAGGATTCGAACCTGCAACCGTAGCGGTCACGCGGTTCCAGACTGTAGCGCCTAGAACCGTTCGGCCACTCCGGCCGGCAGTAATGCATGTTCTGAGTATTTACGCGCTACTGACTGTAGACTATGAGTGCCTCTAGAACTGTCAAAGCGGAAACGGGTGGCCGATAAAAAAACAACCAACAACTAACTTGGTTTCACCTAGAACTGTTAGAGGCGACCAGGTTACTTCACTGTCACAGTCTACTTCGACCTCAATAGAGACAATATTTTTGTCTACTGCAATAAACACTCCCCCTCCTACGGCCTCTAATCTCTCTTTCCGATATACTTTCCATGACTTGTTGAATATCTCGGAGCTTTCCACTGAAGATTTCACCCAGCTCTCGATCCCGAGAATAATTTGAGCGGGATAACTTTCCTGGAGGAAAGTAAATTCGGGAACTGTGTTACGAATACTTCGACAGTTTAATGACAAAATTTTGACAGTCTTAGTGTCTTCACTGCCACGCGGATAGAGGCGTCATGTCACAGACTGCGCGGCCCCTCCCGCCGGGGGTTCGAGTCCTCCCTCGGGCATGGGTGTGTGTGTGTGTATGTTGTTCTTAGCATAAGTTAGTTTAAGTAGTGTGTAAGTCTAGGGACCGATGACCTAAGCAGTTTGGTCCCTTAGGAATTCACACACATTTGAACATTTGAACAGTGTCCGACTTCCCTTGCTACGTACTGACTGGCGAGTGCTCATCAGAGTACCTCGCACTTACGCCTAGCCGACAAGACCCTCATGCGCGCTATACAAACTACAGAAGTAGTGTATCAGCTCCCATAAACATAGCTTGACTATTCACTAAAGGACATCAACTCGAAAATGGTGAAAACTTTTGCACAGTCGTCGTAAGATTTCATAAGGCTTCACTTAACGCATGCCCTTTCCGAACGGAAAGAAACTTGTAGCTTGTGGGCAGACAACCCTTCGACTCCCCTGAGATCCGCATGCCCGCAAACCGGCAACAGAGCAGCAATGTAGCGTCACTCAGACTACCGAGTGGGTCAAGAGTTCCTCTGTACAAGTATATTTTTGGAGCACTCAGCAATGGTGCGTAGGTGGCACCGTGGGTGTTGCTGAGCGGTGAGTGGGTCGTAGTGGAACCCTTTGCCGGTTTATTCATGCACATGTCAATGTCGCGACCGCGACCCCCCCCCCCCCCCCTCGTGATCATGCCACACGAGGTCGCGAAACAGGAGAGCTGAAAAAGCATAAACACACTTTACTGCTTCGAATCACGTTCAAATTTCGTCGAATGGTTTTGAACGATCCCTCGTGGTTTCTCCCTGTATACCAGAACAAAAACTTCGATCTTGCTACACTACAAAGGCGCCAGGTCACGTTCAATGGGATTGCTGCCCCACAACGTCCTTAGGGAAGGGTTGAAGCGTCGGGGAGGTGTCAGCAGTGTCAAAGATTGTCAAATACGTCGCATTTCACACCGCACAGCAAATTGTCGTTTTCGACTGCGGAATACGTGTAAATGAATACCCCCAAGAGAAGGGTTGGTTTCACTGACGCCCTTCATGGCTCATTCTGAAGGCTTTTCGTTTTGCCTCTGGGCGTCGGTGTGTCTGAAAGGTTCTCCTTAGCGACCCGTAGGAAAACTGCATGATTTTAACGTTGAGCGTTGTGGTTCTGACCTTCATCGCAGAGGCGAGAAGAGAAGAGGGTAACGGGGATATGTGACGACTTTTCCATCGTGTGAAACGTCCACGGTGGCGTTGGGCCGAATTATGGTGAAATTTGTTGTCAACATATCATTAACCCACGTTACACCTCACATTAACTTCCGAGTTCTGACCTTTTTTAGCATGTGTCGACACCTTGCTGTTTAAAGCATCGCCGAGTCCGAGGGTGACGTCATAGGGTGCCACGCTTTTGCACCATTACATAGGCGGGTTGTAGGCTTCTTTGAGCCAAACTTCACACTTCTGTGCCACAACTGGGGAAAATGACGGGGTTTAAAAAAAGTGACCCTTTAATCCTTTTGCGCGGTGTATACTGCATCGTACGTCAAAAGTTGGAAACACTTCTGCAAAGGAAGAGAACTCTTTTTGCAAGTCGATCACGAATTTGTAACTTCCCTTTTTCGCAGTCGGCGGCACTGCTAAGAAAAGAAAGAAATGCTCTAGAGAAACTGGGCGAAATAAAATAGGAGCTAAGATTGTCTTGTTACCGCACACACGATTTAAAACCACAAAAAATGGCCACTTCTGGAGCTTTTTGACCTTTACTAACAGTTATATGTTACGTTTCTCTCACTTGCACTTGCACCTGAAAGATATTGCGCGCTCTCGCACGCACACACATACACACGCACAGGTTGTGAGGGTATCTGGAGATACACGGACATGGAGACTTGTGGACACCGGACATGTAGAGACACAATCAGTTTACGGAAGGATTTACCTGGTCCTTGTCCCCTCTCCTGTCTCTCTGCCACTGGCCAACATCTCGCCACTGGTAGTTTGCAAAATGCACGCCAGTCTCACAAAATTATGACAAATGATTAAGGAATCTGGACGTCCGGCAGTAGCGATACTTAGTTCCGTCCTGATTTAAATCTAAATCTGCATATATTTAAAATTTTTATCCCTATAGTTTATATCTGCGTATCACTCTACAGTAACACTAATCTTAATACCATACAAAATAATAATAGCAGATCACAAAAAATTGCTTCTTTACTTTTCTTGAATTAACGAAGAACATTATTCCAAGATAAATACGGCCTATAATTGTTTCGTTGGTTTTCATGACAACTGCAATACTGCTGGTATCACAACACTAAATATCAGTCTAATGACCTTTCAGTCGCAAGAATTTTTAGTTACTCCTAACCTTTTTTTAACTGTCATTTCCTCTCTAATTACCATACTTTCTATTCTGTCCTGTGATACCATTAATAATTTTTCCTAATGTGCAAGGGACATCAATTTGAGTGAGTTAATTAATATAGATTATGTCGCTTTTTTGTCAACCATTCACGTATCCATTTTTTCCTTTTGTTATTGTTTTTGACGGTGCAGATAGTAAAATAGCCACAAAGGCGTAATCGTTTGACATCTTGAGTTCTGGAAATCGCAATGCATAAGGGAAATGATGACATAACTATTTACGGTTGATGGCTTCAGTATATTGAAGTACTGGCAATATATTAAACAATATCGAACGTGTAGAGGCCCCTTATGTACTGCCGATGTCGGAAAATATGTGGACACGACAGCTTGGAAAGCGGAGATTTGTGAAAAACCCCTCATTCCGAAGGATCAGTGCCCAACTACATAGCAAAGGTGGTGTCCGCAAATGTCCAGCAAGCCTTGCTGCCCGCATATCTCAATGATTTGTCGTGAACGGACTCGCACGTCGCCCAACATACGCAAATATATAGTATTTGTGCGCGCAGACTAGCAATTTACCAATTATAGGAATGCGGTACGCGTTAGGCGTTTTGCGGAGCTATTTTAATTACTGTAACGTGGAATTACAACAACCACTGTGGGACGGTTCCGCAGAATCCAGGGCGGCTGACCGCCTTAGCACTTCAAGACAAAATATTTGCTGTTCAGTCTCACTTGTGGAAACGTGACCAGCCGAAAGGAAACTGAGCAGACACATGAAAAATAACTGATGCTCATAAAGAGAGATCACCTGATATACTCTGAGTTAAAGTGCAGGACAGCGCAGTACGAAATGAGTTGAGAGTGCGGTGCCCTTATCGGAAGGGAGAAGAATCAATAGGTGAAGTAGGGATGTCGTTGATATTGCATAGGTACGAAGCGACCAGAAGCGAAATGCGCATGCGCAGCGCAGGAAAGCAGTCTTGTACCTGCTGGCGATCGATACCGAACGGCTAGTCAAGTTCAATGACGGGCACTCGTGGGCGGGAAGTGAGCCACACAACACGGCGGCGGTCTGTCGACACACAACCCTAACAAACAACAGCAAGCCCGACGAAATAAACTTAAGTCGTTCCCTATACATGTATCTTCCAAAACCAAAACTCCAACTACATATACAAATTGTTTTCTTCCAGTTTAAAGAAATTCTCTTTTGAACGTACGGTGAGGCAGTAACAAACACATTCCGCCGTAAAGATAAATTCAGTTTTAGTTAATATTTCTGATTTAAGGTCTCTGAAAACTTCGTAAAACACCAGTAAAAATTTGGTAATTGGTATTAATCACGATTGCGGTACTACCACATATAACGCGAGGAAGAACTTCTGCAAGTAATAGGAGCAAACATCAATGCCAACGAAGGTCTGAGGTAGGCCTAGAGGCCTAATGGTTAACGTGACTACTCGCGATAAGCAGGAGGTCTAGTTCGAATCCAAATCTCGCAGAATGAATTCCAATGATTTCATACCACTTAGTTTTTATTTTGGCGAATTTCATTTTTAAATTTTTCTTTCCTGTTAACTCCCTGTTTTTCTCATAGCCGCATCTGCATTCGATTTCAGTTCGTTGCCCTGTCAGTAAGGCTATGATCCCTTTGATATTTCGACGTCGCTCTGTTTCTCATGCAAAGTTTTAATACAGTTATGAACCATCGTGAATTTTACCAGTATCATATTCTTTCTTACCGTGTGTCCAGCAGTACACCTCAAGCATCCCGGCATAATGTATCTGTGCGCTGAACTACTTACTAGGAGCGCTAGCGTGGTAAGGTATGCAGAAGAGCCTCTGTGAGATGTGAAAAGAAGGGAAACGTTCTAGCAAAAGTGAAGTTGTTAAGGTGGGCCGTAAATGGTGCAACTTGTCCCATAGGTTTTTCATCCTTTCCTTCCCCATAGAGACAAGTCGTTTCCTAGTAGTTTCTTGTATTTGTGAGCTAACATATTTCTCTCATTCGCAAAATTTCTTGCAAACCACGTGCCCTTTTGTTACAAAAGTCTTCCGATCGTTTGTATCTATCACAGGCGACGCAACAGTTTTGGCATCGTGCTTGGAGTTTTCTACAAAAGTGCTTTGCTACACATGATACCACAAACAAAAATGTCATCGGCACATAACACGGAAAATTAGAAGTATTTATCGAGTTAATGGGGTCATCTGAAACTGTACAAGAAGAGGCCCAACAGATGAAATCGAGACCTACACTAATGAAAGAAAGCAGCGAAGTGCTACCTAATCTAGATTCCCACACGAACACAGGTCCCCTATAATACAGAATTACCAAATATGAATCGGTTTCTTCCATAAAGCCGATGGAACTGTGCACTACAGGATCGTACAGATTCTTTCGGGAATAACAAGAAAATACTTGCTTCAAATCGCAACGAACCCTCAGCAGGACTGGAGCTATGAGCAACGTACTGCTTTATGCACTGTTTAAGGAGAATCCAACTTAATAAACGTGCCAGCAAAAAATGAGGCGCTGTCGAGTAACAGTAAATTAGCTGGAATTGTTCCCTGTGTGGTATCAGCGACGGCTTATCATGAAAGTCTTCGGAAACATTTCTCCTGACTAAATTTGTGTCGCTGTAGTATTGAAGGATAGATCAAGAAAAACAGGAGCGACGCCTTTTGAATACAACTATTGGAGGTTGGGAAAGAACGGGGCAGCTACCGCATAAATGGAACACCCAGGGAACTTGAGTAAGCAAACGAAATTTTATGCGATACGTTCTTCAAGGCACTGGACTCGCATTCGGGAGGACGACGGTTCAATCCCGCGTCCGGCCATCCTGATTTAGATTTTCCGTGATTTCCTAAATCGCTCCAGGCAAATGCCGGGATGGTTCCTTTGAAAGGGCACGGGAGACTTCCTTCGCCGTCCTTCCTTAATCCGATGAGACCGATGACCTCGCTGTCTGGTCCCCTTCCCTAAACAACCCAATCCCCCATTCTTCAAAGTAGCTATTCTGTTCAGCTGTCGCCTCGAGGTAAATGAAATAAGAGTACTATTTTAGCATATGGGAAAGTGTAAACAATTCTTACACTGTGTAACTACTGCAGGAACAGGGGAATAAAGAAATATGTAATTCGAAAGTTTTAAAAACAATTTGTTCATAAGAGGTCATCAAAATACAAGATTTTAAACACATTGCAAAAATGGTTCAAATGGCTCTGAGCACTATGGGACTTAACTTCTAAGGTCATCAGTCCCCTAGAACTTAGAACTACTTAAACCTAACTAACCTAAGGACATCACTCACATCCATGCCCGAGGCAGGATTCGAACCTGCGACCGTAGCGGTCACGCGGTTCCAGACTGAAGCGCCTAGAACCGCACGGCCACACCGGCCGGCCCCACATTGCAGATTTTGTTGTTCACAGATTAGCAAAACTGCGCGAATGACGTGAATTTTCTGAAATCTGTTATTAACTTGGTGGACTTTGCAAAGACCCAAGGTCGATGCTCTTAATCTTTACTTCATCTGTCGGTAGCCTTTTTCTCAACTGAAATTAGCAGTACGGTTTTTGTTAATTCGCGCGTGTGCCTATTTTTGCAGAGACGCTCGTTGTGTCCATATTATTTTGTTCTTAGCATTCCTTTGACCTATATGATGTTTATTTGATCATATTTTATATACCCGGAAGACATAATTATGATTATGCCGAAAATGTTAGTCATCCACTGATTTATATGTTCCATTAAAACATTACAAGTTAAAATAACTACAAATATTAATACAAATTATATTTTGCAATAACATTTGAATTCCTTCTTCTTAATGTATTAAAAAATTAACATCGTAGTTTATATTTTAATATCAGTGTAACATCGTTGAAACTTAACTTCGATACATTGTCTTTGGTAGGAGGCCCATGTTGTAAACACGTTTGACAGAGGGAGATAGATTTGTTCTGGGTTATGGTTAGGTTGTGCACGGTGTTCTAAGTGTAATGTGCTTGTTACGAGCAGAGTACGCTATTAGTGTCACTACTTCGAAGATTTCGAGAAATTTATATGAAAAGAGTTGTGAACTTCACGGATACGGCAGCAAAGCTTGTAATAAGAATGTGGAATTTAAGTAAAGTATTTGTCACGACGTGGCAAGCCTGGACCTTATTTTTGGAGTATCTGACTGGAATTTAAATGCCACTGGACACTGACGCCTCAACAAGGTAAGACGAAATCCTCTTTTCTAGTTTCTACCACCGCTACTGCTATAATACTCGCGTCATTGCAATAAAAGTGGTATGCACGTAATACGCAATCCTGATGGTTCATCTACACAATTCATTATTAATTACTGGTCAACAATCGTCGGGCATTTAGATCTGGCAGGCGCTCGTGCACACTGCTGGCCTAGAGTATCGGCGTACAGTGTGACTCCTACTGCACAAGATACCTGTTCAATGGCTGTTAGGACGAATGAATAGTGACGGATGAGCTTTGTGCCTATCAATGATGAGAAACAATTACAATGTGACCAACATTTCTCTGCGCCCTTCTTCGTTTTTCAATGTTTGCCAAGATCTGAAGAAAGTTTAGCTGAAATTCCGCTATCTCATCATCGGCGAATGTTTTTAAGGCGGAATAACGGCTCTTAAAAATGTGTGTATGTGTACACACACACACACACACACACACACACACACACACACACACACAGTCCCCCTCCCCCCCCCCCCCTCTCTCTCTCTCTCTCTCTCTCTCTCTCTCTCTCTCTCCACCTGACTTTTGTTTAAAAAAACTTATCAGCTCAGCGCTGTCTCTTGTTTTCAACTGGTTTCTCGAATTCATCGTCTTCCTTTCTGCGACAGACAGTGTCACAATTAGCATTAACAGACTCTGCATTACCAATCGGCAATCCGGCATCGTGTCTTCTGTAGGGCGTCCGCTAGTTACTTTCTTCAAAATTTGTAATTGCTATCCATTAAAATGCTTGATTTATCTGTCTTTCGTTCCCTGACCTAAAGGGAGAATTATACTTCTTTCGCTTTTACTAAAAGATTCTCCAGTATCTGTCCACTACTTTGCAGCACCGCGCCTTGTAACAGATAGACACGAAGATGTGTCTATACACTTTAGAAGTTCCGTAAATACATCAAAAACCAATTTATCAAATCAAGGAGAAAAAGAGTTTTTCGGTCTTAAAATTTTTTTCGCCACTAATTAGTAATCTTTCTTCGTTTTTATCGTTTTAGTTATCTATAGTCACAGACCTTCACTGCAGTTGCAACCTATGAGTAATACTATAAGCAAAACAGTCAGAGATGCGAATAAAAGGGTATGGTCTCTGCACTGTGAATGTATCCCTGGGCCTACAAAAGCTCAGTTGGCAACCACTGCTCACAATTTCTTACGGAAAGCAAATTTTCCACGCTCCATTCGAGCAACTAATGGTAAACACATTCGAACTGTCGATCCATGAAATATCATGTATTTCATATACAAAGGATATTCGTCCATAATGATGATGGCGGTGGCAAATCCATACTACCGGTTCATATACGTACCGACTGGAAGTTACGCGAAGGACTAGCTCTCAAACACATTCAGACTACGTTCAGTGTGGGTTGGGTTGTTTCGGGGAAGAGACCAGACAGCGAGGTCATCGGTCCCATCGGATTAGGGAAGGATCGGGAAGAAAGTTCAAAGGAACCATCCCGGCATTTGCCTGGAGCGATTTAGGAAAATCATGGAAAACCTAAATCAGGATGGTTGGACGCGGGATTGAACCGTCGTCCTCCCGAATGCGAGTCCAGTGTGCTAACCACTGCGCCACCTCGCTCGGTAAAGTTCAGTGTGGAAATCGCAAGTAACTAAAGAACTAAATATTCCTATAGATAAATGAATGTCTTCCTGCCTCAGGACATCAATTATCACATTTTTCGGACCGGGGGGTGGTGGGTGGGGGCGGGGGGGGGGGGGGCGGATGAGGCTTCTGAACTGCCTAGACATCACCTTTGACAATATGGAGAAAATAAATTGACAGTTGCACAGAGTATTTTCAATTACTGTATTTCCAGTAACTTGCTTCGGAATACCGAGCAACAAATTGGAAACTTTTCCAATCATTGACCTTGGATCCTGATTTTTCTGTAGATATTGTAAAAATGTGTCCATTTTTCATGGCTTTGTGTGCGACACGAGACAGCTATGAAACCTAAGACACACCATCTGCAAATGGATTATAGCGACTGCAGGTTGCGAGACACGTATGTGGGGACTCTTCGAAAATAATATGAGGAACATAATGATGGATAACTTCTTACTTCTGTTGGGTCTGTACACTGACAGTTTTCTAAAATATAATTTTTGCAAAGACTGCTATTACTCCATTTATTGTAAACACAAATTTGAAACTGGCACAATGAAACCTCTGTGACTGAACAACTTAGTTGGCGTATTCATTTTTTTTCTTGTCGTTAATGTTTTGAAATGATCCATCCAAACCCCTGAACACATCTATCCACACACTTTTAATATGTACCCTGCCCTTTTAATTTTCTAGAGTTTTGTCGAACAAAACTGGACATTCTTCCACTAAAGAAATCAATCGATCAATGTCTGTTTACTCCCCAAACAATCTTTAAGCCTATGAGTAGAAGTTACGTAAACAAAACAAAAAGCTGATGATAAACAATAGAACTAATGAACTGATGAACCCGCGTTTGTTGGCTGAAGACTGCCGTGCCGTTCAAATGGCTCTGAGCACTATGGGACTTAAACGTCTGAGGTCATCAGTCACCTAGAACTTAGAACTACTTAAACCTAACTAACCTAAGGACATCACACACATCCATGCCCAAGGCAGGATTCGAACCTGCGACCGTAGGTTCGCGCTGTTCCAGACTGTAGCGCCTAGAACCGCTCAACCGCTCGGCCACTCCGGCCGGCTGCCGTGCCGTGCCTGAAAGACGCGAAAGCGACAATGTTTACTAACCCCCCTCCATCACATACGTCAATGTCCCGTATCTAATGACCGCGGTGTCGACGGGACGTTAAACTCTAATATTCCAACGTCAGGGCAGTTGCCCACTGTTCTGCGAGAGTGCTTGGCAGCTCCACGCCGTATGGCTTTCCATACCACGGTCGAGTACACGGTGCAGTATAGACGGCTGCCGGACAATGGGACTTACTAATCAAACCCAATTTGCGCAAATGTCAAACGATATATTCCAAAACCATCCGCAAAGTCTCTTAGAGTAGGAGCATGTCACACAGGAACTGGTTCGTAAGAGAATATAGACAGTGTAACCAATGAAGAAATGTTAATTAGCTGAACGGCTGAGAGCTGAGAGCGCCATGTGCTTACTCGTGTAGCTTTTTTTAAACAGTTTTAAAGCTCTGAATAGCGATTCTATGGTACAGGCTACTACTTTTATACGGAAACACAGACGTTTCGCTGTTCTACTACAATGGAGAGCCAAAGAAACTGGTATACCCGTCCAATATTGTGTAGGGCCTAGCGAGCACACAGAAGTGCCGCAACACGACGTGACAGAGACTCGACTAATGTCTGAAGTAATGCTGGGGGGAAATTGACACCATGAATCCTGCTGGGCTGTCCATAAATCCGTAAGAGTACGATGAGGTGGAGATCTCTTCTGAACAGCACGTTGCAAGGCATTCCAGATAATGTTCATGTCTTGGGGAATCTGGTGGCCAGTGGAAGTGTTTAATCTCAGAAGGGTGTTCCTGGAGCCACTCCGTAGCAATCCTGGACCTGTGGTGTGTCGCATTGTCCTGCTGGAATAACCCAAGTTTGTCGGAATGCACAAGGGACATGAATGGATGCAGGTGATCAGGCAGGATGCTTATGAACGTGTCATCTGTCAGAGTCGTATCTAGACATATCAGGGGTCCCGTATCACTTCAGCTGCACACAGCCCACACCATTACAGAGCCTACACCAGCTTGAACAGTCCCCTGCTGACATGCAGGGTCCATGGATTCATGAGGTTGTCTCTATACCCGTACACGTCCATCCGCTCGATACAATTTTAAACGAGACTCGTCCGACTGGGCAACATGTTTCCAGTCATCAACAGCCAAATGTCGGTGTTGACGGGCCCAGGCGAGGCGTAAAGCTTTGTGTCGTGCAGTCATCAAAGGTACGCGAGTGGGCCTTCGGCTCGAAAAGCCCATATCGATGATGTTTCGTTTAATGGTTCGCACGCTGACACTTGTTGATGACCCAGCATTGAAATCTGCAGCGATTTGCGGAATGGTTGCACTTCTGTCGTGTTGAACGATTCTCTTCAAGTCGTCGTTGATCCCGTTGGCAGCGATGTCGGAGATTTGATGTTTTAGCGGATTGCTGATACGGTACACTCGTGAAATGGTCGTATGGGAAAACAACTTCATCGCTACCTCGGAGATACTGTGTCCCATTGCTCGTGCAGCCACTGTAACACCACGTTCAAACTCAAATCTTGATAAACTGCCATTGTAGCAGCAGTAACCGAGCTAATAAATGCGCTAGACACTTGGTGTACTATATAGGCGTTGCCGACCGCAGCACCGTATTCTCCCTGTTTACATCACTCTGCATTTGAATACGCATGCCTATACCAGTTTCTTTGGCGCTTCAATGTATATGTCTTGTGCCATTTCATTATACGTAATTTAAAGTCGATAAACACTCATGTTGTTACGTCGGGTCTGTGGTTATAATGCAGTTTCTTGTATACTAAAATTTTGCTTTTTTGTTTTTTAAACTTTGTTTACTGCCTTACGGCAGGTATTGTCATGGGAGAAGCCTCGTCAGAGAGGCCCATCGCATGAGCGTCAAGGGATGGGATTCCCGTTGCCTTCCACTGTTGATAAAATAATGAGGACAACACAACACCCAGTCCCTGAGCGGAGAAAGTCTACGACCCAGCCGGGAATCGAACCCAGGCCCCTTGGCTGACTGACCGCCGCGCTGACCACTCAGCTATCGGGGCGGGCAAAATTTTACTAGAGGTGATTTATTAATTATAGCTAGTACAGCTGAACGTAATTATGAATGACAATTTATAGTCATGAGTCACGACCGGTTCCTCTACTGTTCGCAGATGATGATTTCACGGAGCTTGCGCTTCCATCAAATAAAGACAGAAATTGTATAGCTATCTCATGAAAACGTACAAGTAATTCCTTCCTTTATCTAGTATAGAAGTTCACCACACAAAACGGTAGTCCGCTTAGAATAGAACAATGGCCGCTTTGGAGCTTTTTAAATGGCGTATAACTGGTACTGAGTGGTCGTGTGACCCTCCGCTACTGGCAGAAGAAATGGTGTGCATTTGCCAGTCGGTTGTATGGAGCCAGCGCATTAAGATGGGTTATCAGGTAAATTTGTACTCAAAAGACGATTTTTGCCAGTAAGGACGACACGCGGAGAGGAGCCTCGGACGCGACTCCGAGCGGAAGACTGCGCTGGGGGGGATTGAGGGACAGGCGATCGGTCGGCGCTTGGCCCGGAGTCAGTCCAGATACGAACTGGTCATTCTCAGTGGGCGGAGTTCTTCGCAGCCGCCCAGCGAAAGAATACTGCCGAGGCGAAAGGCAGCCACGTGATGTGCGGAGGACGAATTGCTGCCGGCGAAGCTGGCGCCACGCTTTACCGTGGTGGTTGCTCTTAACAACAAGCACGGTGTGCCTATGCTGTAGTCGTACCATCCTGCTGCATCTCCCGCAGTGGTGTCGCCACTTGCCTGGAGAGGCGGCAGCCTGCATCACGCGTCTGTGTTCCATAGCAGTGAATCGTAGGGGATACAGGAATAATTACTACTGACCTTTAACGTTTTGGAAACAATATTTCAATTGGTTTGGAGATGCACATTTATTGACTGTTTTGATAATAATTTATTGTTCGGCACAATCACACCAATTTCAGAACGAAATTACAGGTTTCAGGCTGTAGGACCGTAAGACAGGTACCGTGGTTTACTTCAACCACTTTGAACAACACATTTCATTTTCAAATAGGTGCGGTTTTGCCAGACAATTTTTTTCCTTTGACTCTTTTGTCAGACTAATAGTTAAGCACAGTGAGCGATATAAGGCTGTGATTGCATCACTTGTTGTCAAACTTCGGAAGACGCCATCCATTTCACTGTCACTGATTACTCTTCAAGCATTGGGGATCCCACACATACCTGCACTGCATTTTGGTAGGCCGGCAATTAGCACAGTTCGTTTCGTTTTTAGGACCCCAATATCTAATGTTATGTCCAGCAAACGTGTGTTGTTGTGAAGTGCTTCATGACAGAATGAGAGAGGTGATCATAGGGGGTAAACGGGAATTGTAGCGGGTTACTCAATCACGCAAGATGAGGAAGGATGCCGAGTATGCTCATCCGAACTTTAAAATGGCTCTGAGCACTATGGGACTTAACATCTGAGGTCATCAGTCCCCTAGAACTTAGAACTACTCAAACCTAACTAACCTAAGGACATCACACACATCCATGCCCGAGGCAGGATTCGAACCTCCGACCGTTGCGGTCGCGCGGTTCCAGACTGAAGCGCCTAGAACCGCTCGGCGACAACTGCCGGCGAAATTTTTCATACATGCAGAAAACACCGAAAGAAATGCACTGTCAAAATTTTATTAGTTAAGGCCCACGGCATATATTAAAAAAATTAAATTTACGCAGTTTTGCCACATGAAGAACTACTTATAACAGATGTTTGCACAGCCCTTCCTAACTAGCACACACACTTGTTCCGTGAGAACGTAGAGAGGTCTTAAGTGCACACATGCGAGTTTCAAGCGCTTAAACCATACCAAAAAATATCTCAGATCGTTAATATTTTGAATAAACTGTAGTTCATACTGACAGCTAAACTGTTGCAGACGTAATTGTTACATAAACGACAGGCAGAAGAAACAAAATCAAGCACTGTATGATGTTACATTACAGATGACTTTCATCAATCAGAACTTTAATTTGTTAACATTAAATATTTTATAACAATTCCTGTAGCACAGTTCTCATCATAATTTTTGAATAAATCATATTTAACTAAACCTTAAGTTGTACCTTGTTGATTCACTATATTCCTCACAAACATGTGTAGTGTGTATTGTATGACGACATTTCACTTACACAATACAAACCTGACAATGCATTCAAGCACTTCACATTAATTAATGGTTTTATTTTGAGAGAACTCGGATGAAGTAAGAAATGATCGTGGCCTTCGTTCTGCATGGTATGCTGTGTACCATGGATATTTGATCAAGTCCGTAAAACGAGATAATGCGAACTGATACTGCGAAAATGACATCAATTTAACAACACCGTCACGCTGATAAACCAGAAATGACGAACAGCTATCGGAAATTATATTCTCTGGCAATCTTCTGAAAAATCATTCGAATTGTCGAAAAATTTCTTTACTGAAGCTCTCAATCGAACTATTAGATCCCGGTGGAATCCAAATTATATTAAGTCTTTACTTCGTCCTCCTAATGACATACGTGTCGTCATGTCCAGGTCAAGAGTCCAACAAAAGCAATGAGTTACTTTCTCCAAATGGTAAGAGGCCGTTTCGAATGCTATATAGAAAATTATCCCCCCGCATTTTTTCAGATTTTTCTACGTCGATTACAAGATTTCTGTAACTAAACATCCTTTACGCTATTTTGTCGAAAGTCGACATGTTAAGAAACGTGGCTGTTGTACTTAAGGTTTATAATTTATATAAACCATACATGTGGCTGGTAGCTGTTTTTTATATAAATTATAAACCTTAAACATCCTTTATTTTTAATTTTTGGCCATAATGTGCCTTGAGGTTGCTGAAGACAGATATGAAACTGCGAAAACACTAATTCACTGATACTTATCTCTGACATCGTTGTACACGACTGTATCATCGCATTCCTCGGCTGTATAAGCGATTCTGTCTTTTTTCGTCCGAAATGATACAGTGGGGCCGGCCGGGGTGGTTGTGCGGTTCTAGGCGCTACAGTCTGGAACCGCACGACCGCTGCGGTCGCAGGTTCGAATCCTGCATCGGGCATGGATGTGTGTGATGTCCCTAGGTTAGTTAGGTTTAAGTAGTTCTAAGTCCTAGGAGACTGATGACCCCAGAAGTTAAGTCCCATAGTGCTCAGAGCCATTTGAACCACTTACACCATACTTGTAGTAAATTTCGTAAGGGATCGAACAAGCCTGGAAATCAGTACTATTCATCTCGCAATTCACAGCGCCTAGTCTCTTAGATTTCCCTCGATAAAGGTGCACTGACTCTTTTGAGTAGTTCTAAATCATTCGAATAGTTTTCCTTTCACACTTTTGCGAGTTTAATTTTGGTCCATATTTCGTACTGCACACAACTCTTTCTTCCACTTACACAATTCACGTTCAGATTTTACGATACGAAACCAGCTTTTCACACAGCTTAACTCCAAACGTGTAACCATAAAACTTCAGGCTTTTTTGTTACAGAAAGCTATTGTACTTCATGTTTTCTTTGGGCTAAGAAGGTACTGTATTTATGTTCTGGACTTCAATTAACACAACCATCATCGTACAAACCACAATCACAGAATCGTCAGAGTTGGTTCCACTTTCTTCTGTTTCCACAATTTCGAACGGAATGTCGACATCATACGAATGAATGTCCAAGAAATTAAGTAATAAATAACACACATGTCAGTCTTCAGAAGAAGTAGGTGATTTCGACTGTATATCGCGTTCTCCTTATTTCATCTTTGAGAGACTGAAAACAGTAATTTGATTCAACGATACTGTGAAACCTGGAATCTGCACGAAGGCAGATGCCATTAGCAAGTATATACGAAGAAAACACAAAGAAAATTAATTTAGTTTTAACGCTATTGTTAACACTTAGCGATACCACTAAGGCACTTGCTAATAATTATGGTTATTAAATTGGTCATAAATTCGAGTGAATAGTAACTCTGAACAACTGTGTCAGTGAAACTATCTATGAAAACTGAAATTCGCTTTACATATCACGATCGCGTTATGCCGTGAATACGTCCTCATATGTGTTACTGACTCGAAGGCTTTTTAAGTACCGGAACCCGAAGGTTGTCGTGGACAGCGAATGTTAATCGAAGACAAAGGGCACGGTCATGAGTGCCCCAACGTAGTGTGATAGGACGGCTCTTATTCTGTATACATACAGGGCGATTTTGATAGTTGCGCACAAATTGATGGCGCTAATACTGGAGTCGAAATACAGCTATGGAACAAGAACTTAGGGTCTTAAGTAATACTGAGTCAGGGAAGTCCTTGGCATAATTAAATTCAGCATCAGCAGAAAAACAAATTGCACTGTTTTCGAAGATTTAGATGGGCTGACGGAAATACAGGAGTATTTACCATAACAACTTAGCCCGACAGACTAAGCCAATTTCGTTATAGAGTACAAGAACATGAGTGCAATAGAAGAGTCTGGTATTTATCAGACAACGTTATGATTACTAACTACAGGTTATCGAACAGTCCACAGGTGTACTGCCAATTCGTTTTGTCCAATCGCCAGTACGCCTGTGGACTGTTCGATCAACTATTACAGCGGCAGAAATTAAAGAACCACAACTGCTTCGCGACACAGCCCTGATATATTTCACGTGCCAAACAAAAGTATTTAATCTGGCCGCATGGCAACAAGGCGCTGCAGTAGTTCATTGACAACATGAACAACAGGCATCCAAATATAATATTTATGGCAGAGATGGAGAAGGGCGTAAAAATGCCTTTTCAGTCGTGTTGGTCGAACGGAAAACAGATGGAGGAGTCGGCCATTCTATGTATCGAAAACCGACGCAAATAGTCCTGTATCTAAACGGGTGTAGCTTTCACCATCCAGCTCAGAATATAGCTACGGTGAACGCCATGATACACAGAGCCACGACTGTTTCAGACAAGGAGCACCTTGGCTCCGATATGAATCATCTGACGACAATGTTCATAAGCAATGCACATTTAGTCCGTGATATTAGTTGAACGCTATCGAAAACGAAGACGCGATGCTGTTCAACAAAGCCAGAAGGGCTGACACACAACATGGCTTCTACTCTGCTGAACAACAAACAGTAAGATAGGTTGAGTTCTAAACATGCAAGGAATCAGATCGGTGTTTCACTCACCCAGCAAAATTAAGGAAATATTGCGACCTGATAATCTCGGCCTGAGAGTGTCAGGACTTTGTAATATTCCTTGTGGGTGTGGCAGCAGTTACGTAGTTCAGTCTATACAAGTTATTACCGACGGCTGTGTTTAACATTAGCGAAATTTGAAGTAAAGCAGTGACAGTGCAAAGCCTGTTTCAAACAAAATATTATGTTCGAACATATAAGAATTCTAGCTCACACTTCGAACTATAGGCACTCTGTGATAAGAGAAGCAATTGTGATTATATTATATCATAAAAACATCAATGGAAACTTCAGATATGCACTTAGCGATGCACAGAAGTAGTGAGACAAACTTCGATCTAGTGCGGTTTGTTAGTGCAAGTTGCCTACATCAGGGGCAAACCTACTGTTATGCTCCACATCACCCTGTAGCCGATTGTTCTCTTTTGATTGACAGGTCCCTAACCTATTGTTATAGGCCACTTTTGGTATCATATTTACATCAAATTAATTCAACTGTGACAGCTGATCGATTTTATATTCCAACATAACTGTCGCTAAGGAGTGTGACCATAATGTAACTTAAATGTTTATTTGACACTACAATAGTGAAGCCATAATCACAAAACCTAAAATTTTTTCATTAAAAAAAAAGGGGTTACATTACCAGATTCAATGGAATTTATGACCATACATCTGACGACAGTTACGAGAAATAATGAAACAAGGCAACTGAGGCAATGGAGGCACAACCAAGTCACTACAAGTTATGGCCATGCTTGCCCAACCATTCATTCCATGTCCTCATGTAGAATAAATAAAAACTGCAGTAGGGTACTGCACTGACAACGATCGTATAGCTGATATAAATTCACAAGTCTGAAAATTAAACACATATATGTACATTTAATCATTATTATAGCGAAAACTCGCGTGAGATAAACACATACACTCCTGGAAATTGAAATAAGAACACCGTGAATTCATCGTCCCAGGAAGGGGAAACTTTATTGACACATTCCTGGGGTCAGATACATCACATTATCACACTGACAGAACCACAGGCACATAGACAAAGGCAACAGAGCATGCACAATGTCGGCACTAGTACAGTGTATATCCACCTTTCGCAGCAATGCTGGCTGCTATTCTCCTATGGAGACGATCGTAGAGATGCTGGATGTAGTCCTGTGGAATGGCTTGCCATTCCATTTCCACCTGGCGCCTCAGTTGGACCAGCGTTCGTGCTGGACGTGCAGACCGCGTGAGACGACGCTTCATCCAGTCCCAAACATGCTCAATGGGGGACAGATCCGGAGATCTTGCTGGCCAGGGTAGTTGACTTACACCTTCTAGAGCACGTTGGGTGGCACGGGATACATGCGGACGTGCATTGTCCTGTTGGAACAGCAAGTTCCCTTGCCGGTCTAGGAATGGTAGAACGATGGGTTCGATGACGGTTTGGATGTTCCGTGCACTATTCAGTGTCCCCTCGACGATCACCAGTGGTGTACGGCCAGTGTAGGAGATCGCTCCACACACCATGATGCCGGGTGTTGGCCCTGTGTGCCTCGGTCGTATGCAGGCCTGATTGTGGCGCTCACCTGCACGGCGCCAAACACGCATTCGACCATCATTGGCACCAAGGCAGAAGCGACTCTCATCGCTGAACACGACACGTCTCCATTCGTCCCTCCATTTACGCCTGTCGCGACACCACTGGAGGCGGGCTGCACGATGCTGGGGCGTGAGCGGAAGACGGCCTAACGGTGTGCGGGACCGTAGCCCAGCTTCATGGAGACGGTTGCGAATGGTCCTCGCCGATACCCCAGGAGCAACAGTGTCCCTAATTTGCTGGGAAGTGGCGGTGCGGTCCCCTACGGCACTGCGTAGGATCCTACGGTCTTGGCGTGCATCCGTGCGTCGCTGCAGTCCGGTCCCAGGTCGACGGGCACGTGCACCTTCCGCCGACCACTGGCGACAACATCGATGTACTGTGGAGACCTCACGCCCCACGTGTTGAGCAATTCGGCGGTACGTCCACCCGGCCTCCCGCATGCCCACTATACGCCCTCGCTCAAAATCCGTCAACTGCACATACGGTTCACGTCCACGCTGTCGCGGCATGCTACCAGTGTTTAAGACTGCGATGGAGCTCCGTATGCCACGGCAAACTGGCTGACACTGACGGCGGCGGTGCACAAATGCTGCGCAGCTAGCGCCATTCGACGGCCAACACCGCGGTTCCTGGTGTGTCCGCTGTGCCGTGCGTGTGATCATTGCTTGTACAGCCCTCTCGCAGTGTCCGGAGCAAGTATGGTGGGTCTGACACACCGGTGTCAATGTGTTCTTTTTTCCATTTCCAGGAGTGTATAATAACCACACCATAAGTGTATCAAACACAGCAGGCATCCATATGGAATGCAGCACATAATTTTACTATGTTGTGTGAAATCTTATGGGACTTAACTGCTAAGGTCATCAGTCCATTTTACTATGTTCCAAACAAAGAATCTCAAAACACAATGTACTCTCATGTAGAACTGACATACTGCTAACTTGCTAACATAAAATTGCCCCATTTGCCTGGTAACCCATTCTGTCACTAGAGGGCATGAACGTAGTATAAAAAACGTGACCTACATAATGTACAATAACAGGCGCTAGATGGCACCACTATCAAGTTTTAACGAAACTAGTCTAGTTGAAATATGAACACAAATCGAACACTGGTACACACATCAAAACATTTGTATACACTGTTTACAGCTTTAAAATTAGATAGCACAGCATAGTCGATAAGGTATGATAACAAAAAAACGAATGCCAGTCCTATGCTTTCCATTAAGATGACATTTGTTACAGTCTTTCACACAGCATGGACTTTGAGTTGCTTTCAATACTTATCTTTTTTGTGGTGTTTATCCCGAAACATACGATAAAGGATCTAGCAGACTGTATAGCCTACTGTGTTAGATGCTGCGATTGACTACTTCATACCTATTATCATAAGTTGTTTTTATCATTACTTAAGATTGCTGGAATGTAGTATCTAGAATATAGTTTCAGATTTGCTGTAACTATGATGTTGTCCACTTTTCTGCATTGGTGACTCAGTTTAGTTAAAAAAAAAAAAAAAAAAAAAAAAGTTCTTCCTCCGTTCTTTCCTCCCCCCTTCAAATGCATAACACATCCAGTCCTTTATGTTGGTGATATATAGGTGTTTGACACGATACACAGTTATTATATGTAGTAAATAAGATTGTAATTTGTTTTTGTAATTGTTTGAAAGACTATAACAAACGTCATCTTAATGCAATGGATGGGATTGGCATTTTGTAATGTTTGTACAATAGTCTGGTTGTTATAACGCTGTATGGAGACGAATCTTCGTTTCTTTCTAATCATACCTTATCGACTATGCTGTGCTATCTAATCTTAAAGCTGTAAACAATGTATACAAATGTTTTGATGTGTGTACCAGTGTTCGATTTGTGTTCATATTTCAACTAGAGCCAAGTTCCGTTAAAACTTGACAGTGGTGCCATCTAGCGCCTGTTATTGTACATTATGTAGGTCCTGTTTTGTTTCGTGTGTTTCTATACTAAATTCATGCCCTCTAGCGACAGAATGGGTTACCAGGCAAATGGAGCCATTTTATGTTAGAATGTTAGTAGTGTATCAGTCCTACAAGAGGGTACAGTGTGTTTTGAGATTCTTCTTCGGAACATAGTACAATTATGTGCTGCATTCCATATAGAGGCTTGCTGTGCTTGATACACTTACAGTGAGGTTATTATATGTGTTTATCTCATGGGAGTTTGTGCCATGATAATGAGTAAATACACATATATGTGTTTAATTTTCAGATTTGTGAATTTATATCAGTCATATGACAGTTGTGACAGAGCAGGACACATTACAAAAATTCTTGGCAATTTTTACCCTGGTGTAGTTTTTATTTATTCTACATGAGGACATGGAATGAATAGTTGGGCAAGCAGGGGCATAACGTGTAGTGACTTTGTTGTACCACCATTGTCCCAGTTGCCTTGTCTCATTATTTCTCGTAACTGTTGTCAAATGTATGGTAATAATTCCCGGTATATATTCTCCAATTGATGTTTTACATTTAACCCGACTGATTTATGACCCCCTCCCCCACCCTTAACCTATTGTTCTGCTAAGTGGTTTATGACGCCCTGGGGGTTGATTATGACCCCTGGTGATAATCTATCCTTCTGTGAACCCCCCCCCCCCTTCCATCCCTTTTAACACCCCCCCAATCGCCGATAAAAAAACCACACTTTCAGCCATCAGTTGTTGGAACAGCCTCATCCCACTTTCTTCTGAGCACTATGGGACTTAACATCTGAGGTCATCAGTCTCCTAGAACTTAGAACTACTTAAACCTAACTAACCTAAGGACATCACACACATCCATCATCCATGCCCGAGGCAGGATTCGAACCTGCGACTGTAGCAGCAGCGCGGTTCCGGACTGAAGCGCCTAGAGCCGCTCGGCCACAGCGGCCGGCTCCCACTTTATCAATTTCAATTAAACAGCGAAAGATAGACTGATTATTTATAAAATTCAATTTGCAGGGTTTGGATCTCTCTTGCTGATCGTTTTATGCTCTTTGGGAAGGCGCAGAATTAAATAGATCGCTTTTTTTATTCTGATCACACAAGGTATACCGTCATTGTAACTCACCTGATGTAATTACACTGTGAAAATCTTTCGCCTCGACCGCGGGGCATTGCGTGCCCACGCCCCAACCGCATCGCTGGCCCAGACGCTTCACGTATTCGCGCACGCGCAGGCCGCACGAAGTCCACTCGGGAGCCGCGACGATTTCGTTTCAGCTGCCACACCGCCAGCCGCCTCGTCCGCCGCACGTGCTGGAAGCCGTGCTAATCCCCAAACAAAAGCTTTAGGCAGCGGCAAACCTTTCGTATTTGATACCTGAGAAATTCCTGTCAAAATACATGCTCCTGCTCCTCGCCTCACCTCTCTCTCTCTCTCTCTCTCTCTCTCTCTCTCTCTGAAGTGGATGCTTCCTGTTTTTGAGAACCAACATATGCAAACACACAGAGATCAAAATGTCCCCTCCCCCCAACCACTCCCTTCCAACCCCCTCCACTGCCCCTTCACCACTAATGCAGACCAGGCACTGGAAGTCGGTAAATTCCTTTGTTCTCACACTTCCATTGCTTTGGAAACCTGTAGCAGATGGAACGAAGACATTCACAAAGAAGTAGGTAACGATTGTCATATGCCATACTAACTCCACCTTTGTGTCGAACAAAGTAGTAGATACCTGGTAAATCCCATCAGCATTGGTGCCTTGGAAATATTCCCTCTCTCCATTAGATTGATCGACTAATTAATTAAATTGATACTCTTTGTGTGCTGTCAGTTTTTCCTTGCATCCTATTGGTGGATGATGGGACTGATACATTTGACGGTATTCGATCCTGGAATCACTCAGTTTCCAAACTCTACTAGATCTTTTTTCCCCCCTTTGCCTCCTGTTGCTGGATTCTGGCACAGTGAGGTCATTTGGTAGGAAGTCCATTACGTTGGTGGTACATAAAAATTTCAAATTTCACCTCAGTTGCATCCTATGTCCTTATAAAAAATTGGCAGGAGGGGCTAGACAGATGTTTCCTTGTAATACAACTCTCTAAAACAATAAATGGATCAATCAGGAATTTGACGTTGTGCTTGGGTTTTTAAAGCACTATGGAATTCCTAAATTGGGTCTCTCTGCTACATTCGGAAGGAGTAGGAAGGGCTTACTGCATGACAGGATAGACAACGACGACGACGACGACGACGACGACAAACACCTCTGCAATACAGAGTCCACTACAATCTATTGAGAAGCACTAAACACGACACACTTAAACCACAATCCAATCCATAGTAGTAGTTATCGCTAGATGTTGGAGATCACTGAAACACACAGCCTGCATGCTCAAATCCCGATGTCCACACACAGCGTGCTTATCCCCTCATACACCGCCAGCACCAATGCTCAAGGTCGGTGAAAACTGCTGCCACAACCGCAATTTTATTGTGGATGTGCGTGCATGTAGGGTACACCACCCCCGGCCATGGAGGCAACTCGGGATGACCGGAGTGATAGGGATTCGGATGTTACCTCTATGTCCAGTGCTAACACTTGGCAGTGATCAGTATTGAATTGCTCCATTTTCCACGGACAATACATGCAACACACGCGATCGCGGAGACAGCTCAACGCTTACTGAGTATCAGTCAGCTATTCAGTTTGCGCTGCCACCAAGACTTGCCCCTGCAGCTGCGGGCAAGTACAAAGTAGCCAAGCAACTTCCCCCTTTCGGAGGTTCGACACCTCCCTCGGTCATGGGTGTGTATGTGTTGTCGTTAGTTTAAGTTAGAGTAAGTAGTGTGTAAACCTAGTAACCGATGACATCAGTTTGGTCCCATAGGAGCTTACCACCACTATTAAACTGCCACTCGCGAGAGCTTTAAATCGAAAATGCCCATTCATTCCCGCCAGAGGATACCTTGGCCACGTGCCGTGCACGACAAATAGTGTCTTCCTAGGAAATGAGCCACATATTTATCACTGCAATTACAATTAAATATGACGATTGCAGCCCCAATCTGATGACATCTGACAATGAGCGAAGTAATGGAAATACCACCTCCTGACAGCTGTGGCTCTGGAAATATCAATATCTATATCTGGTCTGTCCAAGAGACTTCAATCACTGGCCACTAGTTCGAATGGATCAGTACTTGTATATTTAATAGGATTGCCACAGACGCTCGATGTCAGCACACAGGCGGTATTTGTTTTCGATGTATTGAAGACAAGAATGTAGTAACATCTTATAGAGTTCCTATCACGTGACGTTAGTGGAGTTTTATAGTTCGTAGTTTAGCTCTATTATATGGTGCAAAGTAAGGAGGATAGAGAGAATGTTTGGGTGACAGATATGAATGCACCCTGAGGGATGCAGATCTCCTTCGGACGGCAGTATCCGTATGTAGTAGCAAAATCCTCATCCTTCTTCCAGTTACCATATGATGTGGAGTCATCTTAATTTTCCCGATAAGAAACAACACCGTAACTGCTTGTACTGTCTTTCCTATTACCTGGTGTTGCAGGAGAAAGCTTCGTTTGACGCTGGTCTTACATATTGTACATGGTTGGTAGGTGCTATGACAACACGTTCCCATTTCCGCTGAGTGGTCAAAACATGGTCCTGTCGCATTAACTCAGATCACTGCTTCTCTATGAGATGGAGAAGGTCTTAGATACGAGATAACACACCATCTATTGTGTGAGATCATTTTCAACCAACCACCCCTACTTCGCATATAATGCCATGGATATATCGCAGAACAAAATGGTTCAAATGGTTCTGAGCACTATGGGACCCAACTGCTGTGGTCATAAGTCCCCTAGAACTTAGAACTACTTAAACCTAACTAACCTAAGGACAGCACACAACACCCAGCCATCACGAGGCAGAGAAAATCCCTGACCCCGCCGGGAATCGAACCCGGGAACCCGGGCGTGGGAAGCGAGAACGCTACCGCACGACCACGAGATGCGGGCTATATCGCAGAACCTCTGTTACACTGTCGACATGGTGTCAAGATAGAACGCATTACAAATTCTGTTTGGTAGTGTGGCAAATATCTAGCAGCGGCAAGACAGAGTTTTAAATATCAGTTTAAGACCACATTCCTTGGCCGAATCACTTTCTTAATCCAGTGACAAGGGTAATCTTATTACGAGGTTACACCGCTAGCGATGTGCACTCGCGCTTTCGCTCTGTTAATACACACCTCAACGATCACCGATTATATTCAATTTCGTAGTATTTGTGAGGAAGACCACATCATTCGGAAGCAATACTATACCTCGATTTGTAAAGCATGTATAGTTTTTAACATGGATATCGTTAGCGATTCTTGTATATGCTGGTAGAACAAAGACCATTTTTTGTTCAGAGTGATAGTAATATGGTCACTGCGATCGTGTTTTTAACATCCGGTCACATATAAGACGATTACGTCTCTCTTCCTAAGAGACACTGGTACGACTCTCAAGAGAAACAAATGAGGCATGTCCATCCATCGCGGATTTTCACTCAATACTGCTTCGTGCCACCAGCATTCCGTTATTGGTGAAGTATGATACTTAGAAGGAAATGTGTGACAGATTCTCTGTGACTGGCAAGCTTATACAGTTTGTATTGGGGTGTAAAGTTACTGTGGTCATTGTTCCAACACGTGCAACGAAAACGACTGTGTCCTGTCGCACCAGACATATGGATTTGACGTGGGAGATTGCGATTTCAACGTTCTGATAGTCATAAGCGGGATGAAGGATTTTACGTGGGAATAATTTCCCACTCACAATAGGGATACAGATATTGATATTTCCAGCACTACCACAGCCGTCAGGAAGCAGTATTTCCGATACTCCACTCATTGTCGAATGTCATCAGATTGGGGCTGCAATCGTAATATTTAATTGTAATTACAGTGATAAATATATGGCTAATTTCCTAGGATACCATATGGCATATGGGATCCGTGGCGGAGGTAGCCTGTGGCCTGAACGAATGAGCATTCGGGGCTTAATAATGCTCTCGCAAGCGGCGGGTACCAAAAAGTTCTGGCTGGCTGGCAAGTCGGTTCTTCCATATGTACAGTTGCAGGGGCAAGACCCAGTGGCGGCGCCTTCTGGACAGCTGAATAGCAAACTAATACTCAATCTCCGCGATCGTGCGTATTGCATGTATTCTCAAGCGAAAATTGAACGATTCAATATCAATCACTGTCAAGTGTTGGCATTGGACGTATTTATAACATCCGAATTACTACCGTTTCTTTTCACCGACCTCTGATCGTTGGCGTTGGTGGTGTATGAGATTGGCACACTGCAGGTGGACATCAGGACATGAGCGTGCAGAATGTGCGAGTGTTTCAGCGATCTCCAACATCTATCATGACAACTACTGCTATGGACACGATCGTGGTTTAAGTGTGTTGTTTTAGTGCTTCTCAATCCATTGCAGAGGACTCTGTCTTGCAGAGGTATTTGTTGTTGTCCTGTCACGCAGTAGGCCCTTCCTCCTGCTTCTGAATGTAGCAGAGAGAACAAATTTAGGAATTCAACAGTGCTTTAAAAACCCAATTCCAATTTCAAATTCCTGATTGATCAACTTATTGTATCGAATAGTTGTACTGTGAGCACACATCTGCCCAGCCCTTCCGGTAAATTGTTTAAGGGCATAGCATGCAAATGAGACATGCAAATGAGATGAAATCTGAAATTTTGAGCTACCTCCAACGTAATGGACTTCCTACCAAATGACCTAATTGTGCCAGTATCCACCAATAAGAGGCAAGGGGGAAAAATTCCAGTAGGATTTGGAGATTGAATCCCGTGAAATATAGCAGTCCTAGTATCCAGCGGTAGGATGCAAGGAAAAAACTCGCTCTACATGAAGGGTATATCGATTTAATTAATTAGTCAATATATCTGATACGAGTGAGGGAATATTTTGAAATATCCACAGCTGGGGGCGAGGGATTTACCCAGGTATCCACTACTTTGTTCAGGACAAAGGTGGGGTTACTGTGGCACATGACAAATGGTACCTAATTCTCCTCAAACGTCTTTGTTCCTTGTGCTGTAGTTTTCCACACCAATGGTAGCGTCGGGGCAAAGGAATGCACCGATTACCAACTCCAAATCTCCATGAGTGGTGAGGGGGTAGGAGAGGGGGATGGAAGGGAGGAGTGGTGGGGAGGACGTCCTGATCTATGCGTGTCTGCATACGTTGGTTTACACAAACAGGAAGTATCCACTTGAGGGGGAGGGGAGGGGGAGGGGGGGGGGAGCGTGGGGCTCGATTGGTTGTAGAGGGACTTGCGCGTGCGGGAATACGCCCGACGGGCATCGTGAAGTGGGCGTGCAGTGCACTGCGGTCAGTGCGAAAGATTTTTAACAGTGCAGTTATGAGCGGTGAGCTATGTTGACAGTATTCCTTGTGTGACCATAATAAGAAAAAGCTATCTACTTAATTACTTCTTTTCGATGAACTTTACAAGTCCTGCATATTTTCAAACAGCCGAGAATGATAAGCAAGAGAGAGCCAACCCCTGAAAATTGAATTTTATATATAAACAGTATATCCATAGCTGTGTAATTGAATTTCCTGTGGTGAGATGCCTCCTCTTCAGCACAGATCCGCCATTTTCAAAATGGGTGGTGGGAGACGAGGGCTCGGGGATTTCCCAGCAGGTGAGAGTTTCATTAATTGTTCAATTTAAGTAATTAGTCAATCAAACTGATAGAGTGGGAGGGAGCGATTCGAATAACTGGGGTCTCAAATTCTGTTGGTAATGGTGAGGGTGTGGGTGGCGAGGAGGAGGAGGGGAGTAGAAAAGGAGGTTGGGTGGGGGTTTTCCAGAAGGACATTATACCCAGGGAGTCATACATCAACCCCATGGAGTCATAAACCACTCAGCAGAACAATTGGTTAAAGGGTGGTGAGGGGGTCATAAACAACTGTCACAATTGAATTAATTTGGTATCAAAAGTGGCCTTAAAGAATAGGTCAAGGACCTGTCAATCAAAAGAGAACAATAGGTTAACGGGCTGACATTGAGCAGAACAACAGATTTGTCCTTGAATCAGACAGTCTGATGTAAGCGATAGTGATGCTAGAGACTCTGGACAGAGAGCTCAAACATAATCTGTGGAGTGTGGACATAATGGGCGCAACTTCAGAACGCGCAATTTCCGTGATGTCATCATGACGTAATCTAGCCAATCAGATGCCATCCTTTGTGCATGAAAGTGAGAGCCTCGCCAGTTTCACAACTGTAAGTCACAGCAAATGACGCAGACAATGGATCTCGCCACTGAAAGCCTGGGATTTTATCCAAATTTGACGTATCAACGTTTTTTTCCTCATGGTTTCATAACCGATCTAGTGTTTTATATCTAATGATCTCGCCGAAGAAGTGCCGTCAAACTGTAATCTTCCCCTAGAAATCGTATTTTACTGTTTTAGAGCGACACACAAATGTATTTCAGCTGACAATACTGTTCTGAAATAAAGCAATTCGTGTGCAAGCTGATGCACCATGTACGTAGTCGCTACATGTGCATGAAATGCAACGAGTTTTCCTTCCCCCGTTTGTCATCACTGTAACGACCTACACTCAGCATTGTTGTATAAGTATCAATTTTTCTCGCAATTCCATGCTGAGGAAGACGGTTCAAGTCCGCGTCCGGCCATGCAGATTTAGATTTTCCGTGATTTCCCTAAATTGCTCCAGGCAAATGCCAGGATGGCTTCTTTGAAAGGGCACGGTCGATTTCCTTCCCCATCCTTGACACAAACTGAACTTGTGCTCCGTCTCTAATGACCTGGTTGTCAACGGGACGTTAAATTCAATCTGCCTATCCTTCTTTCATTCGGACAAGTGAGACAGGGAGACATTAGCACCGGTGTTCACCATTTAGTCATAGAATTGAGTGAAAACCTGTTTCTTGTTTTTTTTTTTCGTTTTCGCTGCATAATAAATACACAAACCTTACGGCTGCCTAAAACTTAAAGGCAAGAAAATCAAACCTGTTTTCGCGCCGCAGCTACAGAGTGATGCGATAAATCTGTATCAACAGTAAGGAGCAGTCGTTTGCTGAATTATCGATGTCAACACCCGTAGCTGTCTGAGGTACATGCTTTATCTTCCCTCGGAAGATTGCACTACAACACAGGTTGGTTGGATTAAAAGAGGGGGGAAGAGACCAAACTACGAGGTCATCAGTCCCTTGTTCCGAATAAAACAATGCAACAAGTGTGAGGATAAAACAAACGAGATTGACAACACAAAACGGAATGAAAGGAAAAATCACAAGAACGATGAAGGGCAACAAACGTGTAAATGGACAAAAGGGGGACAAGAAAACCACAGAAACGCAAGGAACGGGATGAAGAGAGTAGAACAACAAAGCAGATGAGCATGGCTGGCTTACCGTGAGAGTAAAAAAGTGAAGCTAGTCACTCTGCAACACATTAAAACCTCCACCCTAAAAGCACTAGGATGGAGGACACAGAAGGACAAAGGACATGCGCTAAAACTTAGATCAAATGATAAAACCCACCCTCACGAATAAAACGAAACACTAAATCAGCTAATGAGATGATGTCAGATAAAATTAGCGGCAACGAGTCCGGTAATCCAAGATTCCATCGCTGGGTAGTCTAAGTGGGACAGTGGACCAGTAAGATGGGCCACTGTCAACCGGGTGCCGCACAGACACTGAGGCGCGTCTTCAAGGCGCAGGAGGTAACCGTGGGTCGCCCAAGCGTGGCCAATGCGGAGCCGGCAGAGGACAACTGATTGCCTGCGAGAGGAATAATTCCACACATTCGTTGTCTCCTTAATGACACGCAGTTTGTTGTGCATACTGTTACGCCTTTCCGTCTCCCAAAGCCAAACACCCTGCGGCGTAAGTCAGAACGCAGGTCATGTTCCGAGATGCCTATCTCAAGAAGCGGTTTCCGCATAGCCTGTTCCGCCAGCCTGTCGGCAAGTTCGTTCCCTGGGATTCCAATGTGACCTGTGGTCCAGACAAACACCACTGAACGGCTGGACCGTTCCAGGGCATAGATGGACTTCTGGATAGTCGCTACCAAATGATGACGAGGATAGCACTGGTCGATAGCTTGTAGGCTGCTCAAGGAGTCAGTACGTAGGAGAAATGACTCGCCTGGGCATGAGCGGATGTGCTCAAGAACACGAAATATGGCCGCCAGCTCTGCAGTGAAAACACTGCAGCCATCGGGCAAGGAGTGCTTTTCTATATGCCCTCCATGAATATAGACAAAGCCAACGTGACCATCGGACATCGAGCCATCAGTGTAAACCACTTCATGGCCCAAGTAGATGTCGAGAATCGAGAGGAAGTGACAGCGGAGACTCGCAGGATTAACTGAGTCCTTAGGACCATGCGAAAGGTTCAGGGGATGCCGCGGCCTAGGTGTACACCACGGAGGTGTACGTGAATGGACCTCAAGTATAGGTGGTAAAGGGAAGGACTCCAGTTCCGACAGAGGGGATCGCATGCGAACCGCAATCGTTAGTCCTATCCTGGGCCGTCGATGCGGGAGATGAACTGCCGTGGGTGGAAAAAGGAGACTGTATTTCGGATGCGCAGGAGAACTACGAACGGGTGCAACGTAACTGGCGAGCGATTGTGCATGCCTAACCTTCAATGGAGGGACTCCGGCCTCCACCAGGACACTCGTCACTGGACTCTTTCTAAAAGAACCTGTCGATAGGCGAACGCAATGCAGTGGTGCAATGGGTTGAGCAAACGTAACGCCGAGGGCGCTGCCGAACCATAAACCACACTCCCATAGTCAAGGCGGAATTGAACAAGGGCTCTGCAGAGCTGCAGCAGCGTAGAGCGATCTTCACCCCAGTTGGTGTTGCTCAGGCAGCGGAGGGCATTGAGGTGCTGCCACCATTTCCGCTTAAGCTGACGAAGGTGAGGTAGACAAGTCAATCGGGCATCGAAAACCAGTCCTAAGAATCGATATGCCTCCACTACAGTGAGTATATCGTCATGAAGGTGAAGTTCTGGTTCCCGATGGACGGTACCACGCCGACAGAAGAGCATGACACACGACTTCGCGGCTGAAAACTGGAAGCCATGGGCTAGATCCCATGACTCCGCCTTGTTAATGGCTCCCTGTAGGCGTAGCTCAGCAACAGCAGTACTAGAGGAGCAGTAAGAAATGCAGAAGTCATCCACATACAGAGAAGGCGAGACGGATGGCCCTACAGCTGCCACTAGACCATTAATGGCCACTAAAAATAGACAGACATTAGATACGGAGCCCTGTGGAACTCCATTCTCCTGGATATGGATGGAACTATGGGAGGCACCAACTTGGACACACAAAGTACGACGCGACAGGAAATTTTGCATAAAAATCGGGAGCGGGCTTCAGAGAAGGATATAATGTTCCCAGGTCCTGTCATACGCTTTTCGTAAATCAAAAAAGACGGCAACCAGGTGTTGGCATCTGGAAAAGGCTGTGCGGATGGCAGACTCGAGGGACACAAGATTATCAGTGGTAGAGCGACCCTGGCGGAATCCGCCCTGACATGGAGCTAGTAGGTCACGTGACTCCAGGAAACAACACAACCGCTGACACATCATACGTTCCAGCAGCTTACAAAGAACGTTGGTGAGGCTGATAGGCCGATAGCTATCCACATCAAGCGGGTTTTTACCGGGTTTGAGCACCGGAACGATGCTCTCCCGCCATTGCGATGGAAAGTCGCCATCGCACCAAATCCGGTTGAAGATGACGAGGAGATGTCGTTTGTAGTCAGATGAGAGATGTTTAATCATCTGACTGTGGATCCGATCTGGCCCTGTAGCTCTGCTGGGGCAATGTGCCAGAGCACTGAGGGCGTTATAGGATTCACTGTGGAGAGGACTTTCCCTTTCAGCCACCGTTTGAGAATGCGAAAAGCTGGGGGGAAGGGGGGGGGGGCGTTAATTCTCCGACGCAGAGGCTCGAGCGTAGTGTTCGGCACTATTATAGGATTCACTGTGGAGAGGACTTTCCCTTTCAGCCACCGTTTGAGAATGCGAAAAGCTGGGAGGAAGGGGGGGGGGGCGTTAATTCTCCGACGCAGAGGCTCGAGCGTAGTGTTCGGCAATCGTGTTTATGTTAACACCTGGAAAACCTGTTGGGGTCTGGTGCCCGAAAATACGTTTGATCTTTGCCCAGACTTGGGAAGGTGACATATGGCACCCAATGGTCGACACGTATCTCTCCCAACACTTCTGCTTCCATCGTTTGATAAGATGGCGAACGCGATCACGGAGCCATTTAAAGGCTATGAGCTGCTCCAGAGAAGGGTGCCGCTTATGCCGCTGTAGAGCTCGCCGACGCTCCTTAATTGCTTCAGCGACTTCCGGCGACCACCAAGGGACTGCCTTTCGCCGCGGGCGCCCTAAATAGCGAGGGATCGGATTTTCCGCCGCAGAAACGATCGTTGTAGTTAAATGCTCAACCACCACATCTATGTTACCATGTATGGGAGATTCAACGATGACAGCAGAGGTGAAGGCTTCCCAGTCTGCCTTCTTTAAAGCCCATCTGGGGAGGCGTCCGTGGGCCTGACGGTGGGGCAGTGACAAGAAGATGGGGAAGTGGTCACTACCACACAGGTCGTCATGTGCTCTCCATTGGATAGATGGGACAAAGCCAGGACTGCAAACCGAGAGATCAATGGCCGAATTTATGCTATGTGCCACACTGAAATGTTTGGGGCCGCCTTTATTTAAGAAGCAGAGGTCGAATTGTGACAGTAAATTTTCAACATCTGTGCCTCGGCCAGTAAGCACGGTGCCATCCCACAAGGGGTTATCAGCGTTACAATCTCCCATAAGTTGGAAAGGTTTACGGAGTTGATCCATGCGTTCAGGGGTACTGCGCCATCTGGAGGCAGATAAACGTTGCAGACAGTTATTTCCTGCGTCGTCCTTATCCTGACAGCCACAGCTTCAAGAGGGGTTTGAAGGGGCACAGTTCACTGCATACTGAGTTCAGGACATAGACGCTAACGCCACCTGACACTCAATTATAGTCGCTACGGTTCCTATAATATCCCTTACAGCTGTGGGGGGCAGGGTTTTGCATTGCTGGGAACCAGGTTTCCTGGAGGGCAATGAAGAAAGCAAGTGTAAAGCTTAACAGTTGTCGTAACTCATCCAGGCGGTGGAAAAAACCGCCGCAATTCCACTGCAGGATGACGTCATCGTGAGACTGGAAAGGCATGGAACATTCAATGAGGTAGTTTACGCTTCAGGGTGTATCCATGGTGTCTGAGGGTCCACCGAAGTCTAGGTCCTCAGTGGATGCCAGAATCTCCACCTCATCCTCAGAAGCAAAGCTCGTAGGTAGCGCTGGTGTGGGTGCCACTGCAAGTCCCTTGGTCTTGGGAGTCTTCTTTTTGGATCTCTCTCGCTGCTCCTTGGCTTTCTCTGGCTGGGAGGGCTTGACTGATTCAGTCTCCGGAACTGAGGATGATCGTGAAGCCCTACAACCAGCTGCTTCTGGGCTCTTCAGCCATTGGCAGGTGTCATTTTTCCCATTAGCAGACACCTGGGAAGGGAATGACCCGAGTGACCCCTTCTTAGCGAGAGGTGCCAAAGAAGGGTTACGCTTCTCCAGCTGAGAAGTGGGGACTGGTGTCCCCGATGGTTGAGGGAGCAGTGCTCCCGAGGTAGGTGGTGTGGGAACAAGAGGGAGGTGAGTGTCCCCCAGCATTAAGGGGACAGGTGTAGGCTTGCAGCTCGGAGAGTCGACCGGAATTTGCGGAACGGATGGGGCTACAACTGTTCTCGTAGGGGCGGCGTAAGAGGAGGACATAGCCACAGGGTGTAGACGCTCAAATTTCCTCTTAGCCTCAGTGCAGGTCAGTCGGTCCAGGGTCTTTTATTCCATGATTTTCCTTTCGCGCTGTAAAATCCTGCAGCCTGCGAGCAAGGGGACTGATGCTCTCTGCAGTTGACAGAGATAGGAGGCGGGGCACATGAAGTACTGGGATGTGATGGACGTCCATAATCTCGACATGTGACGCTGGAAGTACAGCAGGAAGACAAATGGCCGAACTTCCAGCACTTAAAGCACCACGTAGGGGGAGGGATATATGGCTTTAAATCACAGCGGTAGACCATCACCTTGATCATCTCGGGCAATGTGCCACCCTGATTATCCCTCAGACCCCAATGGACGCGCCGGACAAAATGAACGCCTCATCGCTCTAAGTTGGCGCGCAGCTCGTCGTTAGACTGAAAAAGAAGGTCCGTGTGGAATATAATACCCTAGACCATATTTAAGCTCTTATGGGGGTGATGGTAACGGAAACATCGCCCATCTTGTCACAAGCGATAAATGCCTGTGACTGGGCAGAGAATGCTGTTTGCATCAAGACTGACCCTGACCGCATTTTGGACAAGCCCTCCACCTCCCCAAACTTGTCCTCTAAATTGTCTACAAAAAACTGTTGCTTCATTGAAACAAAGGAGTCCCCATCAGTTCTCGTACATATGAGGTACCGGGATGAATAAGGTTCACTGCCATCCTTAGCCTGGCATTCCTCCCATAGTGTGGCCAGGGAGGGGAATGATTTAGGGTTGTACTTCCTTGCATTGTACTGAGACTTAGAACGCTTAGAGACTGCTGGTGTTTGATCACCAGCAAGTGATTACGTGGTACGTTTCATCGCGCGTCATCCGCCCTGGTGCCACCCACTCCGACCAGAGGCCCTCCCCACGGGCGCCACCCAGCCGCAGCAAAGGCCACCTGGTCGGATGGTCATTGCCGGGAGTTCCGATGCCCCACAATGACAGGCATCTACTCCTTGGCATTCGTGGGGAGTTAGCGGTGCAGGCATCAGCAGAGCGATCCCCGTGTTGTCAGGGGGCTACAACCAACAAACAGGGTACATGGCGGCCCCACCAAAACGGACTGACTACTGCGCTGAATATGAGGTGCAAAGAATTCCATGGTCATCGTCGGCACAGGAAGTGACACTGCATAGTGCATGGTGGAAAACGCACAAAGGAAGGTGCCCTCACCCAAGAGATGGAAAATGGGCGGGACTGCAATGCGACGACGAGAAAGTGGGCTGAAGATCTCAATGCACGATGGACATGATGCACCATGGAAGGCGCCCTTCCCCAATTGGCTCGGTCTTCGGCAAATTTTTGAAAAAATGGAGGTCAAACCCTACAGGGGCCCATCACATAAAGGCCGAAACGTGTGAGACTCCTTTTAGTTGCCTCTTACGACAGGCAGGAATACCTCTGGCCTATTCTTACCCCCAGACCCGCAGGGGGGCACTGCAACACAGGATAACAGAAAAAGTTGATGAGCCACAAATGGCTTCAAAAATCTTTCGGACACTCAGAACTTTATTTTGTGAAAACAAAGCCTGGATGGAGATGTTCGATTCTCGTTCATCACAAAGCAACGCACTTCCATCGTTATGTTACCTAACCAATGTTTGCAGCAAAAAATGCGTCATTATGCAAATAAACGAGGACTTCCCCCCTCCCCCTTTCCATGTCTTACACGCCGAAAAGTTAATGTGTAACTCGTTAGCGGTAGGTGTGATACAGGTCCGAAAAATATGAAAAGGAAATACCATATTGCAGTACCTGTGTTTTTCAGAAGTACGATGCAATATTCCTTTGGACATGAATGAATGAATGCACTTCTGAATAACACAGGCACTGCAATATTGTATTTATTCGCCAACATCTGGCAAGCGACTTTCAATCAAAATGTTTCCTCCGTGCGAGAATATACATAATGGGTGTACGAGTGCAAGTTGTAGACACATGGTTGACGACATGCAGAAGTTCGGGTCTGGCCGTGGAGTGTGCCCGATAGCCTAATGGCAAGGTGACCTTTTGCGATAAGCGGGAAATCAGGATTCGAGTCCCGGTCCGGCGCAATTTTTCACTGTCGTCCTTCCATTATACATCTGGTGGTTACCCAGATTCGCAACTACGAATACATTTCATGTAGGAAAAATTGAGAAAAAATTGAAAAAGGCAGGAAACAAAAGAACGACGGAAACAATAATTATCCAACGCCTTACCTTTAGAGAATAATGGAGAAGTCGTCACAAAGTGAAGTTACTGTCTCATTTGCACAACGCATGGACATCTGCTTCTTACCTGCAAAGACAAAGTAATTTAGCTTTGTTGGACAGGTGTAACAATACTGGCTATTTCGTTTGAGACACATATCAAGAGAATTATGACAGTACGTATGTTGCCACACAATTACAAAAACAGATATGACAAAAACAGACATTCTCATACCTCATCGTCAATCACTAGTCGCGAGTTCTCAAATGAATACAATTACTTCAGGTACATGTAAAGTTATTACATTAAAAAGTGAAACTGCGAATTCTGTTTCAGAGAAAGTTCACAAGTAACCTCAACCGACTGCTAAGTTCCAAGGGCTTTAACAAGTGAACCTATCCATTTAAAAATGATCTTACTTCGCAACTTTCTGATACACATTCATGAATTACAAGTCAATAAACTAATTACATCTTTACGTGGTCTAGCACCATTGTGACATCAGATAAATATCTGTGAAGGCTATATAGAAATGATACTGGCGTGTTCGATCAAACATAAAGCGTTTCTGCTAATAGCGAGATGGGTGGATATTATTAGTGTATCATACTTTCCCCATATCCGCAGCCGAGAACGGTAACATATGCTTGTGCAGTGGCGTCTGACACAGAGGTAGTCAGTAGGAATCCAGGCGGTGGAAGAGATTTTCATCAATACGTCTGTGACTAGCAAAGGGAGGAGAGTTGGTAGGATAAAATATTCCTGATCACCAGATTTTGGTTTAACGTTCTGGATTAAACTTAAACATATCCACATTGTCTCATGCAGTGAAGGCACGTGACGCTTTTGATTGTGATCCGTCCGTCGGATGGAAATGTTAAGCTCGGCGGTGACCTTAATGCTTCTAGTACGCTATGTGCCGGCACCATGTTTCACCCTCTCCCTTCCACAAAATCAACACAGGACTACTGTGTATAAGCACTCATCACTGCTATCCAAACGACACTTCGCAGTAGGTGGGAGGACGGCGACAGACACCTTCCCGTACGTGATATTGAGAGAACACAATTTAGATGGTTTTATAATTGTAAAAGTCAACGACAGTAAAATAATTTAAAAATGGACCTTGCCAAAACGACAATGCGTCATTCCCGCAATTGACCCAAACGCTCATTTCCCGACGATAGAACTTTGATACCTTCCTGCAATATTTCTTGAAATCCGGTACATATAGGGTGAACAATGATAAAACCGACAATCTGCAGGGACGGAGAAAAGGTCCTATGAACATGTGTCCAGGAATGCTTCGTTGCTACGGTAGATGGCACTGACGAAGACAGTTCCTCTGACCACGTACCGTGTGTTCCTTGTGTGTTGCAGGTTGTGTGACTGACGCAGCATACTGTAAACAGCAGGATGGTCTAGTATGCGTGTTGGGAACAAGCCGAGATGGTGTTTATGTACTTTCAAGCAGATGGAAACGGTCGAGAGGCAGCACGGCTATACCAAAACATTTTGGGTGTTTGTGTGATCATGTGTCCTTTCAGACAGACGAACGTGCAGGGAGGCGGCGGACTGTGCATACACTATATCTGGAGGATCGGGGTCTACACGCTCCAGGCGAGTGGCCCGCCAAAATAGTGTTAGTCAAACTACGATTATGTGTATACTGCACGAGAGCAATCTCTGTAATGAACCAAATTTCCGAAAGGTCTTATAGTGGGTCAGAGGGAACTGTACAGTTCTGCGGAGTAACTGAGCAACACTATGGGCGTGACGTGTGAGCCGTGTAGCACTGCTGTGTATCGCATGTCTACACAACACAAATCAGTACCCACAGTGACAGGACGTTTGTGCTACAAGCTAGGCTACCTCCCACATATCATCACCATGCCGGCCGTCTCCGATAATGGATACACACACAACCCAACAGAACACAGACTCAAAATCACGTCTGCAGAAGTCGGAACGGGCTTTCGAGACGGCAGCGATATCCAGAACTTATAAGGCACTGCTCACCGGCTATGGGACGCCAAAGCTCTGTCACACAGTCGTTCATACAACTTCAGAGAGACGTAGCACACGTCGCGAATACTGAAACCGCTTCTCACGATATTTAATTCCATTGGCAAGCACCAGACGGCCCAGCCCCGTTTTATGTTGTATGGGACGTGCTGGGACGGTTCAAATGGCTCTGAGCACTATGGGACTTAACTTCTAAGGTCATCAGTCCCCTAGAACTTAGAACTACTTAAACCTAACTAACCTAAGGACATCACACACATGCATGCCCGAGGCAGGATTCGAACCTGCGACCGTAGCGGTCGCGCCGTTCCAGACTGTAGCGCCTAGAACCGCTCGGCCACCCCGGCCGGCGTGTTGGGACGGAAAGTCGTCCCGTCAGCATTACAATCAAGTTTACTTCACGAATTGCTACAAACAGCAGACATAGCGCGCAATACCTAGATAAAATCCGACATTACTAATCTAGCTGCATCATTTGACGAGCCACGATAAAAACAGCAGACATAGCGCGCAATACCTAGATAACATCAGACATCACTAATCTAGCTGCATCATTTGACGAGCCACGCTAATCACGCTGCGGTCAGACCATCGTATCGTCTAAGGGGGCAGTCTAATTTTTAATCACCTCGAAGAAAAAATTTAAAAAATTCTGCCGCCATGGCTCTTAGTAATGATGTTAGTCCTCCTCTACTCACAGGCAATTCGAAAGGTTGCACATGAAATGGAGCAGCTCATAGGAAGTCGAATACAACGAGATTTGGTACTTAACGTTCTCGGAAGTAATCCTGAAGTAGTGAAAGCTTTGGAATGTCAGGAAAAACCAGTATAATAAACGGACACGCGCCGCAAATTAAGCAAAGACAATGTATTGCTTCCGTGTACATACAACTGCTTGTCATTCAAGCGCGTTACGTCTATTGACATGCTATTAAGGTCTTATGTATCAACTTTTGTGTAAGTACACGTGCTTTTCAATCGTGCGTTCTAAGATAAATACTTTTCATTGCAGTACTGCTGTGGATTGCTAGTACGAACTGCGGCATTACCGAAATTAACTGCAGTGTTCGTGATATGTAGAATACTTCTCGAAATGGAACGGCACCCATTTGCAGAAATTAGAGACGCATTTCATGTATGGCAGATCCAATGGCCATGCGCCCGAAGTTCAACGCCCGTACCGCACTCAGTATCCGAATAGACGTAAATCACAGCATCAGACGTTTTAAACCATTCACCGTTGACACAGGGAGACGGGGTGCCTTACGTCCAGTGGTTCACCGTATAGTCGATGTGGAAGAGAAGCCATGAACGCGCACGTATGGCATAGCTCATACCATGGACAAGTCTCAGGATACTGTCTGATGTGTCCAACATGAGAACCAGTTGCATCCATATCGTCATTAGCGACTTAAGGGTTGAGTGTGGATTTATTTCCGACAGAACGTTTGGTTTTGTGAATAGACTGTTCACCGTTGTTAGAATGAGCCCAGTTTTCTAAACAGCGCGTTGTTCAGAGACAAGGCACGGCTCAACAGAATTGGGTTATTTAACTGTCGCAACAGCCACATCTGGACGCGACACAATCGTCGCGTCCCATTCGAACACTACCACCAACAGCATGGGCCGGTACAGGTGTTCGGACCATATCATCTCTCACCAAGATTAAATGGTGTGAGATACAAGGTGCACACCGAATAAATTCTTTCACAACTGCTACAGGATGTACCACTTAACATGAGTAACGTGGATGCAACTAGGAGCGTCATTTACACAATGCCATATACCCCACGCATTAGATTTTTTGGCGTCATATCAAATTCCTCGTTAGGGGGAGGGGGGAGGTGGGTGGATGGGAGGGGGAGGAGGAGGAGGGCTGAGAGGCGGAATCAGATAGCCCGAAGAAGCAGCATGTGTGACTGCCGACTGCAGAATATGCTGGGAGCGAAAGCAACCCCTTGGACAGCTACTTGACACTCCCACAACCCCGTGAGGAGATTTTGGTAGTATGTTTCCATGGCAGTTTGCCCTTTACGAGAGCAATCTGCTAGCATCACACCATGAAAGTGGGAAAAAAAAGCCGGAATATCACATTTAGCTCTTCTTAGCTTTTCACTGCTCGCTATGCTCCTTTGTCTTGGGTTCGTAGTGATACACCCACCACTCGTCCATGGTGATAAAGCAGCTAAAGACATAATCTGTATCGATTTGACACAGCTCCAACATTTCCACTGCTGCCTTGGTTTGGTGGACTTTCTGGACAGGTGAGAGCAGTGTCGGTACATGTTCAAAATATTGTGCATTAACAGGTATGGACAAGAGTTTGGTGCATGGGCAGTGCTTTGGCTCGCAAGCCATAACTCTCCGTTTGGCTGCACACTTCCCCTACCTGGTGCATTGGTTAGCACACTGGACTAGCATTCAGGAGGACGACGGTTCAAATCCGCGTCCGGCCATCCTGATTTAGGTTTTCCTTGATTTCCCTAAATCGCTTCAGGCAATTGCCGGGATGATTCCCTTGAAAGGGCGCGGTCGATTTCCTTCCTCATCCTTCCCTAATCCGAGCTTGTGCTCCGTCTCTAATGACTTTGTGTCGATGGGGCGTTGAACACTAATCTCCTCCTCCACTTCCCCTACTGCCACACCACATTCTCTGAGCGGCAGGAGGAGGAGACACTGCAAACGCGCCATATTCACGTAGCAATGCAGTTGCACTACATACTACTTGATTTCAAACAGGGTAGTTATAATTAAACTTCCGATACTTTAACCAGTATAGACTGGGAACTACTTACCGTATCGGTACACGACTCTATAGGAATAACGTTCAGACTGTGCACTGCAGGATTTGCGTTTTTAGTAGTGCTAGTATGACGACTTACCGTTAGGACAGAAACGCAACCATCTGTGTACATTACAGTTGTAGACAGTCAACAGTGATCTGGACAAGTTGAGCACCGCTTTACACATAAAGCTGTTTTATCAAGTCAACAGCAACAGTGCCACTGTCCTTCGCAAATTCGAATTAACTGGCTATTTGGGAACTGCTCTTGGGAGTGGCCGACGGCCAGCTGCGCCACAAATTGTTGGAGAAGTAACCGTTGCTATAGCTGAGAATGCTGGACGCAGTGTGCAATCTTCAAGCAGTCCACGAGCTGTGTTATACATTCATGCCAACATCCCACCTGAGATGTTTTGGGCAGCAGTAGAGCAGTCTAGTGCAGTTCCAGGATGTCGTTGATGCTGATGGTCGTCACATTGATCGACGTTTCTGACACGGGACGTAAACATACTACACAATTAACAAATGTTACCCTGAGAAGCCATGGCGCGAATAGCCCTATCGAAGTGCTCCCAATGATACACACATTCTTGTGTTGATCCATTGCGCCTTCCAGAACGACATCACCACCCAGCGAATGCCACGAAAACATTCTCCAGACCCTACCGCTCGCTCCTCCGGCCTGAAACCTTCCGACGATTGTTGCAGAGTGGTTGCACTCAGACATTTCACGCCTCACGCGGCTATGGGCATCTGTACGATAGAGCACAAAAGGTGATTCATCTGAAAAGGCCACCTAGCGCCACTCAGTGAACTTCCAACTGTGGTATTGACGTGAAAATTGCAGCATTCGTCGCCGATGAAGGATTGTCAGGAAGAGTGCCTGAATCTGGCGCCTGCTGCGGAGGCCAATGCCTGGTTCATCTGGGCAATCAGTTGCTCAACAACTGCACTTCTATTCGCCCGCATATAGCTCCGCAGCCGTCGTTCAGCCCTGTCATCTGTGGCCTGTGGTGAATCGCAGTTGCCTCGGCGCTGGTTTTGGATGGCGCCATTTCTCCATACACGGTTTACTTTAACCACGGCGGCAAGCGAACAGTTTACAGATTAGTCATTTCTGAAATGCTTCTATCCTTGGCCCGAAAGTCAATGATCAGGCCCTTTTGGACGTCATATAAATCGCTCCGTTTGCGTAATACGACAATTAGAGATTAGAGCCCACACAGAAGCATACCGACAATCCTTCTTTCCACGAACAATACGAGACTGGAATAGAAGGGAGAACCGATAGAGGTACTCAGACTACCCTCCGCCACACACCGTCACGTGGCTTGCGGAGTATGGATATGGATGTAGATGTAGACAACACTGCACTGGATCCGCGTCCCCCCGACATGCTTCATACAGCTTGGTCAGAAACAGTCTGAAAACCTTGTTGCTGTTGCAGGGTAGGTTGTGCTGAGAAATAATTGTCAAGAAAAAATTCGATACGTTGCGCCGTTTCCGAGTTAATTAGCAATGAAGTTTGCCAATCAGATCGCTGCTCGCGCAAATTCAAGCGCCCTGCCAGATACAAGTAAAGTGCGCGTCATTTACGATGGCGGCCGAGTTTAGGTTCGTTCTGCGCATCTGACGTCACAAAACACTGTCAGCCAATGAACAGAGAACGACGTTGCCAAAGCTTGACTGCAGTGCAGACCACGGACGAGTGGCTTCAGTTTTAGAAACGTTCAATCATAAATAAAGTAATTGATAGCAGACTTTCTTTTATAGAAAGTTTGGAAAAAGCATTCTTTATACCAATTGCTTTATATTCTGTTAATTAATTAAACCAAACAAGCAATAGGCCTCCTAATTCAGGCGATAGCAAGGAAAGGTGTTTGTATCATTCTCACGAACCGCTTTTTCGCAATAAAGAACAGCGGTAATTGTTTATTTCCTAATGTACTTCGACGAAACGTGAATAATTCATAGTCATACCAACAATGTTTATCGGTATTTTGCGTGATATTTTAGACTCCAGCAGGAATTGATCTGAAAGACGAGCTGCATTAGCGTAATGGTTAAGATTAGTGTAATGGTTAATATGTTTCATTGCTAAGCGAATGGTTTTGAGTTCAAACCTCGTTAGGTGCTTAGTATATTGTTTATTTAAAAACAATATCGAAGTGTCTTACTTCATGAATTTTATTCGTTTGAATGTAATTTTTTGAAATTTCTAGTTCTTTTTCTCTTCATTATACTTTTTCGGTTTTTCTAATTTTGTCTCCCAAAATTTCTTTTCACAGCAATTAAAAACAATGAAAAGGCGCACATACAATATTCATGTTATCTGTTTTGTTTGTATATGTTCTCTTCCGCAGTCGCTGTTTTACTATTCATATTGAAATATATTCTTTGCGACATTATTAAAAGTATTATTTAGAGCAGAATTTCGGCTCTTACGTTGCCGAGCTACTTGATTGTCTGACGCAATTCTTGCTTCGCTGCTTTGCCAACATCATCATATTCAATGTTTACGTCAACTGATCTATGTTTTGGCAAGTATTTACTGTCCGTTGTGACAAACACAAATTTTTTGCGCATTGCGCCTCACTGACAATATATTTTAGTTTCAAGGTTTTATTACGTCCACAATTCAGTTTTGGTACTTCGCCAATTTTAATCAGAAATTTTTAGAAAAAAGCGAAATGACTCTGGTATAAATAAAACTTTTATTACAGTCGCGAAAGACGGAATATTTCTCAATATTACGTACGACATCTATCTGGCACTTAAATTAAATGAGATATTGTTATAAAGTAAATTTTATATGAAATTTAGGTATATTGTCCACATTTCATTCTCTACATTGTGGCAACTAAAATCGACCATACGGAAAGTATATGCTATGGACTTTTATCTCTGCAAACTCTTCAAAATTTCGTGCAATGGTTTACTACATTTAATGCTGCACAATAACTGCGTTGAACATCGAAACAAAATTAAGTCATTTATGAGGGGAAGTACTGGAGGGCAGCATGGAGGGTAAAAATCGTAGAGGGAGACCAAGAGATGAATACACTAAGCAGATTCAGAGGGATGTGGGCTGCAGTAGGTACTGGGAGATGAAGAAGCTTGCACAGGATAGAGTAGCTGCATCAAACCAGTCTCAGGACGGAAGACCACAATAACAACAACATGGGGGGGGGGGGGGGGGGGGGAGGTATCAGTCAAGATGATGTGTAAAAATCAAATTTTTGGGATAAATAGTTTTTTGTGAAATCGAATGATAACTGTGTCAAAGCAGTCGGAACACCATGTGTCAGCACAGGCGAGCAGTGCAGTGATGACAAAATCGCGCACAGCGCGGAATGTGGGGAGCACGTCTCTGTAGCAGCGAAAGGGTTAATGCGGCCGTGGTGGCTTTACTTCATAAACTGCGCGCTCCCTCCTAAACGTAAGTTTGCGAACTATACTATACTATGGTGCTACTTCTCTTGGCGCGTGCGTCGTTTGCAACTGGCAACGCAGCAATCTCCCGCGTCTGGGCGGGCATGCGCGAGCCGCCAAGATAAAAGAATTTAACTACGCACGAGACTACTCAGCCTTTGGCTCGGGTTCTATCCTTACTACCGTTTCGTGTCCAATTTTTGCATCACTGTTGTTCGGTTTTACGAAACCGTCTCTGGCGAGTCGCTAGAAATCTGAGCTCGCAACGACCTGATTGGCTAATTTTGATGCTAATTAACTCTGAAACGGCACAACGCATCGAATTTATTCTTAACAATTATTTGTCAGTACATCCCACCCTGCAAAACTCTTACAAGCTTCTCAGACTGTTGTGTGTCCACCCTGTTCGGTTTCACTGAGAATTTTAGCTTGGACATAAATAGTCTACGTTTGTTATGATCTTGCAATGTGACAGCCGCTGACGTGTGCACATTTTTCGTATTACTTCTTTTCTAAAATGTTCTACCTTTAAAAATGGTTCAAATGGCTCTAAGCACTATGGGACTTAGCATCTGAGGTCATCAGTCCCCTACAACTTAGAACTACTTAAACCTAGCTAACCTAAGGACATCACACACATCCATATCCGAGGCAGGATTCGAACCTGCGACCGCAACAGCAGTGCGGTTCCGGACTGAAGCGCCTAGAACCGCTCGGCCACAGCGGCCGACACCTTTAAAAATAATTACAAATCTTATAACTTTATTTTTAATTTGTGCTTTTAAGGCATTATTTACAAAATGCACATACAAAATATAAGTGGGCATAGAGCGCGCTGTTATCCGCCCCGCTTCACCTAGGGCCTCAGTTTTCACCCCTCCCTCATTTCTTACAACCCTCTCTTCCATGATACCCACATAAATAGCACACGGCATTTTTTTTTTAAAAATTCAGTCCCTTTTAATATTGGACGATATGACAATATCCACTGACATATTTTATTGTAAGTCTTCATAAAGTTCAGAGTGCATAACTATTGTTGTTACATAGCTTGACGAAACTGTTAGTGGATTAATCATACCTGAAGACTACAAGCAAGTGCTGATACCGGTCCGCAATAGTGTTCACATAGACCACAGCTGTCAGTATGACTTCCATTAATACCATAAGCCCAATGTCCCCCATGGCATAACAACATAATAGTGCCCCCACTGCTGCACGTTTCGAGCAGCCTTTCGCCTGGATAATGACACAACCATCGGCCTGGTGCGAGGAGAGAGTCGATTCAGAGGAATCGTGTCCACTGGTCCACGCTCCACTCTCGATGCCCACTGCAACCGCAATTGACGATGTCGTTCCGTCAAAATGAGAGCACGTAACAGTCGTGCTGCGGAGCACCATGTTCAACAACGTGCTCCGAATCACCTGTGCCTGCAGCAGCACTGTTCTGTGCAGTCAGATCTGTCACACGTTGCCTCCTTTCCCGATTTACAGAGGGCTAGCCTCGGACACCCATTGCGACGAGGCGTGGGCGTCCAATACCTTACGTCAGTTGTCTTCCCCATCTGCGACCCGTATCGTCGCTAGACTAACTCCGCATTTGTCTCTGCTTCGCTTAAACTCATCCCTTGCCGCCTCACGTCCCTGCAGCACCACTAGGCGGCATTCGATATCGTTGCGGGCAGTAGTCATAACGTTTTGGCTCATCGGTATGTATAGACGTAAGTGTTGAGTTATGCAGGTTATGTATATAAAACTTGAATGTAAAACACTAAAAATCTGATTTTTTATTTTTTTTAAGCGTGTGTCCTTACTTTTACCTATTGAACATCCATTTAATATTGACTCCTAGGGTAGCTGCGACGCACTTAAGCCGGACGCGACTGTTGCAACAAGGAAACGCCAGACACTAACCAAACAACAATTTTGACGCGCTTCATTCTGCTAGTCTGTGGCTCCTGTGAGTGGTTTACGTAACTAACCCTTCCTTTCCGAAGATGATCAATTCAAAGGTCAGGAGAAAATATTCGTTTCGGGTTAGGTAGAATCGTTTGGACACTAGAAAATCAGGAAGTTTTATTTTACATCGCGGAAATGACATACTGTAGAACGTGAAGCGGCTTAATAATTTAGTTTTAATTGTACGACAAGTTTCAGCCAATGGTAGTTTCTCCTACCTTTACATAAATGTTGCATTTTGACAACTGTTCTACGAGATATATGCGACACCTGTTACTAATACAAACGTACTGGAAAATTTCTCAGACTGAAGCTGGTCGTACAATTCCAAACAAATCTTTTAGCAGTTTCGCGTGTTACAATATATCATTTCTACGACGTATCAGAGCTGTAGAACCAACCAATGAAACTATTCAGGCTCGCAAGCTAACAGTTTCTGAGAAATCGAAGAATAAGTTAATTCGATTCGCTGCAACTATAATTGGGGGTCAAGCCCGTACTACATGGAGCAGTGGTGACGTGGCGTAACGCTTCTACAGGGTTTGCAGAAAGTTCAGGAACAGTTTCAATTATTTATTGAACAAAAACCGAAAATTGTACAGATATCGTACATATGTCATTTTGAAGAGAAACTCTGAAAGATTTTTTTTTTTTTTCATGTATACCGCCACAGCGTAGTTTGGTAATTTGCCGATAGCCAGCGCTAGTCGCAAACATGACGAGTTCAGGTGCGGAGCGAGCTTTTTGTGTGTTGGAGTTCGACAAAATAAGTGTTCAACGGCTGTTTAGAACCAAGTACCGTAAGAAGCCACCAACAAGGAAGGCAATTTACCACTGGCACAACAAATTCGTTACGACAGGTTGCCTGTGCCCAGCAAAGAGAAACCGGCGTCCCAATGTGAGTGAAATGAATGTGGAGCGCGTACAAGAGACATTCATAAGGAGTCCAAAGAAATCGGTGCGTCGTGCATCCCGTGAACTCGAAATGGATCCAATGACAGCTGGAAAGTCCTCCGACAGAATTTGTCTATGAGACCACTCGAATTGGATCTAGTACAGAAGCGTGGATCGGCCGTGCTACTGAAGGGGACAGCAGTTTCATGAGGTGGCCTCCCCGTTCACCAGACGGATCCAGGTGACTTTTTTTCTGTGAAGGCACATTAAAGATCTGGTGTATGTACCGCCTCTATCACGTGATGTAGCAGAGCTCCAGGAGAGAGTACGGGAAGCGACTGCCATAGTCGACGATGCCATACTGGGACGGGTATGGCAAGAATTCGATTGCCGTACTGACGTCTGCCGGGTCACTCATGGTTCGCATATCGAATGTTTGCAAAAAAACTTTCAGAGTTTCTCTTCAAAATGCAATATGTATGACATCTGTACAATGTTTAGTTATCGTGCAATAAATAATTGAAAGTGTTCCCAGAATTTATTTACACCCTGTATTTGGATCACAGAAATCTCATTGTGCGTATGGGTCCGAATCACACCTGTTCCAAAATTTTTGCTCTTTGACAAGAGAATGGACCTGTCGCGAGGACTACATATAGTTGTTTTAGATTAAACAAATTATATTGTGAACAAAGTAGAAAAGCGATAAGCTTTCCGCATACTAATTTTCACTACCCATGTTACACCTTTTGTGCAGATTTTATGCTTTACGAATTTTTCATCGTAAAAATAATATCAATTTTTAGGCAATGTGGTGACGAAAAAGTGACAAAAAGTGTTACGTAATGAATAGAGTGTTAACGGTCGGCCGGCCGGGGTGGCCGAGCGGTTCTAGGCGCTACAGTCTGGAACCGCGCGACCGCTACGGTCGCAGGTTCGAATCTTGCCTCGGACATGAAAGTGTGTGATGTCCTTCGGTTAGTTAGGTTTAAGTAGTTCTGAGTTCTAGGGGACAGATGACCTCAGAAGTTAAGTCCCATAGTGCTCAGAGCCATTTGAACCATTTTGTTAACGGTCGTTTTTCGGAGTCCGATTAAAGATCATAACAGATAAAAGACACCGTATTAACACAAATTTACTAACTTAAGGGAAACTGTTGCATACCATTTCGAGATCTGTGTTATGCAACTGATGTCATGAAGCCTCAAAACCTTGTAAATTATCGGTTATCAGAATTAAAAATGGTTTAAATGGTTCTAAGCACTATGGGACTTAACATCTGAGTTCATCAGTCCCCTAGACTTAGAACTACTTAAACCTAACTAACCTAAGGACATCACACACATCCATGCCCGAGGCAGGATCCGAACCTGCGACCGTAGCAGCCGCGTGGTTCCGGACTGAAGCGCCTAGAACCGCTCGGCTACTGCGGCCGGCTCAGAATTAATATTTCACAAAAAGTTATCATACCCACTGCAGGCGTCGAAATCAACCGCCAAAATAAGTGCCTTAATAAAGGTAATCACAGTTTTCTTTCCTTCGCAAAAAATATATGCGTGCAGCTAAATGGCTTCATTTACTGCGATTGGTGCAGACGATTTCTCTGCTTACAATAGAACCGAGTCTTCGAGAAACAAAATGAGTGAGAGGTTACACAAACAATTGCAGAAGTAGTTTGGTGGCACATTGCCTAAACTGTACACTTTATCTCAAGAGAAAAACACACTAAAATCCACTCTCTGACGAAGAACATCTTTGTACTTACAAGGGAACTCCCCATCGCACTCCCTCATATTTAGTGGCAATATGGCCCAGTGAATAGTTCGTCAAAAACTGAACACAGGTCAAGCACGAAAACAGGAAGATGGCGCACTGAACTGTGAAAGAAGAAGCAAAATAGAAACAGTGAACAGTTTAAGGTCAGTATAAGTTACATCGAGCGAATCTGAATAGCCTTGGAATTGTGGTTACGTGGTAATGGTGTTGGACTGCAAGGGGGAAGATCTGTGTTCAAATCTCACTCGTTACCCTTTTTTCCACAAAATTATAGACTGTCCGTTCGGTCATTTACGTGTCTGTTGGCTATATTCAAATTTTTGTCTGTGTCGTGGTGTAACATCGGTTTGCAACAGCGAGGTGTAAGGAAGGGACCTCCAGACGTCGTATTTGTTCTATGTAAGTACCACATGTTATGACTCTTGCGTTCCGTTTTGGAAGTTTTAACTTTTGAATTCATTTGTTGTAACATAGTTCACACTCGTTTATTTGTAGTTTTCATTTCTGTAAGATGTCTATGCGGCATCTCGTCTGCTCTCACTGCTCATCGCATTTACCTGCGACGGTACTATATTCTTACCACATGACTCATGCTCTATAACCAATGTATACTGGTAGTATGACAATTGCCGAGGCCACAGGAGGAGAACAGGTGCGTCAATGACTGCGCAGAAGTTCATAATTTTGCGGAAAAAAAAGAGGCACGAGGTTGGTTCGAACACGGACCTCCCGCTTTACAGTTCAACTCCGTCACCACACAACCCGACACCCGAGTTCTAGTAATGCACTCGGTGTTGCACATCATCAGCTTGGACCGTTCACTGTTTCAATTTGCTTCTTTTTTCACAATTCGGTACACCTTCTTCCTGTTTTCATGACTTAATCTGCGTTCAGGTTTAGAAGGGTTACCCACTGAGCCATTTTACCATTAAATCTGACGAGAGGTGATGTGGCGTATACCGTGACACACACACACACACACACACACACACACACACACACACACACACGACGACAACGACAACTTTTTCCTTGTCCACAAAACATTTAAAACAACAATATATAGATGGCGCGACAGCATACATCATCTTGCCAAAAAGCAAAAAATATTACACAAATGCGACTCGAGCGCATAGGCACAGAAGACTGCTTTCCACCTGAATGCAGCCCCTATACCCCTTAGGCACAGCCCAACGTTCGAAGTGCTTTCTTCCTCAAACACATATACAGCGGCTTGAAATCATAAATTCTTAGATTCCTAGGAAATTATTTGCATACGGCCCAAGTATGTAAAATACAATTTCCGTGTTTTTGGGATTTCTAGTTATTCCACTTGGTCCGTAACAATCCTGTCTCATACATTGACCAAAACCGTTTCACAGCATTTGGTTTGTAATTGCCTTCAACCGGCATAGTGAAGTTCATTGAAATCTGTGGGTCGTACGATGTGGCCAATTCTTGTAAGAGCTACGTGAACATGGCTACTCGGCAATTCAAGCGTTAAGTGTCTGGCGGAAGGTTCATAGGGCCCTTCCATATCATTTGTCTACCGTTCCACTCCCGAACAGCACGTTAGGAAATTTTTTCGCAGATGGAAGGAAGATCAGGGTTTAACGTCCCGACGAAAACGAGGTCATTAGAGACGGTAGATCTTCCAATGCGAGCTCTAATTTCTCTTATTATATTACGACGGTCATTTATCCTTACGTAAGTGGGACGCCGCAAAAGGTTTTCGCATTCAGAGAAGAAAGTTGGTGATTGTAATTTCGTGAAAAGATCGCGCAGGAACGAAAAACGACTTTGTTTTAATTATTGACACCGCAACCCGCTTATAACATCCATGACACTTCCCTACTCCGTAATAATACGAAACGAGCTGCTGCTCTTTGAACTTTTTCGATGTCCTCCGTCCATTCTACCAGGTAAGTATCCCACACCATGCAGCAATGCTCCAGATGAGGGCAGACAAGCGTAGTGTAGGCACCCTCTTTAGTAAAGCTGTATGTATGCCAATCATATGTGGACTATGGATCGCCTTCCCCATAACATTTTTATGGGATGGTTCCAATTTATGTTGTTAGTAACTGTAATTCTTAGGTATTTAGTTAAACTGACAAACTTTAAATTTGTGTACTTCTATCGTGTAACCGAAATTTTACGCAATTCTTTCACGATTCGTGTGGAGGACCACACAATTTACTGTTTAGGATCAACTGCCACTTTTCGTACCATGCAGGTATCTTGTCTAAATCATTTTTCAGTTGGTTTTGTTCTTCTAAAGACTTTACTAGACGGTAAAAAGTAGCATCGTCTGCAAACATCCAAGAGGGTTACTCAGATTATCTTCTAAAGCGTTTGTACATATTATGAGCAGCAAGGAGACTATAACGCGTCCTTGTGGCACCCCAAATATCACTTTTGTTTCACTAGATGACTACCCGCCACTTATTATGAACTGTGGCTTTTCAGACAGGTAACCATGAATCCATTCACATACCTGAGACAATACCCCATACCCGCCACTCGACTGGAAGCTGCTTGTACATCCTATGTAACACACGAAAAAAATTTATTGATTTGAGACTATTTCTGAATATCTGTTTTTCATTAAACTTTGTTGTATCTACGTATTAAATGACAAACTGGAATACAGATATTATTACTGACAAAACGAAGCAGATTAGACGAGGCTGTATCACGTTACTGCAAACCGGAATATTCGACAAATAAAATGTGCACCACATGTACAGAGGAGCTAGTTAAGATTCAAGAGTATAGCAGTGGAGCTTGAACTCATCCTTAGTAGTAAACGCCAGCGACTGCTCTATCTGAAACGCCAGCAGATTGTGTTCTTATTCTTTACATTGCTATTTGGACGAAAAACAATGAGAAAGGAGAATTTAAAAATATCATTACACGAACATTATATCTTCAAATTCTCTTTCCATTTACCCCGAAATATTGTCTTATATTGTGTCCAACATGAACGAATGGGTTAAAGTTTCTGCCGTTTTTAGGGTCTAGTAATGAACAACTGCGAAGCGAACACATCGCTAGCTGGGTGTAGTGCTGTGAAGGGTGGCAGGTAAGCAGTGGCGACGGTTTACGTCCGTAAGCCATCTATCGGAGCGCTACGGAAACAAGGCTGGAACACGTACAGTGCTGCCGCCTGGCGGCATATCGCTTCAACTTCAGGTCTCTACCGCCCAGTAGCCGGAACGCATGTGCTTTTTATTTACTTACCTCTTTAACTCCTCGGACTAGAATCGGAGGGAAACTGAAAATTTAAGCGACTGTCATTGTCAACTATAACCCAGTAGTATATAGGGTGCCGCTGTTTCTCAGTCCCTTTCCTTTCTGTTAAGTTCAGAGTCATCTTGGCGATGCAGTTACTGGTTAACCACAGTTGGCAAACCACGACTACTTCTGGAAGAAGCAATGCCACTCTCCGAATCATTATACATTTAAACATAGTTTACACCTGCGTAACAGTTTTAAATCGAAAGATTCTGGATACGAATCAAGAGACGCGAGTTTACTTCTTACATTCTCCGCGTCCTGAATTTTACATTTATCAATACGAAATAGCAAAAGTAAAGGTGCGCATCTTGTGCCAACGCAGTGCTTCTATTTTATTCTCCAGCGCGGATACGCGCCAGAATTATACGACAATGTCCTCAATCTATTTTCTTCTTCAAGCAATTTACATATTTTAGTTTTTAATATTTCTCATTTACTGTTCGGCCTCAACTGCACATTATTAACTAAATTACACGATTCAATCACTCTGGATCACCTTCAGATCTAAAACGAAGTGAAACTAAACATGTACCATCTAATATTTTACAATAAGTAGGAAAGAAAAGAACTGCACGTACATGTAGAATTTACCTAAGTAGTTGTGTTAGTAACCCGTCTCTTCTTCTCAGAACGATATATAATACTGTGTTTGACAATTGTTGCCATTGTTTTAAATAGGTATATCTTGGAGGTAGGGAAGAAGGGGAAATGGAGTGAGGCTGATTGGGGGAGGGGAAAGGAAACAGGGAGGGGGCGGCAAGGATGTCATGAGTTTAACACGATGGGTCGTGCTAAAATTATAGAACGTATATCCATCTGAAAATTCTCACTGATACATTAAAAGCGTAGAACAATGGTTGTATAAAATGTAAACGGCATATAATAGTCAAATTATAAAATGAAGCGAGGGGAGCATTGAGAGCAGACAAAAAACTGGAGGGAGGGGGGGTTGGGTTGTGGCAGGGGTGCTATGGGTTGAACTTCTTAAAACACCAGAATGGATGCATAAAACTTCAGAAGTTTCACACTTTGGAGATCTTAAGATGTTGATTCAGTTTTTGCTACTGTATTTCCACTTTTATAATCTACTGTTATATCCTTCTTTCACAGTTTTATGCAACCTTTCCGATGTTTTAACAAAAGGCTTTCTGCATACTAGACTTTTTGCAATTTTAATACACGACCCTATCTTGTTCGATCCAAAGCATCGTTGCCCCTCTCCCTCCCCCCCCCCCCCCCCCCCCACCGCGTTCTTTGCCTGCTCTCAATCCCACCTCGCTCCATTTCACTATTTTATACCTTTTACATTTTACATTTCCACTGTTCTACACTATTAGTGATTCAACGAAAGTTCTTAAATAATTATGCGTTCTATAATTTTACCACGACTCCTCGTGTTAAACTCATGACATCACAACCAACCGCTCCCTGCTTCCTTTCCCCTCCCCCAATCAGCCTCGCTCCATTCCCCCTTCTCCCCTACCTCCAACATATACCTATTTAAAACACTGACAGCAGCTTCAAAACACAGTAGGCTGATATGTGGCTCTGAATAGACAAGACGGTTTGCTGGCGCAACTACTTACATAATCTCTACGTTTATGTACAATTCTTTTCTACTTATTGTAGACATATTTAGCTCTGCTTTATTTTAGATCTGAAGATGATCCAGAGTGATCGAAACGTGCAATTTAATTAAAAATGTGCAACTGAGACGGAACAATAAATGCGAATTACCTTAAATGTCAACGGAGCTGCTGAATCTCTCAAGACTGTTATGTCGGCTACATTTCCGTCTGAGCAGTCACGTTAAATTTAAACTATGGAACGTTCATATTCAAGGGTCATCTACAAATCTGGGTGAATACCGTCATAACCGTAAAAGGAATGAAGCAAGAGATACAATCGTACTTCCATCTCTCACCACAAGAGGGTTCGTAACGCACCAGTGAACATCGTCGAACGTGATTGTTTTGGTAGTCCACGTTTTATGGTATTGGGAGGTATTATGACATATGGGCGAACTGACCTCCACGTTTTTCAACACGGTCAACATTATTGTGACGCTGTAATCCTTCCATATGTGCGTCAGTTTGGGGGTGTATTCGGCCCTGATTAATATCCATGGATGACAATGTGCGAGCTCGTCGAACAGTGCAGGTGGAGCAGGTCTGGGAACGACAAGATACTGGGATAATGGACTAGCGTGCCTGTTCCCCCTACTATAATCCCATCGCGCACGTGTGTGATGCGCTCGGGAGACGTATTGCTGGATGGCCACTTGCACCAATAACCATCCATGAGTTGTTAATCGCGCTGATGGAGGAATGTACCAGAATAACTCCTTTCCATGGGAGCACACTTCAGAGCATCCTTTGCTCTCCGTCGTGATCCCATACCCTATTAAGGACCACGTCCCGCCTTTTGTAATTTCCAGGGGATCATCATGAATATCGGCAACTTCAGTTTGTGTCATTCATGTTCGTCACATTGCGTTTTTCTTGCACTTACCTTCTGCACTATACTGTACCAGTTCTCTCTATGTACAGTGCACCTTTCATCAAGCTATTTTACTTGGCAGTGACTCATCATGCGAAAGCTACTTTCCCCCTTAAGTTTTGTACACCAGTGTATTAACAAAAATCTTATCCGGAATTAAACTTTATTGTTTCAAAAAAAAAAAAAAATCTACGTTCAAAGTCGTTCAGATACGACTCCCCCCCATAAAATTCTAAATACCAGATCACTTGAAAGTTCTTGCCTTGGAGCAGAAGAGCAGTCGTTATTTGTGGCAACGAACAAAACAACACAGATTCTTCGTGTGTCAGTTAATACAGACAAATGTGGACGTCATGACGCCTCCAAGAGCCACTGTACTTGACGTACCTGTGGTGCATTTATTTCGCCATCATTTATGTACGGAAAAACCTGCATCTAAGACAATACTTATTGAGGCGACTTACAAGTGTATAAATTATTGCCGCACCACCTTCCTGACCTTCTTACTAAAGCCTGGTGCCTCTATAATGAACACTTAACTGTGAGTTCCGAAGTATCAACTGCACTACTTCACTGCCTACAAGCGAGTATCCCTCTGTTCAGTTCTGCCCTCCGCCGCGAAGCTCGTGAAAAAGAAAACACGTCCAATGGAAAGCCACTGTAGTTCCCGGATATACGTGAATGGCTATTACAAACATGAATTCAACATAACATAGTTTCCCTGTGAGCAGAACAGCCACTGACAATTAAATTGAATCATCACATCTATCTTGTATCGCTTTGCGAATCGCAACTCCTGTACACAATTAAAACCCTTGCAGAAGAGGTCCCAATGAGTGGGATCGGCTTTTTGCAATCACCTATACTGTGTTGTAGAAAAGGATACCATGTACCACACCCTGCAACCACTGATCCTGCTAGCCTTTCATTCATGAGTAATCGACGAAAAGAATTCCACGTTTTGCTGAGTCTACAGCATTGGAAACAGCGCAGTTTGCGTTCGTATCCCATCAGGTGCCAATTATATTTCTTTTTACATCTTTATCAAAACGACTGCGATTATTATTTCTATTCAATTAACTGGTTTATATAATTTTTTTCACTTCTAATCCTTTGCTACGTCATTTTGATCATTGTATTTGATTTTTTATTTTCTCTCATTTTCTATTTATTTTTCATCTCGAATATTTCTCCATGTCATTTCCAATATTTTTATTTATCTATCGTAATATTTAATCATATGATGGTACTGATTATCGGTTAAAAAACAAAAGACAAAAATTATCTCTATATTGACTGTTCGTTACAAGACAAACATTTTTCGAGTGGTAATTGTGACACAAACATTTAAGGCAAGTTCTTCACAAACAGTGGACACAAATTGCAGTCGAAGATTTAAACGAAAGACGGTTTTATAAATAAAACAAAATTCGGAAATTAAATCAAAGTAAATACATGAGATAATTAAAATCATACGAACAAAGTGCCCAACGAAGAAAAAAACACAAATAAAAAGTACGAAGATCAGAAATAAGAAAAATTTTGTTTAAGCCAATAAACTGAGCCAAAATACTGATCGCAATTGCTTCGATAGAGATGGCAAACAGAAAATATATATTACAACAGACAAGACTCAAACCCACAATTTTCAGTGTTCCAGCCGATAAACTTATCCGCTACGCTTCGATAACTGCTCAATTTTCAGTGCTCTAGTCAGTCACAATAAATTCTAAAATTCTTTTTTGTCAATTTCTCGAAAACTAGAACCCACCAGGTAGGAGACTGCAGGGGGGAGGTATTTGGGACTCTAACCTACACCGCGGTATACGTGGTTTCAAAACCAGATCCCACCCCTGGGGCTTTCTCCTTGTTAGATATCTGAGTTCACAGATAGCACCACAGTTTTACAACCTTTCTTGTCTGGTTATTATCGATTGACCATCACATCTATTTTCAACTTAATGAAAAATATCAGAAAAAGTTTAAACTTTAAGGCGATGTTACGTTATAGCCTCTATAGAAACACACTTTTCGATCGTCATATAGAGCAGTAATGACGTACTGCCACCGTGAAACGCTATAACAATTTGGATTTAAAACAGTGACAATGCTGTTTTGAATCGGAAGAAGCTGTTAAATTACGGATAAGACGTTTCCTACTTGAAATTCAAGCCCATCCAGGCTCACATTCTGCTTTCATCAGTCTGCCCGCCGAAAACAATGGCGTCATCAGTGAAAAAAAGACAACCAACGCCAGAAGTAGAATGACAAGGAACTCATCTACGAAATGAATCCGCTTTTTTTAAAAAAAAGTAAAAAAAGGAGAAAGTAATTTGCGCTTTGTCAGTTGCAGTGTCGGCGTCCGGCGAGCACTGTTCCCCTTACAAGCCGTGCTTCAAACTAAGTACGTCATTTGTAACACATTTCGCGAGCGTGTGGCCTAATCATACACATAATTAGGAAATTTCACTTACACGGCTATTATACACTGATGGGCCAAAACACTATGACGACGTGGTTTGTTCGTCTTTGGTACGAAATACACCACTGATTCTGCGTATCAGGGATCCGACAGTTTGTTCGTAGGTTTATGGAGGTATGTGGCATTAGATATCTACGCAGAGAGCATGTAATTCGCGTAAATAATGGGCCACTGATTTGCGTACGCGGTTATGGCGCTCTACAGCGACCCAGATGGGTTCCATAGGATTTAGATCAGGCGAATTTGATCCCCGACACATTTACGCGAGTTCACTATAACACTCCTCAAACCACTGTAGCACGGTTCTGGCTCGGAGACACGGACAGTCATACTGCTGAAAGATGACACAGCCGTCCGGAAAAAAACATCAAGCATGAATGGATGTGGATGGTTAGCAGCTGTCACCGTGACAGATTCCATGCAGGCGCAGGACAGTGTCTCCCATAGCGGAATACTTCGCCCACCGGCCGGTGTCCGTGACGCGCTGCAGGTTTCGAGCCGACGTCCACCACGATGACGGCGTTTGTGGAGATGACCATCGACCTAGTGTTGCAAAAACGTGATTCACCCGAAGAGCCGACACGTTTCCATTGATCGATGGTACACGTTTCCATTGATCGATGGTCGAATCCTGATGGACCCGTACCCACTAGAATCGTAATTGATGATGTCGTTGGATTAACATGTGAACACCTAGGGGTGGTCTGCTGCGGAGCTCCATGTTCAACAATGTACGACGAACGGTGTGCTCCGAAAAACTTCCGCGTGCACCAGCATTGTGCTCTTTCGCCAGATATGCCGCAGATTACCGTCTACCCTAGTTTACAGAGCAAACAAGCCTTTGAACCCCACGCTGTGTAAAGAGTCGTGAACGCCCAACCACTTTGCGCCTAGTGGTTGTTTCACTGTCCTATCTCTTTCCGTAGATGCTCACGACAATAAAAAATTTGGAAATTTGTGGTAAATTCTATGGTACCAAGGGCAACGGCCTTACTGCAGTGGATACACTGGTTCCCGTCAGATCACCGAAGTTAAGCGCTGACGGGCGTGGCCTGCGCTTTGATGGGTAACCATCCGGGCTGCCATGCGCTGTTGCCATTTTTCGGGGTGCACTCAGCCTCGTGATGTCAATTGAGGAGCTACTCAACCGAATAGTAGCGGTTCCGGTCAAATAAAACCATCGTAACGACCGGGAGAGCGATGTGCTGACCACACGCCCTTCCTATTCGGATCCTCATCTGCGGATGACACGGCGGTCGGATGGTCCCGATGGGCCACTTGTGGCCTGAAGACGGAATGCTGCTGCTTCTATGGTACCAAACTGCTAAGGCTTACACACTACTTAATCTAACTTAGACTGACTTACGCTAAGGACAACACACACACACACACACACACACACACACACACACACACACACACACACACACATGCCCACATGCCCGAGAGAGGACTCTAACCTCCGACGGGGCACCCGCGCGAACAATGGCAACGCTCCCAAGACCCCACGGCTACCCCGCGCGGGTCTCACGACAGTGGCACATAAACATTCGACCAGCTTCGCCGTTTTCGAGATACTCGTTCATAGGCTCTGCGTAATAATGATCTTCCCTTTGACAACATCGCTCATTTCAATGAACTTCACCATTTGCAGACCATACCTTTGTGAGGTTGTTCTTCCGTCCGTGTCTGCTCCGCCTGCACACTTTAGTTACCGCCACCAGGTGTCATCCAGTGTCACGCGGAGTACCAAACTACAAGAAATTGTTGAAAAGTGTGACCGATTGCAATGTCAACGGATCAGTGCAATAAAACATTGCTAAATACAGCTGTTCTCAACCCGAATATTTTTTTGAACACAAAAATGCTTTCCTTCTACATTCTGAACAGACTTCCACAGATAGCTACAGTTTAACAGTCTCCGAACCACGGTACCCTTAGCAATCTTTTACATGTATATGTACAAATCTCTGCCAGAGGTGAGAGAAGCGATCACCGACAGAAGAAAGGCCTAAGACATACTGAGAATGAAATCCAAAGCCTTTGGATTGGTAGTCCGACTTCAACTCACATTATAGCCTTATCTGTGTTCTAAAAACCACTCAATTGTTCAACTGGTTAAGAAGTCTTGAAAAGATGGACACCGGAAAATAGCACCCATACTGTAACACGGTAACGGCCTTCATTTCGAGACCATTAATGATGTCTCAGTGAACGTGTCAAGTCACATAATTCTCTGTATGTGTACGGAGCAGCGTATCTTAAGCAACATATGTAACATGCAAAGATTGTAATTAAGTTAGCAATATCTTTCACTCACATGTAAGCAATTCGCGTTCAACACTTGTTAAATGAATACATGGCAGATTAGAAATCCATCCTTCGCAATTCATTAAAACGAGCCATCAACTGTTGAGCAAGCATTCTGGGTCAGTGAGAAACTTGCAGCTGTATGCTCCGAAGAAAATTAACTACAAACATCTCTTTGAGAATACTTTAATCAGTTTGCAATCTTAAACCCCGTAACAACTACTTCCGAAAAAAAAATATATATGTGCTATCTTCAATAGCTGACGGTGATATGAAAGATCTGAGCCGGCCGCTGTGACCAAGCGGTTCTAGGCGCTTCAGTCCGGAACCGCGCTGCTGCTGCGGTCGCAGGTTCGAATCCTGCCTCGGGCATGGATGTGCGTGATGTCCTTAGGTTAGTTAGGTTTAAGTAGTTCTAAGTCTAGGGGACTGATGACCTCAGATGTTAAGTTCAAAAATGGTTCAAATGGCTCTGAGCACTATGGGACTCAACTGCTGTGGTCATAAGTCCCCTAGAACTTAGAACTACTTAAACCTAACTAACCTAAGGACATCACACACATCCATGCCCGAGGCAGGATTCGAACCTGCGACCGTAACGGTCGTGCGGTTCCAGACTGTAGCGCCTTTAACCGCTCGGCCACTCCGGCCGGCAGATGTTAAGTCCCACGGTGCTTAGAGCCATTTGAACCATTTGAAAGATCTGAGTTTCTCACCATCAGCTCCAATAACATAAAAACTGAAATTCTAAACTGTTTCAAAGTACCGGTAACGAGGAAGACTTTCGCGCAGTGCTACAATTTTATCATCGCACACGAGGGAAACTCGTCAGTGAGTCCTGACGTTATTTATTTGATAACATCCCTTCGCTCTGTTCACCTTAATGATATGACCTTTAGCTTCCAGGCACGCATTCACTCGTAGGTTTTGAAGTGTCACATAAGAACATGCCACACGCTTTACGAGGCGGACACACACGGAGGGCGGCAAAGTCGAACTTCGATAAATTCGTCCATTCGCTAAGGGTGTACAAAGGTACGTAAAGGTTTAACGTCAAGTGGGCTTCGCGGGGCACTCTAGCACGGCAGGTGTTGAAATGGTCTTGTGACCTATAACTGTACGTATAGCGTCGTATCGTGTTTCTGAAGAGAGAAGGGGGATGGTGAAACCCAGCGCTGGCACATAGGCGTCTCCTGCCCGCCGGGCTTAATGTCCCCATCATCACACGAGACACTGCCGAGAAGTTTGAAACTGGAGCCAGGACTTGGACGTAGAGTCTGGTGAGCAGGAACGTTACGCCACCACCTGGCCTCCCTTGCCTCCGAGTCGTTCACCATCGTACAAGCGTGACTTACAACACTAGGCCACGAAATTTTGCAAACAATGGAGGTGCTCAGTTCACACCACGTTTCTTTTATTTCCTATCGAATGGTGTGACAATACTGCGCGGTATAAATCCTTGCTTTATTAAACTGTTTCTCATAATTCTGATCAAAGTGTGTATAAAATCGGTGTTAATATTACCTCCTACGAGAAACAATGAGGCACAGCAACGTCTACCAGAGAAATCACGAGTAATAACCAAACTAGTATATTGGGAATAAATTAAATTTGGGTGGATAGTTAAAGATGAAGATGAGAAGTCTTGTAAATTGCCGTCTGCACTCTGTACAACGAAAAAAAATGAAACTTGGATGCATGCTAGATCAGTCGCTTATGGAAATCGCTATTATCACCCAACCTTTTTCTTATGACAAGGAAATGCGGATGGTAGTGTCTATTCACGCGAATAATTTCTACTGGCCACGATCAGCTAACATAGGCGGCATCTACACACAGCGGGCTCTTATAGCAGTATTTCTCAAGTAACTTCCACATTTTTGCAGCAAGGGAGGAGCGGTGGCCGTGGGAGGGGGTGCAGTACAACCGTTGCTAGCTACAGAAGATAGCGTCATCTCCAGGATTGTCGTTTGAACTGCAAAACGATATTTTTAAATCACTAACACCGGCATCCCCATTAGGCCTATTTTATGCAAGGTTTGAAGCAACATTCGATACAGGTATATGCTTACCTGTAGGACCAGTCTCTTTTTGAGATACTGTCATTTAATATCTTTTTTATTTTAGTCACACCCTATCCTAGTATCCTCAAATTCAGCACAACTGGGAAAAATGCAAACAAAGAGACAGAAAATGCGCTATTCCCCCAAAACATGAACTGTTCTACTTGTGAACAGGGTGAACCGGAATTGTATCGACAAATTTGGGCAGTCGTTCGGAGATATTTTCTAAATATTTTGCTGGGGGACACCCCTTGTCTCAAGTGGCTCTTTCCAGAGTAATAATGTAACTATGATTTATTCGGCTTTTTACTACAGTTACCTTTGTTTCTCTGAAAATGCCACCACACCAGTGAAAATAGCAGAAATACGCAATCAGCAAAACCTGCAACACAAGAAACACCTATCAACACAACCCCTAGATGGAGTCGGAAGTACTGCGACGAGGTTGACGACGGAGCGGGAACGGATTAGCACACAGCTGTTGAGACGCTCTTCCATTGCATTCAGTGAACCCATACAGAAGGTTCACATGAGACAACTCGTCATAAGTAATTCTATCTATTCTCCTATGTACTACTGTTAACGAACAACGAACACTGAAAAGAAGAAGAAGAAATAAACCCGAGACTGAACCAAGTAGTACTGTTGTATTACTGTATTACTGTTTGTCTGTATTACTGTTGTAAACACTAAGTACTGCGAGTGAATGAAACGAGTTTGTCTCCAAACAAGACGCACAACGTATATCGCCGGCATTTGCACCGCTGTACAGGTATTTTCAGTCCCATACAAAGATAAATGGACTTACTGAAACAAACGAAATTCAATTGAATCAGTCCCTAGCATAATTTGCTTCATTCACAAAATATGCAAAATGAGATGATGAAAATCATATCTTTATGGGTGTTTCCATCACTCTAAGCAAAAAGATATTCGGTCAGTTGCTTGGAAATACACACACTGAAAAGGAATTCGGTCCAGGACAGAAGCCCTTCTCGTTAAGAAACTGCGTTTCATCAGGGAAGTTGGACGTTTCACAGGGAAATTCTGTTAATTTCAATGTGCAGAATATATTGGGTAACCTCAACAATTTGTTTACTGGAGGGTAACAGCTGATACTGTACACTGTAGACCTACACATTTCCTTTGCATATAATATTTCCAGTTTCATTATCGAAAGAGATGGAAGGCGGCCACTGTACCAGGACAAGAAGAAAGTACACAAGGGAACAAAAGGAAAAATAACTATTTAACATGGAAGAGAAATATTTCAAGAACAGCAAAGAACATATCGACTATAAAGGACAACGCATACCAGCTAAAATTACAGGATCTGATTACCGGTAATTTTGAACTATATTGGATGTCCCTGACGGTTTCTACGTCCATCATATGCGGTGTTTCAGGAGTCTGCAATTGTGTCATTCACGACTTAAATACGAAAACATCACCAGTTAATTATTTTTTCATGATTAGCATAACGCGTTTCGAGAATTTATTCTCATTTTCAAGTGCATTTGTGCGATTATCTGCCCCTCTTGCGTCCTTTTGAGGGTTGTAACACCTCTGAATGTGTACACATTCCTTTTGAAACCACAGTGACGTAATATCTTTGTAGCAAAGAGTATAAGTGATAATTTGCGTGTGTGTGATATTCTGTATTATGGAGGAGGTACAGTACCTGTAAGTAAGCAAATAAAAATACCATTTCTAACATTAGCATTTAAAAATAATTTTCCGGTTGCAGTATAACCTCAAAAAGACGCAGGAGAGGCAGAAAATCGCACATGCAACCTTACCAAAAATATTCATGTAAACAAATGTACAAATGCACTTGAAAATAAGAATAAGACATTGTGCGAAGCATGAAAAAATAAATAACTGGTGCCGTTTTCATTATTTAATTCATGAGTTTCTTCAACACTCTTACTATTGTTTGTAATATACACTGAAGAGCCAAAGAAACTGGTACACCAGCCCAATATCGCGTAGCGCCCCCTGCGAGCATGCAGAAGTGCCGCAACACGACGTGGCATGGACTTGACTATAATGTCTGACGTAGTGCTGGAGGGAACTGACACAATGAAGCCTGCAGGGCTGTCCATAAATCCGTAGGAGTACGAGGGGGTGGAGATCTCGTCTTCAACAGCACGTTGCAAGGCATCCCAGATATGCTCAACAATGTTCCTGTCTGGGGAGTTTGGAGGCCAACGGAAGTGTTTAAACTCAGAAGAGTGTTCCTGGAGCCACTCTGTAGCAATTTTGGACATGTGGAGTGTCGCATTGTCCTGCTGGAATTTCCCTAGTTCGTCGGAATGCACAATGGACGTGAATGTATGCATGTGATCAGACAGGATGCTTACGTACGTGTCACCTGTTGGAGTCATATGTATACATATCAGGGGTCCCATATCAGTCCAACTGCACACGCCCCACACGATTACAGAACCTCCACCAGCTTGAAATTCATGAGGTTGTCTCCTTACCCGTAAACACCCATCCGCTCGATACAATTTGAAACGAGACTCGTCCGACCAGACAACATGTTTCCAGTCATCAACCGTCCAATGTCAGTGTTGACTGGCCCAGGCGAGGCATACAGCTTTGTGTCGCGCATGCATGAAGGGGGAAACAAGTGGGCCTTCGGCTCCGAGAGGCCATATCGATGATGTTTCGTTGAATGGTTCGCACGCTGACAGTTTTTGATGGCCCAGCAATGAAATCGGCAGCACTTTTGGAGGGGTTGCACTTCTGTCACGTTGAACGATTCTCTTCAGTCGTCGTTGGACCCGTTCTTGCAGGATCCGGCCGCAGCGATGTTGGAGATTTGATGTTTTATCAGGTTCCTGATATTCACGGTATACTCGTGAAACGGTCGTACGGGAAAATGCGAACTTCATCGCTACCTCGGAGATGTGTCCCATGGCTCGTGCGCCGACTACAAGACCACGTTCGAACTCACTTATATCTTGATAACCTGCCAATGTAGCAACAGTAACCGATCTATCAACTGCGTCAGATACTTGTTGTATTATGTAGGCATTGCCGGCTGTAGCGCCGTAATCTCCTGCTTACATCTCTCTGTAAATGAATTCGCATACCTATACCAGTTTCTTTTGCGCTTTAGTATATAATATACTGTATTATGATCGTGTTAACTGCTTACTTTCAAATCATTAGTGCAGATGAAAAAAAGGTATTTTAGTACGACTTCGAAACCTCGCCTCTAAGGATAAACAAGATCCAGTCACTTTTACACGACGTCCAACAATGTCGACCTAGAAAAGAGGATTTAGTTAGACAAGTTGACAGAACTTTTACTTACCATGTAATTGCGGGTAACAACAAAAAGAAGAAATGTTACAGAGCATTTCTGGTTCTTCAAGCTGTAACTAACAAGAGCGTGAAACGACTGAGAAAGCTGTCTATATCAGATCAGAATCCACATGACTGAAGAGGGAAAACTCCCACTGTAAACGCTTTGTCACTCGAACCTGTCAGAGAACACACAAATAGTTACACAGTGAACGACAGGGAGGACAACTTAGTATTTTGACGTAAGGCTCAATAGAAAATCAATTCATAAAATGTCCAAGGAGAAACATGCTGATTTTAAATGTAGCTACTAGACTTCTGCTTCGTTTTTGAATGAAACCTACTACTTGCCATTTGGGTACCCTCAGAAATAAAAGTTAAGATTCGGTATTCTCGTGTTATTGTCGCAACAAAATGGTGAGCATTCATCGTGAGATTATGGTGCACAAGGGAAAGGCTAAGAAACTTGAAGCTGAAAGTTTAATGAATGATCAACCCCATGTAGTATCTCTGGCAACAGATTTTGTGCGGAACATTCAATTACTAGTAATCTCTGTCCAGAAAACATCTTACTTGCGCCAGCTGACTACCAATGTGTTTTGCATTCATGACATTGGGAAAAATGAAGCTACAGTCTAGATTTATTAAGAGGGAAGGGAACCGATTTTAGTGTTTAGCGTCCCGTCGACAGCGAGGTCATTACAGAGGGAGCGCAAGCTCTGACTGTTTCAAGGATGGGGGAGGAAATCGGCCGTGACCTTTTAAAGGAACTATCCCGGCATATGCCTGGAACGACTTAGGGAAATCACGGAAAACCTAAATCTGAATGGCTGGACACGGATTTGAACATCTTCCTCCCGAATGCGAATCCAGTGTGCTAACCACTGTGGTCACCTCTGTTTATCACGAGAGAATTTACAAGAAGGGATGTAATGAGGTGTGTTCTTTCTTGTATAATTATCTGCAGGACATTCCTGCTGAAATTACAGAGGACAGAATAAGAACCATACCTTAATAAGGATGCTTCTATTTTTAACAGACACTGACTGCTTTTTCTAAAAATCAGCTAATTCTTTTGTGTCAGAGGCCATTCTTTGCTGCCCAGCGACAAGGATTTTGCTACAATCAAACGCACCCTTAGGCAGTATGATCGACTGTACTCTGTGTATGAAATAACCAAATTGAACACAGAAAGTAGCCCAGCTGCCAAATTTGAAGTATGCGAAGTAAAAATAGAGGTTATTCTGGATTTAAGGAATTGGAAGCCACTGCTTTAGAAAAGAATCTGCACTCCAGAGGAAACTGTACGGAAGTCAGTACCAGGAGACAAGTAAGTGCATTTTGGCACCAGCACAACGTTGCAGTTTCCGCACGTTGCCAAATCTGTGGATGTATAACATTAGCCCAGATTATTGCTGCTACTGTGAAACACACATTCCGTCTTTCCCACCATGGATATACAGGGTGATTCAAAAAGAATACCACAACTTTAGGAATTTAAAACTCTGCAACGACAAAAGGCAGAGCTAAGCACTATCTGTCGGCGAATTAAGGGAGCTATAAAGTTTCATTTAGTTGTACATTTGTTCGCTTGAGGCGCTGTTGACTAGGCGTCAGCGTCAGTTGATGCTAAGATGGCGACCGCTCAACAGAAAGCTTTTTGTGTTATTGAGTACGGCAGAAGTGAATCGACGACAGTTGTTCAGCGTGCATTTCGAACGAAGTATGGTGTTAAACCTCCTGATAGGTGGTGTATTAAACGTTGGTATAAACAGTTTACAGAGAATGGGTGTTTGTGCAAAGGGAAAAGTTCTGGACGGCCGAGAACGAGTGATGAAAATGTAGCACGCATCCAGCAAGCATTTGTTCGCAGCCCAGGAAAATCGACTCGCAGAGCTAGCAGAGAGCTGCAAATTCCACAATCAACTGTATGGAGAGTCCTACGAAAAAGGTTAGTTATGAAACCTGAACGTCAACTACCCGAGGCGATGGATCGGCCGCCAGGCAGCCCGTGACAGAGCACTTCATCACTGGCCTCCAAGAAGCCCTGATCTTACCCCCTGCGATTTTTTCTTATGGGGGTATGTTAAGGATATGGTGTTTCGGCCACCTCTCCCAGCCACCATTGATGATTTGAAACGAGAAATAACAGCAGCTATCCAAACTGTTACGCCTGATATGCTACAGAGAGTGTGGAACGAGTTGGAGTATCGGGTTGATATTGCTCGTGTGTCTGGAGGGGGCCATATTGAACATCTCTGAACTTGTTTTTGAGTGAAAAAAAACTTTTTAAATACTCTTTGTAATGATGTACAACAGAAGGTTATATTATGTTTCTTTCATTAAATACACATTTTTAAAGTTGTGGTATTCTTTTTGAATCACCCTGTATTTCAAATTCTAGTTTTCCATAGAACTGTAGAAATTCTATGGGGAAAATTCCAGTAACAGCAACAAAAATAAAGGGCATTGCTACATTACTCACTTATATACCTAACGAACATCAAGAATTCTATCACCAATTTACACGTTGGCCCACAAATGAAGTTGTTAACACACAAGAGCAAGATGACAAAAGAAACTCTTAATGGTGTACCGAATATGTTTCCTTTTTTTAATTTTCTTATTAAATATTGACTGAAATTGTTTTACTTTGCCTAAGGCTCATGATCCTTTCACATTCCTAAATTATAAGCATATCCTCAAAGTAATAAGTGAATCTTTTCGCCAAGAAAATATTAAAAACGTAAAAATCTATGTTGTTGCATGCGGGAAGGAACTAAATCCAACGCCAAAAAACCTTTTTTTTCTAATTGAAAACACTAAAAGTTCACTGAAACTCTGTAAGGACGTTCGAAATCGGTCGACAGACGACAGTGATTTTTCTCTTAGCTTTCAACTCATACTCTTGTGTCGAGAAAGGTTTTTCCAAAACTAGAAATAATGGACTGTAGCCCATTCTGCATGGAGCGATTCAATCACTCTCTAACGAGACACGGGACACCGGATCCTTTATACCAGAATCCTCAGAAAACATCCACAAACCATCTCCGCAATCTTGTCGGTGCAGTTCGGGTTCACCTTTTATAAAGGAGTAATACGTCATCCAAAAGATAGCGAAAACACCTCGTGAAACCCATACTGTCTGCCTTGTCTGTGCTTTCGTTATCAGCACAGCGTAATCGCTTTGAAGTTAACACAGAGAGATCACCAGTACCTGTTTCGCAGGAAATTATTCTGTAGTCGGTCAAACACAGCCCGCAGATTCAACTGCAAAGTGAGGCCTCAAAGCTTTTGAAGCGTTTCCGAGACTCGGGAAATGTTCGTCAAGGAGCTACAAAACAGCGCTGTACACGGATGAGACCCTCCGCAGCTTTCGCGCAATTTCACTTGGAGACTCCGACATGCTACGGCTGGACAGTGTATGGGATGTTTCTCATGAATAATTTCTTTGATTTGGAATGTCTGTACACTCAGCATTAAATATGAATGAGCAAACGTTCTACATTGAAATTCTGAAGTAATAGGAATTATTATTAAATAAGGATCTTGTTTTGTTAATAAGTGACTTATTTATGCAATATGTACTAGATCATGTTTCTGTTTGAGGTATTAGTTGAGCTTTGTGCCGTGCTGAGAACGCAGTGACATGCTCTGACGTCACCACAGGTGTAGCGGAGAGATCTTATCGCCCAACGTCGTTCCACAGTATACTTCGAGCTGTTGTTGTTGTTGTTGTTGTCGTCTTCAGTCCCAAGACTGGTTTGGTGCAGCCCTCTTCATCTCCGAACTATTGCAACCTACGTCTTTCTGAGCCTGCTTACTGTAGTCATCTCTTGGTCTCCCTCTGCGATTTTTACCTTCCAAGCATCCCTCCACCACTAAATTGGTGATCCCTTAACGTTTCACAATGTGTCACATCATCCTATCCCTTCTTTTGGTCGAGTTGTGCCACAAATTTCTTGTCTCCCCAATTATGTTCAGTGCCTCCTCATTAGTTACGTGATCGACCCTCTAATCTTCAGCATTCTTCTGTAGCACCACATTTCGAAAGCTTCTATTCTCTTCTTGTCTAAACTATTTATCGTGTTCATCTTTTATCCTACTTTCAAGATGCTGTCCATTCCGTCCAACTGCTCTTCCAAGTCCTTTGCTGTCTCTGGCATAATTACAATGTCAATGTCAAACCTCACGGTTTTTACTACTTCTCCCGGGATTTTAAGTCCTACTCCAAATTTTTCTTTGGTTTCCTTTTCTGCTTTGTCAATGTACAGATCGAATAACATAGGAGATCGGCTACAACGGTGTCTCACTCCCTTCACAACCACTGTTTCCCTTTCGTGCCCTTGGACTCTTATAACTGTTGTCTGATTTCTGGAAAAGTTGTAAATAGCCTTTCGGTCCCTGTATTTTACCCCAGCCACCTTCAGAATTTGAAAGAGAGTATTCGAGTCAACATTGTCGAAAGCTTACTCTAAGTCTACAAATGCTATAAATGTTGGTTTGTCTTTCCTTACACTATCTTCCAAGATAAGTCGTAGAGTCATGTTTCCTCGCGTGTTCCTACATTTCTCCGGAACCCAAACTGATCTTCCCCGACGTCAGCTTCTACCAGTTTTTCCACTCCTCTACAAAGAATTCGTGTTAGTATTTTGCTACCATGCCTTACTAAACTGATAGTTCCGTAATTTTTACACCTGTGAGCATCTGCTTTCTTTGGAACTGGAATTATTACATTCTTCTTGAAGTCTGAGGGCATTTCGTCTCTCATACATCTTGCACACCAGACGGAAGGTTTGTTATGCTGGCTCTCCCAAGGCTATCAGTAGTTCTGGCTGAATATCGTCAACTCCCCAGGGCTTGTTTCGACTCAGATCTATCAGAGCTTTGTCAAATTCTTCTCGCAGTATCATACACTGTATGATTAAAAGTATCCGGACACTCCCAAACACATATGATTTTCATATTAGGTGCATTGTGCTGGCACCTACTGCCAGGTACTCCGTATCAGCGACCTCATTAGTCATTAGACATCGTGAGAGAGCAGAATGAGGCTCTCCGCGGAACTCACGGACTTCGAATGTAGTCAGGTGATTGTTTGTCACTTGTGTCATAGATCTGTACGCGAGATTTCCACACTCCTAAGCATCCCTAGGTCCACTGTGTCCGATGTGATAGTGAAATAGAAACGTGAGGGGACACGTACAGCACAAAAGCGTACAGGGCGAACTCGTCTGTTGACTGACAGAGACTGCGGACGGTCGTAATGTGTAATAGGCAGACATCTATCCAGACCGGCACACAGAAATTCCAAACTGCATCAAGATCCCCCGCAAGTACTGTGACAGGCGGGAGGTGAGAAAACTTGGATTTCATGATCGATCGTCTGCTCATAAGCTACACTTCACGCCGGTAAATGCCAAACGACGCCTCGCTTGGTGTAAGGAGCGTAAACATTGGATGATTTTAACAGTGGAAAAACGTTGTAAGGAGTGACGAACCACGGTACACAATGTGGCGATCCGATGGCAGGGTGTGGATACGGTGAATGCTCGGTGAACACCATCTGCCAGCGTGTATGGAGGTGTCTTGCACCCCTTGTTGTTTTGCGTGGCACTATGACGGCACAGGCCTACATTGATGTTTTAAGTACCTTCTTGCTCCCCACTGTTGAAGAGCAAGTCGGGGATGGCGACTGCATCTTTCAACACAATCGAGCACCTGTTCATAATGCACGGCCCCTGGCGGAGTGGTTACACGACAATAATATCCCTGTAATGGACTCGCCTACACAGAGTCCTGAACTGAATCTATACACCACCTTTGGGATGTTTTGGAACGCCTATTTCGTGCGGGGCCTCTCCTTAGTGCAGCACTCCATGAAGAATGGGCTGCCATTCGCCAAGAAAGCTTCCTGCACCTGATTGAACGTATGCCTGCGAGAGTTGAAGCTGTCATCAAGGCTAAGGGTGGGCCAACACCATACTGAATTCCAGAATTACCGATGGAGGGCGCCACGAACTTTTAAGACATTTTCAGTCAGGTGTCCGGATATTATAATCACATAGTGTATATGTCATCTCATCTTCATCTCCGTCCGCTTCTCTTTCTATAATATTGCTTTCAAGTTCATCTCCCTTGTATAGATCCTCTATTTACCCCTTCCACTTTTCAGCTTTCCCTTCTTTGCTTAGGACCGGTGTACCGTCTGAGGTCTTGATACTCATATAGCAGCTTCTCTTTTCCCCAAAGGTCTCTTTAATTTTCCTGCAAGCGGTCTATCTTTCCCCTAATGAAATATGCTACTAACTCCATAGATTTGAGCTCTGGCCATTTCTGCTTAGAGATTTTGCACTTGTTGTCGATCTCCTTTTTTAATCGTTTATATTCCGTTTCGCCTGCTTCATTTACTGCATCTTTAAATGTTCTGCTTTCATCAATTAACTGCAATATCTCTCGTGTTATCCAAGGACTTCTTCTAGACCTTGTATTTTTACCTAACTGATCTTCTGCTTTTTTCACTATTTCATTTCTCAAAGCTACCCGTTCGTCTTCTATTGTATTCCTTTCCCCTGTTTTTGTTCATCGTTGCCTAATGCTCCCTCTGAAACTTTCAACAACTTTCGGTTCTTTAAACTTCTCCAGGTCCCATCTCTTTAATTTCCTACCTTTTTCCAATTTATTCTGTTTTAATCTATAGTTCATAACCAATAAATTGGGGTCAGAGTCCACGACTGCCTCTAGAAATGTCTTACAGTTTGAAATCTGGTTCTCAAATCGTTGTCTGACTCCACGTCTCTTCCACGTATACAACCTTCAAGCTAAGGCCTTGGAAAAATGTCGAAAACAACATGTAAAAAAGGACTGTCAATTGGATAGAGATCCTCAATGTTGAAAAATAAATCCGCTTGTTACGCTCAAGTCCTTGGCTACTCATTGAAGTACACTGCAGTAACATAAGTGAGTCTGCATTTTGAAGAATAAAGTAGAAATGATCGTATACGTGTGTGCGTCTCACTGCGGTTAGAAACGCATAGAAGAAGAATTTTCTCTTACCTACACTACGCTTTGAATGCATGGGAATGAGACGTCAAAATTTTTGTAATAGTGAACTGTGTATAAAATTGCCTTCTTGTTTACAGGATAAAAATAGATTTTGCTTTCTAACAGAAGGAAACTGTTCGAAGAGTATGGTGATGTTTGAAGATCACGATTGAACCCTAATACAAGGAATATTGCTAGTTTTACCTTGCAGCGACTCAAAAATACACTCAAGAGACAAAAGTCATGGGATATTTCTTGTCAGACTTCATTTGACCTGACAAAGTATAGCACCTCGACGTGGTATGGACTCGACAACTGGTTGGAATTCCTTGCAGAAATACTGCGAAAGTGTTGCCGGTGCATGATTTTGTGCACCAACTGACCTCTCGATTACGTCCCATAAATTTTCGTTGGGTGGTCAAATCACTCGCACCAACTGTCCAGAATGTTCTTCAAACGAATCATGTGGCCCGTTGACATGGCACACTGTCATACATAAAAATTCCATCGTTGTTTGGGAACATGGAGTCTATAAATGGCTGAAAATGGCCTCGAAGCGGTCGAACAAAACATTTCAAGCCAATGATCGGATCAGCTGGACCAGAGGACTCAGTCCATTCCATGTAAACAAAACCCACACTACTATGGAGCCACCACCAGCTTGCACAGTGTCTTGTTAGCAATTTCAGTCCACGACTTCGTAAGGTCTGCGCCACACTCGAACCATATCATCGGCTCTTACCAACTGAAATCGGGATACATCGACCTAGGCCACAGTTTTCCAGTCGTCTAGTGTCCAACCGATATGGTCACGATTACAGGAGAGGCGCTGCAGGCGACGTCGTGCTGTTAGCAAAGGCAGTCGCGTCGGTTGTCTGCTGCCACAGCCAAATTTCCCCGTACTGTCCTAACTGATACTTCGTCGTACGTCCCACAATTTCTGAGGTTATTTCTTTCACGTAGTGTTGCTTTTCTGTTAGCACTGACAAGTCTACGCGAATGCCGCTGTTCTCGGTAGTTAAGTGAGGCCGTCGCCACCGCGTTATCCGTGGTGAGAGGTAATGCCTGAAATTTGGTATTCTCGACAATATTGAATCTCGGAATATTGAATTCCCTAACAATTTCCGAAATAGAATTTCCCATGCGTCTAGCTCCAACTACCATTCCGCGTTCAAAGTCTTAATTCTTGTCGTGCGGCCATGATCACGTCGGAAACGTCGTCACCTGAATCGCCGAAGTACAAATGACAGCTCCGCCTGTGCACTGTCCTTTTACACCTTGTGTACGCCATACAACCACCGTCTGTGTATGTGCGTATCGCTATCCCATGACTCTTGTCACCTCAGTGTAAAAGTCATTTCCAGAAAGAAAAATAACGGAAACCTTTGCTTTTCTTCACTTTTTAAAACTACTGCTAAACTTCTCACCTTCATATTGTCACAATAAGTTAAGCAGTGCTCATCATGAAGCTCGATTTGAACACTGCGTGTTTCACTAGCCATAGTCCTGTTGACAATTGCGTTTTTTCGATTTTAGAAATGACTTACCCACATTAGCGCTATTTCCGTATCACGATGCAATTTTGCACATTTCACATTAACAAATCCTTCCCAGAAGCGAAAGAAGCGATACGTGAAAGAAAAGAAACCCCATGGCTGCAACCCTAGACCTCTAGATTTGAAACTGGGCGCACAGCCACCGAGCCACAGACCCAAGCCAGTTGTAATAATATATATCGAAACTGCATACCCAATAGTATTGTCACAGAAAATACTGTTCTATGCGTATCACAACATACAGTGCGAAGTCCATTCGGTCAGAGCGAGCATTTTTACTGGTATTTTTGCCACGCACCACTCGGTAACTATTCGAGATGAGCGCCTGCTCGGACTGCTCGTCGCCTCCTTCGGCAACCGGAGGAAACGCACAGCTCGCAAACTGCGAGTTAGTCGCCGCTTAACCCATCTGCTGACGAACTCTACTATACTACAGCAGGTTGCGTCGGTGCCGATCAAAGGTTTCCTGCGAAGCTACTGCCAACACCGCCGAGAGTTAGTGATGATTTCGCCTGCAAGTACTGAGTTTGTTTCGCAAGCAGTTTATTAACGGAGTGGACGCATTAATGAAAATTCGGTAAAATAAATATTTAAGGATTTTTTATTTAGTCGCTTTTACATAATTCTTCAAGAATTATACTGGTCGTCTACAAACTCAGGTGTTATTTCAGATATAACTTGCTTCGAAATGTGAAATACACATGCAAAGATCTGAACTCTATGTACCACTGCCAGAAATCTATGCAATTCAAAATTAAGTACCTAGCAGAGGGTTCACCGAATCACCTTTAAGCCGCTTCTCTACCGTTTCACTCTCGAATAGCGCGCGGACAAAACGAACACTTAAATCTTTCCGCGCGAACTCCGATTTATTTTACTATGATGATCATTGCTCCCTATGTAAGTGGGCGCCAACAAAGTATTTTCACACTCTGAGAAGAAAGTCTGTGATCCAAATTTTATGAGAAGGTTCTGCCGCAGCGAAAAACGGATTTGTTTTGATGACTGTCACTCCAATTCGCGTATCATATCCGTGGCACACTCGCCCCTTATTTCACAATAATACAAAACGAGCTGCCTTTCTTTGAACTTTTTCGATGTCCTCTGTCAGTTCTATCTGATGCGGGTTCCACATCGAACAACAATATTCCAGAAGAAGGCGGACAAGTGAAGTGTAAACACTCTTTTTAGTAGAGCTGTTGCATTATCTACGTGTTCTGCCAATACATCACAGTCTTTGGTTTGCTTCACCCACAACATTATCTATGTGATCGTTACAATTTAAGTTATTCTTAACTGTAGTCTGTAAGTATTTAGTTGAATATACAGCCTTTAGATTTGTGTGTTTTAATCCTGTAACAGAAATTTGACGGATTCCTTTTAGTACTCATGTGGATGACTTCACACTTTTCATTATTTAGGGTGATTTGTCACTTATTGCACCATACAGATATCTTGTTTAAATCATTTTGCAATTGGTTTTGATCATCTGGTGATAGTAAATGCCAGCCTCTTCTGCAAACAATCCAAGAGTGCTGCTCAATTGTCTCCTAAATTGTTTATCAGCACACTCTGAAGGAAACCTGACTGAATTATGAATTTCATTCATAACAGGCTCAGGAAGGGAATGCTTATGATGGTATATTTGACCACTTTCTTTTGGTTTTTGGTAACCACACCAAGAATCTGCTCCTTTAGGGCAAAGTCCGTGAACAGGGTGATCATCTGTGTACAAATTATGAAAGTAGGTGGCCCATACAGCTTTTATCATTGCTGTAACATCATGCAGAGATGCAGTTCGTCTAATGGCCAGTCCATAATAATTCTAAAGAAGGTCTATTTCAGTTTCTGTCAATCTGCCTCGCCCAGACAGAGATTTTCCATCAGATAGTAACTTTCCTTTCATTTCTCATCGTAGCTTCCTCAATCTAGCACCCATCCTCTTTTGCACATGTCCACAACACTCCAGTTTTGTTACCAAGGTATCACCATAAACATTGAACTCAATTTTATTGAAAGCTTTAGAGTCCCCATCGCTTAGGTGCTTCATATATCTAACGTAATAAACGGGCACCGACCTCTGAAATCTGGGAGGACAAAACGTTTGAGCAGCCTTTTTTTCCTTTTCCTATTGCACGCACTGCATACACTAACTTCAAATTCACATCATGTGAATTATGCACAATGTTCGAAGTCATTTTCGAGGTAGATTTATTGCAGGATCTACACAGAACAACTAATTTTGACGCTAAACCCTTCCTGCAACTTTGTTGTTCAGTTATTTCCAGACATCGTACACCATCACATTGTTTACATTTCGCCACTTGCTTTATCAAAGCATCAACAACAACAAATCCACTACAAACAGCGTCATTGTTAACACAGAAATTTGAGTCACCAGGAGGCGTGCCATGTGGCTCTTCCCACAAGAACTGATACATACGTTATTTTCAACAGTGTGGCTTGCTTTGCTTCTGAACTGGTTACCACGGAATTTCCTTTTATTGAATTTCTTGATGCGTGGCATAGTTCGTATTTATTGCACACTAAAGGACATGTACTTCCCCAAATATATGTAGCACTTGGGCAACAAACATTCAGTAACAAGTGAACAAACTGCTTCAGCGCGTATCTGTGTTGCATTGGGAATACTAACTACGGCCCATCTGGCACACTACAGATCGTGTAACGTTACTGCCAAGAATGTTGTGGTGTGAGAGAGTTTCCACTTTTTGTAGTCTGGTAAAAAAGAAGGCTGTCTTCGGTTTAGGAACCATCAAAAAAATGGTTCAAATGGCTCTGAGCACTATGCGACTTAACTTCTGAGGTCATCAGTCGCCTAGAACTTAGAACTAATTAAACCTAACTAACCTAAGAAAATCACACACATCCATGCCCGAGGCAGGATTCGAACCTGCGACCGTAGCGGTCACGCGGTTCCAGACTGAAGCGCCTTTAACCGCACGGCCACACCGGCCGGCTAGGAACCATCCTGCTCACATGTTTTGGACACTATTACATGTCATACATGTTAAACTTCAATAACGGGAAAAATTTATTTTTCCAGAAGAGAGCATCATTTTAATTACAGACAAAAACCAGGACAGGAAAAGAAAATGAAACTAAGGGTCTTTCACAATAGGTCAATAAACTCGCAACGTGAAGGAAGAAAAGGCAAATTCAGTTTCAAGAGAGAAAATAATACTACGATATGAAACGTTCAGGGGGTGGACAAAAACATAGAAAAACCAAAACCACAACACATTATCATGTTTAATACGATGTAGAAAAACCGCTGGCTTTCTAAATAGCTTCCAGTAGTCACGGAATGGATATATACACGTCCTCTATGGTTTTCACGGGAATCTTCTACCATTCTTCCCGCAAAATATTGGCAAGTTCGCGTAACGATGATGGAGGCGCGTTGCGATAACGCACCTTTCCAAAGTAGACCACAAAGCGTCAATAATCTTGAAATCTAATGACTGTGGTGGCCAGGAGAGATCAGTCGTGAACGATGTGAGCTGTGTGAACAAGGGCTCTGTCGTCTTGGAACACAGCATCACCACTGGGGGATAAACATTGTATTATGAGATGGACTTGCACAGATAAACTGGTCACACAATCCTTGGGAGTAATTTGACCTTGCAAGTAACCGCATTGGGCCTACGGAATGCCACGATATGGCTGCGCGAATCATGACCGAATACCCGCCATGTTTCACTCTTGGGCCGTAAACTCGGCCATAATTTGGAAACAGAGTAAAACAAGCTTCATCCGAGCAAACGCCTTTCTTCTATTGCTCTATAGTCCAGGTTTTATTGCATCATCTGCACCTTTTCCTGTCACAGGAGTTTTAATCACTGAGGAGTGATTTTGGAATTCCAACTCTTCCTAGAAATCCCTGCTCATGGGGCTCCCTTCGTGTCGTTTTGGTGCTGAGATTGGTCGCAAGTGCGACATTGAGTTTTCCAGTAACTTTTGCAGCTGTCAGTCCCTTATTTTCCATCACAATTCTCTTCAATGACCGTCCGAGACCATCAGTCAACACAGAATCTCGCCCGCATGGTGACTTAGCGGATGGTGCTTTCCTTCATTCCCCATATGCGGTATAAATTTTCGATACGGCGTCTCCCGAAACACCCAACACTTCAGCTACCTAGGTTACGGAAGCACCCACCATACCAGCACCAACAATTTGCCCACGTTCGAATTCACTTACCTCCGACATAATGCACCCACAACTACACAGAACGCTGTTCTGACCAAGACTGGCGCTTGCAAATTATTTATGACTTTTGTATTTGTGATCAGAGGGAGTGATATGCTGAAAATGAGTTATACAGTTAGCAGAGAACAAATGTACCTTTATTGAGACTAATGAACTGAAACACAACAACACAGGTGCGGTCTGTGTGGCCAGGGTCGGTCGAGAGCGGCAGGCGTTCGACGAGTAGCACTATAGGTCCAGCGAGACGGCAGCCCTAGAAGACTGAGATGATTTCCTGCGAAGCAGGAGCCCTGGACGATCGGCGAAGAGCTGGAGGATGGTCCCGAGGCGAAGCCGAGCAGACAGCACGGAGGTGGCACTCGATGATGGCCTGACGACTCGGATGCGACGGTGATCAATATCGATCGTCAACCAGTTACGCGATATAGGCGTCGAGTGCACGATAACCACGCTGCCCAGGAGCTGACGCTGAAATTCACGAGCACTGCCTTGACTCGGGGCTGCCACAGGTTAAGCAATTTGTTGCTACTTCTGCTTCTCCTGTCTATTGGAAAACTTGTGTTCTCTCTTGCATGCATTAGCCTCAGGTGGAAAAGTGTTCGGTGTCGTCCTCAGTGGCTGAGTGGAGCGCTACTCCCTCAGCAGGTCGGGCCAAATGTGTAGTTGGCCTATGATGCGGTTGGTAGCCCGGTTACCTGCCGAGCCAGTTATGGGATCGACCCGCCTTTTCGTAAAAGGTACGGGCCGATGCCGGATTCTGTCTGCCACTAGTGGGTGGAGTACAGCCGCGGAAGGTGCAGGGCAAGTCTGTACCCTCAGCAACTTGTCGATGTGGCAAGCGGCGGCGTTTCCCCACACCACAGCTGCGTACTCCAGCTCTGGCCTGAGGAGAGCTAAATACAGAATGATGCCTTGGTGCAGAGGCAGTTTCGATGGCCGGTTTAACAGAGGGTACTGGGCGCGGAGGCGCCCCAACGCTCTGCTTCTGACTGATGCGGCAACCACGTGACCTCCGAGTTATCTGGCGGTTCTCCTCGATGGGATGGGGCCTCCCATGATGTAGACTGGTGGCAGGTTGGCTATTCCTGTATACACTCACTCAGTCCTTAGCTATAGTACAATTTTTCGGAGACCAAGTGCACAAAACACGGCCACAATGCCCAACTACATATATGGGAAACAAGAACAAGACTAGTACTGTTAATTAAAAACAACATTTGTGTTTCTACTAAGAATCTATTCAAATAGTTGAGAATTACAGACCTACCAACCGAGTAAACACACTGACCCACAACGCACATTAAGATCATCATCGGTAATTAATATACTAACAGCTCTAGTCATGATCATGGAATATGAACCATAATTAACGTAATTAACTCCCACAAACCGTGAAAAAATTAAATATAAATTACCGAAATAAATGAAAAAGTTAACTACAACCACGATGTAAAAAAAAAAAGTTAAAGCCTCTCTCTTTCATAATACATAGAACAAGTTCAAGGATTACTTAAATAACACAATTTAGTGGTTGTTTAGGGATGATAGAAATTAAAATATAAATATCCTTGTCATTGTACAATGTCCTTCGAAAGTATAATTTAAGTTACTGGAAAACTTTATACTTAAGGTCTTCCTGAGCAACAGCTGCTTCGTGATGGAGGACTGAGTCAGTTTCTTTTGACAGGGAAATGGGGAGGCACAAATAATATAATACACAGGCACAGTACAATCATGGTCCTTATGTCAGCCGAAACGTGTGTGTAACATTCATTTTGTGTTAACTAAATCTGTAAGTAATCATACACTTACATGTCTTTTAGCTGTTAACGATGTTTTATTGTTGCATTAAGCTAACATGTCTGATGTCATTGCTTTATTTATCCACAGATAATTTCAGAAACGAGTAACTGTAACCTATCCCATGTTCCGCAAACGAACTATGTTCGCATTTCTTGTTTACGACTAACTCTCGGCGTAAAAAATCTTATAAACTGTGTCAATTTATTTCCTCCTTCATGCTTCAAAATTCATCGCATTACCACCTAAACATCTCCAGCGGTCAAGTCAAGTATGACCATCGGTAGGTTTTTTTCTTTTTTGAACAATGACATTCCAAACCGCATAATACTTTTGTCCCGTTTTTTTTTTTTTTACTTTTCACTTTTTTATTTGCTGAATCGAGATAAACAGTGCACACGATCCGGCGTTACTGCTTTCACCTGGGAAAGACAAAACTTAGCGTAGAGAGTGAACCGGATGCTCAGAAAGGAATTGAGGGACAGGCAGTGGGTAGAGGAGGAGAATGCCATTAGGGCCGAGTGGCCGGCGTGAATATTGCAGCGCGTCAGAACTCGCCGACGCCCCCCACCCCCTCACACACACACACACACACACACACACACACACAAACGAGCGCGAACACCCACCACACATTTCCTAGACAAGCAAGTCAATCGCAGCTACACCAATGCACCCACTACTGGAATTTTTGGAACTCATTCAATCTCAACTACGAAAAAGTCGGACCTATTCCGTATGATCCGACTCTCATACAGCTGTACAAATATTTACCACCCGATGTATTTAGCTGCTTGTTTACCCTTGACACGTTGGATGTGTGTTATATTAGTCTAGATATCGTAAGGGTCCGGCAAAAAAGACCTATCGCATTTCAAAAAGTAATTACAAACAATCTAACAACGATGTCCATTAACTGTAATGATGTTTCATTGTTGCAAAAAGCTAACATGTCTAATACGTATCACTGTTTTATTTATCCACAGATAATTTCAAAGCGAGTAACTGTAACCTGTCCCACGTCCCGCGCACAAAATATGCTCTCATTTCTGTAGAGAAAATTCTTTTATTTGTGAACAACAGATACTATGCAATTAAAATTATGTCCGATAAATGGCGTCCTCCATTGTTAACACATTCAGGAAGGCTTTTCCGGAAGCTTTCCATAGTTCTTCGTGCAATTTTCTGTGGAATGGCAGCCACTTCCTGAGTGATTGCCTCCCTAAGTGCTTGCAGGGTTCTGAGGCGATGTTTATACACTTTAGCCTTTAAAGTACCCCCCACAGAAAAAAAATTCAAGGTGACAAATCGGGTGAGTCTGAGGACCACGCGATGTCTCTTTCGAAACCAGATTTCTCCCCAACAAACTGGTTTAACTTAGGGCGGAGGGAGGTCTCTGTCATGAGACAGTAGTGATTTAAATTAACCTTTACCGTTACGCCATCTTCTTCGGGAAAATTCGGATCCCAACATCAAATTTAGCAACGGCGCTCCAAACGGCCGTACGATAGCTGAGAAGTAGTCGTTGGTGAAGTTCCTGAGGGTTTTCTGCTACTCACAAGGGAACCTCCCCATCGCACCCCCCTCAGATTTAGTTTTCAGTTGGCACAGTGGATAGGCCTTGAAGAACTGAACACAGATCAATCGAGAAAACAGGAAGAAGTTGTATGGAACTATGAAAAAAATTACTAAAATATACAAACGTAGTAGTCCATGCGCAAGATAGGCAACATCAAGGAAAATATGAGGTTAGGATCGCCGTGGTTCCGTGGTTAGCGTGAGTAGCTATGGAACGAGAGGTCCTTGGTTCAAGTCTTCACTCGGCTGAAAATTTTACTTTCTTTATTTTCGCAAAGTTATGATCTGTCCGTTCGTTCATTTACGTCTCTGTTCACTGTAATAAGTTTAGTGTCTGTGTTTTGCGACCGCACCGCAAAACCGTGCGATTAGTAGACGAAAGGACGTGCCTCTCCAATGGGAACCGAAAACATTTGATCGCAAGGTCATAGGTCAACCGATTCCTCCACAGGAAAACACATCTGATATATTCTATACGAAACTGGTGACGGCATGTGCGTCACATGACAGGAATATGTTGTCGACCCACTTAACTTGTACACTTAGCGAATGGGTAAGAAGATTCTTCTACCTTGCCCGATTTAGGTTTTCTTGTGGATGTGATAATCACTCCAAAAAAGTGATGAAAATATAAGAGTTTGTCACATAAACTGAAAATAAAAAACTAAACTTTTCACTCTAGGGAAGACTTGAACCAAGGACCTCTCTTTCCGCAGCTACTCACTGTAACCACGGGACCACGGTGCTCCTACGCTTATATTTCCCTTGATGTTGCCTATCTTGCGCATGGACTACTCAGTTTGTATATTTTACTATTTTTTTTCATAGTTCCACACAACTTCTTCCTGTTTTCTCGATTGATCTGTGTTCAGTTTTTCAAGGCCTATCCACTGTGTCAACTTATAACTAAATCTGAGGGGGGTGCGATGGGGAGGTTCCCTTGTCAGTAGCGGAAATTTTGTTTATTCACACAACTGGACAAGTGGAAGTGGGCCTCAACAGACGAATCCAAAACAGCGTTAGGGGAAATGGCCTGAAGAATTTCCTTACACACAGCTCTGCGAGTTTCAAGATCTCTCTCAATTCTTGGGTAACCATCATTTGGTACTGGTGCACGTGAATATTTCCGTGCAGCATTCTTCTTACACTTCTATAATATCAGACAACGCCAGGGCAGTTGCACGTTTAAGTGCTGAACGCTTTGGAGATTGCTGGACGGACGCTCCCACACGCACCACATTTTCTGTCATTGTTTCAGTCCGAAGTCGGTCAGTAGATTTCCTTTTCAGTGCAGAACCTGAAGCTATGAAGTCTGATACCCAAACTCGAATAGTTTTGCAGTCACGAACAGAATCATGTTAGTAAAATTCGAACCGAATGCGAAATGCTCGCTGAGTAATAATCAGAGATCCACCATTACGAATATACTCCACAAGAAAACCCTACTGGACACGGCACATGTACCGCTATCGATCGATACCCCTTCCATATCAGCATCCCCACCACAGCTCTCACAGCGCCCGCTCCAAATACGGGAGGTCTTTCCGCCGGACCCTCTGCTACACAAGTACTTTCGACGTCAAGTAATGTACGAACTCAAGACCTGAGGATTAACTAGTGTCTGCAGCACTCGAGACCAGGATGAGAAAAGCTGTTGTTCCTTCTCACAAAGGTTATCGCTTTTTGTGGCCAACTGCCTCTTACTAAGAGGACCGCTTGTTACATAAAACAGAAAAATGGTTCAAATGGCTCTGAGCACTATGGGATTTAACATCTGAGTTCATCAGTTTCCTAGACTTAGAACTACTCAAAGCTAACTAACCTAAGGACATCACACTCATCCATGCCCGAGGCAGGATTCGAACCTGCGACCGTAGCGGTCGCACGGGTCCAGACTGAAGCGCCTAGAACCGCTCGGCCACACTGGCCGGTCATAAAACAGAACTTTACTTCAAAACTGTATTAAAAATAATACTTGATTATTCATACTTTATACCTGTAAGTGAACATTAGCTGCAATAGGGACCTCCATAAACTACGTCACAATTTTGTCGAAGAAAAGTACGATCAGTAACGAAACAATAAACCGCCAATGTGAGATCATAATTATGGAAATAATCCATTTTTAACACAGAATAGTTTCCTTAAAATCGTACGAGGGGAACTGCGCAGTATAGGAAGCATGTTAATCCGACAACTGTGATTTTGTTTTTATGCAAAACGTAAAACGCTATCGGAGAAACTAACTTCAGAAACAGCTTCATTTACAAAGAACAATTGCCTTAGTAGTACAGTAGCTGAAAGATGCAGCGCTCCTAACAGCTATGGCAGCGTTTCTCAATCATCGTGTCACGACACACTTGTGTGTCTCGAATTCATGTCTGGTGCCTCGTGAGAATTGTACTGCCTTCTAATCTTCCACTGATAAAATATCTGGAACATAAAAAAAATATCGCAAAATCATTTCTTCGTGTAGTCTAATTTGCAAGAATTCGCCCATCATTATACGTGACTGTACACATTTAAACATGTATCGTATTATAATAATTATATGTTTTGCATTCAGCTCTGAAACGAACGATCCTTCAGTCCATTAATAATCTCCACCAAAAATGTCCAATTTTTGAGGCACGCAGAATGTTTTGATTCTTTGTGGGCGCGGCCGCCGCTATCATTCATTTTGTAGGCATTGTCGGCTGTGTCAGTAAAAAATATCAGTGGATACTCAAAGTGGACTTCTGGAAATTCTATAATAATCCTCTTTCAGTTGGCCATAAGAGGGCCGACATCGACTTCTGAGTCGTTTTTAGGGTTCCATATCTCAATCGGTAAAAATGGAGCCATTATAATAGGATCATTATCTTGTCCGTCGGTCCGTCTGTTAAAGGTAGACGTATCCAGTTAAAATTTACGTTACACATTAAGGTCTATGGTCCCTTGGCGGTGTAAGAAATCGAAGCCTCTAAGTCGATGCGATCAAAAGATAGGGTCACTTACGTCAAATATTTTTATTCGCAAGCTCACTCATCAAAACCTATAGCATACTTCCATTTGACCTATAATCATTTGGCAAGAATCAAGGCTTCACAGAGAAACTAAATGAAAATTGTTAATTTGTAGTCATAAAACAATTTTATTTATTTTTTGTTACTTGTTATCCGACTGTCTGTCCATCCTGTTAAGACTCCCTTTTCTCACGAATGGGTAGACATAGGAGTAGGCATATCTTGCTTTTATTAACATCGATAACAGGCAAAAATTGTCAAGATTCTCGATTTCTGAGATGGATGAACTATCTTCATACAAAATCTCGTTTGTACGGACCCTCGGTGCGCGAGTCCTACCCGTACTTTCTCGGATTTTATTTTTTGGTAATAAGTCGTCGTGTGAACTTTGTCTCGTTGCTCGGCAGAATTTTCGACTAGTCCAGTAGTTTCGTGCGTTTGTTAATTGCAGAAAAATCATTAACCATTAGTTTAGTGTTTGAACTGGGAAAGTTGTAACCTCTCTTATATACCTGGACAGTAGTTTGTTTACAGAGTACGACTTGGCACAAACTTAATAAGAGAGGAGACACGTAATTTCAAACATAAATATTTGGTGTCTCCAGAATGTTGCTGACGTTTGCTGTATTTAAGGATACACATCTGCCACTGTGATTATGAAAGAGTCAATAAAAATAAACATGACGTGTTGTAAACAGGGTCACACTATGCAAGAATTGGTAATGTGATCATACTGTGGTATTTCAGAAATAAAGCTTACACAGTGATTAAGGACCATGTCGAACCGTAGGGAGTTTTCGCTCCCTAGACGTTGTATGACATCACAATAATCTATAATGGACACCACTAACCCTGAATCATTTTCCTATCGATGTCCCCGGGAAAAAAGCTTTTTGTATAAAGTGAAGCGAGAATGTACATCGAGCAACACAGTTACTACAATTTAAGTGCTCTTTCGTTATTACACCGAGTGGAAAATACTACGGTATATAGAAACCTTACACACACACACGCCCTAATTCGATAGGACCGTGACGGGGCAGTAAAGGAACGGTTTCAAGCGTCGTGCAGAGGACGTGGTAAGAGCCACGCACTGATCATGAAAATCATGTGCCTATATAACTGTATATGACTTCGTAACAAAAGGGTCTCTAGCTTCAAACATCGTACTGCGATAGTCAACACTGTAGACTCGCCAGGATGGCGTCAATAGCCGCAATTCCTTCAATTAGCCAAATCTCAGGTGGTCCTATCGTGAAGCCCAAGAATACTGGAGGGCCATCCCATCTAAACCAAAGCGTGGGACGTGGGGCATTGTCTTTGTACTCAGACGACAGATTCATGCCGCGTCTGCAGACAAGTTACACGACTCCACTGGCGTAATTTTGGTCACTCACCAACCTTTCCCCTCATCTCTGGAGGAAGAAATGGCTCTTCAGTTGAGTTTAGCAGAGATACATGATTCAGTCTTAGCGTAACTGATAGTCGTCTGCGAGCACGGCGTCGAGCAGGACGACGGCAGCTATATGACCGTCAGGAAGCGACATATTAGTACAAGACTAACTCCGAGCATCGCGGTGGACATCCACAGCTTACATCTCTAGTAATACAGTAGACAAGCCGTACCCACATCAGGCAGATGTACTCTTCCCGTCCTCGCACTAATGGTGTTATCCAACGGTTGTCAACTCGCATGCCCACCACCACCACCACCACCACCACCACCACCACCACCACCACCACCACCACCACCAACAACAACACGTGACAAATTATAGGACTGCATCTAGTCCGGTCTGCATTACCCGCCAACACCACCTTAACTATTGCAACAAGTACACGTAGCAAGAACATTATCTCTGAAGATGACGTCCGGGTTCGATTCCCGGCGGGGTCAGGGATTTTCTCTGCCTCGTGATGACTTGGTGTTGTGTGCTGTCCTTAGGTCAGTTAGGTTTAAGTAGTTCTAAGTTCTAGGGGACTGATGACCATAGATGTTAAGTCCCATAGTGCTCAGAGCCATTTGAACCATTTTTGAAGATGACGTCCAACACCTCTATATGATCGTCTCTGTGCACGACTGCATTCTATTTATAAGAAGCCATACAACCATACAAAACACTGTAATTGGTGTCGTAGACAAACTATTCGTATTTGTACGACCGTATGATCATTACTACACACCGCGTACAACATGTATATTTGAGGATAAAATTTCATACCCGTGGATGTTCATCTCTTATTTTTCAGTCATATACGTGCTATATTCTAAGAATAATTTCATAATTATGTTTCATTGTTGTGAAATCACACTGCACTGCTCGTACGTCAGCTTCTTAAAAGGTTCCTCGGTGTAACACTATGATGCAAAACATGAACTAATTTTGGCATTAGAAAGCGCGTTATCGGCACTGGCGCTCATCTGATGCGGCGATCAGGCCGTCGATTGGTACACACATACAGCTACCGACCACACCGACAATGAGACTCAGTGGCCACTTCACAGTGTGTTAGCCAGTTCGCAGGCCTCTAACACGAACTCCCAGAAAGTCTGTTAATTGCAGACTGGTCCCCTACACGCCGCTCAGCCAATCCAGAATGATGTTCAAATCAACCGAACAACGCGAAGTTGGCGGAGCTCCTACACGGTCTCACAGAAAACGACATACAGAAATATTTTGAATATTGGAAGGAACGACTGCAGACGTGTGTGGGGTCAAATTGGTCCTACTTTGGAAGGCGAACACACCACTGACTGAAAGTGGCTGTTAAGTAAACGTACGTGTATCACGACTCTCAGTTTATTTGCGTCAGATCTCGCACGCGAGATTTTTCAGGCGGATTGAAAAAACACGTAAACTGGTGGTCCACTGCCAATGAGCCGAGCCATTTTCATAAAACTTGTCATTGTGGAAAGCTACAGCGAATGTCTAAAAAAACTGTTTGGTGTCCTGAGCTAGCGTACCTTCCCGATATTTTCAACAAAGTTACGATTCGTGCGCTAATATACCACTGTAAAGAGTTCCCTAGTAATGCGAACAGTCTCATTTCTTTTGTGCCGCAGCAGTACTGTTGTTACGGATACAGTTTTCATGCTGAATACGTGGTTTCTACTTCATCCACAGTACGCCGGTTGGAAGGAAGGATAAGGACTTAAGGTCTCAGCTAATAGAGGTCTTTAGATATGGAGCATAATCTGAAACAGGGGAAGGAAACCAGCCGCGCCCTTTTTTCACAGGAACTACCCACCGCATTTGCCTAGTGCGATTTAGCAAACCCATGTAAAACTTAAATTTAAATAATCGGAAGGACATCTGAGCTATTGCCGCCCCCCCACCCAAACACAACGCAGTGTCTTAACCATTCCGCTGCCTTGCTCTGTACGGCACTCTAAATCACTGACTTCACTGCGCTCTCTGAAGTGCCGAATGCAAAAATTGTATATTTATGTCATGTCGTGACAGATGCTCATTTTTTCATTTCCTACTAGTAACTGTTTACATGAGGAATTTTTGCTGGCAGTATGTGTAGCAAATAGCGAGCACTTTACGAGCATATAGGTATTGTTTATTTGCAATAAAATGACCCACTGTCATACCGCAGCCAATATACACTCCTGGAAATGGAAAAAAGAACACATTGACACCGGTGTGTCAGACCCACCATACTTGCTCCGGACACTGCGAGAGGGCTGTACAAGCAATGATCACACGCACGGCACAGCGGACACACCAGGAACCGCGGTGTTGGCCGTCAGTGTCAGCCAGTTTGCCGTGGCATACGGAGCTCCATCGCAGTCTTTAACACTGGTAGCATGCCACGACAGCGTGGACGTGAACCGTATGTGCAGTTGACGGACTTTGAGCGAGGGCGTATAGTGGGCATGCGGGAGGCCGGGTGGACGTACCGCCGAATTGCTCAACACGTGGGGCGTGAGGTCTCCACAGTACATCGATGTTGTCGCCAGTGGTCGGCGGAAGGTGCACGTGCCCGTCGACCTGGGACCGGACCGCAGCGACGCACGGATGCACGCCAAGACCGTAGGATCCTACGCAGTGCCGTAGGGGACCGCACCGCCACTTCCCAGCAAATTAGGGACACTGTTGCTCCTGGGGTATCGGCGAGGACCATTCGCAACCGTCTCCATGAAGCTGGGCTACGGTCCCGCACACCGTTAGGCCGTCTTCCGTTCACGCCCCAACATCGTGCAGCCCGCCTCCAGTGGTGTCGCGACAGGCGTGAATGGAGGGACGAATGGAGACGTGTCGTCTTCAGCGATGAGAGTCGCTTCTGCCTTGGTGCCAATGATGGTCGTATGCGTGTTTGGCGCCGTGCAGGTGAGCGCCACAATCAGGACTGCATACGACCGAGGCACACAGGGCCAACACCCGGCATCATGGTGTGGGGAGCGATCTCCTACACTGGCCGTACACCGCTGATGATCGTCGAGGGGACACTGAATAGTGCACGGTACATCCAAACCGTCATCGAACCCATCGTTCTACCATTCCTAGACCGGCAAGGGAACTTGCTGTTCCAACAGGACAATGCACGTCCTCATGTATCCCGTGCCACCCAACGTGCTCTAGAAGGTGTAAGTCAACTACCCTGGCCAGCAAGATCGCCGGATCTGTCCCCCATTGAGCATGTTTGGGACTGGATGAAGCGTCGTCTCACGCGGTCTGCACGTCCAGCACGAACGCTGGTCCAACTGAGGCGCCAGGTGGAAATGGCATGGCAAGCCGTTCCACGGGACTACATCCAGCATCTCTACGATCGTCTCCATGGGAGAATAGCAGCCTGCATTGCTGCGAAAGGTGGATATACACTGTACTAGTGCCGACATTGTGCATGCTCTGTTGCCTGTGTCTATGTGCCTGTGGTTCTGTCAGTGTGATCATGTGATGTATCTGACCCCACGAATGTGTCAATAAAGTTTCCCCTTCCTGGGACAATGAATTCACGGTGTTCTTATTTCAATTTCCAGGAGTGTACAACATTTTTAGCTATTAGAAATTTACAAATATGTTGTAATGCTAGATCGGTCATAGCATATTGTTTTGATAATATTCACTGTAAGAGGCTGAAGCTCGAACGGAGAGATCGCATTTCTGAAGGAATGTGAATTGACAGCTCATACAATACGACACGTCAACAGACGTAGAAGAGTTTGCATCCAATTAAATAATTATTTGACACGATTAGTACGTAAATATCTCCCTAGACCCTTTTCAGATGATGCAAGGCGTCGAGTGCAGCGCAAGGCCTACGAGGCGTTTAATCGACAATGTGTGGAGGGTATACTACAGGAAGAGGCAGTTCTGAGCTATTTAATCTATGTATTTTGTACCATGACTTGGGCCCTCTCATTCAGGCTACAGTGAATATGAACTAGGATGATCACCTCAACATTCCCCGTGACCAAGTGTTACCTTTCTTCTACATCTTCATGAAGAGTATGCTGCTGCAGACGCTCCTGTCTTCCTCGATGACAACAGCCTTCACAGTGCTGCAAGCATACGTCCCTGGCTTGGTGTTCTTTCTGTGAGTTACTAACCGTCGACGGAACGCACGCTCTTTTCTTCCTATTTTTCCACCACGAGTGGCCTACCAGAGTTTTCTCTTTCATGCTGATGTCTGAATATGATGCGTGGCATAGCTCTTCTTTGAGATGTACGTTCTGCAGGTTACTTTGACCGCTCGGTCTAATTCGTACCAATGCTTCAGCAATCACTGATTTCTAAGAATCCAGATATGCACTGAGGTGAGGAAAGTCATAGAACAGCGATACGCACATATACAAATGGCGGCAGTATCGCGTACACGTAGTGTAAGAGGGCAATGCATTGGCGGAGCTGTCATTAATACTCAGATGATTCGTGTGAAAAGCTTTTCGACGTGATTATGGCTGCACGACTAAAATTAAAAGACCCTGAACGCGGGGTTGGGTTGGGTTGGGGAAGAGACCAGACAGCAAGGTCATCGGTCTCATCGGATTAGGGAAGGGAGTCGGCCGCGCCCTTTCAAAGGAACCGTCCCGGCATTTGCCTGGAGCGATTTAGGGAAATCACGGAAAACCTAAATCAGGATGGCCGGACGCGGGATTGAACCGTCGTCCTCCCGAATGAGAGTCTAGTGTGCTAGCCACTGCGCCACCTCGCTCAGTCCCTGAACGTGGAAAGGTAGTTGAACTAGACGCATGGGACATTCCACTTCGGAGATCGTCAGGGAATTCAAAATATTCTGAGATCCACAGTGTCCAGAGTATGCCGCGAATACCAAATTTCAGGCATGGCCTCTCAACACGGACAACGCAGAGGCCGACGACCTTCACTTAACGACAGAGAGCAGCGGAATTTTCGTGGAGTTGTCAGTACTAACAGACAAGCAACACTGCGCGAAATAACAGCAAAAATCAGTGTGGTACGTACGACGAACGTATGCGTTAGGACAGTGCGGCGAAATTTGGCTATGGCAGGAGACGACCGACGCGAGTGCCTTTGCTAACAGCACGAAATCGCTTGCAGCGCCTCTTCTGGGCTCGTGACCACATCGGTTCGATCCTACAGGACTGGAAACTGTAGCACGGTCAGATGAGCCCCGATTTGTTGGTAAGAGCTGATGGCAGGGTTCGAATGCGGCACAGACCTCACGAAGCCACGGACCCAAGTCGTCAAAACTGAGCAAGCTGGTGGTGGCTCCACTGCGGTGTGACCTGTGTATACATAGAGTGGACTGGGTCCTCTGGTCCTACTGGGGCAATAATTGGCTGGAAAAGGTGATCTTCGGCTACTTGGAGACCATTTGCAGCACTTCATGCTCCCAAACATGTCACTAGGCCACAGTTGCTGGCGACTGGTTGTACGTACATTCTGGAATATTCGAGCGAATGATCTGGCGACCCACATTGCATCGAATATTTATGGAAAATAATCGAGAGGTTAGTTCGTGCACAAAATCCTATACCAGTACCACTTCCGCAATTATGGACAGGTAGAGAGGAAGCGCGGCTCAATTTTTCTGCAGGGGACTTCCAACAGCTTGTTGAGTCCATGCCACGTCGAGCTACTGCACTACGACGGGCAAAAGGAGGTAGAACAGGATATTAGGAGGTATCCCATGACTTTTTCCACCTCAGTGTATTACAAAAAAGTATATATGTATGTTCCACATCTCCTCCTAAAGTACCAGACCGATCTCAACCGAACTTTGTACACATATCAGTTGCTGTCTGGAAAGAATCGCTGTAGGGCAAGAACCACCGATCTATAAAAGGGGTGTGGAAAAGACGTGTAGCCCATGAAGTGCGAACACACGAACTTTATTCATCCAGTATTTGATATGAGAGTATTTAGTGACTTCCAACAAACTTTACACACAATTTTAAACCATTGTTAGACTTTTTCTCGCTGACAACCCCCCACAAAATGGAGCAAGGAAAAAAGTTTATCGCTTACTTTGTTATCGCTGTTTATGCAGGCAATACGTTTTAATTCATTACTTCTTTACTACTAACTGTATTCGCGACACATTTTTCAGACCGTATTTGCATATATCACTGAATGTGCCTGCAAAATGATATCACTGTACTACAAGTAGTTCACGAAATACGATGTCAGAAACTTGGTGTTGCGTGAAAACCAAATTGCAGGGCGAAATTTTCTAGAGTTACAGGTGAAATATGTGTATAAATGTGTGTGAAATATATGAGAGACGTAAGCGAGAGAAGACGCGGGGTAAAAAGCTACAAAACCCCTGTATCAATTTCAGTCTGACTTGGTACACATCTTTCTTACTATCTGGGAAGAAATATTGTGGGGGCAACAACCAGGAAATTCTTATTGTGAGCGTCATAACTTGTAGAGAGAAGAGGGGAGTAAGAGATGGACATAGAAAGGAAGGATGAGGAGACAGACTGAGAGATGGGGAATAGGGAGATGGACAGAGAGTGGGATGTAGGGGGTAGAAGAGGTGGACAAAGAGAGGATGGAAAAGGAATGGCACACAGCCGTGGTCTGGGGAAATGGACAGAGAGAGAGAGAGAGAGAGAGAGAGAGAGAGAGAGAGAGAGAGAGAGAGAGAGAGTGAGAGAGAGGGGGGGGGGGTTATGGACTAATAGAACTGGAATAAATACATGCCCGAGCAACGTCGGGTACTCAGCTAGTTCACTACTAAATGAGGGCGGGTTGTTTTATTCCTTTATGGTCGCTGGAGCGTAGTGCACAGTGGAATCGAACTTGCGCCATAACTTCTTTATGCTTGAAGAATGTCAGGAAATTCTAATTCTGTTTCGTATGTACAATGCTAGCTAGTGACTGCTAATCTGCTCTAACGTGACTGCTAATCAGCTCCAGCAAACACAAAGCTCTCTTTGCCTTATCAACACATTTTTGTGATGTAGCAACCACCTTCACCGCAGCAGCAGAATGGACGCTACGCCCTATTGCTTTGCTTACTTTAACGCCAGGGAAACAAATCTTTTAACAATGAACCTTCCCCCCTCTTGATGCGAGTCCCGTGCCCGTGGCAGAAAATGAGAATGATATTCTGTATTAGCAGATATTTTCTAACACAAGGAACCTTAAGAAGGCCACGGTTTAACGTTCAGTCGACCACGACCCATTACCAGCTCTATAATCTCATTGAAACTACTTTTCCTACAGTTCACAAACGAATGAATAGTTCACCGCGTCACCGTGGCACTTGGAAAGAAGGAAAATTAGTGGTTAACATCAAATGAAAAGTGATGCCGTTAGAGACGGGGCAAAATCTCCGATTGCACCAGGATGGTGACGGAAATCGGCCTTGTCCAGTTCAGAGGAATCAATCCGGCATTCGCTTGAACTTGTTTGAGGGAAACACGGAAAACTTAAATCTTGATTGGCGAAAGGGGATTTGAACCACGCTCCTCTCGAGGGCGAGTCTGCCTTAGACGCCTTTCCGTCTGCGAGAAACAGTAACAGATGTCCGGATTTGCACCTTGGCGAAGTAGGCGTATGGTGTGATCCAGAAGAGCACGACGAAAATAATTCAAGAGATGACAGAAATGGCCATTTACACTAAGAAAGTATAGATTTATGAAGTTAAGATTTAGATCGAACTGATTCAAAGATGGAACACTTGTTGTAACAAGTAGCGCCCACATACCATCTTTGCCCCGAACGTGTACACACTGAATAACTTTCCCTCCACGAAACCCGCGGCGTTCAATTCGCAATTGACTTATTTGTTACGACTGTACAGTTGTCAATGATTGAAAGTGCACAGGAGCGAAATTTCTGCAACTGCTTTTACACGCGTGATAACCATATATGGTCGCAGGACAATCCACTTACTATCATGGCAACAAATTCCAAAATTCCTTTCTCTGTCAGTATTTGGTACAGCATTATCTTTGTTACCTTCATGGGTCCCATTATGCTGAAGAACACAATTACTTGCCCCTTTTACGATGAATAACCAGAGTACGTTCCGTTGGGTATGTGGAATGCAATTTACTTGCAGCACGATGAAGCCACTCCACATTCTATCGCACGCGCGAAGCTATATCTCAATGGCATTTTCATCATCACTGAATCCGTCCCACTTATTGACATTATCTGGTCGCCAAGATATCTAGATATAAAACCGTTAAGTTACTTTTGGGTGTTTCGATGAAGAGACGAATCTAAAAAAAATCTAAAAAAATAAATAAATAAAAATAAAACGAAGGTGCTTACGCACGATACGATAAACTGCTGTGTAGCGCCATGGACACCACTCCACACGTTAAAGAAACTTAGAGACGCAATAAAGCAACCAAAGAAGTATGTTCCCCTGAGAACACAGAACTACACTGAAGCTCAGAGAGAACTTTGAAAAAAATTTACTGTGAACGGTTTAAAATTGAACGCGAAATGCTGTAACTCTACTGTGAACTGCTGAAAAAATTTTATGGGCTGCTGTAAATTTCTAACATGAGTCATAACTAACAAATAATAATAATAATAATAATAATGATCATTTACGATAGTTTATTTTGGGAGCCATTCTAAATATAGTATACGTCTAAATTACCTTTTTTAATTGAAATCACCAATCCTGCGGCATAAAGCAGCCCGGAGAAGAGTAGTGACAGGCTGCCTTTACGCATCCGGCTGCATGTAAACGTTAAGCTGTGGAGCGTGTCAAGTAAATGAAGACTGTATACACTTACTAAAAATATATTTGTATACCTAAGTATTCTACAGTCTAGAAGCAGCTGTTAATGAGAAAGAGCTTAAGTCTGCTTTTGAAAAACTCTTCTTCTGTATATATGGCATTTTATTCAAGTGGGTAGGTTGTCACAGAGTTTCATAACTGTGTATTTAATTACCTTACTGTCTCAAAATTAGATTCATTACAGGACAGTGCAGAATATTTTCATGTCTCTTGGATGTACGTCGGTGAACCCCATACATACTTCTACCTAATTTATTTTGCACAATTAATACATGGAGTGATCAATAAGTTTCGGTTCGAAGGCCATACGATTCAGAATCAATATGCCAATCAGGCAATATCACCATGGGCATCGAGGCAATCATCCCACCGACGCACCAGGTTGAAGACGCCCATTTGGTAAGACACCGTGTCCTGCTGCGTGAAGAAGACAGGAACTGACTACTGCACACCCTTGTCCGACAGAAATCGTCAACCCTTCACGGTCTTTTTTAAGGAACCGAAGGCATGATAATTGCATGAGGAGAGATCAGGACTACAGGGCGGGTGCTCGAGCGTCTCCCACTCGGGGTGGTGTAGCTTCTACGTTACGACATCTGTGATATGGGAATGTGCGTCATCATGAAACAGAAGCACCCCTTGGCGCACAATTTCCAAAGGGGTGGTTTTTGACAGATAAGCTGCCCCACACATTCTTCATTCTCCATTGCTCCTGTTTGGACGCATTTAGTAATAACGTCGCCGCAGTTCACGTTGCCGCATTTACTGAAACGCACGTCGAAAAGACACGAATGCCACACTAATCCCTTGCCTGCATGTCGGTGCTTATATACCTGCATCTGAGAAATCCAGGTCAAAGCCGATTACGGAAATTTGTAATACCAATGTTATACATAGATAGATTGCCTAAAAACAAAAATTTTATAATATAACACGAGATGCTCAGAAGTTAATAATGTTCGAGTTGTTAACGTTTTTGTGTTTTGATACTGTAACTTTGGTACCCGTCAGTCTACGCGTCTAGCAGAGCGAGATCGGCGGTCGAGAGGTCACGACGATTAAACTATCAACTCGGTGGTCCCAATTCGATTCTCGGTCATCGCTGTATTTCATTAGATAGTTTTTCTGTGTGTGTGATAATATTGTGATAATCAGAATACTTTTGTTTGTCTTTTTTTAAAGTAAACCATTTTGTAATCCTAACTGATCGTCTATTCGTGTGCGTTCTCCCAATCGGTGGAGTGAAATTTATCATAGTAACATGCAGAACATAAATATTTTTCACACCATGCTCGGCACATCAGCGCAATCTCGTCGCGCTGAAATGCTTTCGAGTACACCATTCCTGGAAAACATATCTCATTCACATAGCTACAAACAGATTTATCCTGTATCAATTTGCATGCATACCTAGCGTTTACACACATATCTCGAAAGACAGGAAAGGACAACTGGTTATGGGCCAAGGCATGAATTTTGATAGTATTCGCCCTGTCTTTGAATTCTCTGCTCTGCTGTGATGTCGCATGATATTAAAGTAGCGCGATGAAAATCTTTACCTGCCGGAAAAAGTAAACGTCATATGGTCGACCTAGAAAGGTATCACTTTCACGGTGCACGTCGGCTGAGCATCAGCATCTACAAATGGATCAAATGATTCTGAGCACTATGGGACTTAACTTCTGAGGTCATCAGTCCCCCAGAACTTAGAACTACTTAAACCTAACTAACCTAAGGACATCACACACATCCATGCCCGAGGCAGGATTCGAATCTGCGACCGTAGCGGTCGCGCGGTTCCAGACTGTAGCGCCTAGAACCGCTCGGCCACTTCGGCCGGCTCAGCATCTACAGAAATCCTATAGTAACTCGTTATGTATCACAATAAAAACAACTGTCAATGCGTTATTTATATCTACTTGAATATTAAATCACACATAGAGTATTTTATTTTCAGTATTTTATTCACACAAAAAGGAAAAGAAAAATATTCTGATTATTACAATGTTAGGTTTGGTAGTTTAACGTCTTGACTGGTCGACCCCCGACCTCACTCTGCTACACGTGTAGAATGACGAGCATCCAAGTTCGCTGTTCTTAGGATACACGATAAGAAGTGTGACTCCACACATATCATTGACTACCAGACAGTTTTTCTCCTTACAAACACTTTTAGGAGGTCATGTATTTAAATCTTGTGGGTAGTTTTAGAGAACAGGAGAACGGACCTGGAAAGCCAGGAGCAGAATATGATCTCCCAGGCCAAAGCGACAATTAAGGCATAGTAGTGTAGCTTTTGGATAGTTTGCCAATATCAATTTTCGATTTCAATAGGGCTGCTCCATTGGAACATGTGCTTACTCATTCAGTAAAGACATAATTGTTTGAATGTTATAGACGGATAGACTGTCAATGACAGAGCACCTCGTGTTCCTGCAGCTAAGAAGGCGGGTACACCGTTCGTTTATTGTATATTTTTACGAGCTTCAAACGGGAGCGACTGCAGTAATGGATAGGAACTGTGACTGCTGTGTACAGATGCGAGATGAGTTGGCGACCCTTTGTTCACAGCTCCAGGTTGCTTTGGCTTCCGTCACACAGCTTGAGGCTGCTGCAAAGGAGGGGAAGGAAGCCAGTGGCCAGTCTGTATGCATACCGGGGGGGGGGGGGGGGGGGGGGGGGAGTCATTCCGCCGGATGCCTTGAACAGTGCAGGGTGCAGCCAACTGCAGGTGGTGGCTCATGTCGGTCCCAATGACGTATGTCGCTTTGGATCGGAGGAGATGCTCTCTGGTTTTGGGCGGCTAGCGGAAATGGTAAAGACTGCCAGTCTTGCTTGCGAAATTAAGGTGGAGCTCATCATCTGCATCATCATTGACAGAGCCAACTGTGGTTCTTTGGTGCAGAGCCGAATGGAGGGTCTGAATCAGAGGCTTAGGCGGTTCTGTGACGTGTAGGCTGCAGATTCCTTGACTTGCGCCATCGGGCGGTGGGTTTCCGGGTTCTGCTTAATAGGTCAGGAGTCCAATAGAGAAAGGAAGCGGCTACACGGGTAGCTGGGGCTGTGTGGAAGGGACTGGGCGGCGTTTTAGGTTAGAGGGCCTCAGGGAACCACAGAAAGGGTGTCTGTCTAAAAGAAGGCAGTTAAAACACAGTAGGTTAGTTGTAGAAACGATTGGTATTGTAGTTGTACATTGTCGTAGCTGTGTTGAGAAAGAACCAGAGCTCCAAACCGTAATAGAAAGCACTGAAGCTCAAATAGTTATAGGTACAGAAAGTTGGCTAAAGCCGGAAATAGGTTCAGCAGAAATTTTTTCTAGCTATCTCACAGTGTTCAGAAAGGATAGATTGAATACAATTGGTGGTGGAGTATTTATCGCTGTCAGAAGTAGTTTGCCTTGTAGTGAAACTGAAGTAGATAGTTCCTGCGAAATAGTATGGGTAGAGGCTATACTTGATAATCGGACTAAACTATTAATTGGGTCGTTTTACCGACCCCCGACTCAGAACATATAGTTGCTGAACAGTTCAAAGAGAACTTGAGTCTCATTTCAAACAGGTACATCACTCATACAATTATCGCCGGTGGTGACTTTAATCTACCCTCGATATACTGGAAATATTATAGGTTTAAAGCCGGCGGCAGACATAAAACGTCATCCGAAACTGTACTGAATGCTTTCTCAGAAAATTATTTTGAACAATTGGTTCATGAGCCCACTCGAATAGTAAATGGTTGCGGAAGCATACTTTACCTCTTAGCAACAAATAATCCTGGACAAATAGGCAGTATCATGACGAATACAGGGATTAGCGACCACAAGGCAGTTGCTGCTAGGCTGAATACCGTAACATCCATAACCATCAAAAAGAAACGCAAAGTATATCTATTTAAAAAAGCCGATAAAAATGTTCTTAACGCCTTTTTAAGATACAGTTGCCACTCCTTCCTATATGATCATGTAAACGTAGAAAAGATGTGGAATGATTTCAACGAGATAGTATCGACGGCAATTGAGAGATATTTACCACACAAATTAATAAGTGATGGTAGTGTTCCCCCATGGTACACAATACGGGTCAGATCGCTATTGCAGAAACAGAGAAAAAAAGCACGCCGAGTTTAAAAGAACGCAAAATCCCCAAGACGGGCAAAGTTTTGCAGAAGTTCGAAATATAGCGCGTACTTCAATGAGAGATGCTTTCAATAATTATCACAACGAAACTCTGTCTCGAAATCTGGCAGAAAATCCCAAGAGATTCTGGTCATACATAAAGGACACTAGTGGCAAGACGCAATCAATACCTTCACTGCGCGATAACAACGGTGAAGACACTGATGACAGTGCCACTACAGCAGAGTTATTAATCACAGTTTTCCGAAACTCTTTCACCACAGAAGACGAAGTAAATATTCCTGAATTCCAATCAAGAACAACTGCCAAGATGAGAATCATAGAAGTAGATATCCTCGGTGTCGCAAAGCAGCTTAAATCACTTAATAAAAGCAAGGCTTCCGGTCCAGATTGTATACCAGTCAGGTTCCTCTAAGGTATGCTGATGCGATAGCTCCATATTTAGCAATTATATACAACCGTTCGCTCATAGAAACATCCGTACCTAAAGACTGGAAAATTGCTCAATTCACACCAATACCGAAAAACGGAAATAGGAGTGATCCGTTGAATTACAGGCCCATATCACTAACGTCGATTTGCAGTACGCTTTTTCAACATCTACTTTGTTCGAACATTATGAATTACCTCGAAGAAAACTATTTATTGACACGTAGTCACCAGGGATTCAGTAAATATCGTTCTTGCGAACCACAACTAGATCTTGATACTCATGAAGTAATGAGAACTATCAACAGGGGATGTCAAATTGATTCCATATTTTTAGATTTCCAGAAGGCTTTCGACACCGTTCCTCACAAGCGTCTTCTAACCAAACTGCATGCCTAATGGAATATCGCCTCAGTTGTGCGACTGGATTCATGATTTCCTTTCAGAAAAGTCACAATTCGTAGTAATAGACGGAAAGTCATCGAGTAAAACAGAAATAATATCCGGCGTTCCCGAGGGAAGTGTTATAGGCCCTCTATTGTTACTGATCTATATTAACGACAAAGCAGACAATCTGAGTAGCCGTCTTAGATTGTTTGCAGATGATGCTGTCATTTACCGTCTTGTAAAGTCATCAGATGACCAAAAAGAATTGCAAAATGATTTAGATAAGATATCTGTATGGAGCGAAAAGTGGTAATTGACCCTGAATAAAGAAGTGTTAAGTTATTCACATGAATACTAAAAGAAATCCACTAAATTTCGATTACGCAATAAGTTACACAAATCTGAAGGCTGTAAATTCAATTAAATACTTAGGGATTACAATTACAAATATCCTAAATTGGAACGATCACATATATAATGTTGTAGGTAGTTGGCAGAACACTCATAAGGTGCAACAGGTCTACTAAAGAGACTTCTTACACCACGCTTGTCCGCCCTATTCTGGAATATTGATGTGCGGTGTGGGATCCGCAACAGATGGGACTTACGGCTGACATTGAAGAAGTACAAAGGAGGGCAGTTCGTTTTGTATTATCGCGAAGTAGGGCAGATAGTGGCACAGACATGATACGTGAATTGGAGTGGCAATCATTAAAACAAAGGCATTGTTTTTCGTTGCGACGGGATCTTCTGATGAAATTTCAATCACCAGTTTTCTCCTCCGATAGCGAAAACATTGTTGGCACCCACCTACATAGGGAGAAATGATCATCACGATGAAATAAGAGAAATTAGGGATAGCACAGAAAAAATTTAAGTGCTCGTTTTTCCTGCGCGAGTACAACGACAGAGAGACAGCTTGAAGGTGGTTCACTGAACCCTCTGCCAGTCACTTTATTGTGAATAGCAGAGTAATCACGTAGATGTAGATGGAGATAATATACCGCATTTCCTGTTGGGCACATGCTAAGCTCCTTGGCGTCTACTTCGACAGCCAACTCACTTGGACGCGAAGTGTTGAGTACGTCAGTGACAAGGTGGATAAACTGTGAATATCTGGCGTACTTTTGCCCGAGTATGCTGCGGAGCGGAACCGATGAAGCTTTTGACTCTGTATAAGGTTTTGATCCGTTCTTTCTTTAGATGATGATAGCATTGTCTACGGCACTACAACGCAATCAACTTTGCGCAAGCTTGATGTCATACACTACAGAGTGATGCGTCTTGTCCTTGCAGCCATGAAATCAACGCCCACTAACGCACTGCTAATGGAAGCGTCCGTCGTGCCTTTGTCTATAAGACGGCAGATGTTGTCTGATATTTTTCTCCTCAGTCGAACTTCGATATTTGATTGTGCCTTTCTTAAGGCGGTAGCTCGATTCGGTAGACTCACACAAGCACCTCATGGACGACGACTGACCAGCTGTCTTTTGCAAGTTCGCAGCTACGAAAATGGCGCTCTCTCTTTCCACTCGTTCTACAGGACACAAAACTCCACTTCTTTCGTTTTTCGTTTAGTCTATTCTTCACTCCGGCACCAGTGGCATACCTGCCGTCCGATTTCCGAACGGAGATCAACATCACTCGCGACCTGGAGCATTTTATCATCATACAATGGCCGCAGTACGCTCATATCTATACGGCCGGTTCTAAATCAGCGGCGGGGATACGCCTCCTTTTGGCCTTCTAGTGGGTCCTACCTAACGTTGGGCTTCCATCTGAATCTTCTATGTACACGGCGGAGCTACTGGCCATCAGGAAAGCTATTCGTTATGGTCTTCGGACATTCAGGTTCGTTCTGATACTTACGGACTCTCAAAGTGCGCTGCCGGAATTGCAACATTCCGTGTTTGATAAACAGACCAATAGGTATGTTCTTGACACCTTGGCGGCTATAAGAGACGTGCAGACCTTGGGCAATGCCCTTCAGTTCCTCTGGATTAAGGGACATCATGACATTCTTCATAATGAAACTGTTGACTGCCTTCCCACGAGGACTATTATATAAGGCCAGTTACGCCCAACGCCGATCTCTTATACGAATCTCATATAGACGATACATAATGCTGCTTATCACGCTTGGAACTATGAATGGCATGTCTCTCAGCATATCTCGTGGCCATACAACCAAATATCTCTACTCGACAATGGTTCGCCTCGGTGCAGCTTCGTGGACGTCATGTAACTATCATTCGCATAAGGCTAGGGCACATTGGTTGATCTGCGCACCTATATCGATCGTAGATTGTCACGTCTGGACACTGTGATAAGGACACAACGGCAGTAGCGGATCTTAACCACATCATATTGGCATGTTCCAAGTACACGACTGCACAATCAGACTTGTATAATAAATTGGTTGCGAGAGGTTACTCCTCTCCCTACCTGTGTTCCTGATTTACTCCACCGTTTTGATAAATGTAAGTATAAATTACTCACAGACTATTTGAAAGCCACCGGCATTTAATTTATGAGTTGCGAGGTCTTCATTTCCACGTGGCATCAGCCCGGTTCGCAATCGGGTGCGTAATTTTGTGTTTCAACTTTTACCTACAGACCTCTATTTGTACATTACCTTTTCATTATTGCTCTCTTATGTCACTATTCTACTGGCACTATTGTACATACCATTGGTTGTACTGTGTGTGTCATTTTGGGTTTTTCTTTTATTTTAAGTACGTGTCTGTGCTACAATTCTCACGTTGTTATATGATGTTATTTGAAATTCCGTTCTTCAGCTATTGTTGTACTTATTGAATGACGTACAGTGTTTGTCCTTTCATGTTTTGTCTTTTGTATAGAGCATATGTATGTTTTTCATAATGTTGCGGCATAGTACTGTTCGCAATTCTACTCAAATGTAAATGTCATCACTGCCATCGGCTGTCTAGTGTTTGTCTAATTATGTTTTTATGGCTCTGAGCACTATGGGACTTAACATCTGAGGTCATCAGTCCCCTAGAACTTAGAACTACTTAAACCTAACTAACCTAAGGACGTCACACACATCCATGCCCGAGGCAGGATTCGAACCTGCGACCGTAGCAGTCACGCGGTTCCGGACTGAAGCGCCCTAACCGCACAGCCACCGCGGCCGGCAATTGTGTTTTTATTTTACTTTCAGAGTGTGTTTATACGTTAACTTCGTAATTATGTGCTATTCTGCTTTTCTGCAAACATGTTTCTTTAGCGATGTATAATCGTTGTTGGCTGTATCGTCCTCGTAACCCAAAGCCAAAATGAAGAAATAAACAAAATAATTACTTCTACAACTTGTCTTAATGATCTTGTTTTACAGAATCAGCGCAGAAAATAACTTATTTCTCCCCGCACAACAAACAATAAGTTACCTGTTCTGCGCACAGCGTTCATTCCCCATCAGAGTGTCTTTTCCGTGTGAAGATATTCCTGCCATTTGCTGACGGCGGTTGGAACTATGTGTAGAAGACCTACATTACTTAAGGACAGAGATGGTGTCTGCTATCACGAAACAAAGTACGTCAAGGATCTAGGTAGGTTTACCCTACAACCTGTAACACCATAGCTCTAATGCTGTGCGGATTTATTTTGCCTTTTGCTTTGGTTTAATGTAATAACATTGAGTATCTGTAAATGTGTTTGAATCGATAACATAAAATTGTATACTTTCTTTGTAAAAACTTTGATGTGGTGGTTTGATTCTATGCAATGTAGTATATCTGTCATTTAAATTCTTTGTCCCATTTGGAGGGAACAAAACTTACTGTATATAATTGTAATTTCTGTGTGAATAATTTTTTGTAGAAATATTAATATGTGCAAATGTTCTGTTTTATTTAATGCGTTTGGTTGCTGTTATGTAAACTGCTGATCCTCACTTAGGGATCTTAGTTATCCTGTATGATAGTGTGGTTCCCCTCGGGTTCGGAACTTAGTAGCGCGCGCAAGTTGTGGTTGGCCTAGGTAGAAAAGGTGGAACTAGAGTCAGTCGGGGACGAGCTACCAAACTGTGCACTACCATGTAAAAGTTGTATATTGTGCTGGTTCCGAGAGAGGCTTTTTCTGCCACTTTCCAATGCCTCGGATGGATGGATAAATAGCTGGAACGATTCTGGAATTGGTATCCATTATCGCCACCAAGAAATGACAGAGTCCAGCAATTCTACCTGCAATTCCACCCACCAACATGCAATCGCCACCACATTGCGCAATCACTATAATGGGGCACTATAACAATGTACAGTGAAGGATCAGCTCATTGGATGTTTTAGTGTGCACAAATATAAGGTAACTTGTAACTGAATTTATGTACCTACCTTGATTTTTTCCCCTATCACAACACCTCTCAGGTTCCTCTCCATTTGAACTATGATTACCGAGTGTCCTAGTTTGTGGAAAGATTGAAAGCCTCAATCTTTGGTAAGAAGGGAATATTCAGATTTACTGTGGATTTAGTGAAATTGTAGGAGGTAGTAAATGTAGTTTTGTGAAATTTTAAAGTCACCTATTTAATCATTTACTTGAAAATAGAAGGCTGTTAACAGGATCCACAGTTTGTCTATAGAAGTAACCAGTTAATGAATTCCATTTAACCTTTATTCTTAATAGAAAAGTATTTAGTTGAGAGAGACTTAACCTGTGATCAGTTCATAAATTTGCAGTGAACTACATTTACGATTTTATGTCAGCTAGAAAAATGTGTGAAAAGTAATAGTGTGTAATGTTATCTGTTATATTTATGCAAATAGTCTGTTCTGCTCTGTCAGCTTCCAATCTTAACCGTGAACATATGCAGGTGCCAGAGTTCATTGCACTCGCGTGTGGCAAAATATAGGTTGTGTTGGTCCGTTGAAGTTACTCATACCTATTTTCTTAAACAAGAATGTTAATCATTCTCTTGCCTAATTAGGCTGGCGATCGTTTTCATTATTCTTTAAACAGTGCAGCTAGGTAAAACATTATTTGTTACAGTTAGAATAATTATAATTCTTTCACTTCCGATAAGCCACCTCCGTTAGGTACAACGCGGTCAATATAACAAAATTCCTCTCAGAGGGGTAACACTGCTCTGCTTCTTCATACTGTAATTACTAGAATAAGAATAATTTCTTTATACGAACTGCCTTAGGCTTTGAGGTTATGGTATAGTAGTAGCAGACAGGAGTGTTATAAACCCACCAGCTACGAGCACCGTATGCTTCCGAACCCAGCTGCATGTACTCATAAATTTGTCAGTTCTCGAATGTCGGATGTGGCTGCATCTGTAACGTGGGACTCCATGTCATCTGGTACGCCTCTAAACAAACGTAAATGGAGAAAAGCTACATCCGTTTGTGACAGTTTTTCAGGTAACATGAAATGGGAGGTGGTGTTCTCGGAAGTGGTGCCCGTTCTCGAGAAGACTCTGGAATGGATAACGTGTCATCTTTGGGGTTGCTGAACGGCGTTGCGCGCCGTGCATCATCTGCAGAACGCGCCGCTGGGAGACACGCCAGGCAGCTTGCAGTCATATCAGCAATGGCTCACCTACCAAACTAAACAATGATTTGGGCGCACCGTTTGCGCATGCGCACACTGCTGCTTCCACTCCCCGTGCTCTTCGCCACCACTGACAGCGAACAACGCGTAGCGCGATCACAGGACATTTTATCGACGCTCACCTCTGTTTCTACATTCTCTCCCTCACCATCTCTGCACTAAGTTCGTGTTCAAACCTTTTTCTTGTTGAAAGTGTTACTGTTCCGTAAAACTGTTTCGATAAATATCGTTACAACGTGGAGCAATCGATCGCAGTCAGAGTCCAGAGATCTTAAACGACCACAAACTGTGAAAACATTGAGAGGTAAAATATTATTTCCACATTAAATGTAACATGTCTACACCGACCACCCTATGACAATGACGTTGTGAGGAGATTCTGTTTGGAAATGGAAATCGAAAATGCTAATACGAAAGCGAGCAGACGAGTTGTACGTCTCACTACCGACATTACAGTGGTACACACGGACAGACATATACCGCAAATCATGGTTACTGCAGCTGATGTTCTCAAAGAAATGCATATCTTATCTTAGCTTAAAAGAGAGATATTTGCATTTCTAGTGTGAGAAAATTCACATTTCTTTGAGGGACTGGAAATTAATCATCCCTCCCACCCATCTCCCATGCGATAATATGGATTGTCATGTATGCCACTAATCTGATGGATCCTCTTTTTAAGACGCCGAGATTTATGCCCCTTCGGCGGTGAATCAGGCTATCTCGTGACGCTACCTAATTAGTTTGTACCCCAAATGCAATTTTTCGGATTTATTCATAGAATTATGTTCCAACAAGAAAGGGTGTCGACGCAGTTAGCAATTTGTGAATGGGAATACTTTAACGATGTGTACAGAGAGAGATGGACTGTGCTCGACAGACGCGAACAGCAAGATGGCGTAATGTTCTTGATCATAAACAAAGTGCGTAAGTTTTGTTTTTCTGTGTATAGAATCAGCTACATGCCGTCCAACGAACTTGCAGATGACATGATGTACGCCGAGGAAAAACGGCAACAGAAAAAAGCACATAAAATATGTGACAAACAGCGACAATTCTTAAAAATGCCATAACATACAATAAATAAGATTAAAAAAACACTGCTGATGGTGATATCTGTTGCCGAAACTAGTCTAGGAAATAAATAAGAAAAAAATAACAAGGTGTTTTGAATCAAGGCGGACTCAATTCTGATATTGTTCCTTTTCTATGCAAACACGGACGAAATGGAAGAGTACCAAGATAAAGTTACTGAAATGTGTTGCGAACGTGATAGTTACAATTGCAGTTTACAAGTTTTAATTATGTAATGAAATGCATGTACGCACGTCTACATATTGACTGGAATATTTTAACAAAGTGTGCACTATTTCAGGTCACATAAAATTACAAATAAACTGTAACTCGCAATCTTAGCAGATTTGGTTACTGATTAAATGTTTTTATTGTTCATCAAAACGCAATTAACAATTTAATAGAATACTTTGTGATATTACATGAGAGACAGATACACATGAACTTCACTTCGGTTAACAGTGGTTCTTGTAACATCATTAATATTTATACATGTTAGTTTAGTACTGGGTGAAATGCGAGAGACTGCTGTACGCTAGGAATACTTTGGCTCACAGTATTAGCGTCATCCAGTGGTTGATGAACAGAGATTTTCTGAAACACTGATTCGATTTTACGATCAAAATAATAATATAAAAAATTCTGTTTGGAAAGATTGTTATTTTCTGGATGTGAAAGCAAAATTTAATAGACTAATTACTTCTACACCTGTGGTAGAAATGGTTGGAAGGTGTTCTAACCAGACCTAGGCTTCTCCCATTCTGCAGTGAAGTATGAAAGTAGCAAAATGTCTACACATTATCCGACAAATTCAACTAAATCAGAATTTACGACGTTTCTTAAATTCGCAGCACAGAGTTACACCAACGAGCATCAGGAACACAGTGCAATATAATCGGAATATTTCCTAAATGCCAGTAACCATTTTGGAGCCCAGAAAGAGACATTCGCCGGCGCAATAGTGTAATTTTATTGAAATTAGTCTGCTACTTAAGTCTGTTAGGTCGAAGTAGTGTCGCCAGTACATTTATTTCCCTTTCGAAGCATGTACCGAAGACTACTCCGCCAGTCACACACAAAAACTGAGATGCATCGCCAGCTGCACACTCACACTTTAACCATCGTTCGTAGAATTCCCGTTCTGCCATTTGGCAGTTGAGTGAGGGGTTAATCGGATGATAGTTTTGTGGTGTCACCGCCAGACACCACACTTGCTAGGTGGTAGCCTTTAAATCGGCCGCGGTCCGTTAGTATACGTCGGACCCTCGTGTCGCCACTATCAGTGACTGCAGACCGAGCGCCGCCACACGGCAGGTCTAGAGAGACTTCCTAGCACTCGACCCAGTTGTACAGCCGACTTTGTTAGCGATGGTTCACTGACAAATTACGCTTCATTTGCCGAGACGATAGTTAGCATAGCCTTCAGCTACGTCATTTGCTACGACCTAGCAAGGCGCCATTATCATTTGCTACTTATATTGTGATGCATGTACCGTCAGACCGATGTTCACCAATTATGGATTAAAGTTAAGTATTCCAGCAGCTACGTACTTTTCTTGATAGTATAATTACTTTACCTGTTCCAGAGCTCACGCCAGCCTGCGTGAGCTTAAACGCGTGCCTTTCGGCTTCCTCCAAACCCCGTGAATTGGCTCCTGCCAATTCACAACAAGTTTCATTCCTAAGGAAGCAACAAAGACTCACTTTTAAATTTCCGACGATAACGTGGTCATCAGGGACTGAAAAAAGGCTCCGATTTGATGCTGATGAGGAAGGTAATATGCCGTCTCCATTTCAAAGAAACTATTCAAGTTACTTAGACGCCACAGATAATTAAATCTGGACAATCAGACGAGATTCTGCGCATCACCTCTTCCGAGAGCACATCCAGTGTCTGAACCAGTACGCCGCCTGTTACGAAGCCGACTTATTCTGTTAAGGAAGGAAGTATGTCCCCCATCACTCGGTTTCTGGTTATGGTAGACAGACAATGTCATAAGATTTTTCAATACCCCACGCAATGGAACGCGACTATGCCTCAGCATAGAGAGACTAACATGTAAACCTTTAGAAAATAAAATCTTCTGCAGTACTGGTAAACCCTCCCCTACAACGGCATAGTAATGCAGCTCTCAACAAAGCCATCTGCTAACTGAAGGTCTCTTCTAGCCTTTTCCGTGCCTTATTGTCTTCAGCTAATCACATCCACGCCGCTCCTGCAAGTTTTATAATTCCCCTTCATCTTTCACTCCTGTGTTTTTCGTAATCCATTTGTTTCTCTTTGTTACTAATTCCCAGCATGCATCTCACCATTGTTTACTGAACAAAGCTCAGATTTTGAATGGCGTTCTTATTAGAAGTCCATGTCTCAGAGACCTCAAGTCAGAACTGATAATGCACAATTATTGTAAACTTTCGTCTTCAGACAAATCGGAATCTTAGTTTTCAAAACCCTATTTAGTTTACCAGGACCAATCCAAGCCTTTTTTACTCGATATATTGCTTGGGTATAATTTAAGGCTTTATTGTAACCGACTGTCAAGCTTGCTTTGAAACTCGCTCTATTCAGTTTTACCATCAGTAGCTGACGAGGTGAAAAGTGCAATGCCATATGCAAAACTAAAGTGATCCAGAGATATTCCCCTTCCGTTTTCTCCGTTCAAGACTGTGGAAACTTACGAGATTCCTCTTTCCATTCTGAATTTGTCATTACACGGATGAAGGTATAGCACTGACGTGTGTGTGTATCTGTGTACTAACACAGGTTTGAATCAGCCTCTTGTTTCTCAAGAGCTGTCAGTAAACTTTTTTTTCTCTTTTTAACCCCAGACACACTCACTGTTCAGTCATGTCTTGCAAATAATTCACTGTGCCAGACTCCACCTAAAGCCTGCTTCTGCTTTTACCTGATTAAAATCCGGTATTTTTATCTATATGGTTGGAGATAAACTTTAGTGAATACCTTGCAACATTACAAAGGCGGCTCATACGTTTAGAGCTGCGTCCCCCTTACTTGAACAATAATTGTTACAGCACTGACCCAGTTTTTGGAAGCTGTCTTCTTTCGCGTAACTTTTACTCCAGTTTACACCATTTCTATTGAAATACCATTATCTCCACAGCTCCTTCCCAAACTTCATTTTCTAATTACTTTATATACCACATCTAGCTTTAATTCCAGAATTTCATTAATTGACTTCTGAGTCTTGTACAACTTTATCTATGTTGTTACTGTGTCATTTGCCACCTAATCGATTAAATATGATACCTCCCTAACGAATTTGTTTTTGTTTTCTTTGTTATTTCATTAGTTTCCATTTTTTCTCTCGTCCAGTTTTCTTTGTTATCTTCTCACATCATCTGTAAGACATTCACAAATAGTTTCGTTTAATTCAGGATATTCCAACACAACCATATTACCGTTTCTTCTCTTTAATAGCCACTTCGTCTCATTAAGTTTCTTTTTGCTTTCTTCGTATCTGCGCCATTTGCAGTTCTTCATTCGAGTATCATTGTTATGGGACTATTCCTTTTGCCTATGTCTGTATAACCTACATTTTTAAGATGCTGAACTGGTGTAAGCTTCTTTCTAGCTTTACACTTTGAATCCCAAGACTCTGTGATCACTTGTAATTTGAAACCTGTTGAAAACAGCCTTACTCAAAGCAACTTATTTATTGATGATGTTGATTACATAAAACGTCGACGACGAAACATGTATAGGTACACAAAGCCATACAGGAAGTTTCGGCTCTGTTTCCAGTAAAGATTTAACGCTGATGAAGCAGTTCAGTTGCACACAAACATTGATTAGTTAGAGAAACTAGTTTGACTTCACTATGCTCTAGGAAGAGCAATGTATGGTGGTAATGCTACAGTTCACATTTCACTCCTAGTTAAGCATAAAACCATGCTCTAGTCTACGTGCACTTAGCCGACTTCATGGACAGTCCATTCACTTAGCAGTTCACTTCAGCAACAAAAATAGGGCGAGGGTCTTTCGAAAGAGGGGAGCCAGACTGAAAACTGCCATAACTGTCGAGAAACATCGGGAAGATCACAATCACAGTGTTCACTAACGGGATAGAGATAAATTATTTCCTCCTTTTATCGCTGACTCCTTCTTAATGATGTCTGAAATAAACATTAAGCGAAAATTCCAGACATTTGTACTTAACCTGAACCATTTCATTTAATGATTCTACCTTAGTTTCTCCTTGCCCTGCTTTTATAATTACAATAAAAAATAATCACACTTGGAATTGAACAACTGGCACTAAAATGATTTTCCGGTGTCCAAATCAGGGCAGCTTTAAAAAAAGAAGAAGAAGAAGAAGATACACACATCATCTCTAGAGTAGGCCTATTTCAAGAGCTCTTGCACACTACTTCGATCTGGGTAGCACGAAATAGTGTTGTGAAATAACAAAATCAGACAAATTTCTTGTACTATATGTATTATTGCACTGTATAGCCTTACTCATATGTCAGAGCAATTGCTAGAACAGGATTTTAGCAGAGGCAGTGGCCAATAGTGCGGACAAAAATATGTGCCACACTGGACAACTCCGATGCAAGTATTAGTATTGAGACTATTCAGTATAGGCGGTTTTTCGCTCTGCAACTAAACTTTGGGTGTTAATGAACGGGGGATGCATAGCTGCGTGCTCAGTGTTAGGTTCTACATTTCACAATAATCGTATTTTGAAATAAATGTGTGGTTTTCATGAATATAATACGGATAATTTCAGTCAACAACTTCTAGAGAAAAATCAAAGTTCGGTAACGCTATGCAACACACCTGAATCTAACAAGCGATTACGCTTGAGAAGAAGAGTAGCATATTGTCACCACATATTCCATTAATGACAGTGGAAACCAGCACCCCGTCGGTCGAAAAATGACACATCGTAGTTTCATGTTTGGCCGCTCGGATCTGTAGCGCTGCGCACTGTACGTCACTGCGGCAATCGCTGATAGATGGCAGGCCCGTCCACTGGGCGAGATGCTTGGCGCGCTCCGAATTCATGAATGAACCAGCAGTGGGACAGCTCATCTCGCGTACGCTATCGCAAGGTAACAGATGCTCCAGGGGAATGCCGGCTGCAACAGCATAAAGAGCTCAGCTGCTGTCAGCAAGACGCAACGAAGAATTTACTTATGCGGCACGCAGGGCAGTAATAAATCTTATTCTCCCTCCGTTACGATGTGGTAAACTTACTACTTGTTTCTCGATTCTTAGCTTAGTTCAGGGGCCAACGCGTTCCTCTGTGGTACAGGCCTCCAGAAAATTAGGCTGCCGTCGATCACTGCTACCGTGGCTGAACTCCGAAGTGCATTTCGTTGTCGAATGAAATCTGAATGTGACTCGCGGCAACAGTGTACTCCGGGGGTAAATCCGTTAATGGATGTCGATCGCTCATCCGCAAAACGTTACTGAAAGCCACACAGGCTTTACGTCCCTAAATATAGCAATGATCACTTCGCTGAGCATTTCAGACATTTCTAGTTTTAATATACACTTTCGAATCGTAACGAATATTAATTAAAAATGACCATTTGGCTGTCATATAAACTAGGTATAATAAGGAACTGGTTTGACGTTTTGCAGTTTCAACTACCACAGACGTAATTTCTAAGTGGAATATGCCCCTTATTTATTTTGTTATAGAGTATACTGTTGTAGCGGAAAGTAAGTATACACAGCTCCTCCTCTTACGTGTATTTGCATTTGTGTGTTACAGCTACAGCTTCCTCAGTTACATAATAAGTATCACACTTATTCATAAGTAAGGATTAATGAAAATTTATGGAAGTTCGGAGTTCAAATCATTCCTACTTACTGCAAGCAGTTAGCTTAACGAGTAAGTGACCGGACACGCTATTTCCTGCTATTATTTCCGATCACTACAACAAGAGATTCTTCCACGGCAAGTGTAGGAACAGCACAACTCGGGGAACGAATTTCACAGAGGACCATTGCTTATCCCATACGATACATAACAACTGAATGAAATTAACTGTAACAACAAATTCATTACAATATGGAATCAGCATTTGTGAACGGCTTTCACATAGGATTTATTCGTTTCACTGAATCTTCATAGAGTTCATCCGCACTGGATCCATCCACTTCACGTCGGTGAATTTAAATCGGTCGGTGCCATAGCTACGGTAACATCGAAGGTCTGCTGCCCATTCCTCTAAGATTGTTTCAGAGAGGGAATAAGTTTTATAAAACCATTCTATAAAAAACCAATAGTCCAATGTGGACTATGCAGCTGAAATCTATGAACAGCACAAATACTACAAGTGACTGCCGTGTACTAGTTTTGGATGCATTCCCGTGAAGTCACACTCTTAGTGGCAGCAAAGTTATGCCGCTGGAGACATGTACTCCCGTTGTTCCCGACCGCTTGAGACAAGTTATTTACCAATTTTGTAGAACACAGTGAATGTAAAAGACTAGTGTTTGTTAGAGGTAGGCTGCACAAAGGAAACTCCCATAATACATCTCTTGTTTTCCTACCATTTTGTTTCACGCGCTTGACTAAGTGTTCACTTACGTGAATTTGATGAAAACCAGAATACATAAGGTCTGTAAATGAGTAGTAAAGCTCTATATTTCCCCTGTCAGGTGGGTAATCCGAAAGAGCCAACTTTTTTAGAAGTGTTTGTAATTTGATTTAGTAAGTGGACTGCAGGTGTTACTGTTGTATGCCAGAGACCCGCCAGTACACAGGCATAACCACTCGCCTGGTGCCTCTGAGTGCCTAGCTGCAGCTTACAAATACGGACCTTTTTCTACACTCGCGCCACGTCTACCTGCGCATCGTACTGGACCACCGATAGTGTCGACAGCCGCCAAAGGGAACGCTGTCAACCGTGGGCTACATTGCTTCCGTCTCGTATTGGCAGGGATGGAAATTCTTCGGCCGACAGGCACAAAACATTACGCGCTGCGGACATACTGGCAGTTCCAAACCAGCAGTTAGACACTTCAGCTCAGAACCTGCAGCTAGCTCAATACTGTTCTCTGCAAGACTACATTACGAGTTAGCAACCGCTATTTGCGGAGTAATAGTCCAATCCAGAGTTCTGCGGTCACTATCATCAGTTATAATGACGATATCATAGACTGCCTAGAGACAAGAAAATTACTTAGACTTCATTGTATTAGATTTAAGACATCAAACTGTACCAAAACGTAGATACCACTCTGTAACACGCTCTTTAAAATGTGTGTTAATTCGTAAAGTATTGCTACGTTTCTGTTATAATGTGCTCTGTCAAACAATTTAATTAACGAGTGTTCAGTCAGTCACCTTTACGGAACTACAACTGGGAAAACTTTTCTGTTACCGTGGATATTGGTCCTGAATTAATAGTTACTATATTCACAATTTACCAACATCATCGTAACGCAATACAGAAGAAAACAATTTCCAAATACGTTTTGTGACTTATCAGTTACATACTGACATTTTAGTTTGTCTTCCCCTTGAACTACACCAGTTCGTAAGTGTTCAGACCTGGCAGTAGGTCTATGATTGCAGTGGCGCTATGACGTCACATCTCAGATTACCAGCGACGAAACTTTCGGTGCCCCCCCCCCCTCCCCACGCTCAGTTGGAGTACATTCGGTAACAGTCGCAGGCATAGTACGAATATCTACACTTATGGTTTACAGTGTTGTCAGAACACAAAACGAAGGCAATGGCGTAAGGAAAAATAAACTTACTCGTAGAGAAATGCACCATTAAGGATGTTTGTTACCTCTTATTAAAATAACCGCCACGCAAAAAATGCAAAACTAAAATACGCTGTGCGACGGGAATTGCATTTAAAAAAATTAAATACAAACGAGATACAAGCGCTAAGACCGAACCTCTCTTTAACTAGGTACCATATTTGGATAGCGACCAATATAAGCAAATAATATGCTAGACACATACTATCCATAGCAAAGGATGTTTTCACTGGAGCAGCACACTTTCAACTCCGAAGCACGGTGGAGGTTCTGTAACAGTTAGTGTCATAGTGCTCTGCTCAGCGAATTCCTGTGATTACTCTGGAAGCCAAGGGAACTGTTAAGGGGTACGACGACATTTTAAGTAACTTTTTTGTTATATAGCACAGGTACAGTTCTCATCAAAGTAGCGATCTTTCCAACACGATTGCAATGTCTAACATTGATTTGACTGGCACGAGGACGAAATAATACGTTTTCCACTTGCTCTACACAATATCTGCGGAGCACTGTGCTCTAAACTAGAAAAACAATTAAGGACCTGAACACGTTTCCAGCATCTTTGACAACTACACAATAGTACTTTTTTAAAGCCAAGAAATGTAATACAATCTCGTCGACCTTCAATGAAATTTATAATCTTCTACTCCAGGAGTATTCAAAGCGTTTTTCGATATCAAACTTGGCCCTAAACATTATTAAAACGATGCTAATTTTATTTTATACATCCCTTGTATGATTATCGTAAACGCCATACAAGCTTTGCTCAACTTTCTTGATCCGATATGGACAGTTCTGTACAGCTCTTACCAGAATTTACTGTACATAAGAACACGAGCCCTGCCCATCAACACTTAGTAACGTCTTGATATTCCCGATATGCGGTCGATTAATTGGGGGAAGACAGTGAGAAGTCAGGTAGCAAAAGGTTTCTGACAAAGGCAATGATGCGTAAATTACTTTGTCGGCAATGAACCGACGCTGGGAAATCGAGTGCGGTCTACTGTTAAAAAGCTGAAGCTTTAATTTAATCCTCGAAACGAGGAAAGGTAAAATCTTCCGCAAAACTGACCCGGAAACAGGTGACGATAAGTGTGCTGTGTTGTGAAAACGGTGTAATATGCACGGGATGGGGAGGGGGGAGGGGTGCTTCTAGCGCCGGCCGGTGTGGCCGTGCGGTTCTAGGCGCTTCAGTCTGCAACCGCGCGACCGCTACGGTCGCAGGTTCGAATCCTGCCTCGGGCATGGATGTGTGTGATGTCCTTAGGTTAGTTAGGTTTAAGTAGTTCCAGTTGAGTCCCATAGTGCTCAGAGCCATTTGAACCATTTTTTTGTGCTTCTAGCGAAGCAAGTTGTTAGGAACTTACGTCCTTGAATACCCGAGACAGGCATTAAGGTTGAGCTAGATATGTGCAACAGTCTCTGCATTAAGCCATTAAAGTTTTCATCAAATGGCAAAATCTAAGATTAAACAATAACCAAGTACGTTTAATTTTACTTATTCATATTTGAAGGAAAATTACGTACTCTAGCAAGGTATAGCTCAGAATTTTTCCACGTTTCGATGATTCTTAGAGGTAATTATAACTGTAATTTGACAGAAATACTTTGATGTTTTAAGCAGTTTGTTAAGCACAATTACATTCGGAAAAAAGAATGACGATTAGCTTTTGACGACCAGGTCACGAGAGAAGGAGCACAAGCTCGCATTAACCAAGGAAATCGGTTGCGTCCTGTTATAACGAACCATTCCAGTATACATCTTGACTGATTTGGGACAGGATGACTGTAGAGGAGTCTGAATCACGCTCCTCCCGAACGTGAGCACTGCACCATGTCTTTACGTACGTGTACGGAAGACAAATCACAACAGCACTGCTGACTGTACAACAGCCACTCGTGGGTGCGTTTTGTTTAATGGCTACATCGCAATCTTCCTGTTGCACAACAGACTACACACTATTATCTAAAGCTAGTGTTTAACATTCCGAGAAAATAACTTACAATTTTTCTTCAGCTCGTGAAATGTTGTCATGCATATTAACACAATGTGACAATGTTGTTCGACAGTTTTAGTAAAACTTGCGAAAGGTCATTTTGATATTCGAATCTGAAAAAAGGAAATCAGTTTTTCATAATAATAACAAATCCACAAACTATGTTATATGGTTCTTGGATGGCGTATGCAATACTTCTGAAAAGACGTCATACTTTTCGACTTAAGAGTCGTTGTTGGCTTCCGATGCCAGATCTTCAACTAACTGAAGAACGAAAACGTTTCGTGGAGTAAACAGTAGGTTTCCGGGAATTCATTTTACACGGAACAACAGGACTGTTAGTCTCTGGCACAATTACCACTTGCACATATTGGCGAATACTCAACACACTACAAACCGGTACCTACCCTATACAGCTTGTTAATTGTATATGCTATCGAGCAGCTTCCGCTTCGTCATAGTAAGTACGTTCTCTTGACACAGAAAGAGCCCAGGAGAACCTATGAATCGCCACATTCATTCCCTCGTTGCAGTAGCTGAAATCAAGTACACTGCTGGCCACCGTAAATGCAACACCCTGAAGGAAGCATCCGAATCAAGTGAAAATTACACCATGAGTTTGCAGCGATGAGATATGCAACTGATTAGAATTTCAGCACAGACGCACATCACGCGCGCCTGTGGCGCCACCTCATAGCGCCATTTAAGGCTTGGCGATTTCGACGAGTGTACGTTCGGCACGTGTGTTTACCTTGTGGTTGTTTCACAAGACGATCAGTTATGCCTCGTAGACAACAGCGAACATCTTTTGATCAAGTATCAGAGTTCGACAGAGGAACGATAGTGGCTTACCGAGATTGTGGATTATCATACAGAGAAATCGCTAGTCGTGTTGGACGAAACCAAACAACTGTAATGCGGATATGTGACAGTTGGATGCAGGAGGGTACGACGGACCGACGTGGTCGATCGCATTCACCTCGGTGCACCACTGCACGTGCTGATAGGCAAATTGTGCGCATGGCAGTGACGGATCGCTCAGTGACATCCCGAACCATAGCACAACACATTGCCTCTGTAACGCATCATCCAGTGTCTGCGCGTACCATTCGACGCCGTTTACAGCAGAGTGGTCTGTCCGCAAGACGTCCATTGCTTCGTCTATCATTGACGCAGAACCACAGACGTCTCCGTCGCCAATGGTGTGATGACAGACGGATGTGGACGGCAGAATGGAATGACGTTGTCTTTACTGACGAGGCACGCTTCTGTCTGCAGCACCACGATGGTCGGATTCGAGTGTGGAGACACCGTGGAGAGAGGATGCTGGACAGCTGCATTATGCACCGCCACACTGGTCTTGCACCGGGTATTATGGTATGGGGCGGTATTGGATATTACTCTCGCACGCCTCTAGTACGCATTGCCGGTACTTTAAATAGCCGGCGCTACATATCCGAGGTGCTGGAGCCAGTTGTCCTTCCTTACCTTCAGGGCTCGGCCACAGCCATATTTCAACAGGATAATGCGCGACCACACGTGGCACGCATTGTCCAAAGGTTCTTCGTCAATAACCAGATTGAATTGCTTCCCTGGCCGGCTCGCTCTCCGGATCTTTCGCCGATAGAAAACATGTGGTCCATTGTTGCTCAACGAGTGACCCAGATTACATCCCCAGCTGCCACACCATATGATCTTTGGCAACGTGTGGAAGCTGCTTGGGCTGCTGTACCCCAGGAACACATCCAACGTCTCTTTGACTCAATGCCGAGACGTGTGGCAGCTGTGATCTCCAACAATGGCGGCTACTCTGGCTACTGATTCTGGCAGGAACCACATGTCAAGACGTCTGTAAACGTAATCATTTGATACTTGGTCAACATGTTATCTACAAAATAAATTTTGTTGTCTACCTCTTGTCTTTCTTGGTGTTGCATTTACGATGGCCAGCAGTGTACAAACTGCTGTCCCCCGCTTGATTCGCAGTCGTCTCCCTACACCACATTACAGTAATTAATTTTTATGTGAACGGTACACATGACTCATCAATAATTGCAGCAAAAAATATTAGTATTGTGAAAAATGGAACAGACTGCTCAGTGCAGACATAATGATTTGAAGTATACATTCTAATTACCTAGTTGATCGCTGCTGGTGCAACTGCCCTATTAGGAAAGTTGCTTCACCGACCAGAATATGAATCCTTTATTCAAAAACTAAAGAAGTGCACCGAATCCTCTTTGTAGAAAATGGAAAACACGCATATAAAAAAAAAAAACTAGCTAATCTCGCCAAGCGACAATTACCTCCCAAAATGAATGAAAATAGGCGAAAGAAGCGCACGTTTGTCATCTCTTTCCACAACACCTCCGACAAACACAACATTCAAGTCCCACTTAGCCACAACAGCCGAGAACATCTCATCGTCGATATAGCGCAGATTTCAGCCGACGCCCTTGATTTATATAAAGAAATTATAGACAATGAGATCGTAAAATCACGCCATCCGCACAACCAAAGGGAAGAAGACCTCTCGCGTAATGTAAAGAGTAAATTAAATACTAATACAGCGATAATTGTAAAAGCTGACATGAGCAATAGAGCTGTAACCATAAGCAGAGCAACATACAGTGAGAAAACTTTTAGACTTCTTCGAAGTCATCAATATAATAGAAATTCTTAAGGGCCCAACAGCCAGACTCCAAAAATAGATTAAATATATTTCAAGTAACACACACTTCCTACTAACCGTGTAAGAAGACGATATCAGTTAGTTAAAATAATTGTTCAACTGCTTCCACGAAAATTTAAAGATCCCTTTAGAGCAGCAAGTAGACGAAGAGCATAAACATCTTAGACCTAATCATTAGAATTATGAATAATACACACCAGTATGAAATTGATGAGACCCGCCACACCACACACTACCATCGACAACACTTCTTCTCAGTTCCTAATACGCCATCTACGCTTACTTCAGTGTACACAAAGTGTGTGTCTTGACGTCTGTGATGTAAGTATGGCAATAACAGCAGCTTGTTACCTGTGGATATTTACACACACACACACACACACACACACACACACACACACACACACACACACATCTTTACAATCAAAGACATCAAAACTTTGAGCCCTGTAAGAAAATAGCGTTTTGTTTTTGTCTACTGCAACCATACAGTGTCACAGGTTACCTAAAAGTCATATATAGCACTTGATGATAGTGTTTAATCTTCCGAAACGCGCAGTGAAAAAAAAAAAAAAAAAAAAAAAACACAACTGTGATTGGTTACAGTAACATCTAACTTCAGTTGAGGTACATAGCAGTTACGGTAAAGTCTAACTTAAAGTGTTCACGTAAGAGATACATGAAAAGTCGGCAGCATTTATTTAGTTTTTAATTGTAATACATGGTGGCAAATGCCATAAATACGAGCACCCTTACGATTGAAAGCATAAACCCCATCCCAACACGACACCCACGTCTCACCACCTAAGAACCCACACGCGACAGAAACATCCGTACAGCCACTTCTCCTCCGACACCGGTCTTTCAAACCGTTATTTGAAAACAAGCTGATTACCTTACAGTAACGTCATCGACACGACATGTCGACATACAAAATACACTTATCATAGTATCAAATTTCATAGCTTCTCGGAAAATACGTTACAGTAATTCTGTCTTCCGACAACGAAAATCGTTTGCTATATTGAAGATACGGAAGTCTTCCGGACATTAACAAATTGCAGAACAGCGTTATTTACGAACCGTATAGGTGGATAACGTAAGAGTGTAAAAATATAATCGCATTGCCGCCGGATGGACGCTGTAATGCAGCAGTAAACTCCACCCGTGTGATAACGCCACAAATAACAGACGTACAGCAGATACCCGCACAGCGCATATCGCCACTATAACATTACGTAATGCTTTACACTGCCCAACGGGCATTCAGAAGAGCTGAAAATTTTAACGATCTTCAAAACCACTTTTTATATGATGACTGCCTCCTGCGACGAAAATTTTTGACCAGGAAACATAAATACTGTAAAACATTCACTGACTGCGTCTTTAATACTGTTCTGCGATAAATAAGGTAAGTATCCTATAGAAAATGTTGTGCTTAAAAAATCGCCTGGAATCATGGATTTCCCGAACTATCCTGGAGAGAGAATAACTGAAAAGATTCCTAGATGAATTTCTTTAGAAACATGCGTACAGTGTGAACATGTGCGCTGTCTCTCTATCTTCAGGTGGTCTTGTTTGCCTACAGTTTTGGCAGTTCTCTGTGTGTCTATGCCTCGACATGATTTGGTGTTTGTGTTGTCCTCATCATTTCATCATCATTCATGCAAGTGGCAATATTGGACTGAGAAAAGATTGGAAATTTGTACGGGCGCTGATAACCGCGCAGTTGAGCGCCCCACAATCCAATCCAATCCAATCCAAATAATCATCATCATCATCATCATCTCTGTGCCTAGAGCTACAAAACGCTGAATATTGTTTTCGAGACAGTATTGAACACAAGCTGCGAGCTTCAACAGTTCCTTCCCGTAAAGTTCTCACAACCACAATGACGAAGTAACGAAAGAAGATTTTATATTAGCGCCCAGTTAACGACCATTTCATCAGATACGAGAGAAAAGTTTAAATTGGAAGAGGACGAGCGCAGCAATCACACATGCTGCAAATAATTTTGGAAATCAAGAAAAACCACCAATCGCGATGGCCGGACGGGGCTTTGACAATCATTCCACCCACAAAGGAATTTCTTTCGGATCGCCAACGTGTAAGAAAGGCGGGCCCATAAAAGCACTGCATTATTAAGATACCTGTTCATAGCGTGTACTCCGACATAAGTGAGATGGTGGTGGTGATGGAAGCAACTACAGAAAATACAACACTTCAATCAGACAGTGCTTAAATGAAATCACTCGTGTCCACAATGATAACAGTCAAGGAAGCTCCCCGTTTACCGATAACATACTTTCCTTGAGATTAGACGTAACTGTGTATAGACTAATGACATCGTTATCGCGAGGATGTTTTTGTTTTTAATTATTATTACTCATAACGGTTGCCCTTTCTTGGAGGACAGGTTGTTACACATTACAAGGCGTAGTCAAATGAAAACGAGACAGATAGAAAGAAGTATGTAAACAGTTTATTATTTGAAAAGTAATCTCCATAACCGGTAACACATTTCTCCCACTGTGAGACAGGACGGTCACTGCCTTCATGGAAAAATGTTTGCGGTTGACTACGGACCCAAGATCGTACACAGCCGTGCATATACTCGTCGACGGCCAGGAGGGTCATCGAGGCTCCAAAAACACGAAATCGCATGGGGAGAAATAGAGACTGTACGGAGGGTGCGTACGAACTTCCCAGCGAAACTTCTGCAGAATGCTCGAAGCCAAGCAATCTTGGGCAACATACGGGCCCGCCAATACTTTTCAAGTACTGAAGCGCGCCATCAAGACGAAGTGCCCAGGAATGTTGACGGCATCTTCTGCTGCAGGATAACGCCCGCACAAATGTTGCCAAGGTTACTCGACTACGCTGCAGAAGTTACGCTGGGAGGCCGTTACACGTCCTCCATAAAGTCCTGATCCTTCCCAGTGCGGTTTTCATATTTTTGGAGCCCTGAAGAAAGACATTCGTGGCCATCAATTTGATTCAGACGACGAGGTGCATCCCTGGGTACAATTAAAAAAAAAATGGTTCAAATGGCTCTGAGCACTATGGGACCTAACATCTGAGGTCATCAGCCCCCAAGAACTTAGAACCACTCAAACCTAACTAACCTAAGGGCATCACACACATCCATGCTCGAGGCAGGATTCGAACCTGCGACCGTAGCAGTCGTAGAACCGCTCGGTCACCAGGGACGGCGGTACAATTAAGATTCCGTAGACAGTTAGAAACATTTCTCCATGAAGGTATTGATCGTCTTGTCTCACACTGTGATGAAGTTTTTAACAGTTATGGCTATTACTTCTGAAATAATAAACAGTTTACTTACTTTTTTCCATCTGCCTCGTTTTCATTTGCGTAACTGTACTTAACCACGTTAGGACTGCAAACGGCCATTAACTGCAACCTTACAATCATCAACTGATGAAACATCCGAATCGGATCAATGCTCGAGGATCGCAAAGAATCAAACAGTTGTGTTTTTCATACAAACAATGTCGGCGTTAAAGTATTTGTCGCCTGACACCAACAGGAAATGATAATGCCCCTTTCCCAGATTGTTATTCTGTTACTACACCATTACAAATCAGTCGTCCATTGTACGTGGAGGACCCGAAATAGTAACGGCGCACACAGCCAGCGCTGTTCCGTAATTACGTACGCAGCCATTTAACTGTCATACGTATACCCGTAATAGCTATTACCTATTACTCAATTATAATTTAGCCCAGGTCCATAATTGAAGCGGGCTGAAAGGTTGTAATTCGCGACAGCACGACGTTTTCTACTAGCAGACATGCCACCGGCAGCCAGTAACGTTTAGTGCGATTAATTTAGTAAACAGTGTTACTGGCTGCGTGAGACTAACGCGTTTGTGGGCTACATACTGAAGGCAATATCAATCCGCATTTATGCAGGTATTCCGGTCGCGATGAAACGCTAATCGTTGTATCAGTATAGCAGCGATTACGGTGATCGTGATTCGTGGATTAACCATTCTGGACGTAAACTAAGCGACAAAAATTGTAACTAAGAAAATAGTCGTACGTTTTATAGTAGCATAACATCAACACTACAGCGGTTCATTAAGCAAGAATGCGACGGTACCTAGCAATATTTCACTTATAATATGCCCTACACAGGTCAGCAAGCCATGGTGACCGCACTTACGTGAAGGGAATGAAGGTTTTGCGATACGAGAGGCATACAACGTGTCCCCCTTCACTCTTAACTTGAATCTTTTGTGGTACGTGATAAAGGTTGTTGAACTGTTTTCAACTAAACAAAATCTTTTACACCATGCTATTAGTTTAATTAAGTACTTTATTAAGCACTACTTTCTGGTTTCGAGGTTCGCGGTTCGCGTTCATTCTCAAGTGCACAAATGGGCGTGCATACACAAACCTCTTAAGTTTATATTAAAAAAAAAAAGTCATTCACAGTTACGCATGGCAGGGTCTTCAATGGACACGACTTCCGAATACATACCCACAAACCACACATACAAAACAGTTTCCAATTAGGTTCATAATGGTTCAAATGGCTCTGAGCACTATGGGACTTAACTTCTGAGGTCATCAGCCCCCTAGAACTTAGAGCTACTTAAACCTAACTAACCTAAGGATATCACACACATCCATGCCCGAGGCAGGATTCTAACCTGCGACCGTAGCGGTCGCGCGGTTCCAGACTGAAGTGCCTAGAATCGCTCGGCCACAGCGGCCGGCCTTGCTTGCATAAAACAGGGACGAACACGTGTACATGAATTTCGGCATACCTATCAACTAAACTGACCTGCGTAGACACAGGATCCTCTACATTTCAGTTGTGTGTCGTCCTCGGGGGGATTCGAATTACGAAGTATACCCTAGCTCGGTGAATCAATTTACCATAAAGAGTAGCATGAACTTCGAAGTAATGACATATTCAACGCACAGCGCTAACTACATACAATTCAATTACTCAACACGTCCAATCCAGAACGGTTCCATTTTAAATAAATACAGCTGGTGTCTGTGGTTTACATTAATACGAAAAACACTTTAAAAAATGTTCAAATCTGTGTGAACTGTTATGGGACTTAACTGCTAAGGTCATCAGTCCCTAAGCTTACACACTACTTAACCTAAATTATCCTAAGGACAAACACACACACACACACACACACACACACACACACACACACACACACACACACACACACACACACACACACGCACACGCACACACGCACACGCCTGAGGGAGGACTCGAACCTCCGCCGCGACGAAAAACACTTTAGCCCCCACTTTCAAGATCGTTATGAATATTCATTTTGATGAAAAAACAGTTCAACAAAATATTGAACTTACCATTTAATATTTGATGTGAAAAACTTAAAAGGGGCACTTAGTGCTGGCGCTGGATCTACAGAGAAATAATTTGATTGACTTGGTGATGTAACTGACTGAGAAAGGGACAGACTGGTACCTCCAAACAAGTAACACCGAAACATAGAGGCTGCACTACGTTCACGTGCTGCCCCCATGACACGGAAGGATTTCACATATTGTAGAAGGCGATGTCAGGCATGAAGAACAAGCTCAGCTGAGAAGGAAATCTTTAAGACATTAAAAAAAGGAAAAAATTAAATCTGATGACCGGAAGGGATACTTAGCTCTGTTGTCCCAAAGCGTGCGTCGCGTATTAACCTCTGTGCAGCTCGCTCGGTATTAAGGGTACGTTCTTGCTGCATTACGTCCAAGATCATGTCAAGAAAACACTGGAAGAATGGCCGTCTTCGACAACCTTGATCTGATCATAGCCCCTAGTATTCTCCGCTAGTATACTAGCGTGCTATGCTCTGATCGACTGCGCTACAACAATCTGCCGTCGTCGAAAGTCTACGAGATGATCTTACTTTCCACCATGTATGTCTTCGTACTTGACTCATTTCACAAACGATGGACAAGGGGAGTAAATTCGAACCTCGACTGTCTCTAAACACTGGCAACATTTAGGAAACTGAGGTAAAGGTCTATTAATCCGTCGTCGAAATCCGTGTTTCACACAATATAGCCTTCGTTAGCGTACGTGGTGGTGAGAGTAGTTCTAAGTTCTAGGGGACTGATGGCCACAGATGTTAAGTCTCATAGTGCTCAGAGCCATTTGAACCATCACATTTCTTAAAAAAGTATTTGATAGAAGACGACAATCCGTCAATGTAACAGTCGACAGCCCTATAAGATGCATGCAAAAACACTATGTAGAAAAAGACAGGAAATCAGAAACTTTTAGTAAATTGAACCTTAATTTCCTCCTAATGTAAGTTTATAAGAGACACACAACCTACTGAAGTTCGTAGGGAGGGACAAAAGGACAGACCATCGCCCTGCTGAAGGTACCAACAAACACTTTCCTTTTCCTTTAATTGGGTTTATGACAGCATGAAAAACATTGCAATCGTGTATCTATAACAACAATTGTCTTTTCGTGGTCATAAAGGCTCCTCCCCTCCGCTACCCAAAAATGTTTCAGGAAAATGAAGATGGTGGTTTTAATGCTTCAGGTGTTCTACAATGAGCCCCCTCTTCAGAGCACAACGTACAGAATAGTGGTTTTCAAACTTTCTGGATCTCTTCAACCAAACATAAACATCCGCGGCTCCTTCCGCACCAAATACCCAATTCGAGATGTGAGGTAAATAAACTTAAGTTTCTAAAAAATGTGTAAATAGTTATTTATTTATTAATTGTTGACATAACACATTTAAATCAGTTTCTAATTTTGTTGTAATTCTTGCAACGAAAGCAATGAAAAGGATAAGATTGCTTCTTCCTGATCAGTTCAAATATCGGCACATGATTGGAAATTGTGACTCTCATATATTTCTCTCCATTTGTTCACAATCTATTTTCGGATTGCTGACTTACCTCACGTAAGTATGATATTGCAAAGCTACCAAAAGTTGTACGGTCTTTGTACCCACTTGCGAATATTCTTGCTTAGCCAAGCTCCAAAACTCAAGCAGTAACGAGGAGATGAACATAGATTTTAATGTGGAGTCTGCAGAAATATCAATACATTTCTCTTGGTATTCAATGGTAAGTGTTCTGTCTATTATAACCGTGTGAGGAGCAGGGAAAATGTAATTTATATCTTTATCATCCAACTATTTGTTCCACAATGTTAGTTTCTTTCTGAATTCTGAAATTTTGTCTGACAGTTGCAAAAAATGTTGATCTCATAACCTTACCGGGATACATTCAATGAATTGAGTTTTCCAAACATGACACTAAGATACTACAACTTCAGAAAGTCAGTGCAAACAACATTTTCGGAACTTATATGCTTCCCTTGAGTAACGAGACAGTAAAGCGAATCTACAAGTTCATACACACCTGTCAAGATATTCCACGTGAAAGCCAGCGAGCGTCACTGTAATAAATCAGGAAATGTGCTCAGCCCTCATATCAGCACACACTTTTTGATAACACCTCGACTTAAGATTCCGACTTTTAATTAAGTTTACCAATGCGACCACTAATCTAAGCACCTCATCATGGATACGGCCCACTGTTTTTATGCCAGTGCTTCTCAATGAATCAAACGAAATGTGTCCAAACAGCACAAGGGGCTTCTTTACGGGTTAAGAGCTTGCAGTCCAGCATAACAATCAGCCATACTACAGCCTCAATCTGCACACACACCTACACAATTTTCTCAGTGTTGTTTTCTTCCATAAAAATGTCTAGTATTTCAAAGAGGTCTCCTGCGTTCGTTCCAGAGTTATTTTCCGGCAGATAATATCTTCATAAATTTGTTGTCATGCGTAAACCGAACGTAACAAATTGCCCATCATTGCGGCTGTCCAACTTCAGCCATCTTAATAGCGGAATCACCATTACCGCTGACTTTTTCACCCAAATGATCATTAATGTCGTCAGCCATATCGAGTATTCGACGGTTAATAGTGTTGTCTGACAAAAAAAAAAAAAAAAAACAACCACTTGTCAGTTGCTCGGCAGCTGATTCATGTCTCAACATTAGGTACCATGTCCAAAGCAGTTGGTTTGAGGTTTCTTGCTCCTTGCTACACGGTAGTGTAAGATGAAAGAGGAGTCTTTATCAGAATACCAGCTTTTTTCGTGGAAGTTCTTCGACGTGATTCCTTCATAGGTCAATATAGCTAGTGAAGCGTTTTTCTGGAGAGTAGGTAACATTTCATATGGTCTGAAAAAATCGCTGCGGCTGCTGTAAGGTCTTCAAACGATACCACATGTTTTCCATACACAAATCAGAGGGAGCGAAATCTGGTGAGTAAGGAAAGAAATCAAATGTATTGATTAAGCTATCTAATATTGGAGTCTCTCACAATACACCCATTTAAGGAGGCTGGGAGAAGCCACAGCGCCAATTATTGCCGCCAATATAGGAAGCAAGGTGCTGGATACAGCACGAATCACCGTATACAAAAACAGTATTAAAAAAAAAAAAGCCTCTAAGCCTCTTTGAAAAGGTTATACTGTACGGTAATATGAAGGCTAAGCACCTCTCATGGAAAGCAAGGCTATCCGGACCGAAAGACTCAATGTTCTTCATTCTTCAGATTCATTTCAGCTATTACTGCAGTCATTTACACAACACAGAAAGGCGCTGGTAGAAACAGAACGATCGAAGAGAATACTTGAGTACGCATCGAATTCCACAGATAGTAATCATTCCGCATCCAGTACAGTTCCGATGATATCTACGACGACGATCTTATAAGCAGTACTACCTGAAGCCGCTCAATAGAACGTCCTATACCTTTCCTTAGTTACTACATTAAAAAATAAACAGTGAATGTAAAGGGCGAAGCAAAAATACTACCTAAATTAAACTTCAAATAAAAAAAAACAGATCGATCAAAATAAAGAAACAGTACTAACATGAAAGACTTCTATGGAGTGGGAAGTTTTGTTTATATGCGTTGCTGTATCACACATTAAAGCAAGTGGCGAAGTGGTGACTTGGGGTAAAAGAGGCCACGCAGCGTTAGAACACCAAAAAACGTTAACGTAGTACGGCGTTCATTTCAGAAGTCTCTTGCTAGAGCTCTTCCGTTATCTGACCGGAATGCGCATCGAATTTTACAACAGAACTTTCGATTTCATGTGTACAAGACGGTCGCTGTCCGACATTTGTTCGAACGTGTGAGGTCATGCGCAAACATTCTTGGAAACATGCATATAGATGCTGTGATCCTTCGCAGTGATGAAACACATACGCACTTATCGGGATGCGTTAATCGTTAAAATGTCCGATACTGGAGTGGAGAGAACCATAGCGAACTTCATGCAAACCCAATATAGCGGCAGTGTTACTTTATGGTGCGAGGTTTGAAGACTCGGGGTAATTGTTCCTTACTGCTTTACACAGAATGGTGCTACTGTGACAAAAAAAAATGAAATGATCATATGGCATTGTTGGCAAGGAGGCCCCATTCAGGGGAGTTCGGCCGCCGTATTGCAAGTCCTATTTAGGTGACGCCACATCGGCGACTTGCGGGTCAATGATGATGAAAATGATGGACACACAACACCCGGTCCCCTGCCAGGGAATCGAACCCGGGCCCCTAGCGTGGCAGGCGGTAACGCTACCGCTACTCTACGGAGGCGGACTGCTACCGTGGCAAACTTCACACGATACACTCACATGATCTACACTTGTTTTGCACCAAGACTAAACGTGCTGCAGATTGACAAGACAAGAAGGACGAAGTCACCGTTCACACAACTCAGATTTCTCTCCAACTGCTGAGACAGCCATTTCCCGGGCGCTTAATGTGTTCACGTGACGACATGCCTTGGCCAACAATCTCAGGACCCTACACCCTGCGATTTTTTCAATGGCAGCAACTTAAGGCTGAGGTGTTCAAACATTGGCCGAAGACTTTTCAAGCACTGAGAAATGCAATACAGGAAGAAACTGGTCTTATTCCTCAAGAAATGCTCGTTCGAATGATGCAACATTTCTAAAGTCGCATTCAAAAATGTAATGATAGTGGAGGACACAACTTACGTGATACGCTATTTAAAAATATAAAAAAATACTTCCAACTGCATATGTATCATTCGTATTAATACAGTTTCTTTGCGCGGGATTAGCCGAGCGGTCTGAGGCACTGCAGTCATGGACAGTGCAGCTAGTCCTCCCTCGGGCATGTGTGTATGTTTGTCCTTAGTATAATTTTGGTTAAGTAGTGTGTAAGCTTAGAGACTGGTGACCTTAGCAATTAAGTCCCATAAGATTTCACACACATTTGAACATTTTTTTGAACAGTTTCTTTATTTTGACTCATCCGTTTTTTATTTTAACTTTAAATGAGGAAGGATGTCTTACTGCACCCTGTTTCGTGCACGGAAAAAATTCGTCGTATCCCTCTCGTAGAGCTGTTAAACGTTGCATGGTGTACAGTAAAATTTCTGTTCCTTGCTAACTGCCCTGAAACCAAACACTTGATGTATGGTATGTAGACAGTAACAATACAACGATCGACTGGCTGTCTCCGAGTCCTGACGCTAATATCGTAGAATCCTCAGTAGAGATTAGCTTGTCAGATTCGCCCCACATTTACTTAACTGGCACACGTCATAACAGCCCTGAAAAATTATTCTTTTTACGTTATTGGATTTTTGGATGTACCTAAACACCCATATCAACAGTGGAATGTCAATTATGACGAAACAAAAGTGAGGACAACATAGCAACTAGTCCCCAAGTGCAGAAAAATCTCCGACCGGGAATCGAACCCGGGCTTCTTCGGTTAGACATCCGCCGCACTGAATGCACAGCTACCAAAGCGGATGAGAAAATATTCTTTTGGAAGCGGCAGTAGATTCAAACGCTTGTAAATACTCAGCCAAATGTACAGTTAAGCCACACAACATTCTCCAATGTACACACCTCAACAAAAGTTTGGAATATCAAAGAGTTTACTACAATAACATCTTACAGTATACCCACTGAGGTTTGTACAGTACATTATTACCAAAATAAACATAATTCCTTCTGAAAACAAGAACGATTTTAGTTAGTTACCAAAAATTATTACAAAATAAACTAGCCTAAGTGTACATCTTGTAAACAAAAACAGTGACAATCTTTTAACTCATGACGATGATTATCAGTTTTTAGTAGTATGTCCTCCCCGCACACGGTAAGTTCTTCCATTCTGCGAGACATGCTCTGGACGAGACCATCAAGTTCATCTTGGGGTATAAGGTCCCACTCCTCAATGACAGCTTCAGTGAGGTCCGGAAGATTGTCAGGTGGATTCAGAAGCTGTGCAATGGCCAGCTTCAAGAGCTCCCATGTATGCTCAATTGCATTCATGTTTGAGGACTGTGCTGGTCAATGCATTCGGTTGATGTTGCATCTTTAAAGATACGGAGTCACTGCTGGAGTACCGTGCGGTCTTGCGTTGCATCGACTAAGGTGAAGTTGTCATCGACTTCGCGTCTGTAGGGCCTTACAATCGTTTGCAGGACCTCTTGGAGGTATCGGGGACCAGTCAATTTGTCGTAGATGGGAATTACAGGGGTCCACTGTCCCATCATTATTAGGACCCAGAGCATTACATTTCCACCTGCAAACGGATGGACTTCCTGAACGTATCAGTGTTCCTGGTATCGTCTAGAGATTCTCCAAACCCAATACGTCTAATGACCGGTCGCAAACCAGTCCTGGTCTCGTCAGTAAACATGACATTACTCCATTCTGCAATGCTACAATGTAGATGTCCGAGAGCCCAGGTCCTTCGATTGGGACGGTTCCGTTGGTTCAGTGCAAAACTTCTCATTGGTCTTCTGGAATAAATACGATGCAATCTTCAATGCACTGCCTCGTCTGAGATACGCATCCCGTCGCCCGGGAGAAGTCATTCATAATATTTCTGGCAATTGATGTTGGGCGCCTGCAAGCAGATGCTTGGAGGAAGCGATCCTGCATTGGCGCTGTCATACGAGGACGACCACTGCGATGTCCATCGCTCACATTTCCCATCTCTCTGCACTTTCTCCACACCTTAGAGAGTTGGGTTGGGTTGTTTGGGGGAGGAGACCAAACAGCAAGGTCACTGGTCTCATCAGATTAAGGAAGGAAGACGGCCGTGCCCTTTCAAAGGAACCGTCCCGGCGTTTGCCTGGAGCGTTTTAGGGAAGTCACGGGAAACCTAAATCAAGATGACCGGACGCGGGATTGAACCGTCGTCCTCCCGAATGCGAGTCCAGTGTGCTAATTGGTTCAAATGGCTCAAAGCACTATGGGACTTAACATCCGAGGTCATCAGTCTCCTAGACTTAGAATTAATTAAACCTAACTAACCTAAGGACATCACACACATCCATGCCCGAGGTAGGATTCGAACCTGCGACCGCAGCAGCAGCGCGGTTCCGGACTGAAGCGCCTAGAACCGCTCGGCCACAACGGCCGGCTCCAGTGTGTTAACCACTGCGCCACCTCGCTCAGTCCACACCTTAGACACACCAGTTTGAGTGATATGTACACGATCGGTAACTTCTTGGTGTGTATGAACTGTTGAAAATAAAAGCACTATCAGGACTCTATCAAAGTGTTGTATGCCTCTACGTGGCATGTTACTGCAGCGCTGAACACAAACTGAATGAAGCTGTTGTTGACACTGGTCGGCTCGCGGTCTGCCGCTGCGGCGACGTTATGTTTACGTGACCGGGAAACGGCCACAAAGCATACCAGTAAGCAAACACTGTCCAGTATATGGGCTCTAACTGTGTAATGCATGAAGTGCCTAAGTCAACGAGACCTCTAGTATGTCAGATCACTTTTTACGATACTACTCCAAACTTTTGTTACGTAGTGTACTTTCCACGCTGTGTAATCTCACCCAATTATTCAGGTATATACTTTTATTCAAGTGTAACGTTTTGTTGTCAATATAAAACAAAGGCGTTGTTTACGAGTCATACTAAAAAAAACTTTACTGAATTTACAAAAAAATCGACAATTATACACAAATTATCGACCAGCACCCTGTATAATACAGTCATGATCTGTTAGTTAGCGTCCGCAGCTCGTGGTCTAGTGGCTAGCGTTGCTGCCTCTGGATCATGGGGTCCCGGTTTCGATTCCCGGCCAGGTTGGGGATTTTCTCTGCCCAGGGACAGGGTGTTTGTGTTGTCATCATTTCATCATCATTCGTGGCAGTGGCTAGACTGGACTGTGTAAAAATTTGGACTTTGTATGGGCGCTGATGACCGCGCAGTTGATCGCCCCACAAACCAATCATCATCATCAACAACAACAACACCCTCGAGATCTGTTAGTGGCCCCGAGCAGAGGTAGCAGTCTGGTTTTTTCCTTTCTACACCAGGTAGAAGAAAGAGCCCAGTTTTTTTAATGACATGAAATTCGGAAGGTGGTGATTTCACTGATAATAGCTGTATAGCTATGGTTCATTGTTCCGCTACTGTTAACGGATTTTCATTCATAGTGATAACTGTGCACATCAAAATATAACTAGCATTTTAATTTACGTCTTCATTCTTCAACGCAAACGCTGGGTTCAACGTTCTCACTCCCCTACGCACTTTCTTTCAAATTGATTGGCTGATGTCGAGCAGTTAGCGGGTACGGTGGCTTCTCACAACCTATTCCGATTATATAACTCAGCCACGTTAACTGTAGATTTACTGCTGGCACGCACGTAAATGTAATGTCTTTTTTATGTGCTGGGGAATGTTTCCTTATACTCGCACCAACTTTATTTGGGCTCAACTTGGGTGAAGTTGGGTCGCTTGTTGGGTTCGCATTCAGTGCAGGAGACGATATGGCGTGGTGGAATACATGTTATAAAATGTTTCCGTTACGAGTAGTAGATGCTGTATGTTATATTTCCTCGCGAGAGGTACATATTTTTTTCTAAAGAGACTGGTGGGGTGGTAGTGCAAACAGTTACTGGCGATACTGTACACTCCGGCGAACGATCCGTAGCGCAGTGGCTGCTGTTTCAGAGCCACCTTCGCACTGCTGGTGACGTAGAAAGTGCTTTTCCCGTCGTGTGCTTGATCTCAGCGATGCACAGTTTTTTGTGCAAACATTTTATAACCGAGCGAAGAGTTTAACAGCGCCCGCGCGATACGGAAATCTCGTAAATAACTTCGTAGTAAAGTCATTGGGAATGTTATATCTGGCTCAACATCGTAACGAGAGGTAGTTTGATTACCGTATTATTGTCGCGATGTCTGTGAAAAGTTTGTTATGCAGCATTTTAATGCCAGCTAAAGCCAGAAGACTCACATTAAGCGTTGTCGTGACAGCTTGATTTTATCCGGTATAATAACGATGTTATAAGATACCGTGAAAATGTTACAGTCTGATGGTCTGATGGAGATGGTCACAAATGAATCCCAAAAAAACAAAACACAGCAGCTTCTGCGGATCAATCTTCAGTCTTTACCACGGTGTCCGCCCTACGGGTATCCAGTAATGTAAACATATTATATGCCAAAGACCCGTAGCGTTTTTTCTGTCTGTATGTAGAGGCTAATCTCAGGAACTACTGCAGGGATTCTGATACGGTTTGCACTAATAGACAGACTGATTCACGGGGAAGGTTTGTGCACGCTATTTATTATCACGAGGCCAGACAAGCCATTGCTTCAGAGACATACAGTATTAGAAGAACATACAGAAGTAGCTGGTACAAAATGTTGAAGTCAATTGTTGCTTATAAAATCTCTTGCACTGCTCCTTAGGAAATTCTTGATAGATTCGATTTTTTTATTGTTTTCCTCCAAACACTTTTATAGATGTCAAATCAGTTTCTGTAAGGTCAGAAGAATTATGTTGAAGGTTTGTAACCTTCAATAAGAGAGTAATGAAACGGATAGAATTCTAATACTTGTATAATTTCGATTAACATTTCGCTTTATGCATATACAGGCCCTCGGAAGGCAGACGACCTATAAGAGGCCAAATCCTTCAGACTAAAAGCTCTTTAGGTTTTCTAACTTAAAATTAACACACAATAAAAATACGTTGTGGTTTAGCGCAACATACACTTTTGACTACAGCGTATGACTACGTGCGATACTAATTAGTTTGCACGTATTTACTCAAATAGAATTAAGCGCAAGGATCAAGTTTTCAGTAGTTATTTCCTTTTTCGAGTTCACGCGAAAATTAGATCGCATATACTAACGGTCAGAACCACCTCTTATTCACAAGAGGATAAAAGGTTTTTGATGATATGGTTCCCATGAGCTGATTTCAACAAACCTATTACGCGATTGCACTGCACCATTTGCTTTAGTTAGCTTTTACAATGAGCCTTTCGCGTAACTGAGCTCTCTCTTTCGACACGGGATGTCCAAATACCTCAAGTCCAGACACTTAAGTTTCCTCACACAACAGCCGGCCGGGGTGGCCGAGCGGTTCTAGGCGCTACAGTCTGGAACCGCGCGACCGCTACGGTCGCAGGTTCGAATACTGCCTCGGGCATGGATGTGTGTGATGTCCTTAGGTTACTTAGGTTTAAGTAGTTCTAAGTTCTAGGGGACTGATGACCTTAGAAGTTAAGTCCCATAGTGCTAAGAGCCATTTGAACCATTTGAATCCTCACACAACACGTAACTAAGTGAATGTAATAAATAAAAAAATATCGCTGTAAATAATATTGACTACTTTTCATACAGGCTACCTAGACAAGAGGCGAATGCAGATTCATATTTCCCAGATCAGATGATAACGTTTGACATGGATAACGAGAACATTCCATTTAATTTTATTTTGATATTCTTTTTTCTTTCTTGCACCGACGTCGTCATGTGCACCCACATCAATCATTATCTTACAAATATTATTTGCGTAAATACAGAACCGACACTATGCAAGAGCTCACGAAATTAAATAGCCGAAAGTAATGATACAGCAAATATTAATTGGCACAAGCAGGAGTGTCATCATTATGAGGTATAGCTTGCTGGACGTCATTGGCCACTACTACGTAAATATCTGTCTCAGCTGAATACTGAGACACGGCGCGCTCGAACCGAGTCGTGATCTTAGAGTGCGCGCGTGAGTTGAATTTCGAAAATGGTAATACTGATTTCAGCCGTTTTTAGTGTTCACTGTTAATAATAGCATCTGGTTTAGTTTTGACGTATTAAGTAAACACATACACAAATAGTGCAATGATTATTACGTAATTTGTACGCCATACAAAGAAACAAATCTCAAATCTTAAGAGAACTTAGGACATGCACCTCTAGACTAAACAAAGATGATACAACGAATTCCGCCACATAGCCAAATTATCTTCATTACAACATGGCCAGGAGACAACATTTCGATGATTTTAAACGGGAAAGAATCATCGGGGAACTGTAAGAAGTAAGGATTTTGTAACCAAGGAGTTTAGTATTTCTCAGAACATGGTTTCACGTGCATAAGGAGCATTCCGAGCCACAAGCAATGCTGTCACAAGAAGAGGAGGAGGTAGTCGACTACGGTCAACCGCAGCAGCAGCTGACCGGTACATTGTGCAACAAGCAATATGGGAACCACGTCAAACAGCGGGTGCAGTTGCAACCACATTAACCAGGACTGTAAGGCAATGTCACGCTCCACTGTGGCACGGCGACTGCGTGGGGGTGGACTCTTTGCCCGACGACCAGTTCGTAGTGTTCTGCAGACATCTGCACATCGGTTGCACTGTTTGAGATGGTGCCAAGAGCATAGGGACTGGACCAGTGACGATTGGGGTCGAGTGCTCTTTTCGGATAAAGGCAGATTTAGTCTGAGTAGTGATTATGCACGTACTCTCATGTGGTGGCGAGAAGTGGGAACATATAATGTACTCAGGAACATAGTCGACTATGATCGTTTTGTTAGTGCAAGTGTTACGGTGTTGGGTGGCATAATACTGAATGGGCGTACTGACCTCCAAATCTTTGGACACGATACACTCACCAGTCAACGTTATTGTGACACTGAACACCTTCCCCAGGTGCGTCTTTTCACGGGTGTATTTGGCCCTGACTTCATTTTTATGGTTAGAAGGCGCGACCGCGTCGAACGGCGCAGTTACAGGAGCTGTCGGAAAGAGAGGATATTCGGCACGTGGACTGGCCTGCCCGTTCCCCGTATATAAATCCATCTAGCACGTGTGGGTTGCGCTAGGGAGACGTACTGCAGCTAGTCCACATACACCAACGACCATCCAGCAGTTGTCAATTGTGCCGCTGGAAGAATGAAACGCCCTAACACAATAACTCCGTCCCAATCTTGTGACCAGTATGGGATCACGCTGGACAGTGTGCACTGCCATCCGTGGTGATGTCACACCTTATTAAGAACTATGTCCCTCCTTTTGTAACGTCCTGAGTACCATAAAGAATCGTGGTGACGTCGATGTAAGTATTGTCTTTGAATGAAAGTGTCAGTTCTATTTGTATCATAGCGCATTTCTTTCAGTTATCTACTATACCATACTCTACTATACTGCAGCAGTTCACTGTAAGTATGATCCAAGTTTCATAGAGCTATGTTACTTGACAGTGACCTCATGCCAAAGTGACTTTCGTCCTAAAGTTTTGTACACCAGTGTATATTGTCAAATCTACGAAGTGCACCACTGTGCACCGCAACTGCTCGCTGATTGACACACACAGTCTTTTCCCGACCCTTGAACTGCTTTGTATTGTAGGGCCAGCCACATTTGGCGCTATTGCCACGTTCACATCATACCATGCTACGTCCAAGTTTCTGAGCACGGCTAGGAGATCTCTAGCAAATGCTTCCGCGGTTTCATTAAATTCCACCAAATAGTTAATATGTTGTCACTTTATCTAGTTCGTCCGTAATTTCTGATGGGCACTGTACTTATTCATACATATGTGGAGTTGTAAGATCAGTTAAAGAAACTAATGAAACGACCAATAAACGTACGTACATCTCAGGATGAATCGCGGCGCTGGAGCATTACCGAATTATCTTGAATAGCACCATGTGACAGTGTGGCTTAACAAACCCACTGATCCTGAATAAAGTTCCTCACCGTAACTCTGACACTGCTACAGGTATAATGATAAACAGTAGCTCCAATTTTCATTCCGCTTCGTGTTAGATTCTGGAGGCTGAAGTTCTTTCTTCGTCAGGATCGCAACCTGCTACGCACGTGAAAAAGTGTCACCTGGCCACTGAGTGAAGTGCTCTCACTGTATAAAATGTGGGCAGGAGCAAAAGTGTATTGCAGATGCAATGTGAGCGCCACCCCTCGTCCAGCTCACTTTTTTTGAGAAAAGAAGTCTCACAAAGAAATGTTGGACACAGCGGAGAAGACTAGGGCGTCTCTGTCTGTGTGTGCGCCCCCCCGAGGCTTAGCTACAGCAATCGCTCACTGTCCCAACGCTGGAGGGGAAAAACCGATGCCTTCGGCAAATAAGTTCCACAGCTCGATTCGAGACTTCCTCTGCCAATCACTCCGACGATATTCGTATTTCCCAAGTTATGAAGGCGAGGCCGCTGTTTTGAATCTCCTGAGACGCCACACTCCTAGATATTTCATCAATAATGGCACTACCTGCTGCTGGCATCACAACATATCGTAACGAGTGACAGGCTACGTTCTGTAAAATCTAAGCATGTATGCATGTCCGAAGGAACAATGCGTCGCTCTTCTTAACACAAGCAGTATCATCTCAAAAGATTTACTTTGGGCAGCAACACAGTTCAGAGATATACTGATGAAAAGAATTATGATACTGAAAGTACCTAGCGTAATCATCCGTAAAAAATCCATTTCTCCATGCAACTGGACTCCACATTACGTAGTAACGACACAACATTATTACTGGAATGTGTCTGTTCCGTTTTGGACCAAGATAGCCAAGAAGAAGTGTTCTTTGCTAGAACTGTATCAAAAGCGGAATGCGAATCACTGAAAGAATATTTCACAGAAAAGCGATCCTCTTATCAATTATATCAGTGGCAGCCGATGTCTCACCTGACGCGTTTGGATGCTATCGTGGATTTAGAAGTCATTTAAAACAATGTGCGTTTGCAGGACACTGCGTCATCCAGCGACAATATTTTGTCGCTAAAAATCGTAGTTTTAAATTGCATCACTCTCTTAAATTTCTTCCTAACAGAGTGAGTAAGCAACTTGTTGAATTCCACATAATTTCTGAAGTTATGAGAAGAAAACGTCGAGAACTCAGCTCGATTACTAATTCACATATTGAACAACAGTTTTCTCATTTTTGAGATTCTAAAACAGTTTTTACATGTTAAACATTCAATTTTAAAAGAAAATTTAATGAAACGGTAACCAACCATTGCTTATTTAACAAATTTGTTTACTAAATTTAATGACGTTAACTTGCAGTTACATGGTGAAAATCATAATTTGATAAGAACAAAGTCCATCATTTCAGTTTTTCTTGCCAGAATTAAACTAATGAAGCAAAATATGGGACAGTGCGAATATTCCCAGTTTCCCTACAGACCACCTGCCAGGATGACAACGGTTCAACTTCGTACAACATTTAAATGCTATTCATACAGACTCTGAAACTAGGACTGAGGATGTTTTGACTATGGAAATATTGCAGTTGATTATCAATCCATACAATAAGATTGAAGAAACTGACAACGAGAAGAACTGATCGAAACAACACTAATCAAGCACTTAAGGTACAGGTTGGAAAAGGATATCATTAATTTTGGCATCAGAGTGACACATCTGTTACTTATCCTGTATTATGGACTATCGCGAAAAACACTATAGCTTTTCCATCTCCATACCTCAAGTGAAGCTGTTTCTGCGCTCTTGCCAATATTATTATTATTATTTCTTTACTTTCTCAGACGTTAAGTCTGGTTAAGAATGGAAAGTGACGCGGACCTTGATCAAGCGTGACTTCCTATTAACTGTACGGTATGTGTTATATTGCATTTAGGAACTTTCGGGTAATTGAACATGTATCAATAATTACGGATTTCTGTAGTTGTATATATAAGTTTGGACGTAGCTGTATTGCATTGATGTACTGGTGGATATTGTGTGGTATGACTCCTGTAGTTGATAGTATAATTGGTATAATGTCAACTTTATCCTGATGCCACATGTCCTTGACTTCCTCAGCCAGTTGGATGTATTTTTCAATTTTTTTCTCCTGTTTTCTTTTGTATATTTGTTGTATTGGGTATGGATATTTCGATTAGTTGTGTTAATTTCTTCTTTTTATTGGTGAGTATTATGTCAGGTTTGTTATGTGGCGTTGTTTTATCTGTTATAGTGGTTCTGTTCAAGTATAATTTGTATTCATCATTCTCCAGTACATTTTGTGGTGCATACTTGTATTGGGAACGTGTTGTTTTATTAGTTTATGTTTTATGACAAGTTGTTGATGCATTATTTCTGCTACATTGTCATGCCTTCTGGTGTATTTTGTATTTGCTACTATTGTACATCCGCTTGTGATGTGATCTACTGTTTCTATTTGTTGTTTGCAAAGTCTGCATTTATCTGTTGTGGTACTGGGATCTTTAAAAATATGCTTGCTGTAATATCTGGTGTTTACTGTTTGATCCTGTATTGCAATCATGAATCCTTCCTTCTCACTGTATATATTGCCTTTTCTTAGCCATGTGTTGGATGCGTCTTGATGGATGTGTGGCTGTGTTAGATGATACGGGTGCTTGCCATGAAGTGTTTTCTTTTTCCAATTTACTTTCTTCGTATCTGTTGATGTTATGTGATCTAAAGGGTTGTAGAAGTGGTTATGAAATTGCAGTGGTGTAGCCGATGTATTTATATGAGTGATTGCCTTGTGTATTTTGCTAGTTTCTGCTCGTTCTAGAAAGAAATTTTCTTAAATTGTCTACCTGTCCATAATGTAGGTTTTTTATGTCGATAAATCCCGTTCCTCCTTCCTTTCTGCTTAATGTGAATCTTTCTGTTGCTGAATGTATGTGATGTATTCTATATTTGTGGCATTGTGATCGTGTAAGTGTATTGAGTGCTTCTAGGTCTGTGTTACTCCATTTCACTACTCCAAATGAGTAGGTCAATATTGGTATGGCATCAGTATTTATAGCTTTTGTCTTGTTTCTTGCTGTCAATTCTGTTTTCAGTATTTTTGTTAGTCTTTGTCTATATTTTTTTTAGTTCTTCTTTAATATTTGTATTATCTATTCCTATTTTTTGTCTGTGTCCTAGATATTTATAGGCATCCGTTTTTTCCATCGCTTCTACGCAGTCGCTGTGGTTATCCAATATGTAATCTTCTTGTTTAGTGTGTTTTCCCTTGACTATGCTATTTTTCTTACATTTGTCTGTTCCAAAAGCCATATTTATATCATTGCTGAATACTTCTGTTATCTTTAGTAATTGGTTGAGTTGTTGATTTGTTGCTGCCAGTAGTTTTAGATCATCCACGTATAGAAAATGTATGATTTTGTGTGGGTATGTTCCAGTAATATTGTATCCATAATTTGTATTATTTAGCATGTTGGATAGTGGGTTCAGAGCAAGGCAGAACCAGAAAGGACTTAATGAGTCTCCTTGGTATATTCCACGCTTAATCTGTATTGGCTGTGATGTGATATTATTTTAATTTGTTTGGATATTAAGTGTGGTTTTCCAATTTTTCATTACTATGTTTAGGAACTGTATCAATTTAGGATCTACTTTGTATATTTCCAATATTTGTAGTAACCATGAGTGGGGTACACTATCAACAGCTTTTTGGTAATCAATGTATGCGTAGTGTAGCGACCTTTGTTTAGTTTTAGCTTGATATGTCACCTCTGCATCTATTATCAGTTGCACTTTACATCCTCGTGCTCCTTTGCAACAGCCTTTTTGTTCTTCATTTATAATTTTGTTCTGTGTTGTATGTGTCATTAATTTCTGTTTAATGATTGAAGTTAATATTTTGTATATTGTTGGTAGGCATGTTATGGGGCGATATTTAGCTGGATTCGCTGTGTCTGCTTGATCTTTAGGTTTCAGATAAGTTATTCCATGTGTAAGTGTATCAGGGAATGTGTATGGGTCTGCAATGTAACTGTTAAATAATTTAGTTAGATGTGAATGTGTTGAGGTGAACTTCTTTAACCAGAAATTTGCTATTTTATCATTTCCAGGGGCTTTCCAATTGTGAGTAGAATTAATTGCTTGGGTGACTTCATGTTGCAAAATTATCACTTCAGGCATTTGTGGTATCATCTTGTATGTGTCTGTTTCTGCTTGTATCCACCGTGCATGCCTGTTATGTTGTACCGGGTTTGACCATATGTTGCTCCAGAAGTGTTCCATGTCTGTTATGTTTGGTGAATTGTTTATTTTAATGTGTGTGTTATCTATTGTCTGGTAAAATTTCTTTTGGTTTGTGTTGAATGTTTGGTTTTGTTTCCTTCTATTTTCACTTTTTTTGTATCTTCTGAGTCGTTTGGCTAATGCTTGTAATTTCTGCTTCCTTTCGTCTAATTGCTCTGTCGCTTCTTGTTGTGAGATTTTACCTAACCTTTTTCGTTTTTTTTTTCCTGACATTTCATTTCTTATAAATTGTGTTAGCCGTCCGATGTCTTTTCTCAGTTTTTCTATTTCGATCAGTAGCCTGTGTTGCCATGCTGGTTTTGTGGGTTTCTTCTGTGTGTTGGTTGGTTCTGATCTCTGCCTAGTGTGTATATTTAGTGTAGTGAGTGCTCCTATATAAACCAGTAGTTGTAACTCTTCCATAGTTGTGTTTTCATTTATTTTGTTGTGTATGATTGTGTTGATAGTTTTTATTGTTGTTTCGACTTGTGGGTTATTTGGTGGTCTATGCAAGAATGGTCTAATGTCTGTATTTGTGTCTTTGTATTCTATATATGTTAGCTGAAATTTTTCTTCTATATCTAACATCTGTGTCACTTCGTGTTCTATTTGTGCTTGTTCTGGTGGCTGTCTTACGATTTCGTTTTCCTCTGATTGTTTAATTGATGCGTGTTGTTCTTTGTTTGTTTGCTCTGGGATGTTTGAGTCCATTACTGTATTTTCTTCTTCTTCTGATTGCACATTATTTTGTTCCAGTATTTGTTGTACTTGTTGTTTGACGTTTTCTAATTCTGACTGTGGTATCCTGTTATTTTTGATTATTACACGGATCTGATCAGCTAGTCGTTGTTCTGTTAAAAATTTTAATTCTGGGTATCTGGTAATAAATGCTGTGTATACTTGTGATCTGTATCCAGTTGTATTGGTTCCTAGGTTTGTTGCTTGGTAATAACAGAACATGAGGTGTCGATTAACTTCATCTGACCATCTCATCCTCTGTCTTTGTTTTCCTTCTAGGGTGGTTGCAGGAAGCACATCCTGCAAAACACCTCTATTTGGATTTAAATCATTTTCCAGTTGGCTAGCAGTGTCGTTACCATTGTGGGCGGGCATAGGGTTCAAGCGTCGTCCCCGACCATGACGGCGCTTGTCCGAGGCTTCTTTAGTTCTGTCCTGAACCAACTAATCACACTAAAAGGGGGGTTAGCCCTATTAGTGGTTTGTTCTTTTCGTCGCCTTTTACGACTGGCAGAACATACCGGAGGCCTATTCTTTTCCCGGGCCTCCACGGGGATTATTATTATTATTATTATTATTATTATTATTATTGTCATTCTTATTATTATAAAAGATTGGAAATCACTGACCGAGGATATTGAAGCAAAATACTGAAAATGTGCTAAAAAAGCACCAGTTTCATCACTCTCGTGTTTTCTTTTGTCTCATCAGTCTTTTGACTAGTTTGATGCGGCCCGCCACGAATTAATCTCGAGTGCCAACTACTTCATCCCAGAGTAGCACTTGCAACCCATGTCCTCAATTGTTTGGTGGATTTATTCCAATCTCTGTCTTCCTCTACAGTTTTTGCTCTCTACAGCTCCCTCTAGTATCATGGAAGTCATCCCCTCATGTTTTAATAGATGTCCCATCATACTGTCCCTTATGCTTGTCAGTGTTTTCCATACATTTTTTCCTCTCCCATTCTGCGCAGAACCCCCTCATTTCTTGCCTTATCAGTCCACCTAATTTTCAACATTCATCTGCAGCACCATATCCCAAATGCTTCGACTCTTTTGTTCCGGTTTTCACACCGTCACTACAATTCTGTGCTCCAAACGTACATTCTCAGAAATAAATTTCTTCCTCAAATTAAATCGTATATTTTATACTAGTAGATTTATTTTGGCCAGGAACGCCCTTTTTGCCAGTGCTAGTCTGCTACTGACGTCCTCCTTGCTCCGTCTGTCATTGGCTATTTTGCTGCCTAGGTAGCAGAACTCCGTAACTTCATTTACTTGTCACCATCAATCCCAATGTTAAGTTTCTCGCTGTTCTCATTTCTGCTACTCCTCATTAATTTCGTCTTTCTTCGATTTCCTCTCAATCCAAATTCTGTACTCATTAGACTGTTCATTCCATTCAGTAGATCATGTAATGCTTCTTCACTTTCCCTCAGGATAGCAATGTCACAAGCGAGTAGTATCACTGATATCATTTCACATTGAATTTTAATTCAACTCCTGAACCTTTCTTTTATTTCCATCACTGTTTCTTCTAAGTACAGATTCAATAGTAGGGCCGAAAGACTACATCCCTGTCTTACACCCTCTTTAATCCGAGCTCTTCGTTCTTGGTTGTCCACTCTTAACATCCCCTCTTGGCTCTTGTTCATTACCCGTCTCTCTCTGAAGCTTAACCCTATTTTTCTCAGAATTTCGAACATCTTATACCATTTTTCCAGGTCGCCAAATCCTATGAACGTGTCTTGATTTTTCTTTAGTCTTGCTTCCATTATCAACGTCAGGATTGCCTCTCGGGCGCCTTTACCTTTACTAAAATCAAACTGATCACCGTCAAACACATCCTAAATTTCCTTTTCCATTCTTCTGTATATTGTTCTTGTAACTAACTTTGACGCATGGGTTGTTAAGCTGTTTGTGCGAGAATTCTCGCTCTTGTTAGCTCTTGCCGTCTTCGGTATTGTGTGTGAAAGTTTTCCGAAAGTCAAATGGTAAGTCGCCACATTCTATACACGAACGTGAATCGTCTTTTTGTTGCCACTTCCCCAAATGATATTAGAAATTCTGATGGTATGTTAACTTTCCCTTCTACCTTATTTGAGCTTAATTCCTCCAAAGCTCTCTTAAATTCTGATTCTAACACTGAATCCCTTATCTCTTCTAAATGGACTCGCGTTTCTTCTTCTATTACATGAGACAAATCTTCGCCCTCATAGAGGCCTTCAATGTACTCTTTACACCTATTCGCTCTCTCCTCTGCATTTAACAGTGGAATTCCCGTTGCACTCTTAATGTTACCACCTTGCTTTTTATTTCACCAAAGGTTGTAATGACTTTTCTATATGCTGAGTCAGTCCTTCCGACGATAATTTCTTTTTTAATTTCTTCGCATTTTTCATGCAGCTATTTCGCCTTCGCTTCCCTGCACTTCCTATTTATTTCATTCCTCAGCGACTTTTATTTCTGTATTCCCGAATTTTCCTGAACATTTTTGTACTTCCTTCTTTCACCGATCAACTGAAGTATTTCTTCTGTTATCCATGATTTATTCGCAGTTGCCTTCTTTTTACCTATGTTTTTCCTTCAAACTTCTGTGATTGCCCATTTTAGAGATGTCCATTCCTCTTCAACTGTACTTCCTACGGAGCTATTCCTTCTTGCTGTATCTATAGCCTTAGGTAACTTCAAGCGTATCTTGCCATTCCTTTAGTACTTCCGTATCCCACTTCTTTCCGTATTCATTCTTCCTGACTAATCTCTTAAACTTCGGCCTACTCTTCATCACTACTACATTGTGATCTGAGTGTATATCTGCTCCTGAGTACGCCTTACAGTCCAATGCCTCATTTCGGAATCTCTGTCTGACCATGATGTAATCTAACTGAAATCTTCGCGTATCACCAGGCCATTTCCAAGTATACCACCTCCTCTTGTGATTCTCGAACAGAGTATTGGCAGTTACTAGCTGAAATTTATTACAGAACTCAATTGGTCTTTCTCCTCTCTCATTTCATGCCCCAAACCCATAATCGTATGTACCCTTTCCTTCTACTCCTTCCCCTATAACCGCATTCCAGCCCCCCATGACTTTAGAGTTCCATCTCCCTTTACGTACTGCATTATCCCTGCAATATCCTCATATACTTTCTCAATCTCTGCATCTTCAGCTTGCGACGCCGGCATTTATCTATCGTTGTCGGTGTTGGCTTGCTGCCTCTAATTAAAAGCACTGAAATATTAATTTTGATGTATTTGCATTTTGTGTCGTTTGAAATAATAACATAATTTTTTAAGTTTTTCTCTCTACACTTCTACAATAGAACCCACCAAAGTGAGCAGCACAGTGCCACCTGTCAAAAACATATCTAAACTGTAGCTGAAGGACACGTGAAAGGAAAGAATCTTCCAGACATGCATATACAGGGAATTAAAACAAAATGTTGAATGTTTTGAAAGGTTGCAGCATCCACCAACATAAGAAAAAGTTTAGTAAACATGGTCTTTAAAATGCATATCTTAAGCTCTACAAGCATTACTTCGTCGTCGATACTGTGAAACATCTTTTCTACTACAAGCTCTTTGGTTTCCTATTTTGGGAGAAGATAGAATGCACCAAAACAAGTAAAAAATCTCCAGTAAACACGGGCTTTAAGATCGATACCTTATGAGCGATGAACATTTGTTTAGTAGAAGAGATGAACAGGTGCTCACAGCTCTTACAGTATGCATTTTAAAGCCCATAATTACTGGAAAATTTTTTCTTGTTTTGGTGGTTACTACCACCCCTTAAAATATTCGACACTTTTTTAAGACTCTGTATAAGGCAGATCATTGATGATGTACGATGCAGCAATCGTGCTAAAATGAAGAGGATTGCTGACAAACAACTGGACTTGAGGAAGGCATCGAACCAACCTTAGGACGGAAAAACAACGAGAGATTTTATTCTGAGACTACGTAACACGCAGTGGCTTGTCTATGGACATTCTAGAACACGTAACAATGACTGGTGTCTTCTCTACAGGCTGATGACTAACATTTGCTGACCCACGCGCAGTGTGGAAATGAAGTACGGTAACTCTAGTTCACACAGCACGGCTGTTAAAGAGTGAAGCTTGGGATTTAAAGACACGCTAACGTCAAGGCCGTTAGATACGGAGCGCTCACTGCAGGCCACCTAGTTGCAACAAAGATAGTAACAGTCATTTTATGAGTTTCAGTGAAACCGCAAAGAGACACACTTGTCAATATAACTAGGAAAAACAAGTTTATAACTTTTATCATTAATCTGTTAGGACTCGTGGACACAAGCTTATTTTCGAGTGAAATTGACAAACATCTTTTTTCTTGTTGTGTATCTTCAGGTTTTGGCGGCGCAAAATTTTCTTCTTTCAATCTTGATAAATCCTGGAATCCGGCACTTGCTGTAATAAACTCGCAAAGACGTCGTCACAGTGCAGCTCACAATTATATATCGACATGCCAACAAACATCAACTGCGGAGTCATAGATACAACTCGCGCACTATGCACGTCTCTGCCGCCGACCAACGTCTCTGGCGCATTTGCATCTGTGGCCGCATGCTCAGTCGCGCGGTACAACAGTATAAAGGGACGAAGCGAGCACTGGAGCGGCAGTCTTGCGGCTCACTCTGAAGATGGCTGAACGTTATACAGCCGAAATATTAGAAGAAGGAGATTTCTTGCGGCTGCGCACCCGAAACTTAATGGAACAATCTTTTTTCTTTTCATTCAATGAAACACAAGTCTCTGACGCCAAATTCCAAGATACAGTCCCGATTCTTCCATCAACAAGGTTCATGTTTGACAATGACCAATACACCGCTAGGATTCAGTGGAAAACTTCGGTTCATTGGCAAGCTATTGGTATAAAGCATTTAGTCTAGAACAGAGACTGCTTACAGAACACTTGTGCACCCCGTCTCAGAATATTGGTCGTGGGTGGGATCCAGGCCAAAGAGGACTAACAGGGGCTGCTGAACATGTACAGAGAATGACACTACAAATGGTCACAGCTTGGTTTGCCGAACTGGAGAGCATCAAGGAAACGCCGAAACGCCTGATTTGGTTGTCGTTTGAAAATAGACGCCTATCATCTACCGAAAGATTACATGCCACGTTTCAAGAGCTAGTATTAAGTGAAACACCCCGAATATACAGGGGCTAGACAAAAATATGGAAAGACCATAAACACAACACATAACCATGCCTAAGGGAATCTTATACCATTCTTCCTACAAAATAGCGACAATTTCAGGTGTCTATGACAGAGGTGGACAGCGATCAGGCACCCTTTTCTCCACAGTAGACCACAAATGCTCAGTAATGTTGAGATATGGTGACTGTGGAGGTCAGGGCAGGTGCTACATTTCATCCTGGTGCTCACAAAACCAGTCTTGGATGATGTTAGCTGTGCGAAAAGGGGCCCTATGCTCTTGCAACACGACATCACCATTTGAGAGCAAACATTGTACCATGTGATGTACCTTATGAGCCAAAATGGTCACTTTCTTTGGCACTAATGCAACCTTGATGAAGTAACCATGAGGCAAATCGAATCCCAAGTTATGGCTGCTCAAATAACCACCTAAACCGGCCATACTTCAGTCTTGATTCATTAACCCGCCGTAAGTTCGAAATAGAGTGAAACAAGACATATCTGATTACATGAAGTTCTTTGCATTGCTCCACAGCCCAGATATTATGGCTTCGGCACCACGTTTTCCTGGTACCACCATTTGCATGATGAGTGATTTTGGAATTCCCGTTCGTCCTGTAATTCCCCGCTTATGGAGATCCCTTCGTGTTGTTTTGGTGCTGTCAGGGATCGAGGATGCTAAGTACTCTCTGTCATACACTGTGGCGACAAAAGTCACGGAATAGCGATATTTATATATGCAGATGGCGGTAGTATTTCGTGCACATGTTATAAAAGGACAGTGCATTGGTGGACCAGTCATCTGTAATCAGGTGATGCATCTCAAACGGTTTCAGACGTGATTACGACCGCACAATGAGAATTAACCGACTTTGAAAGCGGAACGGTAGTTGCAGCTAGACACACAGGGCGTTGCAGTTCGGAACTTGTTAGGGAATTCCTCACAGTGTCAAGACTGTTCCGAGAATACCAAATTTCAGGCATTACTTCTCACCACGGACAACGCAGTGGCCGACGACGTTAACTCAACGAGTGAGAGTAGCGGCGTCTGCGAAGAGTTGTCAGCACTAACAAACAAGCAACGCTACGTGAAATAAACGCAAAAATCAATGTGGGGCGTACGACGAACGTATGTTAGGACAGTGCGGCGAAATTTAGCGTTAATGGGCTCTGGCAGCTGACAGCACAGCATCGACTGCAGCGCCTGTCCTGGGCTCGTGACCGTATTGGTTGGGCCATAGTCGCCTGAAAAACCTTGGCTTGCTCAGATGAGCCCCGACTTCAGTTGGTAAGACCTGATGGGACGGTTCAAGTGTAGCTGAGACCCCGCGAAGCCATGGACCCAAGTTTTCAACAAGGCACTGTGCAAGCTGCTGGTGGCTCCATTGCGGTGTCGGCTGTGTTACGTGGAATGGATTGGGCCCTCTGGTCCAATTGAACCGATCCCTGACTGGAAATGGTTATGTTCGGCTACTTGGAAACCATTGCAGCCACTCATGGATTAATGTTCCCAAACAACGATGTCATATCACTGGGCCATGACTGTCCGCGATTGGTTTAAAGAATGTTCTGGACATTTGGAGTGAATGATTTGGCTACCCAGATAGCCCGACATGAATCCCATAGAACATTTGTGGGATATAATCGAGAGGTCAGTTCGTGCACAAAACCCTGCACGTGCAAAACTTCCGCAACTATGGACAGCTACAGAGGCAGCATGGCTCAATATTTCCGCAGGGCATGTCCATGCAACGTAGAGTTACAGCACTTCGTGCGACAAAAGGAGGCCCAACACCATATTAGGAGGTACCCCCTGACTTTTGTCACCTCATTGTAAACTTCACTGTGGTCTGCAGATTACGTATCTAGAGCTACATGTAGATGATGTGTTACCGACAAACATGCACCTTCAACCCCATTTACGTGCGTCTGCCTGCCCCACTCAGTGCTGATTTGTACTCAGATATTTCTCCGCAATATCCTTTCCGCCAGGAGTGCTACTGCAGCAAGGTATGTAAGTGAACTGCTTTAGAAGAGAAGGTAGTGACAAACTCGAGCTATGAGGATGAGTCGTGAATTGCGCCTGGATAGCTCAGACGGTAAGAGCATTTCTCGCAGAAGAAAAATCCCGTGTTTCAGTCCTGCTCCGACACAGAGTTTTAATCTGTCCGTAAGTTTCACAATAGCTCATGAAACGCTGCAGACTGAAAATTTAATTCCATACGCATACATTGCTGACAGAATAACTTTGCTGAAGGATAAATTTGGATACTGAGATATCAAAACATCCGAATGTCATTTACTTTGGCACAAACGTAGGAGTTCCCTAGTGCTTCTTATACTGCTGTGTCATATCCACTGAACAATGCGGCGGATCTCCGACACGTTTACTGCTGCACACAGGTCGTCCCGCAATACGTGAAAGTGCTGAGTATCAGAATTCTTATGCGGAACTGCATTGCAGTAAATGCCTTTACCCGTTTCCAGTAGATGTGAGGTATTCTGACGCGTTACAAAGTGAACAGATGCTTACTACAGAATTTGTACCGCAGCAGTGGTTGTTTCAGCGCCCAGGGCCGGTGCTTTCCCCTGAGGGCAGTAGAACTCCTAAGCTGGGGCGTCACGCTAAGTACAACAAAGCCGACGCTAAGTCCGCCTCTGGCATCGCTCGCAATGACAGGCTCCAGACACAATTTGCTTCCCAACAGCTGCACCCCCGTCTCCCTCCTGACGTCATAAAACTGACTTAATTTGCACGTCAGTAAACTAAGTTTTACGGATAAACTGACACGCCAAAAGATATCCATACATGGAGTTCCAGTGAAAGCATTAATATCGACGGGTCCATCACATGTGCAGATGATAACGATTTCTCGGATCTCAGTTCACGTAATGACTCGTACGGAGAAGTATAGTGAGATGTAAGTGTACTCGTGCGCTGTTGTAGACGCTTTAGCGCATTTACAGGCGTCCCGAAATTAATGGGATGATATTTCTTGCACTTACATACATGAAAAAGATTTGTACTGTACTGGCCTAAGAAAAAACGGTACTGAAAAGTGCAAAAACTTCATACAAACTATCGTGGATTCCAATATCTTCGGAATGATAGAACATGTGGAATTTAAATACACAGAAAGAGTTCGTTATAGTTTCCTTCTAACGTGAATGAGACGGTTCAATAAAATTTCTCTGTAAATGAAATATACTGTATGTATTTTAACGGAATAGGTAGGAAGGGAACGGTAAGTTGACACGTAGGCAAAACACGTACACCAAAATATATGCCCGCATCTCGTGGTCGTGCGGTAGCGTTCTCGCTTCCCACGCCCGGGTTCGATTCCCGGCGGGGTCAGGGATTTTCTCTGCCTCGTGATGGCTGGGTGTTGGGTGCTGTCCTTATGTTAGTTAGGTTTAAGTAGTTCTAAGTTCTAGGGGACTTATGACCACAGCTGTTGAGTCCCATAGTGCTCAGAGCCATTTGAACCATTTTTGAACCAAAATATATCCACTGGCAACGCCCCTTTGTCGAAAGCATAATAAGGACTCCAAGGCAGATTCTGACAAGCAAAAATACAACATAATTATGTGGTATATTGTGTTTTATACAATTATGTTGTATTATACGCCAGGTCCTAAACAATGCTTGCAGTGTGGCCCTGTAGATGGAGAGTGAAAGATGGCATCTCCTCCCTGAGGCGGCGTCAGGAAAAGCGAGCCATAGTAACGACGAGCAAGATCAATTGGGGACCCCAGGGAATTACAAAATTCCTTTACCTAATAACGACTATATGTCAGTCCCAATGGACAGAATAGGAGACAGCTAAAAAAGACACGTGGGAAGAGGGCTAAGAAAACACCATACAAAAACGGAGGTCCTAAACTAAAAATTAAATGGCCTTCGCCATCTTGCTTCGGCGGACAGCCCGCGCGCCATTCGCTAAAACGGCTGGTAAATCAGATGGCAAACCCAAGCTGGAACGTAAATTGGTAAAAAAAGGGCATTCCAGCAAAAAGTGGCGGACAGTAAAAATTTGGGCGCAAATGTGTACAACATGGTGGGACAACGACACTGAACAAATGAGGATGGCTCAAAAGGCAGTGACCAATACGCAGCCGAGTTCAAATAATCTCGTCCCTTCGGGAGGGCCGAGAGGAGGTCGTCCAAGGCGCAGGGAGAGGCTTAATAAGCCGGAGCTTATTCCCGCGAACGGAGGACCATTGGCGATGCCAAAGGGACACCACCTCCTGACAGACAACACAGAGATCATCGGAGGGAATAGAGGTACTCGCGGGTTGAGGTTTAAGGATTGCAGCCTTGGCAGCAGTGTCAGCAGCCTCGTTTCCTGGCAGACCGACATGTCTAGTGCCCCACAGAAACATGAGATTGGTTCCACCAAGAGTGAGCAAGTGACAGTCTTCCTGGACCCGCTGCACTACGGGATGAGCACAGTACAGGGCACAGAGACTTTGGAGGGCGCTGCGTGAGTCTGAGCAGAGGACACAATTGGGAAGGCTGTGTCGCCGGATGTACTCCGTGGCCTGATACAAGGCGAAAAGCTCAGCCGTAAATACTGAAGAGTGTGCCGGAAGCCGATATCTAAAAACACGGGTGCCAATGACGAAGGCAAACCCGACCCCACGGTCAGTCCAAGAGCCATCAGTGTATAAAAAGGTACTATACCTACGTTTCATGCGAGGTCATGAAAATGAAGGCGATAGACTTAGGATGGAGCAGTGTCTTTAGGAAGACAATGAAGGCAAAGGTTAACATGGGCCGCTTCACGAAGCCAAGGTGGTGAAGGGTTCACCCCCAGTGGAAAAGTTGCAGGTAGCGTGAAGTTAAGCTGCCGTAACAAGTGGCGAAAGCTGACTCCAGGAGGTACAAGAGAAGAGGGATGAGCCCCATACTGACGAACTAAGGAATGATCAAAGGAAGAGACATAGGAGGGGTGGGCACGCATGGAAGACAAACGGTATGCATACCTGCTGAGGAGAAAGTCAGCATACAGACACTCAACCAGGATGGTGTAAAAGGCGCCCGTGGCCAAACGGAACACAGGGTTTGCGACTGGCCAGTAACTTGCGAGCTACTTGGTAAAGTACTTTTTCCTTTACCCGAATCTCTTGAACAGCCTGCTCATCTGGATACACGGGACAATCCTTGGAGGAGGCGGAATGGCCGCCATTGCAGTTGATACAGTGGGGAGGAGGAGGCGGACATTTGCACTCGTGTGCATCCCTGCCACAGGCTACGTGTCAAAAGACGTTCTAGTGTGATTGAACTGATGACACTGGTAGCAGCGCATCAGTTTCGGAATGTACGGCCGGACTGTGATGATTTCATAGCCTGCTTTAACCTTGAACTGCAGCACTACCCTATCAAACGTGAGGAAAATAGTGCAGGTGGGCACCAAGGAGGAATCGACCTTTTTCATTACACGATGGACGGCTATGACACACTGATTAGAGAGGTAAGATTGTACTTCAGCCTCGTGTAAATTACATCACTGGAAGAATTCAAAGTTCTATGTGCCTCGACACAAATAGGGTAGCCGTGGAGAAGCGAGGCAACAAGTAGTAGTTGTGCTTGAGAATCAAAAGCCGTCTCCAAAAGCAAAGTGCCATTCCGTAAACGAGAGCAGGATTTCACAGGGCCAACAATGGCATCAACACCTTTCTGAATAATAAACGGATAGACTGTGGCGAAGGACTGACCGTCTTCAACACATGATACCACAAGGAACCATGGTGCAGCGGGAAGGGTCTTCGAATCAGTAACCTCATTACGTTTACGTTTCGTCGATGTCGATGGAGAGGATGATTGACTCATCGCGAGGAAATCACCCATGATTGCCAGCGTCTCCGATGGCGTGCTGCTTCCAACTGAGGGCCCGCCTTAGGTGACTGTTCACACCTCAGGTCACACCTCCCGAACACCTGATGGAGGGACCAATTGGCAATTTGGGAAGGTTACATCTCAGGCAATCACCCCTCCCTGGGCCATGCCAGTACAGGGGGTACGTGTGAACTCTACTTGTCTACCCGCGACAGGGATTTACGCGTTACCCAGACACCTGGTACGGGTCAGGCGCGTGAGCCGGCCTTCAGGAGCGCACAGGAAGGAAGAAGAAAAAAAGAGGATCCTCAAACGCCGAAGTTGAGGAACGAGAGGAGAAGGGAAACAAAGAAAAGAAACGGAAGCCCAAAAGAAAGTTGAGGCTGTTCACAGATCAGAGACAGAATACAGAACATTCCCAATAATACCACAGACATGTTCCCCAAGGAAGGGGAAAAAGAATAGCAAGAGGATAGACATACAGCACGGAAGGGAAAAAGTGCTGCAATAAGACTGGGGCCTCGTGGTAGCTAAGCACGAACCCGCCAAAGAGTGGTGAGCCCCCTGGGGGAGGTGGGGCGAGGGGGGGTTGGACCTGCATTGTAAACCCTGTCGACGTGACGTGCTACATTCCCTTCCCTCGTTACAGTTTTTGATAGTCTTGCTCACAATACAATCCTACAAATCTAGATGATAACTACATTATAATCTATTTCGGTCGACTAGGAAACATCTTCCAAGCATGCTTTCAGTATCATTGCTATCAAAGACAGCTGACAGTGTCAACCATCATAAAATCGATAGTATAAGTAACTTCTTAAAAAGTCTGGTCAGCGCACGTCTGTCGGGATATAAAATCAGGAGGGGACTGATGGGTGAGTCTTCTCATGGTTTTATATGTAGATTTGCATTTGCCTGTGGCTTCACTCGCGTTCGTGTGTGTCAGGTATATTCTACATACATTTGTATGATTCTTTGCTCTTTTGCACCATGAATCCGAGAGAGGAAGTTAAATAAATAAGTGATATTCAGCTGTGTGGCATGATATATGATCCCTAAACACGTCAACAAAAGCTCTGGCACATTCTCGCTACCTAGTTGTCACACTGGGCACATATGTAGTAGATAAATTGCACTTCATACTAAAGTTAATCGAATGCAGCAAAGAATACTAAAGGGTCATTTTAGGATATTTTTACATATCAACCCCTTTACATTCCCATCCTAAGGGTATCTTACACCGACAGCACTTCCACCTCACACCAACTTCCTTTTCCAACTGCCCACTTCCTCTCTCCATCTTCCAACTGCCTCCTATGCCTCCCCATCCTCTCTGTCCATCTTCCCTCCTCCTCCACCCTCTCACTAGGTCTCCTCTTCTCCCCCTTCTCTGGGCAGCCATGCCCGTCTGCAGGTACACTCCGTGGAACAAATGCTTATATTACCCACAAAACACTCAAGTTGTGCAGAGCAGCCTAAAGATCAGGCATTACCAACTCTTGCCACCTCCACCCCCACAACAGAAGGGTGGTTCTCACCCCCACATAATTTATATGCAGATAATAACTAATGTATGCACCAAGTTTGGTTTAAATCGGTACAGGGGTTCATGAGATGTGGAACACACACACAGTATGTACATATTAGCGCTTGATTTGTGACAGTAAGTGACAGTATATATATCAGCGTGTTGAAAAAGTAATGCCTCGGAATTTTTTATTCCATTCTCAAGATCACGTGAGGTATTACATGTCATGCATATGCTCAGTCTACTTTACTGCTACGCTTATGCAAGTTACAGCCCTCTGTTGCCACAGAGCTCCGAATTTTAGCGTGTAACATGGCACTGTGTAATATAACTATATCAGTGCAGTGCGAGACCCCTCGGGAAACTGAAAGCACGAAATCGAAGAGTCCGCCGGCCGGATTGGCCGATCGGTTCTAGGCGCTACAGTCTGGAACCGCGCTGCTACTACGGTCGCAGGTTCGAATCCTGCCTCGGGCATGGATGTGTGTGATGTCCTTAGGTTAGTTAGGTTTAAGTAGTTCTAAGTCTAGGAGACTGATGAACTCAGATGTTAAATCCCATAGTGCTTAGAACCATTTGAACTAACCGAACGGAAGGACTGAGGATCGACTTCTAAGTAGTGATCGTTCACCATTGTTCATGTCGATCTAGTTACCACCTCTGTCTCCAATGGTCGGTCTCGTTCGTTTTCGGGAGTTCACTCGGTCCATCTCCACAGTTCTTGTTCAGTGGTTGCACATTTCGTTCGCTGCTTTCACCCGTTAGTGGTCAATTTCAAACCGTTCTCAAACACAAACATCCTAGCCCTTTGCGTACGGTGTTTGGCGTCCACCAATTTGTTATAATTATATAATAAAATTAACAGAAGACGTCATGATTCTCTGGAACTCTCATTCAGATATGAAAGTGTGTGTTTTTGAAAAAGTGCCCTTAATTTCCAATGTAAGACATATAAATAATATTTATCCATGGCAATATTTAGATCGATAAAATTGTTAAATGAAGTATATCCCAACAATTTACAGTATCAATTTCACTTTCAGCTTCTGAGGCTCATCTGGAAATCCTTTGAAGGAACTGAAGGACACTCCGACTACACGAAGTCAATTCTAATACTTCTGAGATATGAAGGACAGTGACCTGACAATTTTCTAAAGCAGTTCTACGCAATTCTCAAAAAAACTAAATAAAACGGATTTGAAGTCTGGAATATTGCACAGCTCTGTTGAGCAGTTCCATATGACGACTTTATCGCCGGTAGGTCAGTGCAAACAGTAATATATGTGCAAGTATTCAGAACAGGGAAAAATCCTATATACGTACCAGTGCAAAAGAGTGATGACAAAAGAGATCATTCAGGTTGTGATACTCGGAACGCAAGCAACATGAAGAGCATTGCGACAGGAATTCACAGCCAGTCAAAAAACAAGGCGAAGAGGAGGCGGCAATAGGAAGATACACTATGTGATCGAAAGTATCAAAAAAATGGTTCAAATGGCTCTGAGCACTATGGGACTCAACTGTCGAAAGTATCGCACACCCCCAAAAACATACGTTTTTCATATTAGGTGCACTATTCTGCCACCTACTGCTAGGTGCTCCATATCAGCAACCTCAGTAGTCATTAGATACCGAGAGAGAGCAGAGTGGGCGCTCCGAGGAACTCACGGACTTCGAACGTGGTCAGGTGATTGGGAGTCATTTGTGCCATACGTATGTACGCGAGAGTTCTACACTCCTAAACATCCCTATGTCCACTGTGATACTGAAATGGAAACATGAAGGGACACGTACAGCACAAATGCGTACAGGCCGACCTCGTCTGTTGACTAACAGAGACCGCCGACAGTTGAAGGGGGTCGTAATGTGTATTAGGCAGACGTGTATGCTGACCGTCACACAGGAATTCCAAACTGCATCAGGATCCACTGCAAGTACTATGACAGCTAGGCGGGAGGTGAGAAAACTTGGATTTCATGGTCTAGCGGCTGCTCTTAAGCCACACATCACGTCGGTAAATGCCAAACGACGCCTCGCTTGGTGTAAGGAGCGTAAACATTGGATGACTGAACACTGGAAAAACGTTGTATGGAATGAAAAATCACGGTGCACAATGTGGTGATACGATGCAGGGTGTGGGTATGGCGAATGCCCGGTGAACGTCATCTGTCAGCTTGTGTAGTGCCAACAGTAAAATTCGGAGGTGGTGGTGGTGGTGGTGGTGGTGGTGGTGGTGGTGGTGGTGGTGGTGTTATGGTGTGGTGTGGTCGTGTTTTTCATGGATGGGGCTTGCACCCCTTGTTGTTTTGCGTGGCACTATCACAGCACAGGTGTACATTGATGTTTTAAGTGTTTCCCATTGTTGAAGAGCAATTAGGGGATGGTGACTTCATCTTTCAACACAATCGAGCACCTGTTCATAATGCGCGGCTTGTGGTGGAGTGGTTACACAACAATGACATCCATGTAATGGACTGGCCTGCACAGAGTCCTGACCTGAATCCTATACAACACCATCGGGATGTTTTGGAACGCTGACTTATTGCCAGGCCTCACCGACCGACATCGATACCTCTCCTCAGTGCAGCACTCCGTGAAGAATGGGCTGCCATTCCGAAACCTTCCAGCACCTGATTGAACGTATGCCTGCGAGAGTGGAAGCTGTCAAAGGCTAAGGGTGGGCCAACACCGCATTGAATTCCTGCATTACCGATGGAGGGTGCCACGAACTTTTAAGTCATTTTCAGCCAGGTGTTCGGACACCTTTCATCACATAGTGTATCAGTTGCGCTGCAGCCACTGCGAGAAGTGGAATAGTGTTGCGGGCGACTCCGCAGAGCCGGCCGAAGTGGCCGTGCGGTTAAAGGCGCTGCAGTCTGGAACCGCAAGACTGCTACGGTCGCAGGTTCGAATCCTGCCTCGGGCATGGATATTTGTGATGTCCTTAGGTTAGTTAGGTTTAACTAGTTCTAAGTTCTAGGGGACTAATGACCTCAGAAGTTGAGTCCCATAGTGCTCAGAGCCATTTGAACCATTTTTGACTCCGCAGATACTGAACGTCGCAAAGCTGGATCCGGAACACATCAAAAAACGATAACGGTGCACGACAAAAAAAAGGGTGGCACGTTTTATATACAATCATAAGTTGTTAGGGACAAGGAAGGCTTCACAAGGAACTTGAAATAAGACAGAAAACTGATGAACCTGAGATATCACTCTTCGTTATAGCATGTGATCGAAGTAGTGTAATCATGGTTTTCCGATCCACTTCAATCCAAAGTTGCAGTGGCAAATGTATACAGTATAAATAAAAATTGTTTCAGTACGAGTTGCAACTGAAAAAGTGTATAGTGTGAGACATTTAAGTATTAGTGTTCGCAAAATTTTTACCTTTATTTTCATTCTATACATATTAGCTTATGGAAATGATAATTAACAAATACTGAAATACTATTTTAATAAAAATATTTTTAATAACTGGTCATATCAAAATAAATTAAAATTTGATACAGACATATATGTAGTTATATGATTACATAATAAATTGTGAACGAGTTACAATGGGCAGGTCCCAAAAAGGACAGTTCACCGATGAACTCTTACTTACCAAAGAAGAACGAGTCTGCCCATGCGTAGCGCGGTGGACGCGACGGGGAAAGTAGACGGGTCGGAAGGGACTGATACGCAGTGTAGCATAGGTACCTGTCACGGTCACAGTTAATCGATGGTTGTCACTTAAAATGCAGAGTTTACGTGGCAGTTGTCTTTTAGTGGCAGTTTCGTATTGGATCAGGGGTTTATACGTTAACGGGAGGATAAGGAAACGAACGTGCAGAGATTGTTGATTTTAGAATGGCTGAGATTGTCTAGGACAGTGCAGGCAGCCAGTTCGAGATTAAACGAGGAGCTTTGGCATAACCTTTCCGGTTCAGTAGTCGAAACTGCGAGTGCCGCCGGATTACTAAAGAACGGTGATCAGTTACGTTGGACGTTTGACTTGTCACTCTTCTTTAACTTCGTCTCGTGTACCAAAGCAAGTTTGGAGACCTGTGGCTAACACAATTCCTCAGAAACATACTTGTGGTGTCGCGCTGAGTGGCCGCGTGGTTAGACGCGCAGTGTCACGGATTGCACGGCCCCTCCGAGTCCTCCCTCGGGCATGTGTGTGTGTGTTGTTCTTAGCCTAAGTTAGTTTAAGTAGTGTGTAAGTCTAGGGACCGATGACCTCAGCAGTTTGGTCCCTCAGGAATTCACACACATTTCACATATATGTGGGAAGTATTTCTGGACTCGACGTCTAACAGTTTCTTCACCGACTGTTGCGAAATCATGTCGCTTAGCGCCATCACGTGCGTCGTAGCGACCTACACTTAGGTGAGTAGTTATGGCGTAGGGATGCGCACATATACAGATGGCGACAGTATAGTGCATACAAGGTATAAAAGAGCAGTGCACTGACGGAGCTATCATTTGCATTCAGGTGATTCATGAAAGAAGGTTTCCGATGCGATTTTGGCCGCACGACGGGAAGTTTTTGGGAAATTTATGTCTTATGGGACCAAACTGCTGAGGTTATAGGTCCCTAAGCTTACCCACTACTTAATCTAACTTAAACTTATGCTAAGGACAACACACACACACACACACACACACACACACACACACACACACACACACACACACACACACACACGAGGGAGAACTCAACTCTCCGACGGGGTGAGTCGCGCGGACCGTGACAAGGCGTCTTAGACCACGCGACTACCCCGCGCGGCGACGGGAATTAAAGGACTTCTAACGACGGAACATTCCATTTCAGAAATCGTCAGGGAATTCAATTATCCGAGATCCACATGGCCAAGAGATGCCGAGAATACCAATTTTTAAGCATTACATCACGCCAAGGACAATGCAGTGACCGACGGTCTTCACTTAAACGACTGAGAACAGCGGCCTTTGCGTATAGTCGTCAGTGCTAACAGACAAGTAACACTGCGTGAAATAACCCCAGAGATGAATGTAGGACATACGACGAGCGTATCCGTTAGGACAGTGCGGTGAAATTTGGCGTTAATGGGCTGTGGCAGCAGACGATCGACGCGATTGCCTTTGCCTGCAGAACACATCGCCTGCAGCGCTTCTCCTGGGCTCATGACCGTAGCGGTTGGACCGTTGACTACTAGAAAACGTGACCTGGTCAAATGAGTTCCGATTTCATTTGGTAAGAGCTGATGGCAGGGTTCGAGTGTGGCGCAGACCTCACCAAGCCACGGACACAAATTGCCAACGACGCACTGTGACAGCTGGCGGTGGATCAATAATGGTATGGGCTGTGATTAGATGATACGGACTCCTCTGGTCCAACTGAACCGATCATTGACTGTAAATAGTTGTGTTCGGCTACTTGGTGACCATCTGCAGCCGTTCATGTTTCCATACAAAAATGGAATTTTTATGGATACCAATGCCATGTCACCGAGCTACAACTGTTCGTGACTGGTTTGATGAACATTCTCAACAAATACAGCGAATGATTTGGTCACTCAGTTCGCCTGACATGAATCCCATCGATCATTTATGGGACATTATCGGGAGGTCAGTTCGTGCAGGAAATCCTGCACCTGCAACACTTTCTTAATTCTGAACGACTATAGAGGCAGTGTGGTTCAACATTTCTGCAGGGGACTTTCAGCGTCTTGTTGAGTCCATGCCAAGTCGAGTTTTGCACTATTCCGGGCAATAGGAGGACCGACACAGACATTGGTCACGTAAGTGGATTATAGGGTACGTTGGCAATGGCACGGACGTCTTCTCACTGCTTCGTTCAGCTGTGAGCTATGTTTCGACAAGTTCATTAACACTTCCCCCTCTACGCTCATGTGAGACGACAAGTACGGACTACTAACACTTATTTGCTAAAAATAAAATAATGAACGAATATCACGCGAGGAACTAATCAAACATTTTTCTATCCCCATGTTAACACGTACGTGGCACTATCACCGAAGAATTCGTAGTTTTGTGAATGAAACGGTTTTATCACAACGACAGAAATTACCGAGCCTAAGTTCATAACAACAGTTAGTCTTGAATAAAAGTTCCACGACTTGGCTGTTGTGAAAGAGAAGCCAGTAACCGTGGCTCTCGCCGACATTATAAAGGGAATTCCGCGTGCAAATTACTTTTGAGGGCACGTGAGCACTTAGCGGGAAACTCTGCCTGCATACCAAGTCAATACTCTTTTGAGCTCCGACTTCTCGGAGAGACGTCTCTCCACCAGAGAACAAATATTCTTGAGGCACTGCCGGCATCTCAGACAACGTCGCACTTCAGTAGGGGACCAGGGGACCTAACTTTTCAATAACGGCCCGTCGAGCATTGCTGACACCCTATCACGTACTCTCCTTGTTAAATTCCCAGCAACGAAAACGACTGCGTCCGGAACCTGAAGAGACGATGAATGCTCTGTCCGCTTTCAGGCACTATTGCTTCGTAGTTAAGATGGCGCACTGTAAATACGGTATGTGATCAAATGTATCCGGGTACCTATTAATGGAAATTAACATGGGGTGTATCCACGACACAGTGATGAGCCAGAACATTACGACCATCGACCTACTATCAACATAATCCCGTCCAAGCGCCACCAGCGCCATTTGACGAGGGATGATTGCCAGTCAGACACATGCGCGGTGCATGCAGTATCACTGAGCTTGCTGTTCGTGTGTAGAATGAGGAAAGCGCGCGATCTATCTGAGTTTGACCAACTGCATATTATGATTGCCCAGAGGCTCGACACGAACATTTCGGGAAGTTCACGACTTGTCTCGTGTTCAAGGAGTGTTGGGGTGTGTGTCTTCAATACGTGGCGAAACCAAGGTGAAACCACGTCCAGACGTCGTGGGTTTGGGCGGCCACCCCTTATTACAAATATCAGACGTCGTAGCATAGGCAGACTGGAAAAACAGAACAGGCGGCGAACTGTGATGGAACTAACATCAGAATTTAAAGCTGGTAGAACACAAGTGTGTGTGAACACGCAGTGCATCAAACACTCCTAACGATTGGCCTCCGCAGCCGAGGACCCATGCATGTACCAATGTTAACACCACGACATCGGCAACTACGAATGAAACTGGCACGTGACCATCTGCACTGGACGTTGGCGCAGTGGCAGAGCGTTGCATTGCCTAATCAATACTGATATCGTCATCACGCTGATTGAAAGGCGCAAATCCGTCGTCTTCCAGGGGGAACAGCTCCTTGACACCTGTACTGCGGGACGGAGACAAGCTTGCGGCGGCACCATTATGCTCTGGGGATCAATCATTTGTGCATCCACGTGTCCAGTGGAGTTCGTGCAAGGCACCATGACGGCCAAGGAGTATTGTACATTGGTTGCAGGCCACGTACATTATTTCATGACGATTATGTTTCTCGATGGCAGTGGCATTTTTCAGGAGGGTAATGTGCCATGACACAAGGCCAGGAGTGTGACGGGGAACACAATGGCGAGATCTAGCTGATGTGCTGGCCTCCAACTCGCCAGACTTGAACCCGATCGAACACACCTAGGATATGACTGAATGTGGCGTCAGCGCTCATTGTCCCCCCTCCCCGAGATTTCCGTGAATTAGGTGACTCGTATGGAAATTAGGTGATATGGGTGTGCAGGTGTGGTGCCAACTCTCCAGCGACCTACGAAGGCCTCATTGTTTCCCTGCCACGATGTGCCACAGCTGTTATCCGTGCCAAAGGTGGACGCACCAATTATTAGTTAGGCGGTCACAATGCTTTGGCTGATCAGTGTAAGATGGCTTGAGTCTGCTGTGGACACTTTCAATGAGGTTTCAATGTTCGTGAACGAATGGCAGCACATTCTTCCTTTAAGAGCTGAAAACCAGAGAAGGTAGTGATGTTAGATGCCGGTGTCTGGTTCCTACTCATAACCCATCCCAGAAGTGTTACAATGGGTTCAGGTCGGGACTCTTGGCTGGCTAGTCTCTTTTTATGTTACTGCCCACAGTCCATGCACTCAGAGATGCTACTCTATGACAGGAAGGACTGTCAAGCTGATACAGTCAACCATCGTCTCTGAACTGTTCCTATACCGTACACTGTACACAATGCTGTAAAATGTTTAAATCCTTTCGCATTCTGCATTTTCTCTAAAAAAGTGGGGGGGGGGGGGAGGTGAACTACAATTGGTTATCAGTGCGGGTTCTATATATAGTGGGCGTAAAATCAAGGTAGCTGATAAAAAGATGTACGAAGTTACCCATCTGGAGTGAGGTTACACACTTATACTTAAGGTCGACACCCCCCCCCTCCCCACTCCCTTCCCGCCCATTGGGGAGCCCCGACAATTGATCAAAGTCATCCAAGGAAACCTACATCCCTCACTCTCTCCTTCTTTCCTCCACCCGTCACCTCCCTACCCCCCCTGGACCAATGAAATTTAACCACCCTCTCCAAATCATATTTTACGACTGGGGCATTTGAGTGTGGGGGAGGTTTCCCTGTGGTGCTGTACAGCATCAGCAGAGGATTAGACTATGATTATTTGGTAATTACAGATTATTGCAATTACATTAAGTCATTTCCTTGAGGTTTATTTGTTAATAACAAATGAAATTTACGCTACTTTCGTCATTCAAGGCAGCAGCAGAGACCACATACAGGCAGATATGTAAGTACCCAAATTTCTTCCACAATTTTACGGATCTTCCATATTTTTCTCATTTTTCCAAAAAATTTATTCAATTATGCGACTTCTATCCCACTGCTGCTGACGTCGCATCAACATCACTTATACGAAATACCACACCGTGATAGATAGATAAACCCTTGCTGTCACCACTACATTACTAGACTGTGTCAGGCCATAGCAAACTTCTGATGCTTCAAACCAAGGACAGCATATGTATAAGAATTAGTACAGCACTACAAAATACGCATCTAGAGGGGGCTGACCAATATCTGCCGCCATCCGCAGCGAAAAGTATGCAGCCTGCAGGATAGCCTACCCCTCTAACATGAATGCTTGGAGTATATTCGCGAACACATTGCGCCAGTTCAGCAATGACCGAGAAATTTGCAACTTTTTTTAGGTGTAACTGCCACCGACCTACACACACACACACACACACACACACACACACACACACACACACACACTCACGACCAATCATAATCCTGTTTTCATAACTAGCGCTTATGCGTGGGAGGCGTCACACTCTGTTAGTCAGTGGTCATACGCAGAATAAACAGACATGTAACATGAACTAAACTCTCGCAATATGAGTGTGTGATGTCTCTATAAAACTCGAAAATAGCTATGGTAATAATCCGAAGTATATATATACTGCAATTGAGAAATGGTCACAGCGCAACAAAAATAAACTATTTGAATATACATACTCACAGACTCACAGGTCATGGCACGTCTCTCGTTATACCATAAAATGCGATCTTAGAGATGGTTGCATATTTCGCCTACTGTCTGTCGGTAAGTCGATTCTCCAAAGACGCACTCATAAACACAAGCTTCCACAAAGAGGAAGAAACCTGTTAACAACACAGGCTCAATAACTGCTGAGAAAACGGCCTGCACATACCTGATAACATTAGAATCACCACAACTTATTTTAGTTTCCTGAGACCACCCCAAGTCTCCAGATAATGTAGAGGTGTGGTCGCAACAGCGCTCCCCGCGTAAATGAAACGCCTAGCCCTGAAAAACAATCACCAGGGCCTCAACGTGCGGACACCGGTTAACGGTAAATCTTCCTACGTGTGACAGAATCCCCGCTGTGTGTGCCACTAGCGGTAACGGTTGAATTCATTTCCCCACCATGTCCCTGCCCGCGAATCTCCGTTCGCGAACTTTCAGAACGGATAGGGCCGCTCAGTGACCAGTAAAGAAACAGGAGCCGAGGACTGCCCACACAGTACAGACATTGCAGAAATCATGTACACACTTTCCATTACATCGTCGTCTAGGCATTTTCTATTTTTAAGCATCAAATTGGCTCTGAGCACTATGGGACTTAACATTTTATCCATCCAATGAAGAAATTCCGTGTTCTGTGTAGCATCTATTCGCCTTGCTACATGTCCCACCCACTTTCAGGAAGAGCTGAACAGGTGAACAACGTACGATGCAGGCGAGTATATGACGATATGCAAGTTTGGACCGGCCGGGGTGGCCGAGCGGTTCTAGGCGCTACAGTCTGGAACCGCGAGACCGCTACGGTCGCAGGTTCGAATCCTGCCTCGGGCATGGATGTGTGTGATGTCCTTAGGTTAGTTAGGTTTAAGTAGTTCTAAGTTCTAGGGGACTGATGACCACTGCAGTTGAGTTCCATAGTGCTCAGAGGCATTTTTTTTTTTTTTTTTGCAAGTTTGGTGAGTTTAAATAATATAAAATAAAGTTCTTTTTCCTTTTTTTTCCAGCGAGACGGAAATACCTCAACGCACCATGTTCAAGAGCTAGGTGCCTACAATGAGAAGCAGGTATTAGTGGTGGGAGGTGCTCGTCGGATGAACGAGGAGGAGCTGACGAGGCAAGGTACAGGCGAGAACGGCGCGGCGCAGCTGGCGCGGACACCGGACTCCATTCATTAGCCGGGCGCCTGCCGGCAAAACCCCACCCGTAACTGCCGCCCCGCCAGATTAACACTTCCCGCTGCGCCCAAAAGCTTCATTCTTTTCACAAGAAAATATCTAGAAAGCGCGAGATGACGAGACATCAAGGCATTTCTCACTCATAAGACACACTGGCTCGAAAACTATCCGCTAGGGTGCTCACCGTACCTACGTGTACAGGGTGAAGCGAAATTCGGGCTTCGCAGTGCGACTCCTCAAATGCTAGTGATTTTAAAAATCACTCACAAAATTTCGTCCGGCGCGTACATCCGGCAGAAAAAGGACGTTAAAGAGTGGTAATCTGGCAACACTGTAACCACATGTAAAGGTAACTACCTCTGTCAGTATATACAGGGTGTTACAAAAAGGTACGGCCAAACTTTAAGGAAACATGCCTCACACACAAATAAAGAAAAGATGTTATGTTGACATGTGTCCGGAAACGCTTAATTTCCGTGTTAGAGCTCATTTTAGTTTCGTCAGTATGTACTGTACTTCCTCGATTCACCGCCAGTTGGTGGTCCAATCGAAGGAAGGTAATGTTGACTTCGGCGCTTGTGTTGACATGCGACTCATTGCTCTACAGTGCTAGCATCAAGCACATCAGTACGTAGCATCAACAGGTTAGTGTTCATCACGAACGTGGTTTTGCAGTCAGTGCAATGTTTACAAATGTGGAGTTGGCAGATGCCCATTTGATGTATGGATTAGCACGGGGTAATAGCCGTGGCGCGGTACGTTTGTATCGGGGCAGATTTCCAGAACGAAGGTGTCCCAACAGGAAGACGTTCGAAGCAATTGATCGGCGTCTTAGGGAGCACGGAACATTCCAGCCTATGACTCGCGACTGGGGAAGACCTAGAGGGACGAGAACACCTGCAATGGACGAGGCAATTCTTCGTGCAGTTGACGATAACCCTAATGTCAGCGTCAGAGAAGTTGCTGCTGTACAAGGTAACGTTGACCACTTCACTGTATGGAGAGTGCTTCCGTACCATGTACAGTGTGTGCAGGCACTATCAGCAGCTGATTGGCCTCCACGGGTACACTTCTGCGAATGGTTCATCCAACAATGTGTCAATCCTCATTTCAGTGCAAATGAGGCTTCATTCCAACGTGATCAAATTTAAAATTTTCACAATCAACATGTGTGGGCTGACGAGAATCCGCACGCAATTGTGCAATCACGTCATCAACACAGATTTTCTGTAAACGTTTGGGCAGGCATTGTTGATGTCTTGATTGGGCCCCATGTTCTTCCACCTACGCTCAATGGAGCACGTTATCATGATTTCATACGGGATACTCTACCTGTGCTGCTAGAACATGTGCCTTTAAAAGTACGACACAACATGCACGATGGAGCTCCTGCACATTTCAGTCGAAGTGTTCGTACGCTTCTCAACAACAGATTCGGTGACCGATGGATTCGTAGAGGCGGACCAATTCCATGGCCTCCACGCTCTCCTGACCTCAACCCTCTTGACTTTCATTTATGGGGGCATTTGAAAGCTCTTGTCTACGCAACCCCGGTACCAAATGTAGAGACTCTTCGTGCTCATATTGTGGACGGCTGTGATACAATACGCCATTCTCCAGGGCTGCATCAGCGCATCAGGGATTCCATGCGACGGAGGGTGGATGCATGTATCCTCGCTAACGGAGGACATTTTGAACATTTCCTGTAACAAAGTGTTTGAAGTCACGCTGGTACGGTCTGTTGCTGTGTGTTTCCATTCCATGATTAATGTGATTTGAAGAGAAGTAATAAAATGAGCTCTAACATGGAAAGTAAGCGTTTCCGGACACATGCCCACATAACGTATTTTCTTTCGTTGTGTTCCCACGCCCGGGTTCCCGGGTTCGATTCCCGGCGGGGTCAGGGATTTTCTCTGCCTCGTGATGGCTGGGTGTTGTGTGCTGTCCTTAGGTTAGTTAGGTTTAAGTAGTTCTAAGTTCTAGGGGACTGATGACCATAGATGTTAAGTCCCATAGTGCTCAGAGCCTTTCGTTGTGTGTGGGGAATGTTTCCTGAAAGTTTGGCCGAACCTTTTTGTAACATCCTGTATATATATATATTAGTTGTGCCGTACAGTTGGTACAGTAAATAGAGTTTTGAGTTAGCATGTAGGAGGTCGATGGTTCGATCCTGGGTTTAGGCATATGTTTTTTTTTTTTTTATTTGGTAAATGTAGTCCACGTGGTACAGTATCTGGCATCTTAATCGTCAACAGCGACTGCAACGGATCCTCTAGAAAACATTTGCACTTACATACTACAATCGTGGAAATGGAGGATTGGTCGGCTTAGAAAGAAGCCCTTTCCACGTCGTGAGAGTGAATTTATTCGCACCACTTCATCTACTAGGTGGGAAACCTGTTTTCATGGTACCCTCTTCAAGTGGTCACATAGATTATCACCAACTATTATTCTTGCCTCGTTCAGGTCCATTACATTTCGTTAGGGCATTACATTACCAGTAGGACTAGCACGGTGCTTTGCGAGTAACGTCCCAACTCGGTTACTACTTGTATGGGTTATCACTATGGTCCCACTAATTATGCCTTTCAATATTGAGTCTCGTAATTGCATGATGTTCAATATGTATTTCAATGCATTATTATTATTATTATTATTATTATTATTATTATTATTATTATTATTATTATTATTATTCTTTCTTTCTTTTCTCAGGCGTTATGTCTGGTCAAAAATGGAAAGTGACGCGGACCTTGATCAAGCGTGACTTCCTTTTAACTGTACGGTATATGTTATATTGCACTTAGGAACTTTCGGGTAATTGAACATGTATCAATAATTACGGATTTCTGTAGTTGTATATATAAGTTTGGATGTAGCTGTATTGCATTGATGTACTGGTGGATATTGTGTGGTATGACTCCTGTAGTTGATAGTATAATTGGTATAATGTCAACTTTATCCTGATGCCACATGTCCTCGACTTCCTCAGCCAGTTGGATGTATTTTTCAATTTTTTCTCCTGTTTTCTTTTGTATATTTATTGTATTGGGTATGGATATTTCGATTAGTTGTGTTAATTTCTTCTTTTTATTGGTGAGTATGATGTCAGGTTTGTTATGTGGTGTTGTTTTATCTGTTATAATGGTTCTGTTCAAGTATAATTTGTATTCATCAGTCTCCAGTACATTTTGTGGTGGATACTTGTATTGGGAACGTGTTGTTTTATTAGTTTATGTTTTATGACAAGTTGTTGATGCATTATTTCTGCTACATTGTCATGTCTTCTGGTGTATTGTGTATTTGCTAGTATTGTACATCCGCTTGTGATTTGATCTACTGTTTCTATTTGTTGTTTGCAAAGTCTGCATTTATCTGTTGTGGTACTGGGATCTTTAAAAATATGCTTGCTGTAATATCTGGTGTTTACTGTTTGATCCTGTATTGCAATCATTAATCCTTCCTTCTCACTGTATATAGTGCCTTTTCTTAGCCATGTGTTGGATGCGTTTCGATCGATGTGTGGCTGTGTTAGATGATACGGGTGCTTGCCATGTAGTGTCTTCTTTTTCCAATTTACTTTCTTCTTATCTGTTGATGTTATGTGATCTAAAGGGTTGTAGAAGTGGTTATGAAATTGCAGTGGTGTAGCCGATGTATTTATATGTGTGATTGCTTTGTGTATTTTGCTAGCTTCTGCTCGTTCTAGAAAGAATTTTCTTAAATTGTCTACCTGTCCATAATGTAGGTTTTTTATATCGATAAATCCCGTTCCTCCTTCCTTTCTGCTTAATGTGAATCTTTCTGTTGCTGAATGTATGTGATGTATTCTATATTTGTGGCATTGTGATCGTGTAAGTGTATTGAGTGCTTCTAGGTCTGTGTTACTCCATTTCACTACACCAAATGAATAGGTCAATACTGGTATAGCATAAGTATTTATAGCTTTTGTCTTGTTTCTTGCTGTCAATTCTGTTTTCAGTATTTTTGTTAGTCTTTGTCTATATTTTTCTTTTAGTTCTTCTTTAATATTTGTATTATCTATTCATATTATTTGTCTGTATCCTAGATATTTATAGGCATCTGCTTTTTCCTTCGCTTCTATGCAGTCGCAGTGGTTATCCAATATGTAATCTTCCTGTTTAGTGTGCTTTCCCTTGACTATGCTATTTTTCTTACATCTGTCTGTTCCAAAAGCCATATTTATATCATTGCTAAATACTTCTGTTATCTTTAGTAATTGGTTGAGTTGTTGACTTGTTGCTGTCAGTAGTTTTAGATCATCCATGTATAGCAAATGTGTTATTTTGTGTTGGTATGTTCCAGTAATATTGTATCCATAATTTTTATGGTTTAGCATGTTGGATAGTGGGTTCAGAGCAAGGCAGAACCAGAAAGGACTTAATGAGTCTCCTTGGTATATTCCACGCTTAATCTGTATTGGCTGTGATGTGATATTATTTTAATTTGTTTGGATATTAAGTGTGGTTTTCCAATTTTTCATTACTATGTTTAGGAACTGTATCAATTTAGGTTCTACTTTGTACATTTCCAATGTTTGTAGTAACCATGAATGGGGTACACTATCAAAAGCTTTTTGGTAATCAATGTATGCGTAGTGTAGCGACCTTTGTTTAGTTTTAGCTTGATATGTCACTTCTGCATCTATTATCAGTTGCTCTTTACATCCTCGTGCTCCTTTGCAACAGCATTTTTGTTCTTCATTTATAATTTTGTTCTGTGTTGTGGGTGTCATTAATTTCTGTGTAATGACTGAAGTTAATATTTTGTATATTGTTGGTAGGCATGTTATGGGGCGATATTTAGCTGGGTTCGCTGTGTCTGCTTGATCTTTAGGTTTCAGATAAGTTATTCCATGTGTAAGTGTATCAGGGAATGTGTTTTCATTTATTTTGTTGTGTATGATTGTGTTGATAGTTTCTATTGTTGTTTCGACTTGTGGGTTATTTGGCGGTCTATGCAAGAATGGTCTAATGTCTGTATTTGTGTCTTTGTATTCTATATATGTCAGCTGAAATTTTCCTTCTATATCTAACATGTGTGTCACTTCGTGTTCTATTTGTGCTTGTTCTGGTGGCTGTCTTAAGATTTCGTTTTCCTCTGATTGTTTAATTGATGCGTGTTGTTCTTTGTTTGTTTGCTCTGGGATGTTTGAGTCCATTACTGTATTTTCTTCTTCTTCTGATTGCACATTATTTTGTTCCAGTATTTGTTGTACTTGTTGTTTGACGTTTTCTAATTCTGACTGGGGTATCCTGTTATTTTTGATTATTACACGGATCTGATCAGCTAGTCGTTGTTCTGTTAAAAATTTTAATTCTGGGTATCTGGTAATAAATGTTGTGTATACTTGTGATCTGTATCCAGTTGTGTTGGTTCCTAGGTTTGTTGCTTGGTAATAACAGAACATGAGGTGTCGATTAACTTCATCTGACCATCTCATCCTCTGTCTTTGTTTTCCTTCTAGGGTGGTTGCAGGAAGCACATCCTGCAAAACACCTCTATTTGGATTTAAATCATTTTCCAGTTGGCTAGCAGTGTCGTTACCATTGTGGGCGGGCATAGGGTTCAAGCGTCGTCCCCGACCATGACGGCGCTTGTCCGAGGCTTCTTTAGTTCTGTCCTGAACCAACTAATCACACTAAAAGGGGGGTTAGCCCTATTAGTGGTTTGTTCTTTTCGTCGCCTTTTACGACTGGCAGAACATACCGGACGCCTATTCTTTTCCCGGGTCTTATTATTATTATTATTATTCTATCGATGGGATTGTGGAAACACGACGGCTATTATCATTAGGAAAACAGTGTAATTCTAAACTGAACATTCCAGAATTAGCGGTGTCGGGATGAATCATGCAGAACAATATCTGTCTGAGGGATAATGCACGTTAGGTGGAACAGCGCACAGGACTGACGGCGCGTTTATACTGTATGCGCTGTCCACCAGACAGGGACTAGTTGCGAGTGGAGCAACGCGCCCGTTACAGACTCCAATGTACGTGTGTACACATATCGAATTTTCTCATTGCAAACGTGTAAACCAGTGTGACAGACGTATGGCATACACAAACGATTAATATGTGAATATGCTTCTGGTTCTTTGTGCATCTAATAACCGGGCTGGTGTTGCCACTCGTAAATATGCAGCTAGATATCCTTTTCGACGCCATCCAGACAAAAATGTGTTTCGTCATTTGGAGCTGCGCCTTCAGAAGTCAGGTTCTCTCCTTCCACCATCATGTGACAGAGGTTGTCCACAGACTCGCTGTATTCCAGCTACTGAGGAAGCTATTCTGGAGGTCATACACCAAGAAACTCAGCGAAGTATACGTAGCATAGCAAGGCAGCTGTATGTCTCACAATGCATGGTTATTAACGTACTGCACGAGCATGGGCTGCACCTTTATCATTATGCTTTCACGCAACACCTGCATCCTGCAGATCGCTATCAGTGGATGCAATTCTGTGAGTCGTTCCAACAACAACAGGAAGCCAATGACGACATTGTGAACACCGCAATACAGTCGGATGAAGCAGCATTCACTCGTGAGTGTGTCTTCAATATGCACAATGCCCACCATTGGTGTGAGGTTAATCCGCACGTCACCCGCGACCGTGGATATCTAGTTCGATTTGGTATCAACGTCTGGGCCGGAATATTGGACGACATGTGTTTAGGCCCCTACTGTCCGGTTGACTGTAAGAAGGTATCATGCATTCCTCTGAAACTATCTGCGTGATGCGCTGGAAGATATTCCACTACATCTTCGGCAGAGGATATGGTTCCAACATGATGGTGCACCTCCACACTCTGGAGTTAATGTGCGTCAGTATTTGGACAGAACATTTCCAGGAAAATGGGTCGGACAAGGAGGTCCAGTTGTACGGCCACCGCATCCACCTGACCTAAATCCCCGGGATTTCTTCCTGTGGGAACACCTGGAGGGTGGCGTAGCGTAGTGATAAAGGGATATTGTTCGACGTGCTGAAGGTTGTGGGTTCGATCCTAATAGGGTGCTTTGAGATTTTTTATTTTTAAATCTTTACCGAATTTACTTTGATTATAACGTTTATTCAAATACGTGGCATAAATGTCATTTTTATTTATATACTTTGGCACGTCATTATAATAAATGAACTTCCTTATTTGCTCTCATTGTTACTTCCTATCAGTCGTTTTCCACTTGCGATTGTTCATGTGATTTGACTGTTTTTATGTATTACCGTCGATTTAATTTTGTCCGTTTTGACATGTCATGTTTTCGTACATGTTACTGCATTCATTATTTCTATTCCTAATTGCGGTTGGATCTCTTTCGTTTACATCTTCATCTGCGTTATTTTTTACAAAGTACAACTAGAATTTGTTTTAGATGTCTGTACGACGACTTCTGTCTACAACATCCACGTATTGTAACAAAAAAATTTTTGACGCCACTGCTCAGTCAGCATCAATAGATTATTTCGTATTTTGGCTTTCAACCGATAGATCGCCCATTTCAAATGTTTCAGTATTATGATACAGGAATAAAAATAATCCACGTAATTCGTACAGAGATTCCAATAGGTAAAACAATGAAAGGAAGAAAAATTGATGATACATGAAACGTAACTACGACGATTAACATGACGTTACAAAGAATGAGAAATAAAAAAAAAAACATTACATTGAAAGTAAGTAATTGCATACAAATAATGATTAAAGTAATTCTGATAACGAATTATAAACAAAAATTTCAAATCCTCTGATAGATTCGAACCCACAACCTTCTGCAAGTTACGAATGTCCTTTAACCACTACGCTACGCAAAAACTTTCTGCAGTACTATTATCTTTATGTACTAGGTTATCACGTGGAACTCCGAAATCTTTTTTCGTCGATTACTCGTAAACGTGGGCCCATCCGCGTGAATGGCTGTGGGTTCGGTTCTCGCTACCGTCCAATGCTTTCCCTTTTTTCCGTTTCTGCTAACCAAATGAAGACCACGGCTGGCGACACGCCTTTGGCGCGCTACTTGAATTTGTGTTCCTTTTTGCAACACGCCATTCGAGAGTGGAATGGTAGAGAAGTAGTATGAAAGTGGTTCGATGAACCCTCTGCCAAACACTTAAGTGTGAATTGCAGACTAACCATGTAGATGTAGATGTATTATTTCGATTGTCGGAGTGAATAAGAGAACAAATGAATAGTGTATGAGAGTGTTACATGAAGCACTTACTGATAACTTCACGTGTGAAAGCGTGGAAATACTTATTACGGAATGATGAAGTAAGTGATGGAACCGGTGCAAATGCCGACTGTAAACCAACCAGTTTCCACACAGAAGAAAGGATTTTGACTTTTCCTTCATCTAATGCGGATAAGGACTTTCGATTATTAATTTAATTTTTTTCTTCTATTAAATTTCGGAATTCGAAAATTAATTATAACGAGGTCTATGGTTGACTAAGAATGGGAAGAAGCTTATTATACACGTAGCGTATTGTGTTGAACTTGCTCACGAATCACGAAGACTTTGCGTAACAAGGAGAGTGGAAAATACTGCGAGCAATAACTATGACGGAATATCCAGTGAACTTACATTTGGTTCTGGAATGTTTGCAGCCATAATTTTCGGACTGGTAAGTCGTAGGTTTGAAGTGAACACTGATTACACTGTTCTACAAAACAAACCTTTTTTTCTATTTCTGATAAAAAATATTGCGATCCTAGTTGTATTTTGAGTGCTGAATTGAAAACTGTTTTTGTTTTTTTTTCTGTCAGGGATAGTTTATGAGTAATCGCAATTTTATTTCTCTTTTCAGTTCGTGATATAGTGCAGCAAACGTGAGGTGAAATTCGACAAACAAATGCACATCTTTATGATGTTATAAGTTCATTACATTAATGGAGGGTGGGATCTAACTTATAACACAGTAACCTTTGTGTATACACTTTAAAGCATTTATTTGACATGAGCAATTACAGAAAATTGACAAACAATGAGCCACTGCATTGTAATGCACATCACTTTTTTCTCTTGTATTGTGAATCTTTCTTCTCTCGAATGATATTCCAGCAATAATCTGCTAACATAGAAGGTACCCACTTCCCTTCATAGCGCCTTTCTATGGTAGAAATGTCTTTATGGAATCTTTCCCCATGTTCATCCGATACGTCACTACAACTCTCTGTGAAGTAGTCCAGATGAGAGTCCATCATATGTACCTTCAAAGACATATTGCACCCCAAATCCTGATATGCTTTGATCATATCCTTCACCATTGCTTTGTAGTTAGTAGCTCTTCTTCTTCCAAGGAAGTTTTCCGACACCATCTTGAAACAGTCCCATACGGTTTTTTCTTTATCAGTTAAACATGCTTCAAAATTTGCATTGTTTTCTGCAGCTCCCTGATTTGTGGGCCCACACATACATCTTCCTTTATTTTTGCTGCTGAAAGATGGGGGAATTTGGTAGCTAGATATGCAAACCCACGGCCTGTTGGATCCATGGCCCTCACGAATTGTTTCATCAGGCGAAGTTTGATGTGAAGTGGTGGAAGTAGTACGAGGGTCAGTCAAAAAGTAATGCCTCCTATTTTTTTTTCTACGTTTAATTGTCAGGAAATTTAAATGCAATTACATAGGTTGAAAACCACAACATTGAGGATCATTTTGTCATTTTTCAATGTAATCTCCGCCCATCTCTACAGTTTTGGTCCATCTTTGAACAAGGGCATGTATCCCAGCACGGTAAAAATCACAGCTCTGCTTCCTAAGCCATTGACGCACGGATGTTTTGACGGCCTCCTCATCTTCAAAATGACTCCCACGATGAGCTTCTTTTAGTGGCCCGAACAGATGGAAGTCTGATGGTGCCAGGTCAGGGCTGTATGGGGGATGAGGCAAAACTTCCCATCCAATTTTGACAATCTCGTCAGAGGTGTGACGACTGGTGTGTGGTCTTGCATTGTCATGCAAAAGAGGAACATCTGCCATTGATTTTGTTGGGCGAACTCGCTGAAGACGTGCTTTAAGTTTTTTGAGGGTTGTGACGTATTGAACAGAATTTATTGTGCATCCCTGCTCCAAAAAATCAACCAGAATCACACCCTCTGTATCCCATAAAACTGTTGCCATAACTTTCCCTGCCGATCGCACAGTTTTGAATTTTTTCTTCCTCGGCGAGCTTGTGTGACGCCACTCCATTGACTGCCTCTTTGATTCGGGTTCAAAAAAATGCACCCATGTTTCGTCCCCGGTCACAATTTCTTTCAGAAACTCATCTCCCTCCAAACGGAAGCGCTGCAAGTGTTGGGAGGCTATTGTTTTCCTTGCCTCTTTATTCTGATCGGTTAACATTCTTGGAACCCACCGTGCACAAACTTTTGAGTACCCCAATTGTTTAATAATCGTGATCACACTGCCTTTACTAAGAGAAATAATGCGACACACTTCATCTGCAGTCACCCGACGGTCACCACGAATGATGTCATCAACTTGCTGAATGTTGTGTGGAGTCACTGCACTCACCGGCCTGCCGCTCCGCTTTTCGTCAGTCAACGGTGTTTGCCCTTCAGCTTCCTTACAACGACGAACCCATCGTCTAACAGTGCTGACATCCACTGTCACAACACCATACACCTTCTTCAGTCTTTCATGAATGCGTATGGGCGTTTCACCTTCTGCATTCAAGAATTCAATCACACAACGCTGTCTCAAACGAACATCGATGTCGGCCATCTTACAAACTTCTGCTGTGCTGCCACCTGTTGACACAGAAAGTTACTACTGCAGTGGATTGCAGAAGAAGGTTTGAGGAATGGCGCCAAATTCAAATTTTTCACTTAACTTAATTTCTTTAAGTAGAAAAAAAATGGGAGGCATTACTTTTTGACCGACCCTCGTATATATTCAGGAGCTACCAGACTCTCACGTTGTACATTCTTTTCGCCAACTTTCCATCTTCGCCTAGGCCATTTCGTTTTCACGTAGTCAGAATTTCGGTCTCGACTATCTCACTCGCAAAGAAAACAGGCATACTTTGTGTAGCCTTGTTGCATTCCCAGTACCACAGCAAATTACCTTGAAATCTGCACATATTCCATTTGTGTTCATTTTATTTTAATGAATTTAGCATCCTTTGTACGAATTCGTAATTCTCTTTTGTCAAACTAGCGTAAGCTACTGGAACAGAGGGTATTTTATTTCCGTTGTGGAGCAAAACACCCTTCAGACTTGTTTTCGGTGCATCTATGGAAAGTCTCCACTCCTGTGAAATATAAGTGAAGTTCAGCACTTTCATCAGGCCAGCAATGTCTTTGCAAAATGTCAGTGCTTCGTCAGTTGAAAAATAAGAAATAAAGGCATGTTCTCTGTGCCTGAACACACCGATTTTAGTACTTTGGTGCAGTAGGTTATACTCTTGTAATCTTGAACCAAGCAGCTGCGCCTTTTGTTTACTTAGTCCTAGATCACGTACTAAATCATTTAAATCTGCCTGTGTTAACAAATGTGGCGATGACTCACTTGTTCAGTGACATAAAGAATCATCATCTGTGATTTCTTCAGTACTACTTATTTCACTGTCACTCGGAATTTGACCTCGGGCTCCTGAAGGTACTGGAAGGTTGTCGGAATGCTGCACTGGCATTCTCGCTGAAGGCAGATCTGGGTAAACAAAGTGCCTCTTCGACTTCTTGTTTGTAAAACCCTGAATTTTTGTTAGACAGAAATAACAATCAGTAACATGGTCCTTAGGCTCCCTCCACACCTTGGGAACAGCAAACAACGCCACATTCTCTTTACCTTTCCACCACTGAATTAGTTTGCAGTAACATGTAGCACAACAGAAATGTGGTGCCTATTCTTTATCTTGGTCTCCTACCTCTACTCCAAAGTAATGTTTGTATGCTTTCTTTATGACTGAAGAAATTTTCTTCCTATTTCTGGCAAAAGTGAACTTCCCACAGATGTAGCAGAAGTTGTCCGGCTTATATCGACATCCACGACGACGTGGCATTTGTGCAAATTTAAAAATACCACTTTGGTAATACACCTGTATTAAATTAATAGTAGGGAACTAGAGGAACGCTGATGTGTAAAAACAAGCAGTCGTTTTACCTTCAGCACCAGGCTCAATCAGTTTACACACAGGAATTAAAAAATTCATCCGTGCTCGGAAATACGACAGACAGTTACTTGTCAGCCAAAACACCCACTCGTTAACACTGACACAAACTGCGGCTAACACCACTGTTGTAAACTCGATGCACCTGCCCCTAGGAGGTGTGAAGCTTTACTGCCGAGGCAGCGACCGGCTGTCGCCGTTCGAGTTAATGAGATGTTTCAGGTGGTCTTAATGACATAGGTGTGGTGGGGGATAACCTAATGATGTCTGATTCTTCCCACCTGCTGTTGCACAAGAAAGTATCACGTTCTATCACTACTGGATGCGGCAACATACCCGTATTTCTCTACAACGTCTCTGTGTATGCCTTAAATTGTGAATATACATATATATATACATATTACATAAAAAGTATCCCTGACAACGATATTTTGTTTACATATTTGAAATTCCCATGGTAAAATGGTCTAGAAGCACAAACTTTAATATCAGAAATAGAACCCATGTCGAACAGTGTTATTAGCGTGGACGTGAAGTATGAAAAGGTAATGCTGTTTGAGGAAAACAATTTAACATCTCGTAGAACTGTGTAGTGAAGGCCGCACTTGGCAGCGCCAACTTTTTTTTTCATTTTTCAACTGATAATGTAACGCAGTTGAAATGCTAAATTTCCACTCACTGTACAGAGTAGCTCCGACTTTTTCAACAGTATAAATGTTTCTAAAATCATTTCTCAAGTGTCATAAAGACACTGTAGATGCTGTCTTCTTTTGTAGCGTCTACTGTTGATTCATGAACCGTTGAGATTCTCTAGGAATCTTATCGAAGCAGCTGCACAAATTATTAGTCCGAACTCTTCGCAGACAGACATAAACAAAGGCGAATCAGGAAGTCATTGCCCTGATTTTTTATTAGTCGAAATGAGGTGCATACAGGTAATTACAAGCATACGTACTATCCCATGTACCTTACATTATTTTTCCACTTAGTACCCACACCGGTTCAGACATTTGTCCCGTGCAAGCACTATATTTGACATGTCCCTGTCGTGGAATTTGTTCGGCTGACTAAAACAACCGTCGGACTGCTGTCTTGGCTTCATCGTCGCACCTAAGACGTGGATATTACTAGGAGCGAAGTCTAGACTAAATGATGGGTGGTCCAGACTCTCCCAGAGAAATGATCGTAGATTGTAGACGGTTCTGATTGCCACTGGTAGCCTCGCGTTGTCGTGAACCATAACGACGTTGTCCACAACGGGAAGACCTCGACGCTTCTTCCTGATGGCAGTCCGCAGACGTGACAGTGTGGAACAATAACTGCCAGCATTGATGGCAACTCCTAGTGGCATGGAACCCAGCAGGAGCGATCCACTACGAAACCAGAAGGCTGTTAACATCACTTTCCCAACAGATGGCACTGGATGAGACGAACCCGTATGTTTCACACCATACTCTGCTCTTTCGATTCCGGTCTGAAATGCTTATCCAAGTTTCATCGCCCGTAACAATATGGTGCAGGAAACTGTCACCCTCCCCAGCATATACACTCCTGGAAATGGAAAAAAGAACACATTGACACCGGTGTGTCAGACCCACCATACTTGCTCCGGACACTGCGAGAGGGCTGTACAAGCAATGATCACACGCACGGCACAGCGGACACACCAGGAACCGCGGTGTTGGCCGTCGAATGGCGCTAGCTGCGCAGCATTTGTGCACCGCCGCCGTCAGTGTCAGCCAGTTTGCCGTGGCATACGGAGCTCCATCGCAGTCTTTAACACTGGTAGCATGCCGCGACAGCGTGGACGTGAACCGTATGTGCAGTTGACGGACTTTGAGCGAGGGCGTATAGTGGGCATGCGGGAGGCCGGGTGGACGTACCGCCGAATTGCTCAACACGTGGGGCGTGAGGTCTCCACAGTACATCGATGTTGTCGCCAGTGGTCGGCGGAAGGTGCACGTGCCCGTCGACCTGGGACCGGACCGCAGCGACGCACGGATGCACGCCAAGACCGTAGGATCCTACGCAGTGCCGTAGGGGACCGCACCGCCACTTCCCAGCAAATTAGGGACACTGTTGCTCCTGGGGTATCGGCGAGGACCATTCGCAACCGTCTCCATGAAGCTGGGCTACGGTCCCGCACACCGTTAGGCCGTCTTCCGTTCACGCCCCAACATCGTGCAGCCCGCCTCCAGTGGTGTCGCGACAGGCGTGAATGGAGGGACGAATGGAGACGTGTCTTCAACGATGAGAGTCGCTTCTGCCTTGGTGCCAATGATGGTCGTATGCGTGTTTGGCGCCGTGCAGGTGAGCGCCACAATCAGGACTGCATACGACCGAGGCACACAGGGCCAACACCCGGCATCATGGTGTGGGGAGCGATCTCCTACACTGGCCGTACACCACTGGTGATCGTCGAGGGGACACTGAATAGTGCACGGTACATCCAAACCGTCATCGAACCCATCGTTCTACCATTCCTAGACCGGCAAGGGAACTTGCTGTTCCAACAGGACAATGCACGTCCGCATGTATCCCGTGCCACCCAACGTGCTCTAGAAGGTGTAAGTCAACTACCCTGGCCAGCAAGATCTCCGGATCTGTCCCCCATTGAGCATGTTTGGGACTGGATGAAGCGTCGTCTCACGCGGTCTGCACGTCCAGCACGAACGCTGGTCCAACTGAGGCGCCAGGTGGAAATGGCATGGCAAGCCGTTCCACAGGACTACATCCAGCATCTCTACGATCGTCTCCATGGGAGAATAGCAGCCTGCATTGCTGCGAAAGGTGGATATACACTGTACTAGTGCCGACATTGTGCATGCTCTGTTGCCTGTGTCTATGTGCCTGTGGTTCTGTCAGTGTGATCATGTGATGTATCTGACGCCAGGAATGTGTCAATAAAGTTTCCCCTTCCTGGGACAATGAATTCACGGTGTTCTTATTTCAATTTCCAGGAGTGTAGCTGCACATTGTTCAATTAGGCAATAATTCACTTGCCTTTCATCATTTCATCCAACACCTTTTTTTTTAAAAAAATCTTTATTCTAAGTACAATACTCAGACATCATAACTCACTAACTAAGCTAATTAGTGGGTCTTAAGTTACTACATTAACAATTGCAGCTACATACTTTCTTTGAAGGCTAATACTATGGACAAGGTTAGTGTTTGCAACTGTTCTACTCTACAAGTATACAGAGAATCTGTAATCTCTGTAGCGTTACATGTATGCCAGCAGGTGACTGGCCGGCCCACCGAGCTAATCCCAGTGGGCGTCCCCCTGGCACTGGGCTGGCCCTAACAGCTTAGGCACCCACCGACAAGAAGCCTTCCGGTACCCTAACGACCCGTGAACGATGTCGTAAAGGCTCCCATACGGATTGCACAGGAAATATCCTTGAGCTGTACACGCCGATCCGCTTTCACCATTCCACCCACGCGGGAAGTGACGTCAGTCAGCAACGACCACAGCCCCCCCGAACGCTGATTGCTACCCACGTTTTTATGGCCTCTTGCAAACTCATAACACCACAACCTCACAGTTCTCAGAGCCAGACACTTTTCCCCGTAAAGGGGCTACATTTCCCTGCGAATTTCGTCCTTTGATCCGTAAAAGACGAATCATACTTCGTTGCTCTTCGATATGGATATGTGAAGCACAACCGCCATCTTCAACTTCTGCGCCGCGGAGATACCGGCAGATAAACCCGGGCCAAAACTTTCTAATTCGTCCACGTAGGTGGCTAAGAGAAACACAACGCCGCCCACACCGCGTAAACTGCGTCAATGAATATTTGCTTTATGGAGTTATCGGTGGACAGTGTCGATAGATACGGGGTCTCGAAGATGGGGCTACTGAGCTCTGCAGTCACTTTAACCGCCGTAGTTTTATGTTGTTTTGACACAATGCGTGTTAGCGTAGGACGATCTCTGTCATTTAGTTTCGACTTGCTCCTACTATTACGTTTACACGATGATGTCTTTCCATGTTTTATGTAGGCCTGTCATGACTGTTGAAACAGTTGCGCTTGAAACATTCAACAAGTTGGCTGTCTTGGTTACTGATGCTCCAGCTAATCGGGCCTCCACAATCTGCCCTCTTAGGAAGTCAGTCAGGTGTTTCATTGCACATCGACAGCGGCCTTTGAATACAAACACGCCGGCCGAAGTGGCCGTTCGGTTAAAGGCGCTGCAGTCTGGAACCGCGAGACCGCTGCGGTCGCAGGTTCGAATCCTGCCTCGGGCATGGATGTTTGTGATGTCCTTAGGTTAGTTAGGTTTAACTAGTTCTAAGTTCTAGGGGACTAATGATCTCAGCAGTTGAGTCCCATAGTGCTCAGAGCCATTTGAACCAATACAAACACGTAGTGTGCACTACTCGTAAACAACCTGCACTGATGCCTAGTCCGTACCGAACACGCACAGTCCAGCACCACACAGGCCTTACCTGCGTTGTTGACCGTCAAATACATATTACTTTACCTATCCCTGTACATACAAATATTTTTATAGCAGCGAATTGCCCGGCTTCGCAAGGGTAACAGTATGTATCTACCGTCACAGATCTGGATAGCGTAATGGTAATTTTGTTCACGGGCCAGTATATAGAGTTATGATTAAAATTCAGAGAACAACGTTACGTAACTGAATGTCGGGATTCAGCGCAACCCGCCTACCAATGCGAGCCGGACATCAGAGGCCTCGCGCAACTGGAGCCGCGCACATTTCCTGGAGGGACGGTCTCCGGCCCGCATTTTGACCTATACTGGCTGTGAGACCTGCCCATCAGCTGGAAATCACCGCTGGGCCCTACTCCTGATGTTGCTGGTGGCGTGGTAGGTCGCAGCTACCATGCCACTCCATACGCCAACGAAGTATGGAACAGATAATATTCCTGTCACCTGAAAAATTGCCGACTCCAGCAGCAGTCCGGCGCCATTACCAAAATCCCTACAGTAGTTCCTGAGATTAGCCTTCACATACACGCAGGAGACGGCAGCGTAGGGCTTTAATTTCTAAGATGTACGGGAGGATACTATACGTATAAACGAATGGATCTAGTAATAATTTAGTGTGGCTCAATGATCTGGAGCAAATGTTTCAATTGGACGTCACTTCGCCGACTTGCATGTCCCTAACCAGTTACGCAACCAAGGAAAGGGGACATACAGTTTACGGTGGAATGCGAAACATGTTTCGTTTGTGGTATCTCCACACCACTAACAGGCGACTGGTAGGTTAAAAGGAAGAGTGAAAAATAAATAGTCTGTCTGGGATTCGATCCCTCAGCCTTCGATTTCTCCCGGGTTCGATTCCCGGCGGGGTCAGGGATTTTCTCTGCCTCGTGATGACTGGGTGTTGTGTGATGTCCTTAGGTTAGTTCGGTTTAAGTAGTTCTAAGTTCTAGGGGACTGATGACCATAGATGTTAAGTCCCATAGTGCTCAGAGCCATTTGAACAATTTGAACATTCGATTTCCAGGTACGCACATAACCACTAAACCACTAGGCTCGGTACATGTTCTGCTTAAGCTTCGCTCCCCTCTAGAGATGTCGCGGCTGTGGCGCTAGGTAGCATCGTTTTAACAGAGGCGCCGGGCTGTTTATTTATCGCAGTTCATCCAGTTTCCACGAAATACAGGGGGCCACAGACAAGCGGGGAAACGCGTGGCGGCAGCCATATACCGTCGACAGCACCGCGGAACTGGTACCCTGAGCTGTAAACGATTTCTAAACGATTTCGCCGTTTAATAATCATGGTTCAGTGGAACGGTAAACAGTGTGCTTTTGGCATAAAAATGTGTTACAAAAACAATGACTGTTCGGAAAATCTATAGAGGCAGTTGCGATCTTTCGTCAACTAAGGCTTTGCCCAAGTACGCGTATGTCATATACATTGCACAGACATATATATATCTGACACACTGCTGTATTATACATACGACTCTAGAGAGGATGTTAAATTTATCTCTGGTATTCAGCCGTGAACTTTCGGTCCTAATACACTGACAACATTGGCTCGCTGTAGTGCTCAGTCTGTCTACCTGGCTGTCACAATGAATAGCACCAAGAGACAGAATGCACTTCATACTCTTGAAGTATTGCACCTGCTTCCTCACAATATTATCCTTTTCCACCTGTCACTATCCCTCTCCGCATCCTTCCTGCCTCCTACACCTTCCCCTCCTCTCTGTTGTCTCCGTACACCTTCCCTTTCCTCCCACTCTGGCACTCTCTCTATACCCCCCCCCCCTCTCCCGTATCCGTCCATCTCCTCCTTCCCCTCTGTCCGTCCACCTCCACCTTCTCCTCCCCGTCCCCCGTCCGTCCATCTCCATCTCCTTCTCCTCCAGCCCTCTTTCTCTGTCCCACCTCTTCCACCTCTCTCAATCCACCTCCTGCCCCCTTTCTCTGCCCATCACCCAACTATCATCACCACCGCTACTCCAATGGAAAGCCGATGGTTTTTATCTTTACAGTATATCTTCCCATATAATATACTACATCGCTAGGCGGGCACAAGACGATAATACCATGCGTCTCGTTTCCTCATATTCATGTTCTATCTGGAGCGGGAATACAAAGTAAAGCTGCGAGCATTAAGTGATGAATGCAGGGGATTATGGTAAAGGGACTTAAACAGTGTGAGATATGGAAGTTTGGGTCGCTTCGGTAGGCGTGCACGGATAACCGAAGTGGTTAAGACGAAAGCTTGCGGTAAGCGGGAAATCCGGGTCCGAGACCTGGTCTGTCACAAATTTTCATGTCACTAATAGGTAGTAATATACACACATCAAGGAAAGTTTTGAATCACCTAGGTTCCGAGAGTTCCGGTACCTGTACAGAAAACTGGAAGAGAAATTAACATAGACATCATTTCCACTCGTTTTATTGTTCATGAAAACCACACATTGCATGTTGTACCACCATGCAGCGAAACCTTCAGGGGTGGTGGTCCAGATTGCTGTAAAACACCGATACCTCTAATACCCAGTAGCACGTCATCTTGCACTGATGCATGCCTGTATCCGTTGTGGCATACTATTCTCAATTATCATAGCACTGTTGGTCCAGAGTGTCCCACTCCTCAACGGCGATACGGCACAGATCCCTCAGAGTGGTTGGTGGGTCACGTCATCCATGAACAGCCGTTTTCAATCCATCCCAGGCATGTTCGATAGGGTTCATGTCTGGAGAACATGCTGGCTAGTCGAGCGATGTCGTTATCCTGAAGGAAGTCATTCACAAAATTTGCACGATGGGGGCGCGAATTGTCGTCCATGAAGACGAATGCCTCGTCAATATGCTGCAGATATCGCTGCACTATCGGTCAGAGGATTGCATTCACGTATCATACAACCGTTACGGCGCCTTCCATGACCACCAGCGGCGTACGGCGGACCCACATAATGCCACCCCAAACCAGCAGGGAACCTCCACTTTGCTGCACTCGCTGGACAGTGTGTCTAAGGCGTTCAGCCTGACTGAGTTGCCTCCAAACACGTCTCCGACGATTGTGTGGCTGAAGGCATATGCGACACTCATCGGTAAAGAGAACGTTTTGCCAACCCTGAGCGGTCCATTCACCATGTTGTTGGGCCCTCCTGGACCGCGCTGCATAATTTCGTGGTTGCAAATATAGACTTCGTCATGGACGACGGGAGTAAAGTTGCGCATCATGCAGCCTATTGTGCACAGTTTGTGTCGTAACACGACGTCCTGTGGCTGCACGAAAAGCATTATTCAACATGGTGGCGTTACTGTCAGCGTTCTTCCGAGCCATAATCCGTAGGTAGCAGTCACCCACTGCAGTAGTAGCCCTTGGGCGGCCTAAGCGAGGCATGTCATCGACAGTTCCTGTCTCTCTGTATCTCTTCCATGTCCGAACAACATCACTATGGTTCACTCCGAGACGCTTGGACACTTCCTGGCACAAAGTAACAATGCGGATGCGATCGAACCGCCGTACTGACCGTCTAGGCATGGTTTGGTTGAACTACAGACAACACAAGCCGTGTACCTCCTTCCTTGTGGAATGACTGGAACGTATCGGCTTTCGGACCCCCTCCGTTTAATAGGCGCTACTCATGCATGGCTGTTGTCCGCCCCTGGTAGCTGAGTGGTCAGCGCGACATAATGTCATACCCAACGGCCTGGGTTCGATTCCCGGCTGGGTCGTAGATTTTCTCCGCGCCGGGACTGGGTGATGTGTTGTCCTTATCATCATCATTTCATCCTCATCGACACGCAAGTCGCCGAAGTGGCGTCAACTCGAAAGACTTGCACCAGGCGAACGGTCTACCCGACTGGAGGCCCAAGCCACACAGCATTTCCATTTCCATGCATGGTTGTTCACATCTTTTGGCGGGTTTAGTGAGATATCTGAACTGTCAACGTCTATCTTCAGGAGTTCTGGGAACCGGGGTGATGCAAAACTTTCTTGATGTGTATATATACGTAACACATCTGATGCCAAGATATTCACATTCATCTAATTTATTTCAAATTAATTTCGGCGTGCTGTTCTTCGTCATTAATGTCTGATCATCCAGGCAGGCAAGTACATATTTATTATATTTGAATTCTATAGCAAACCGACGTTAAGGACAATAGTCTGTAACTTTTGCCATATCGGTTTTTTTTCTTTTTTTTTTTTTTACTCTTATTAAAATGACACGTAGCCATGAACAGTTAATCACAATATCGGGCTACGAACGTCAGGGCGTATCTAAATATTCACTTGCCAGATGGATGGATTCGTTGCTTATCAGAAGTAGATATCATCTGCATACGGTCACATTCCTCACTCGATTCGCAGTGTGATTTCTTCCATTGGAGTTTCTTCACCAACGAAATGTACCTGCCTCCACCATCAGCGACAATGCCGTAAGTGATAAGTTGTCTAAAACAGTGCACCCGACCTGCTTGAGTCTGTTTTTCGAGTACTAGATCAGCTCCTGGACGTATATCGTTTTACAGATGGTGCATGCATCTGTCGTCGATTTATAACTTTCAAATTTCCCCCTGGAATATGGTGATCAGACCATGATCAGATAGTGCTAGTAAAAAGATGGGCTTAAGAAATGACCCAATAATCTGTAACGGCTCTGTACTTGTAGCCTTATGCAAGAGAGAACTACAGTAATTCCGCTGCGCCGGTTCCAAGCCCGAGGCCTCACGATAAAAGAGGTGAGGAAGGAAAAGGACGAGTAACAATCTCGTTAAGAAACCAAGGGTCACCTGGCCCGGATGGTAGTACCTTGTAAGGGCTCCTTGCTAGGACTACAGTGAAGACCTCAACGGTAGTGAAAGTGGAGGGAATAGTTCTCGGTACGGCGGAACTAGCGGAAGAGGTAATCTAAGAAGAAAAAAAATCCACTTGGCGTCTGTCTTGAAACTAGAGGCTAAGTGGTCGGCGTCTGTCCACCAGTGGTGAGGCTGAAAACCGTTCCTCGGAGCTAACAACCTCGAGTAGAATCCTTAGGGGACTTGTTCCCCTAGCCCAACAAACAACAATGGATACGCACCTTGTAAGAAATTTTACCCCAGGGAGTAACCAATCTCCAGTTTCTAAGGAAATTAAAAGCAGGCATTCGTATTCTGGGGACCTACAGCAATGTGCGAAGGATGAGTCGGAGCATCCTGAAACTTGCCTTAAGCAAGCAACAAATAAAATTAAACACAAAAATACAAATTATTTGGCAACTTTCAACGTAAACTCGCTTCTAAAAACAGGAAAATTTAAAACGTCAATAAATTTTATAAAACGGAAAAATATAACAACAGCACTCCAAGATATACTGATGAACATTCATTTGATTCAGAGGGATTCAGAATCATCAAAGGGAAGCTGGGAAAAAGAATTATGAAGAATGTACCCCAATTTGGAACAGGATTCATTGTAAACCAAAATATATTAAACTCGATAGTGGAATTTGAATCTATCAATGAAAGACTTTCTACATTAACCTTCAAATCAGTAAACAAAATGTATACCGTTGTAAACACACATGCACCAACAAATGAGAAAAACAGAACACAAAAAGAACAACCAGAAATTTTCTGGCAGGAACTGTCAAACATCTTAGACCAGATTTCATTCAAAAACAATAATATTGCTGGGAGATTTTAATTCTCAAATCGCCAAAGAACGTCATCGCCGATCCATAGTAGGCAAATTCCCTGCACATAAAAGAACCAATGCAAATGGAGAAAGACTTATTAGTTTATTTAGAGAACATGACATAGTTCTAAAGTCTACATATTTCAAGAAACTCCCTAGGAACCAAACTACACGGGTATCACCAAATCCAGTCTGTGGGGAGAAACAACTTGACCATGTTGCTATAAGCAGACAGTCTACATCAGAGATACTCAATGTGAAAGTTGCTAAGAGCGCAGGTTTAGATTCAGATCACTATCTATCGTTAAATTAAAAATTAGACCAACATATAAAAGAAAGAGCCAATATCAACCTAAAAAGTTTGACACTCAGAAATTAACTAAGGAAGATAATTCCAGGACACTTGAAAAAGAGAACACCTAAAACATGGGAACAATTTCAAAAAGAGACAGTACAGACAGCAGAAGAAACCATTCTCCTTACCAAAAAATGGAAACATGCCTAGTAGAATGATGTGTGTGACGAACTAATCCTGACAACGAGCTTGGAACATATGGAATGCAAATAAAAATGATAAAAATAGAAACTCCCTAAAAGAAGCCCGGAAGTAAGGATCAAAAGGCCTTAAAAAGATCAAAGTACAATACATGAAAGACCAACTAGCATCAATAGACTCCAACTTCAAACAGAACAATGCTAGGGACTTTTACAATGCTTTCAAAAGTAGCTTATAGAAATACACTCCACCTAGTCTATTTTTCATGGACCCAGAAACGTAGAAAACAGCATACAATAGCAGAGAGAACTGTAGAATTCTTGCCGAATACTATGAAGAACTACATAACTGTTATCCACCGAAAGAAAAAATTAATTTCGATATTGTAAACCCAACACCACCGGACTCAAAGCCGCCAACCACAGAAGAAATAAAAGAAATCATAAAATACCTTTCTAAAGCACCTGGAGAGGATATATAGTTGCTGAACTATGGATGTACTCTAGTGACAACATGATACAATGTCTATCAGAAATACTCAAAGAAATCTGGACAACACACAGCTTACCACCAGACTGGACATCTGCACTAATACATCCACTACATAAAAAGGGAAAAAAACAGATCCTAGCAATTATACGGGGAACTCCCTCTTACCAGTGACCTACAAGATCTTGTCCAACGTGCTTTTAGAAAGAGCAGAAGAAATATTGACAAACAGCTAGGAGAGTATCAGGCTGGATTTAGGAAGGGAAGATCATGTGCAGAACAAATATTAAACTTAAAGAACACAATAGAAATGAGGAAAATCAGGAACTTAAAATATGTAATTACTGTTGCGGATTTTAAAAAAGCCTATGATTCAACTGACAGAAATACACTGCTTGATATCTTAAAAAGAATTGGGACTTGATACTAAAACTATTGAAATAATTAAAGCAACTTTGACAAATACAAAACCTAAAGTAAAATTTACGGGAGAGCTCTCAATATCGATTGAAATAAAGTCAGGTGTTCGACAGGTAGATTGTTTGTCACCTCTGCTTTTCAATTGTGTGTTAGAGAAGGTAGTTCGAGAATGGAAGGAGGCCATCAATACTAAAGGGATTCGACTAGAAAGAAATAGAAACAAGATCACTGTCGACTGTTTAGCCTTCGAAGATGACGTAGCATTGATTACAGATACACTAGATAATGCCCAAGAACAAATAAGAGAACTGCAAAAACAAGCAGCCAAAGTAGGACTAGAAATATCCTTCGAAAATACAAAGTTTATGACAAACATCTGTGATGCTCCTCAAAATATTTCAGTTGACAACAATACGATACACAAAACATATTTCCTTAAATACCTAGGAGAGTGGATTACACACAATGCCAAAGAAAAGATAGCTATAGAAACTAGAGTGCACATAATGTAAAGAGTGTTTCATGTGACCAAAAACGTTTGTAACAAAAAATCCTTGTCCTGGAACACGAAATTAAGACACTACCAAACAGTGACCAGACCCGAAGCTCTGTATGCGCCAGAAACACTTAAACTAACAAGAAACGGAGATCTTGAGAAACTAGAGAAGGTCGAAAGAAGAATTTTAAGGAAAATACTGGGAGCTAAAAGAAACGATAATGCTGAATACAGGTTAAGACCAAACGGAGAGCTATACTTGAAAACTGAGAAACTATCTGATGTAATGAGGAAGAGGAGACTACAGTTTTTTGGGCGTATATTCAGAATGGAAAACAACAGACTAACCAAGCGGATATTCACATTACTTAATAACCACAAATCCACGCCCGCATGGTTCATAGAGACTGAAAAGGACATGGAAAACGCTGGAAATACAATAGACACAGTAGAAAACATAACACATTTCAGAAAGGCAGTTCAAAAGGCAGAATTTCAGGAGAGAAAGAAAACAACTAGACGAAAGTGGACTCGAGAAGAAAGGGAACAACCCTCTAAAAGGATGAAGGAAATTTGGAATGTAATGAAATCTAATACAATGAAGTGTAGCCGAAGTTGATTCATCGTACCCTCCAAATAGGTATTCGAAAGAAGAAGAAGAAAAATAAAAAGAAGAAGAAGAAAGAGAGCTACAAAAAAATGGTTCAAATGGCTCGGAGCACTATGGGACTCAACTGCTGAGGTCATTGGTCCCCTAGAACTTAGAACTAGTTAAACCTAACTAACCTAAGGACATCACAAACATCCATGCCCGAGGCAGGATTCGAACCTGCGACCGTAGCGGCCCTGCGGTTCCAGACTGCAGCGCCTTTAACCGCACGGCCACTTCGGCCGGCAAAGAGAGCTACAGTGGCCAAGAAAACCATGGATTAATACTGACCTGAGAAAGGCCGTTGTGTAATACGGTCGAAACGGTTTTAAGTTTATAATTAAAGTATTTTATACAATGACGGGGTACACCAACCAGAATATTTGTGAACGACAGACATAAATTATGTGCTTAGAAATGAATTAAATGAAAAGTGCCCTTACCACACATGGCAAATCCTTGATTGCAGTCAGAACTAGCGTAGCACTCAATACGTTCCACTTACGTACCTGAAACAAAAAACAAAAAGCCTTATGACATCCATTCTGACTGTCCGGCATCATAGTACATTTGCTGGTCAGAGTCAATCATAGAATCAAGTTCTGAAGCTATAAAGTTACACGATTCGAACAATACTTGCCCTATTCCTCCAGAAACGTTATCTGTAAGAACTTTCTCTAGCAAGCGGTTCATTCGATTATTTTCTGACCAGGATTTCAAGTCATTCGTTCTATACTCTGAAGTCAAGTGGCTCTCGTTTATGGACCTGGTTGGTAAACTTTAACGTAGTAGTACACACACACACACACACACACACACACACACACACACACACACACACACACACGTGCGCGCGCGCGCCCTGCAAGTGTGTTGCCATTGCGACTGTCCCTGCACCGAGTGGAAGGTCACCCCTGACGTTGATTTTAAACTTACAGTTACCATGAGCGCTACACGGGTAAAACGTAGCATTCGAATAGATTGCAGCATTTCAGCTGAAAGTAAAGCACCAATAGGGACGCATTAGATATGTCCGTGGAACAATAGAGTGAACATTCGTCATGCGAAGATGGACAATCAGAACCAGTTATTGGGTACATATCATCATATTACGTGCAGAAGGTTTGTCAACCTGGGAAGTTGTTCGACGTGTGCATCGGAGCCAAGGTGACATCGTGTGGACATGGGATCGGTTCAAATTGCCAGGTGGAGTCATGACACACCGTACAGGCCTTCCAAGTTCTACAGGTGCATATGATGATAGATATCTACGACTTTTGAGTCACCGAGGACTGAGTGCCACATAACTGTATTTGGCGTTCGAAGAGGCGACAGGACGTCATGTATCGCATTAATCAATTAGGATGCGATTGCATGATGTGAATCTCGGTTCCCAACGATCACGGCGAGCACCACGTCGTACGCCACTCCACCGTGCATTCCATTACAGACGAGCAAGAAATCACGCACAATGGACGCCCCAGGATTGGCGTCGTGTGTTGTTTACGGACGACACCCTGATCTGTAGTGCCCTCCAACGCTGATCACTGCATGTGCAACAACAAGGCGCTGGAGTGATCTTCCGGGATGTCATTACTAGAGGTCACCAATTATCTAGCCGGCCGATGTGGCCGAGCGGTTCTAGGCGCTTCAGTCCGGAACCGCGCGACTGCTACGGTCGCAGGTTCGAATCCTGCCTCGGGCATGGATGTGTATGATATACTTAGGTTAGTTCTAAGCTCTAGGGGACTAATGACCTCAGATGGTAAGTCCCATAGTCCTCAGAGCCATTTGAACCATTTTGAACCAATTATCTTCCGTGGTTGCTGAGGGGAATCTCACTGCTTTACGATAGAGGGGCGAGATTCAGCAAACAATAGTGTGATCATATCGCCGGCGCTTTCCTGACAATTTCATCTTGATCGACGATAATTCGCGTGGTCATCGTGTTGTTGACGTGAACACGTTCCTTCGGCGTGCTGTATCATCAGAATGGAGAGGCCTGCTTGTTTCCCGGACATAAACCCAACCAAACATATTTGGGATAGATTTAAACGAGATGTGCAACGACCATGTACTCTTCTGACTTACGTAGGATCGCCATGGAAGAGTGGGGCAATATGGACCGGGGCTGGCTTCATGTTTTCATCGAAGGTATGCCACGACGGATTCAGACCTCCATTCACGCACGGGAACGTTCCACCACGAACTGACGTTGTACAGGAGAGATATGAACATCCCTTCCCCCAAAGTAAACACGATTTTGTCGTTACACAAATGTACGTTTTTTTATTTGGTGATGAGGACACATTGTAAATGAATGTGTACGCATGCCTCAGAGACAATTTTTGTTTTCTTTGTAATGAATTTCGAAATAAAGGGGTGGGGGGCACCAAAACGATACATGTGGATTCAAACACGCGTGTTTCCTCTTACTGACGAAAATAATGTAACTTACATACACTTCTTGGAATGATTCCCTCCAATTTTTTGTTGTATGTGAGATCAATCCTCAGCCTATGTAACAACGTAACTGCAAAATATTAAGAGTTTTATTAAAAGTTTCACTTTCACTGAGGCAACTCCAATTCGATATACAAAATAAAATCGTTGAGACTGTGTTCAACTTTGGCTAAAGGTAACACTGAGGAATACAACAAACTCACAGTAGTTTTTAATCTATAATCATAGTGCTTTAAGCCAAGCGGCTACTGTAGCTAGTACTACGATATTTTTAACTATCTTAAAATACATGAGTTGTGCGTAGTAGTTATCAATCAATTATGAATATGAGTTCGTGATTTACTACAATGCAAAATCATCCAAACGTAAAGCCGCTGATATCAAATTTACTGGTGAACAACTCTCCCCACTTAAAATACAACAAAATGAAACTAATATTTTTTGGCGACAAACGGGAGACACTTTTTCAGAACAGGAGACTGCACTGATTTACACTAAGAAAATGCCACAAGTAATTTTCAAAATTAGCGTTGAAATAATGGAGTAATATTTTGAACCTGGACATGGCAGCAAAAATTATACATTACAAGACGTGATAAATTTCCTGGAAATAATTTAATGGAAGGATTATTTTTAATTCCCAACGATGACATTGTTGGCATTACAGAGGCAGAGAAAAAAATGTGTAACAGATTTTCACTGCATACTGTTGGAGAATGTTGTGGTAGTGTACAATCAGACAGACATCAAATTTCCTTTTATTTGCAGTTTTACCAAAAACTTTGCGAGTAATCAGCTTTTGCCTCCCCAGTTTGTGAGCGCTGCCTGTCAGTGTCCTGTATCATATCGGGTGAATGTGCAACGCACAAAGCATTTGACCAAACATGGGAGGAAAATGTTTCCAACAGCCATAATTCTAACGTACTATTAACGGGTTATGAAAACAATCGTGGACTCTTCTCACTGTAGTCACTGCTGGTTTGAAACATGCAGCTGCAAGAATTAGACAGCGTACTAACCTGTAACACAACGTTTTTTTATGGAACATGAAGTCACTACGTAGAATCATCTGTGTAATCGAGGTCAAATAAACACGCATTCACAGTGCAGCTCAGAAGAGCGCGCTGCGCAGCTTGTGTACACTATTCAATCTTAGAGCGTCCGCCCATTTTCACTTTACTGTAAGAGGCGTGGTCAGCACGGGAAGCTGTCTGCGGAATTGGCATACACTACAGCGATGTTTTTCGAACATTGAACCGCTGTCGTGAGGCACATAACACTGAAGACGTGTGTCGCACTGGCAGCCTGTTGAAACCGCTACCTACCCACTACGGCTTTTTGGAGCCACCTAGGAGAGCTGTGACGAGCCACACAATCAATGTAGCCTCTAGGCGTCTATTAGGAACGACAGTAAAAACTCACCAGCTATGTGGTGCACGAAGGAGGTCGGCATGGGAACACCTGGAATGCAAGCTGTATCAGTGGCGTCGGGTTCTCTTCACCGATGGCTGCGGGATTTGTCTGACACCTGACAATCATCGCAGACGAGTGTGGAGGCAGCCAGAAGAATGCCTGCCTCAGACATGCAGCTCTACACATTCAGCACGGATGTTGGTCAGTCCTGTTTGGGTCTGATATGTACGGATATTGGACGCTTCTCTTCGCGCTCTCTCTCTCTCTCTCTCTTTTTTTTTTTGGGGGGGGGGGGGGGGGGTCATCAGTCTTTTACACACTGGATGATCTCAAGAGAGGATTCCAAAACAACTTTTGGGAGACTAGAATTTTGGAAATAAACGGGACTGTCGCGGGAAAATCAGAAAATGGGACGAATGGACACACTAAACCAGATGTCTACACACAGTCATGTAATTTCTGTAAATTACTGCCTCGTGGCTTGTTGCTGCGGAGCTGGAGCACGACAGTGCCCTGGACGAGTTCCACCGGGTTCAGATCAGGCAAATTTGGTAGTTAGGACATCAACGATAGTTCACTAACATGCTTCATAAATCACGGTAGTACGATTGTGGTATTGTGACGCGTACAGTCATCCTGGTGGAAAATGCTATCCCGTCCGGAAGACGTCGAGCATGAAGTGATGAAGGTGGCCCGCAATAATTTACAAGCAATCCACACCAGTCACTAGCATTGGCCTCATGAAAGCCCAGCTGAATGTCCCACGTAGCCTAACAGTGCACCACCTGGCGGCTCCTAGACGATGTTTCGAGCAGCCGTGCGGCTGGATGACGGCGTATCCGGACACGACTACCTACCTGATGTCACAAGAAACGTGACTAATCCGATCAAAAGTAATCCATGATATGAATCAGTGATCGGCAAACTGGAGATCGCGAGCTGCTAGCTGCTCTCGAGGAAATTTTCGGTAGATCATGGTAACACTCACGTTGGCTAACCTAGACCGTGCTAACGACAATAGCCTGTTTCTACAGCGCAAATGTCGTTGTCAATTTTGTTTTGTTTTGTTTTGCTTTGCTTTAGGGCGCAAAAAACAACTGGGGTCATAGACGCCCAAGTCAAAATTACAGAACACGAACACAGAGAGGAATTAAAAAAAGACGGTATGTCAGTCCCAGTTGACATAAGAGAAGACAGCTAAAACGGGCACGTGGAGAAAGGGCTAAAAACCAGACCATACAGGAACGAAAGTCCAAAATTAAAAATTAAATGGTCTTCGCCACGATGGTGGTGCAGACGTATGAACAAAGCACCCATAGTCGAGTTTCGAACGGACAAGAGACCGATACAAAAGGAGGAGGGTGGTTCGATCGGCATCCCAGGGAATACTATTGAGGACACGTAGGACACTTACAGCAGGCTGCCAGGTTAACACACATGAGAGGACCAAGAGTGCCTCCTGTCGAGCATGAGCCCCAGGAATTTCGTAGTGTCAACAAACGGAAGGGCAACAGGCCCAAGATGTAAAGACGGTGGGAGAAACCTTTTGCGCCGCCAGAAATTCATACAGACGGTTTTGTCAGTGGAAAAGCGAAAGCAATGGGCGATGCTCCAGGCGTGAGGAAGATCAAGACAGCGCTGAATACGCCGCTCAGTGAGACAGGTCCGTGGAGAACTGCAATAGATGGGAAAATCGTCAACAAAAAGGGAGGTGGAGATGCCCGGCGGGAGACACGCCGTTATAGGGTTAATGGCGATAACAAAGAGGACGACGCTCAGGACGGAACCCTGGGGCACAGCGTTTTCCTGGATAAAGGTGTCCGACAAGGCACAACCCACACGCAACTTGAAAACTCGGTCTTTTAAAAATTCCTTAAGGAAACAGGACAGGCGGCCACGGAAACCCCACGTGTAAAGAGCATGGGGGATAAAAGATCTCCAGCAATTGTCGTAGGCCTTCTCCAAACCGAAAAACACGGCCACTGTCTGGGATTTCTGCAGAAAGCCATTCATGACATCGGTGGCCAAAGTAACGAGATGGTCAACTGCATAACACCTCGTTCGAAATCCACACTGTGCATTCGTCAGCAAATTTTGAGACTCGAGCCACCATACCAGTCGGGCACGAAACATACGTTCCATCATCTTGCAAACGCACCTGGTAAGAGAGATGAGGTTTTTGTCCTTACCGGGTCTAGGTATGGCTATGGGTATGGGTGTGAAGGTGGCTTGACGCCAACTTCCGGGAAATGTACCCTCTGGCCAGATGCGGTTGTACGTGTTAAGCAGAAAGTGCTTGCCTGCAACATAAAGGTGCTGCAACAACTGAATGTTGACGGCGTCTGGCCCTGGGGCAGAGGATCGAGATGAACTGAGAGCATGATCTAGCTCCCTCATAGTAAAGGCGGCATTGTAGCACACACGATTCGGAGAAGAGAAGGGTATCGCCCGAGCCTCCTCCGCTCGTCTCCAATGGAGGAAGGCAGGGTGATGGAGATAGCAATACGGTGCACGATGACATCGTCTGTTACTGTCAGGCCGGAAATTGGGGAATGGATCTTGGTCCCAGAGAGCTGTCGGAGGTTGGCCCACACGACAGAGGAAAGTGTGGAACTGTTAAAAGAACTAGTGAACGAAATCCAGCTAGGTCTTTTGCTATCCCGAAGAACTCGGCGACACTTCGCACGCATCTCTTTATAATGAATGCAATTTTCCAACATAGGGTGGCGGTTAAAAACGCGGAGAGCACGTCTCCATGCGCGAACTGCGTCGCGGTATGCCTCAGTCCACCAAGGGACTGGGACACGACGTAGTTAAGAGCGAGTGCGAGGAATGGAACGTTCTGCGACAGTACGGATAACGTTTGTGAGATACTCCATCTGGTCATCACGACTGAGGAAATCTTGTTCTGCAAAAGTCGCCAGGGAGGAGTAAAGCTGCCAGTCAGCCTTAGTAAGCTGCCATTAGGGCATGCATGTGGAGGGAGTGGGAGTCACCAGACGTAGAGCATACGGGAAATGGTCGCTCGAGTAGGTGTCAGACAGAACGGACCACTCAAGACGATGGGCAAGCTGGGCAGTGCAAAAGGATAGGTCCAAATGGGAATGGGTGTGCGAGGAGTCAGAAAGGAAAGTGGGTGCGCCACTGTTAAGGGAGAAGAGGTTAAGTTGGTTAAGAAGGTCAGCCAAGAGGACACCTCTCTGGCAGGTCCTGGGAGAACCCCAAAGAGGATGATGCACATTAAAGTCGCCGAGTAGTAAAAATGGGGGAGGGAGGTGCCCAATAAGCTGAAAGAAGTCTGCCCTGGTGACATCGAATGACGGAGGGACATAAATAGTTGCTGTTGTTGTTGTTGTTGTTGTTGTTGTTGTTGTGGTCTTCAGTCCCGAGACTGGTTTGATGCAGCTCTCCATGCTACTCTATCCTGTGCAAGCTTCTACATCTCCCAGTAACTACTGCAGCCTACATCCTTCTGAATCTGCTTAGTGTATTCATCTCTTGGTCTCCCTCTACGATTTTTACCCTCCACGCTGCCCTCCAATACTAAATTGGTGATCCCTCGATGTCTCAGAACATGTCCTACCAACCGATCCCTTCTACTAGTCAAGTTGTGCCACAAGCTCCTCTTCTCCCTTATTCTATTCAATACCTCCTCATTAGTTATGTGATCTACCCATCTAATCTTCAGCATTCTTCTGTAGCACCACATTTCGAAAGCGTCTATACTCTTCTTGTCTAAACTATTTATCGTCCACGTTTCACTTCCATACATGGCTACACTCCATACAAATACTTTCAGAAACGACTTCCTGACACTTAAATCTACACTCGATGTTAACAAATTTTTCTTCTTCAGAAACGCTTTCCTTGCCATTGCCAGTCTACATTTTATATCCTCTCTACTTCGACCATCATCAGTTATTTTGCTCCCCAAATAGCAAAACTCCTTTACTACTTTAAATGTCTCATTTCCTAATCTAATTCCCTCAGCATCACCCGACTTAATTCGACTACATTCCATTATCCTCGTTTTGCTTTTGTTGATGTTCATCTTATACCCTCCTTTCAATACACTGTCCATTTCGTTCAACTGCTCTTCCAAGTCCTTTGCTGTCTGTGACAGAATTACAATGTCATCGGCGAACTTCAAAGTTTTTATTTCTTACTCCATACTTTTCTTTTGTTTCCTTTACTGCTTGCTCAATATACAGATTGAATAACATCGGGGAGAGGCTACAACCCTGTCTTACTCCCTTCCCAACCACTGCTCCCCTTTCATGCCCCTCGACTCTTATAACTGCCATCCACTTTCTGTACAAATTGTAAATAGCCTTTCGCTCCCTGTATTTTACCCCTGCCACCTTCAGAATTTGAAAGAGAGTATTCCAGTCAACATTGTCAAAAGCTTTCTCTAAGTCTACAAATGCTAGAAACGTAAGTTTGCCTTTTCTTAATCTTTCTTCTAACATAAGTGGTAGGCTCAGTATTGCCTCACGTGTTCCAACATTTATACGGAATCCAAACTGATCTTCCCCGAGGTCGGTTTCTATCAGTTTTTCCATTCGTCTGTAAAGAATTCGCGTTACTATTTTGCAGCTGTGACTTATTAAACTGATAGTTCGGTCATTTTCACATCTGTCAACACCTGCTTTCTTTGGTATTGGAATTATTATATTCTTCTTGCAGTCTGTGGGTATTTCGCCTGTCTCATACATCTTGCTCACCAGATGGTAGAGTTTTGTCAGGACTGGCTCTCCCAAGGCTGTCAGTAGTTCTAATGGAATGTTGTCTACTCCCGGGGCCTTGTTTCGACTCAGGTCTTTCAGTGCTCTGTCAAACTCTTCACGCAGTATCGTATCTCCCATTTCATCTTCATCTACATCCTCTTCCATTTCCATAATATTGTCCTCAAGTACCTCGCCCTTGTATAGACCCTCTATATACTCCTTCCACCTTTCTGCTTTCCCTTCTTTGCTTAGAACTGGGTTTCCATCTGAGCTCTTGATATTCATACAAGTGGTTCTCTTTTCTCCAAAGGTCTCTTTAATTTTCCTGTGGGCAGTAACTATCTTACCCCTAGTGAGATAAGCCTCTACATCCTTACATTTGTCCTCTAGCCATCCCTGCTTAGCCATTTTGCACTTCCTGTCAATCTCATTTTTGAGACGTTTGTATTCCTTTGTGCCTGCTTCATTTACTGCATTTTTATATTTTATCCTTTCATCAATTAAATACAATATATCTTCTGTTACCCAGGGATTTCTACTAGCCCTCGTCTTTTTACCTACTTGTTCCTCTGCTGCCTTCACTACTTCATCCCTCAAAGCTACCCATTCTTCTTCTTCTACTGTATTTCTTTCCCCCATTCCTGTCAACTGTTCCCTTATGCTGTCCCTGAAACTCTGTACAACCTCTGGTTTAGTCAGTTTATCCAGGTCCCATCTCCTTAAATTCCCACCTTTTTGCAGTTTCTTCAGTTTTAATCTACAGTTCATAACCAATAGATTGTGGTCAGAGTCCACATCTGCCCCTGGAAATGTCCTACAATTTAAAACCTGGTTCCTAAATCTCTGTCTTACCATTATATAATCTATCTGGTACCTTTCAGTATCTCCAAGATTCTTCCATGTATACAACCTTCTTTTATGATTCTTGAACCAAGTGTTAGCTATGATTAAGTTATGCTCTGTGCAAAATTCTACCAGACGGCTTCCTCTTTCATTTCTTAGCCCCAATCCATATTCACCTACTACGTTTCCTTCTCTCCCTTTTCCTACTGTCGAATTCCAGTCACCCATGACTATTAAATTTTCGTCTCCCTTCACTACCTGAATAATTTCTTTTATCTCCTCATGCATTTCATCAATTTCTTCGTCATCTGCAGAGCTAGTTGTCATATAAACTTGTACTACTGTAGTAGGCGTGGGCTTCGTGTCTATCTTGGCCACAATAATGCGTTCACTATGCTGTTTGTAGTAGCTTACCCGCATTCCTATTTTCCTATTCGTTATTAAACCTACTCCTGCATTACCCCTATTTGATTTTGTGTTTATAACCCTGTAGTCACCTGACCAGAAGTCTTGTTCCTCCTGCCACCGAACTTCACTAATTCCCACTATATCTAACTTTAACCTATCCATTTCCCTTTTTAAATTTTCTAGCCTACCTGCCCGATTAAGGGATCTGATATTCCACGCTCCGATCCGTAGAACGCCAGTTTTCTTTCTCCTGATAACAACGTCCTCCTGAGTAGTCCCCGCCCGGAGATCCGAATAGGGGACTATTTTACCTCCGGAATATTTTACCCAAGAGGACGCCATCATCATTTAATCATACAGTAAAGCTGCATGCCCTCGGGAAAAATTACGGCTGTAGTTTCCCATTGCTTTCAGCCGTTCGCAGTACCAGAACTGCAAGGCTATTTTGGTTAGTGTTACAAGGCCAGATCAGTCAATCATCCAGACTGTTGCCCCTGCAACTACTGAAAAGGCTGCTGCCCCTCTTCAGGAACCACACGTTTGTCTGGCCTCTCAACAGATACCCCTCCGTTGTGGTTGTACCTACGGTACGGCTATCTGTATCGCTGAGGCACGCAAGCCTCCCCACCAACGCCAAGATCCGTGGTTCATGGGGGGGGGGGGGGGGGGACATAAATAGTATAGAAGGGAAAAGTCAGGTGGGGAAGGGAAAGGCTAACTGCAACAGCTTCAAGATGGGTAGTCAAGGAGATGGGTTGAGAATGAAGTTCATCCCGTATGAGCAGCGTGACGCCCCCATGAGATGGAATGCAGACCTCAGGGGGAAGGTCAAAACGAACCGATAAGAAACGTGAAAGCTCAAAGTGGTCATGAGGGCTCAATTTCGTTTCCTGAAGGCAGAGTACACGGAGACGCTGCGATTCTAAAAGCAGCCGTAAATCCTCTTTGTGGAACGAAGGCGGCGAACGTTCCATTGGAAGAGAGTCATGATGAAGAAGAGGTGTAGGGGTGTCGGGCTATCGAGTGACAGACTGAAGAGTCGCTACGACTAGAGATTGGCAAACTGGTTCATCCTTAGCAACAAGTTCACTAGTGATTGCTCATTTTGGGAACCGTTCGTTTTTACTCGTTGACCGTTCAATGTCCGTGATAAATGGTTCTTATGAAAACTTGAAAATTAGTAGCATAGGTGAATGAGGATGGAAGGCGCCAAGAGGAGGCACTTGCTTCCCCTCTCTAGTTCAAATGGCTCTGAGCACTATGGGACTTAACATCTATGGTCATCAGTCCCCTAGAACTTAGAACTACTTAAACCTAACTAACCTAAGGACAGCACACAACACCCAGTCATCACGAGGCAGAGAAAATCCCTGACCCCGCCGGGAATCGAACCCGGGAACCCGGGCGCGGGAAGCGAGAACGCTACCGCACGACCACGAGCTGCGGACCCCTCTCTAGTACAGAGTTTCTATTCATTACAGAATTCTCACACACTTGTGAAAGTAATTTTCGTGATTCTGCAGAACCTCTCGTTTAGCAAACTGTAGCGTTAAGTGGCTGATCGCAGTGAAATAATATAAGATGGCGCACGATAAACAGGCCCCGAGTAATGACTGCTCGCCAATTACGCAAGACTTGTTGACCGCTACGAGCAGAATAGATAAACACGTAATAATTTGGCAGTAAAAAGAAAAAGGCTAATGCACACTTCGAAACAATAGATGACGATTGGTGGGCGACAATGAGCAGTCTAGTGTTCGGGGCAGATTTTTCGTGCGCCACCCTGTACCACTCAAATAATACTGTATTCTCTTCGCAAAATGCGGCACCAGACACTCGATTATGGAGCGCGGGCTTCATTCGGTTGTAAGTCGGTCTGCCTTCCATAACAATGAACATGCTGTTTTACTTTGGATAAAAAAAAAGACGGAAAATGGCCACTCGTGAGTGCCCTGCCGACTTCCTTTGCATGTGTACTAACAAAAAAAAAAAAAAATGCCCTTTTGTAATTATGTCTTCTGCCGTTTATCGAAATAATGAAGTAAGCTGATATGTCCTTTTGTCACCTGAAAAGATGTATGTATTAGATACCACGTAATTTTTATGTAATTTAAGTAATTATGAAGTACATTTTAATTCCCGGTCGTGGAAGCTGAACTGAATACGTCAAAAGAGGTTTGAAACAGATCCAGAATGGGCACGCACAGCGAAGGAAACGGAAAACAACTCGATACTGAACTAACTAGCAGCAGTCGGCAGTGGAACTGCGGCGAGTGGCAGCGCGAAGGACGACGAGTCCGCCCGAGGGAGACCGACACCGACGGGTACGAGATCGGCCGACGTGCCGTTGCGGGAACGAGACCGACCGTTTCTTGTTCCCAAGAACTATAAGCAGAAAGCCGCGACCGAAGCGAACTGTGAAACACCGTTGCTTAGAATTCGATCCTTGCTCCTTCCGTTCATCTTGGTGAATCGTTCCTTTGGACCCGTTAGTTCGCGATCGACCCATCTGTATCGACGACGGCACCGAAGCAGGATGATCCTTCTCCATGGAGTCCACAGAAGCATCGGCTTGTTTGTGCGGTCGGTCTGTGGAGTCCAACAATGAAAAACTGGTGGTGGTGTGCACCGCCGACATGGAGGCCGGCGGGCTAAGGTATCACGTGGCGACATCGTCGAAGAGGATCTTCGAGTTCGAGTTGGCGAAGGAGAAGACCGTTTGCCTTTGGTGGAGTTTTTCGAGCCTTTCCGATTAGAGGAAGACTTGGGTGTTGTTTCGCTGGAGGGACGGAGGAAGTCTTCACAGGGGTATCCTCCTGTCCTTCCCGGCCTACCGGTTGTGTAGCTTGTGGCTGCGCCCCTTGATGCGAGAGTTTGATGGCTTGCACAGCTGGACGGGGGTGGGGATTCTACCTATAGACTAGGCGATTTCACAAGCTCAGAGCTGAATTGGATGTCGCATGTCTGCATGGCCATGTCCTTCCTGAAGCGAGGGTTAACAAGAACAGAACTATAGGTGTCAGACGGGAGAACGCAGGGTTTGAGACTAGCCACCAACTTCTGAGCGAATGGGTAAGGCACTTTTTCCTTTACGCGGATCTCTTGGACAGCCCGCTCATCAAGATACACGGGATAATGCCGAGTGGCGGCGGCATGGCCGCCATTGCAGTTGATACGGTGCGGAGAAGAAGGTGAATAATCGACTTCGTGCGCATTATGACGTTCTAGTGTGGTTGAAACGATGGCACTGGTAGCAGCGCATAGGGGTTCGGAATGTACGGCTGGACTGTGATAATTTCATAGCCTGCTTTGACCTTGGACGGAAGCACTACCCTATCAAAGGCGAGGAAAAAGAGTGTGGGTGGGCACTAAGGAGGAATCTACCTTTTTCTTTACACGATGGACGGCTGTGACATCCTAATCCTCTAGAGGTAAGACTGGATTTCGGCCTCGGTTAGACCGTCGAGCAGCTTAGTGTAAATGACACCACGGGAAGAATTTAAAGTTCTATGGGCCTCGACACGAATAGGGGCAGCCGTGGAGAAGCGAGGCGGCAAACAGTTGTTGTGGTTGAGAATCAGAAGTAGTCTCCAAAAGCAAAGTGCCATTTCATAAACAAGAGCAGTATTTCACAGGGCGGGCAATTGCGTCAACACCTTTCTGAATAATAAACGGATTTACCGTGGCGAAGGACTGACGTCTTCAGTACGTGAGACCACGAGGAACCGTGGTGCAGCGGGAAGGGTCTTTGAATCATTAGCCTCATTACGTTTACGTTTCGTAAACGTTGACTGTGAAGATGATTGACTAATTGCGAGGAAATCCTCCGTAATTGCCAGCGTCTCCGATGGCGCGCTCCTTCCAACTGGGGGCCTCCTTCACAAGGGGGCGCACCCGCCTTAGGTGATTGTTCACACCTCCCAAACACCTGATGGAGGGACCAATTGGCAATTTGGGAAGGTTACAGCTCAGGCAATCACCCCTCCCTGGGCCTGGCCTGTACAGGGGGTACGTGTGAATTCTACTTTTCTACCCGGGGGTTGGGATTTATGCGTTACCCAGTCACCTGTTACGGGTCAGACGCGTGGGCCGGCGTTCCGGAGTGCACAGGGAGGAAGAAGAAAAAGAGGAACCTCAAACACCGAAGCGGAGGAACGAGAGGAGCAGGGAAACAAAGAAATGAAAAGAGAGCGAAAAACAATCGTGAGACTATTCTTACAACAGCGACAGAAAATGCAGAACACTCCCAGTAACACCCCAAAATTATATGAACACAAGGAAAGAGTGATCAAAAAATATTGCTGCAGAAGTATCAAATAATGAAATAAGGGTTGCAAATAACGGAAATTAAAGCAATCAAAAAAGATGTAAAAGGAGAGTTAAAGTATTTGCTTCTTAAGTACCAAAATTTATTTTCAAATGAAACGGGCTTTTTTAAAGACGATGAGAAACTATCACAACATGACGAAATGTTACGAGATTTTTGAAGGCCTGCGTGTAGTAAGTAGAGTACCTCAACAAAATGAGACAGAAGTGTCAAATCTATGTTCCTGTCACTAAAATGATTATATAACGTGGTAGCCGATATTAAAAGATGTGGCAGTAACTAACAGAAAGCCGCTTGGCTATGACGACACTAATACCATGTACTGGAAGAGGATACATCTGTGGACAAATATAAAGAGTTGTTTAAGAATGGAATATTACGCAGATGTGAGAGTATGCTGTTAAGTAACAGGATCTAAGCCAACAAATTATGAATAACTAGTTATGATAAAGAATGCATGTTCTTGTTTACTGTTTGGAAATACTGCATTTGCCAGTTCTCAATGGGCACCTTCATAAGAATGAATGGGACGGAGTATCAGGACTAGCGAGGCGTTTAAAGGGCGGTGGACAGGTGTGTGCCTCGCGGCTAATTGCCTTTTGGAATGCGCCAACCAGCTGTTCGAAGCTGTCGAAAACAGGGATGTCACAGTGATGTAAACATGAGTGCGTAACAGTATGAAATGTTTGTAAACAGAGCATGTACATAATAACACTATAATGTGATGATCTCCTTACAAAATCGTTTAACTAAACTACATCATTTAAATGTATAAAGATAGTGAACGACCTAATTAATCTGGGAATTTTAACATAATATATACGCCACTTGGACAAGGAAACTTAGTAAGATTTATAGGCACTACGGTAAATGTAAAATATACTTTGAATACATTATCTAAAATACACTCACGTACGGAAAAAAACAGAACACCTCGAAAGACTAGACACAGAACGTCCATATTCACAGGACATGTACATTAGTATATTCTACACAAATGAGTAGCATTTCAGGCACCTCGGTACAGCATGTGTCCTGTGGCCTAGTAGGCACAGGGTCAGCCACGGGCCCTGATAACTTGTTCAACGCTTCATGTCATCGATGAGTATAAGGCGCGAATCGCATCCTGTGGTATAGCCATCCATGCTGCATTCATCGGGTTCCAAAATTCATCTGTGGTGGTTGGCACTGGGTTACAGTGCTGCACCCGTTGTTTCACCACACCCCACCCATTTTGGATTGGCGAAAAGTCTGGTGATCTGGCGGGCCAGGGCAAAAGGGTGACATCCTATGACATCAAGAAAGCACATGTTCGTGCAGCAACATGTGGTCGTGCACTGTCTTGCTGCAAAATGGCGTCTGGAGTGTTGTGCTGAAAGAGTATGGCTATGGCTCGCAGGATGTCATTCACGTAGATCACGCTGGTCACAGTGTCCTGGACACGTACCAAGTGTGATTTGTGGTTGTAAAATGGTTCAAATGGCTCTGAGCACTATGGGACTGCTGAGGTCATAAGTCCCCTAGAACTTAGAACTACTTAAACCTAACTAACCTAAGGACAACACACACATCCATGCCCGAGGCAGGATTCGAACCTGCGACCATAGCGGTCGCGCGGTTCCAGACTGTAGCGCCAGAACCGCTCGGCCACCAGCGGCCGGCTTTGTGGTTGTACCGAATAGCACCCCGCACCATAAGGCTTTGAGCTGATGCTGTATGCCTAGTGCGAATGCAGTCACTGTGATGCCGCTCCCCCGGTCTACGGCGAACTAAAATGTGGCTATGATCTTCAAACAAACAAAACCTGTCCCCAGTGACGTCGTTTCATATACAATTGCCGTCGAGAATGATTCTACGCATTCGTCAACACGAGCATCAATTTTCCGGATGGATGCATCATATTCTCGCATACCAATAATGCGTCCTCTTTCAAACTCACTGATTTGACGGTACAGTTCGCGCATACGTCTGTGAAGCATCCTGCACTTCTGCTCAAGTCACGCTGCTACATTATCTTCGATTTATAGCGACAACGTGAGAGTCGCAGGCACATTTTACCGGTACGTGGTGTTGCGCCTCGATATCGATGTTGACATGTTTCAAATGTTAATCATTTCTGCAGAACAAACTAATGTACACGTCTTATAAATGTGGACGTCGTATCTCTAGTCATTTAGGGTGTTCTGTTTTTTTTTCTCTCGAATGTATGTGTACATATATTTCTTTGTTATATGTAATGTAAATGTACTGACCGATACACAGAAGCACGGGAAAAGACGAGGCCCTGAGGACCAGTCAAGGGAAAAAAAATGGCATCCAAGGTTGTGCGATGATGGCACCCATGCGTCAATATCACGCTGGAATCACAATACCAAGGATCGCCATATTTAAGAAGAAAGTGAAAAGTGGTTAAAAAATTCACAGTGGCGCGTGTAATGAAATATCGACCGCAGAGTTGTCAGAGCTTCGTGAAATAAATGTGATTAACGGCAACGCGCAGAAGAAAAGTGAAAAAATTTATATCTCCCGTGCGAGATGATGATGATGATGTGTGTGTGTGTGTGTGTGTGTGTGTGTGTGTGTGTGTCAAACGTCTATGTGCCGAAACCAAAGGCATTATAAAAAATATTTGTGTGTTTGTGTGCAATAATAGGTCACCAAACAATGTTTATATGGATTAGTATCAGATGGTATCCTGGCTTCGGAAAAAGTGAGTGTATGTTATTCTTTCTATGAATGGTGAGTGAAAAATAGAGTTTGATATAATGATAAACACCAACACTAAGTTTGACGGCAGCAATTGAAATTTTCCGTGACGTACAATATGAAAATGGTTCAAATGGCTCTGAGCACTATGGGACTTAATATCTGAGGTCATCAGTCCCCTAGAACTTAGAACTTCTTAAACCTAACTAACCTAAGGACATCACAGATTCCATGCCCGAGGCAGGATTCGAACCTGCGATCGTAGCAGTCGCGCGGTTCCGGACTACAGCGCCTAGAACCGCATGGCCACCGAGGCCGGCGTACAGTACAATATGAAAAGAAAAATTAATGATTTAATAATGATGAATAGCATTTGAATATTATTGTCATCTCAATGAAAAAATCAATATGAATTTGTATGAAGTTTAATTCTTCCCACCCATCATACGCGAATGGAAATGGAAGAAACCCTAATACGTGGTACAATAAGAAGTAGCCTCTGTAATGCACTTCACAGTGGTTTGCAGAGTGTATATAAAGATTCAGACATGTAATTAGCATTACCTTAAAAATAAAAAAGAGTATTACCCTCACATAGTTATTTCGAAAACTGGCACACGCAGTACCACTGTCATCACCAAAAACTGAGCAGCGTTTCATTATCAACTGCACCTCAGAAACGATTACGTTCAATGACTTAACTGTAATCAAATGTACTAATTCTCCGGTTCTGTTGTTGGAAATTTTCTTCAATATGAGAATCAACTTACACGATACGATATTGCAGTGCTGGTGATATTTCGAATTAAGATGCTATGTTCCTTCGGACTTGCATGCATGACCATTCTACCATCAACTGTAGAATGGAATGACGTCAATGAAAATTGTGATGGACCGGGACTCGAACCCCGATTTCCCGCTTATCGCGAGCGATCGCCTTACCATTTGGCTAACCGAACACGAGTCACGGCCAGACCAAAATTACCAAATTTCGTCAACCAGTTTCTACAACCTGCACTCGTAACCCATTATGTACACTCCTGGAAATGGAAAAAAGAACACATTGACACCGGTGTGTCAGACCCACCATACTTGCTCCGGACACTGCGAGAGGGCTGTACAAGCAATGATCACACGCACAGCACAGCGGACACACCAGGAACCGCGGTGTTGGCCGTCGAATGGCGCTACCTGCGCAGCATTTGTGCACCGCCGCCGTCAGTGTCAGCCAGTTTGCCGTGGCATACGGAGCTCCATCGCAGTCTTTAACACTGGTAGCATGCCGCGACAGCGTGGACGTGAACCGTATGTGCAGTCGACGGAATTTGAGCGAGGGCGTATAGTGGGCATGCGGGAGGCCGGGTGGACGTACCGCCGAATTGCTCAACACGTGGGGCGTGAGGTCTCCACAGTACATCGATGTTGTCGCCAGTGGTCGGCGGAAGGTGCACGTGCCCGTCGACCTGGGACCGGACCGCAGCGACGCACGGATGCACGCCAAGACCGTAGGATCCTACGCAGTGCCGTAGGGGACCGCACCGCCACTTCCCAGCAAATTAGGGACACTGTTGCTCCTGGGGTATCGGCGAGGACCATTCGCAACCGTCTCCATGAAGCTGGGCTACGGTCCCGCACACCGTTAGGCCGTCTTCCGCTCACGCCCCAACATCGTGCAGCCCGCCTCCAGTGGTGTCGCGACAGGCGTGAATGGAGGGACGAATGGAGACGTGTCGTCTTCAGCGATGAGAGTCGCTTCTGCCTTGGTGCCAATGATGGTCGTATGCGTGTTTGGCGCCGTGCAGGTGAGCGCCACAATCAGGACTGCATACGACCGAGGCACACAGGGCCAACACCCGGCATCATGGTGTGGGGAGCGATCTCCTACACTGGCCGTACACCACTGGTGATCGTCGAGGGGACACTGAATAGTGCACGGTACATCCAAACCGTCATCGAACCCATCGTTCTACCATTCCTAGACCGGCAAGGGAACTTGCTGTTCCAACAGGACAATGCACGTCCGCATGTATCCCGTGCCACCCAACGTGCTCTAGAAGGTGTAAGTCAACTACCCTGGCCAGCAAGATCTCCGGATCTGTCCCCCATTGAGCATGTTTGGGACTGGATGAAGCGTCGTCTCACGCGGTCTGCACGTCCAGCACGAACGCTGGTCCAACTGAGGCGCCAGGTGGAAATGGCATGGCAAGCCGTTCCACAGGACTACATCCAGCATCTCTACGATTGTCTCCATGGGAGAATAGCAGCCTGCATTGCTGCGAAAGGTGGATATACACTGTAGTAGTGCCGACATTGTGCATGCTCTGTTGCCTGTGTCTATGTGCCTGTGGTTCTGTCAGTGTGATCATGTGATGTATCTGACCCCAGGAGTGTGTCAATAAAGTTTCCCCTTCCTGGGACAATGAATTCATGGTGTTCTTATTTCAATTTCCAGGAGTGTATAATGGATATACACTCATCAGCCAGACCATTGTGACCACCGACCTGCTATCGATATAAACCTATCCAGGCGAAAGCAGCGTCACCTGACGAGGAATGACTGCTAATCAGACACATTCACGGTGCATGTAGTGCCAGTAAGGGTGCTGTCCACGTGTAGAATGGAGAAGGCGAGCGGTCTCTGAAGACAGATTGTGATGGCCCGAAAGCTCGGCTCGAGCATTTCGGGAACTGCACGATTTGTCGGGTGTTCGAGGAATGCTGTGGTGTCTTCAAGCGAGCTGAAACCACGTCCAGACGACATAGGGTTTGGCGGCTACCCCTCATTACGTATGTCCGACGCCGTAGGCTGGGCAGATTGATAAATCAGGACAGGCGGCGAATTGTGGCGGAACTAACATCAGACATTAATGCTGAGTAGAATACAAGTGAGTGAGAACATACAGTGCACCCAACACTCCTTACGATGGGTCTCCGCAGCCGAGGACCCATGCATGTGCCAATGTTAACATCACGGCAGAAATGGGAGCGCGACAATCGGCAGTGCAATTTGGCACATTGACAGAGCGTTGCATGGTCTGATAAATCCCGATACCTTCAGCATCATGCCGATGGGAGGGTACTAAATTCGTCGTCCTCCGGGAGAACGGCTCCTTGACATCTTTACTACGTGACAGAGACAAGCTGGGAGTATCGTACACTGGTTGCAGACCACGTACACCCCTTCCTGACGATCGTGTTTCCCGGCGGCAGCGGCATTTTTCAACAAGATAATGCCCCATGTCATAAGGCCAGGAGTGCGATGGAGTGGTTCGAGGAACACAGTGGCAAGTTCCAATTGATGTGCGCCGCCCCCCCCCCCCCCCCCCTCAAGTCGCCAGATAGGAACCCGATGGAACACATCGGGGATTTGATTGAACTTGGCGTCAGAGCTTATCGCCACTCTCCCCGGAAGTTACGAGAGTTATGGTTCAAAGGGCTCTGTGCACTATGGGACTTAACATCTGAGGTCATCAGTCCCCTAGAACTATTTAAACCTAACTAACCAAAGGACACCACACACATCCATGCCCGAGGCAGGATTCGAACCTGCGACCGTAGCGGTCGCGCGGTTCCAGACTGAAGCGCCTAGAATCGGTCGGCTTACGAGAGTTAGGTGCCTTGTGCGTGTGTGTGCGTCACGACGAGTCGCCGCTGTTATCCGTGCTAAAGGTGGACATACCGGCTATTAGGTAAGTGGTCATTATGTTCTGGCTGATCACTGTATGTATGTGTATGTATAATACATAACGGATGTACGAGTGAAGCTTGTAGACACATGGTTGACGACTTGTGGAAGTTCGGGTATGGCCCTGAGTCGTGCTCGGATAGCCAAATGTTAAGGCGACTGCTCGCGATAAGTGGGAAATCCGGGTTCGAATCAAAGTTCGGCACGAATTTTCTTTGTCGTCATTCTATTATACAGCGGATGTTTGTCCATACTCGAAAGTGCGAATACATTTCACGTGTTTAACAGCGGTTGCAGTTGTCGCAGGTCCTGCTTCTTCGTACACGCATACATGTCCGAAGTAACGTAACGCCTTAATTCAGAATAACACAGGCACTACAATATTTCACTTAACCGCAGACACAGGGCGAGCGACTTTCAAGTACAATGACTCCCCTGTACGGGAATGTACATAATAGATGTAGGAGTACCGACTGTAGAAACATGGGTCTGGCCGTGAGTCGTGCGTGGTCGGATAGCCCAATTGTTAGCCAACCGCTCGCGATAAACGGGAAATCCGGCTTCCAGTCCCGGTCCGGCACAAATTTTCATTGTTGTCATTCCATTATACAGCTCATGGTTGTTCATACTCGCAACTGCGAATACATTTCATGTAAACAACCCCACGATAAACTGCTCAAACGCAGACAGACAGCACTAAGAAGCAGAGTCTCTTTACATCTGGCAGCACTGGAAATATTCGCGGAGATTTAATCTTCTATGGTCTCGAATTTATGCGACAAAAAAGAAAGTTTCCATACAAAGGGAGGCAAAATTCACTGCGTTGCGAAGAAGACAGCTGCAGTTAAACATGACTTCTGCCGTCATGTCGTCGCACTGTGAATTGGAGGAGTGGTTAGCATTACTGAAACCGCATTTGAGAGCAGCGGCGTTCAAATCCCTGTCCAGCCACACTAAGCAGATTTTCGGTGATCTCCATAAATCGATTAAGTAAAATAACTCCTCTGAATAGGACAGTATCAATTTTCTTTCCTATCCTACCCTATATTGTCCTATCCTGTCCTGTCGTAAGCGACGTTGTTCCCCGTGCCTAAATCCCCCAACGTCAACTGGACTTTCAACCCTACTGTTCTCTTTCGAAAACACCTAGTTTCACGAACATTTGCTATGATATTGTTTCACCTACACACCGTTGGAAAAGAAGAATGGCCGGCCGCTGTGGCCGAGCGGTTCTAGGCGCTTCAGTCCGGAACGGCGCTGCTGCTACGGTCGCAGGTGCGAATCCTGCCTCGGGCATGGATGTGTGTGATGTCCTTAGGTTAGTTACGTTTAAGTAGTTCTAAGCTCTGGGGGACTGATAACCTCAGATGTTAAGTCCCATTGTGCTTAGAGCCATTTGATTTGAAAGAACAATGTAAACAACAGGCCGTACGGACTGAGAGACTATTTTCTATATCCTGTTCGTCCATATACAAAGGTGGCCAAAAATATGGAAACACCGCGAGAAACGCATACATGAACATAAATGCAGATGCTAGCCGAGCTTGCATGTTGCACTGTTGTATTTGACCACGAACGGCACCTGTGCAATGTCCTCAATACGTTGCAAGTTTCAGTCGTGGTCAGTACATTATGTCGGAACTAAGTGAATTCGAATTGGTGCAAACAGTTGGTGTTAACATAGAGTGTGCTTCCGTAACCAAGGTGGCCAAAGTGTTTGCTGGTTCAAGAGGCATAGTGTCAAAAATTTATACTGAATATGGGGAAAGCGGAAGAAAATCCCTGCTAAGTCAATACGCAGACGATAGCGTGTGCTGAGTGGTTGTGACAGATCTTCACTGAAGAGAACGAGAACACTGGACATCTCAATGTGAACACTTTTCTAAACAGCCTTCTGAAGCAACTGATGTATTTCACCGAACGCAAGAGGTCAAAATACTTCGATTCGGATAACTAGTTTCCCTTAAAACACGATATTTTAATTACCATTAATTAATTAATTAAAGCATCGATAAATAAACATAGGCAAACTTTGTAATATTTCGCCCAGACAGAGTGCGATTTCAGTTTTTTAATCCTCTGATCAAACGGAATCGACTGATATATATCACGACATATTCGGGTTGATTATTTTTACACGTTCTTAGGATTTTTGTATGTATTTAGAACTGCCAACACCTTTTAACCCGGTTGACTCAATATATTACAGACACGATTTGCATGCGGTCAGTACCGGCAACTTGCGAGAGTCTCCAAGGGTCATTCAGACGCACTGAATTATATGTATTGTAGCCCATCAAAATAACTTAAACGTATATTAAACTTAATTTGCATCACAAGACACGTCGTAATTCTGACGTAGGGCTTCTCAGGCGCTATGGAAATGATGTTACTAGCCACTAGAATAAAAGCAGCAGCCTCAGTTGGATGGGGAAGAGGGAATCTTAATAGCTGTGTAGATCGATTACGAACTGAGTACCTCCTACGTCAGTTCAGTCTAGATCTGCGGTGCTGATCCTCACGCACGTGAGCCAATACGTGCGGTTCGCTTTAATTGTAATCTCTCTGTAGACTCGCGCAGGACGGCCCTCCGCTGATGTTATACGTGTGCCGTACACCAAACGCTTCATACTACTCCACAGAAAATAGTAGAGAGGTGTCAGATATGGCGGCTGTGCTGGCCATGGAGATAGTCCCCAGTTATCAATCCATTGATTCCGATATGCGACGCTGAGGTGATTCGGCACATTGACATGAAATTGTGCTGGAGCTCCATCGTGTTGCAGCCAAATGTCCATCGAACACTTAGTGGCACTCCATCGAAATGGGGACGCAAAACACCTCTAATAAATGTGAGGTAGATCGGTCCTGTCGGTCTGTTTGGCAGCAAATATGACCCAATGATATGGTCACCAATATCCCAGCCCAGGCGTTAATACCGACCCTCTGCTAGTGATTCCGAATCACCTGCGCACGCGGATTTTCGTCCGCCCAAACATTCATGTGCAAGTTTAATATGCTATCCTTAGTAAGCGAGCATTCATGCATGAATAGGACCAAGCTCGAGAATAGTGGGAGAAGTATGCATTTTTGTAAACATCACTGCGAAAACCGTACTCGTCGTGGGTAGTCCTCCTCCTGTAATGCCTGGACATTTTGCAGATAGTATGGATGGAGCCGCTATTCATGGACAACACGCCATTCTACCCGTGTGCCACCTGCCGAGTGCTGGTGGATGGGACCTCTTCGAATACTGTCAGCACGTCCTTGTCCAATTCTATTGTTCGAGCCGAGAGTGGAAGACCCTACCAGAGGACGAAGTGTAGTGTACACACTTCACGCAGAAAATACCTAGGTGCAACTCTCTGGCTTCTCTGGGGTGTGTCTCGATGGCCACGAACGTGAAATGATGTGGGTTACGTCTGTTTGGAAAACTTTCCGCATACAACCTTGAAGCAACTTTACCATTGCAATCCGTTTTACCGTACTCAAGCATCATGTCGGTCATTTCGTGTTACCGCTAGATGTCGCACTGCTGTCAAAAACGTTACTGTATTGGCAGACCACGCAAGCTCCGCAGTAGGCCTGCATACACATTAAAGGAGAAACGACTCGTAATCGTATGGATTGGCCTATGAATGTTCCTCTGTCTGTTAGACCTGCTTTTGTATCGTTGGTTCGATGGAGAGGGGCATGATAATTAAACTAAAATAAGAAGCGTCTTGTGGACGATGGGAACAGAGCATTATCTCCGATGGGGGTGAAAAACAGCAGTATTATTCTTTAAGCAGAACATCCGAGCACTGACCTTGACAGGTTTAGGAAAACCATGAAAAACGTTAATCTGGATTAGCGAACGTGGATTTGACTACTTTTCCTCCTCATCCTCTGGAATGCGAGTCCATTGCAATCTTAGTAAAACGATCAAAATTTACACTGGGCAGTATTTTTGAAGTACCCTAAACCAATTTATTTTTATAGCTCAACAGAACACTCTTATGAAACGAGATAACACACAACATTTTTCAGTTTCTATTACTGTAGTTGTCTGCATTTCTCCACGCTAATCTACCCTGTGCAAGTTTCTTCATCTCTGGGTAACTACTGTCATTTACATCCATTTGCATCTGCTAACTATATTCGAACTTTATTTCCCCCTACAATATCCCCCCCCCCCCCCCCACACACACACAATTACCAAACTGACTATTTCGTGATGACTCAGTATGTATACTATCAACCGATCCCTTCTTTAGTGTACTAAAATGTATTTACATTCTTTTTAACAAGGTAAGCAGAAATATGACGTTTATTAAAATTACTAGTTACCATTAGATGACAAACTATTACAACATACGAGTAAATTTCGCATGCCACAAATTGTCTCGAAACGAAACAAAATTTGAAATATTAAAACCCAAATAAAACATAGCGACTTCCTGAACAGACGTGTTATAAGGAAACCGGATGAATTGATTGCGTAGAATACTCCTACTCCACAAAAACAATAACATTTGGTTGTGTCCAAACAAACCAAGAACGTGCTCTTTGTGAAGTTTGCCCTTTCTGTCGTAAGTCCTTTTATATAAACCTATGCAAGAGTTAATACAGTTTGCTGTATTAGTAACTGTAATTTAACAGATAAATTAGCGTGACTCGTTTGTTAAATGTTAAACTACACACAGGCAAAAAAAAAGAAAAATGAGTGCAACACTTAAAACATGATTTGGCAATACGAGGAACCATTATGCAGTACTATCCAGGAAAATCTTTACATAGTTTGTGACAATAAACAGTAAAACGACAGTAGAAAATTATGTATGTACATGCAGAAAACAGACGCCTGGAAAAGAGTGGCATGATTTGGCGAATGGGTCGGCACTGAGCATCGCCAGAATGTATACAAAAATTACAGAAGTATGTAAGAGCGGCCTTGTAAGCACGAGTTGATAGGAGACTCAAGGAGACGACAAATGTTCGCTGGCGCTGCCGCTAGCGAGTTCTACGAGACACTTTTTTGGGATGCCTCCCTAACAGCGGATATGTCTTTACGACAGAAACGAACGTGCGCTTCTCGTTTTTTCTGCTGCTGGCCTGGTAGCAACGGAAACGACTTCACGGCCCAGCCGCTACGCTCCTTAAAGGCTGTGCTTCTAGTCAAATAAGGAAAATCATATAAGCAGCACCAGTTACATCACGAGGAGACGCGAAGTTTTAGCGACCTCAGATTTACACACACACACCCAGCATAACATTCTAACGGTCGGATGCCACTATTTGTCGTTCAATTCTCGCTAAACCTAATACGTAGCAGGAAAGTTGCGCACGGCATTTTTCTGAGACTGTTGAAAACTGTGTCTCTTCTTCTTTCAGATGTTTGTGTGCTGTGTTTCAGCTGTGATGACTGCAACCAGCTCAGCATTTGCCAGGACGGGAGTCGGAAACCATCATCAATAATACATCTAGTGAGCATAGTACCCTCTCGAATACAAAATAATTTGGGTGACGATATCTGTTAAATGATGGTCAAATTTTGTGATTATATGCTATTTTAGACATTCACTACGAGGAGCAGTAGTGTTGGAACACTGGAGAGAAAACTCTGAGAAGATTATGCACTAATTTATTGGTCGAGTTACAGTATTATATGGACATTTGAAGTTACCAGCTAGGAGACTCAAGCGATTAGAGCGGATGTATGGCCAACAACTCGCGAGAAATAGTTCTAAATGCCTTATCCAGAATATCTTTTTATAGCATCTAATCAGAGACCAGATTCGTGAAAATAACATATTAGATGTCCTGGTCACCGATAGATCTGAGCTTTTCGACTCGCTGGGGAACCATCAGAATTTCTCATCACGGACTTCGATGAGTCTTGGGTATGTTGTTAGAGGGGCCTGTCGTAAGTACGTAGCTAGCGGCTTTTCATGCAACGGCATCTAATTTCCGAAGAAATCGATGTTGAAATTTTATCCATACTTCCTTTACACGTAACATTAAACATGTTTCGACCGAGTGAGCGCAGTGCAGTGGCTGAGGTTCACGGTTAAGACGCTGGCCGTACGGATCCAGACCCTGCCTGTGCTTTTTTTTTTTTCCAATTTCGCAACACATATCATTAAATAGTACACGTCATGCAACATTCTTCATAAACAGTCATTTTCAGTGCAGTAATTTCATTCACGAATCAGTCATTACGGCAATTTCTTCAAATGTTTATTCCGTTTGTGGTTCATACTTAAAATTCCAAGTATTTGGACAGCTCCGAAGAGTTCGCAACGATAGACTAAGTATTAGCGGATGGGGATTTATTTCAGATACAGACGAAAGTACCCATCTCAAATTTTGACCTCTGACTATGTACCGAATAGCGATCAAACCAGTTGTCAGTACAAATCGATGCACATCACTCCCTTGTGTAACAAGGATCAAAAAGTGATATGAACAAAATTAGTCATTCCTTCACAGCACATTACGATAATTGCGTCAGGAAAGAGATATTCTTACGAATGCAAGAACGATCCGGGGGATTTGATAGGACTGTTCTAAAGAGAGTTGACGAATTGACTTATAAATTAAAAGATTTATTTGTGCCCTGCGCGAAATCAGCTAAGTTCACGGAAGTGCTGCACGAAGAGTTTTTCAAGTCTTATTTTTCCGTACATGGGACAAGAAATATTTCTACACATTACTGATTCGTGGGGACGGCAGACATCGTTCACTAACTTTACAGTAACGACCAACGTGTGGTTCAAATCCAAGTTGATCGAAAAAAGAACAGTATTTTTGAATTTAAAAGAACTGTGTGTTCCGGTATAGCTTCTGAAAAAAAAAATGCCTCTGCAAGCTAGTACCTTTTATTAAACTCTACGAAGTTGTTTATCAGTTGCTTCTGTGACGAATCCCGAAATCTGTCCTACCACAGCACGCGATGGGAGCAGTAGAGAGTAAGACGATTCTGTAAACTATTCAGTAACAAACGGAATGCACATCTGAAGAAAGTTTGCTGCCGCGCGGAGTGGCCGCGGGGTTTGAGGCATCATGTCACCGACTGCGCGGCACCTCTCGTCGGAGGTTCGAGTCCTCCATCGGGCACGGGTGTGTGTTGATTTACTAACGAAATTAATACGGCGAAAATTACTACTTTTGAATAATTTTGCATGACATATACTAATTCATGATATTCTGTACGACGAAACTGAAGAGAAGTACACGGGCAGGGTTTGAACCCGTACAGCCAGCATGGCACCTGTAAACCGTAGCTCCCTGCACTACGCTCGCTCTAAAGGTATTACACGTTACGGATATTGGAGGTACGCATAAAACTTCAACATCGATTTTATAGGAAACTAATGTCAATCGCATGAATCGCCGCTAGCCAGGTACTCAGGACAAGTCCCTCAATAACATAGGGAAAATCCGTGGTTAACAGGTTTCATCATCCCCTCATCAGCACAAGCCAAAAAATCAGTGATCACAAGCCAATTGCAGCACCACTGAATACGGTTGTAAACACGAATATAAAGATAAGTAGAAAGAAATTTCTACTTAGCAAAGGCAACAAGAAGCGTATTTTCAGACTTACTGAGCGGTCAGTATCCAACAGATCTATGAGACGGAAACTACTGAATGTAAACGGATGAAGTTCACGGGTACTGTACAGTATGCCTTAAGACGAGTATGATGCAAGCGAAAATATGAGGTATGAGATAGATCCGTAGGTGTTCGACAGCCGGGTTAGAAATCTGCTCCGAAAACAAAGCGAGCTTCAACGTAGATTTAAACGCAGCCAAAGCTAGACAAATATTGAACAAAGCCAAAATTAGCGTACGTACAGTCGAATGTGAAGCGTTCGCCGAAATCGGAAGTAAAATTGTATCTATTTATCTGACAGAAAACCCAAAGAATGTTTCGTCTTATGTTAAATCAGTCAACGGATTCGAGCCATGTGCTCAGAAATTCTGCGACAATAATAGCATCAAAACTGAGGATGACATAGCGAAGGACGAAATACTAAATTCAGTGTTTCAAAATGTTTCACATAGGAAGATCGTACTGTGGTTTCTCGGTTCAGTTGTCGCACCTACTTTAAAATAACATATCGACATAACTGACCGCAGGGCAAGAGATCAACTGAAACAGCTTAATTGAGGAAAGTCTATCGAACCTGGTGGGATATCTATTTCATTCTACGTACAGTACGAGGATCTATTTCTCTTCTGGCAGCAGTGTAACGTAGGTTGCTGGAGGAACGAAGCACTGATTGGAAAAAAACTTAAGTTATTCCCGAATATCCGTCCACTGTAGTAATCAATATGATTTCAGCTAACAACGATCGTGCGAAAACAGGTTTACTCTGTTCGTACGCGAGACCCAGAGGATAGTAGATACCGGCGCTCAGTTGGTGCAGTGCTGTTTAACTGTTAGTATCGCACCCTCGTCTAATGAACAAGATACCGGCGTGCTGAAAATCAAACCAGCTTCGTGATGGGCGTGAAGATTTCCAAGCCAACAAAACATACGTTGTCATTCAAAACTAAGAGAAATCTTCATAAGTCAGCGTAACTTCGAGTGTACCAGCAGGGAGTTTATCGGACTATACGTTTTCACAATATTTGAAATACCTGCTAAGTTTATCAAATTAATTGAAATATGCATATACAAAACTGTACGTCGTATAAAGACACCTACATTATGAGAAAACTGAAATTTTGTAGTGTACACTGGACTGAGAAATAGGGGCGCCATTTCACCTATTTTACTTAACGTCGTGCTAAAGAAAATCGATAAAGACTTAACTAAAATTAACAAAGAATCTAACTGCAGTGGGGTGAAGATTATATGACTTGCCCACGTAGATGTGTAGCATTGGTATGTATACTACTAGCCATTAAAATTGCTACACCAAGAACAAATGCAGATGATAAACGGGTATTCATTGGACAAATATTTTATACTAGAACTGACATGTCATTACATTTTCACGCAATTTGGGTGCATAGATCCTGAGAAATCAGTACCCAGAACAACCATCTCTGGCCGTAATAACGGCCTTGATTCGCCTGGGCATTGAGTCAAACAGAGCTTGGATGGCATGTACAGGTACAGCTGCCCATGCAGCTTCAACACGATACCACAGTTCATCAAGAGTACTGACTGGCGTATTGTGACGAGCCAGTTGCTCGGATACCATTGACCAGACGGTTTCAATTGGTGAGAGATCTGGAGAATGTGCTGGCCAGGGCAGCAGTTGAACATTTTCTGTATCCAGCAAGGCCCGTACAGGACCTGCAACATGCGGTCGTGCATTATCCTGCGGAAATGTAGGGTTTCGTAGGGATCGAATGAAGGGTAGAGCCACGGGTCGTAACAAATCTGAAATGTAACGTCCACTTTTCAAAGTGCCATCAATGCGAACAAGAGGTGACCGAGACGTGTAACCAATGGCACCCCACACCATCACGCCGGGTGATACGCCAGTATGGCGATGATGAATACACGTTTCCAATGTGCGTTAACCGCGATGTCGCCAAACACGAAGGCCATGATGCTGTAAACAGGACCTGGATTCATCCGAAAAAATGACGTTTTGCCATTCGTGCACCCAGGTTCGTCGTTGAGTACACCATCGCAGGCGCTCCTGTCTGTGATGCAGTGTCAAGGGTAACCGCAGCCATGATCTCCGAGCTGATAGTCCATGCTGCTGCAAACGTCGTCGAACTGTTTGTGCAGGTGGTTGTTGACTCAGGGATCGAGACGTGGCTGCACGATCCGTTACAGCCATGCGGATAAGATGCCTGTCATCTCGACTGCTAGTGATACGAGGCCGTTGGGATCCAGCACGGTGTTCCGTATTACCCTCTTGAATCCACCGATTCCGTATTCTGCTAACAGTCATTGGATCTCGACCAACGCGAGCAGCAATGTCGCGATACGATAAACCGCAATCGCGACAGGCTACAATCCGACTTTTATCAAAGTCGGAAGCGTGTTGGTATGCATTTCTCCTCCTTACACGAGGCATCACAACAACGTTTCACCAGGCAACGCCAGTCAACTGCTGTTTGTGTATGAGAAATCGGTTGGAAAGTTTCCTCATCTCAGCACGTTGCAGGTGTCGCCACCGGCGCCAGCATTGTGTGAATGCTCTGAAAAGCTAATCATTTGCATATCACAGTATGTTGTTCTTGTGGGTTAAATTTCGCTTCTGTAGCACGTCATCTTCGTGGTATAGCAATTTTAATGGCCAGTAGTGTAGTTCCAAGTTCTAGGGACCTGATGACCTCAGATGTTAAGTCCCATAGTGCTCAGAGCCATTTGAGCCACGGCATGCGAAAAAAAAAAAAAAAACCGCAGCAGCATGCACACGGGTTGCCTGATAGTATCCTAAGTCACAGCATGTACCCGTAATTTTGGATCAGCAAACGCAGCCGATGTATGCACCCCAGCAGCTCAGCGACGGGTTATCTGATGTACAACTGTTCTTGGAGTACTGACAACAAGCCGCCACAAAACAATTCAGATTACCCATACGGAACGATCTAAAACTAGAATTATTTGTCACCTGTATGATACGTTTCCGAAAATGATCCCTATTTTTTCAAGTGCAATTTTCTGTATTATTCCAGATGGTTTTCTTTTTTTTGAAAATACAGCACATTATGAGAAAGTGAGCCCACTCCAAGTGATTGGTACACACTATCACGCAAATGGAGCTGTCAGCTAAGCACTACCTACGTACGTAAGTATGCATCAAGTTTTTTTTCACTCCAAATTGGGAACCCCTTTGCCACTCTTAAAATTCATCGAGAATTATCTGTACAGAAACAGTATTACTTGAGGACCATAAAAATTTTTATTATTTATCATCGTCTTCCGTAGATAAAAAGATTTGGCAATATATTGCAGGAACCATTGTGAGAAATCGTCTTGCACAATGACGAGATACACTGCCATTGTCATTAGGTGATTAGATACGGCGATCATACACTGAGGTGAAGAAAGTCATGGGACAGCGATATGCACATATAAAGATTGCAGTATATCGCGTACAAAAGGTATAAAAGGACAGTACACTGGGGGAGCTGTCATTTGTACTCAGGTGATTCATTCTTCCTGTCATTCAGTCTCTCTCTATAGTGTACTGATCTGTAGTTATCTATCCTATGTGAGCACTGTCATTGGCAGTTTCAGATGTTCTTTCTCCTGCTGCTACGTGTGTGTGTGTGTGTGTGTGTGTGTGTGTGTGTAAATGTAATTCCACTGTTCTGAACCTGAGCGAGCTTGATCTTTCAAAATGTGCAATTTAAGAAGAACAGTATTATGTGGTAATTCAAGGTATTAGTAATATCTAACAATCGTTACATCACGTCTGTGACTGTATTAAAATGTTCGAATACAGACCAGGGGGCAGAAGGCTTGGGGCTGGAGGCTGTTGTTCATTTCATTGCTTTCAACGCTCGCTAGTTTGGGCTTTTAACACTGTTTGCAAATAATCTTTCACAAAATTCTCGATATGACGTGTTTAAAAGCGTTTTTTGCTCGTCAGGGGCGTGAGTGATAGGACAGCGTCCATCTGAGAGGTCCATTCAAGTATCTCCCTCTAGAATTTTGGAAGGAACGAAGGAAGAGTAAAGCACAACGTACCATGAACGATAGCGCCATTAGGGACACAGCACAATCTCGTTAGGAACAGGGACAGGAATGTAAACTGGCAATCAGTCCAGCAGTTGCCTTCATCAATTTTTGGAAACCACCGAAAATCTAAATCAATATTTTTACATAGTGTTGAACCCCGGTCCTCCCAAATGAGAATCCAGAGTTTTACTGATGCGTGTCCAATCGATTTCGCCTCATGGTCGATTGAGACAGGCAAAGATACTGATGTGTGGCTCCCGGCCAGATGGCGCGGGCCGCGGCGGCGAGTAGGGAGTTACAAGTATGACCTGAAGAGTGACAGACAGAGGCGGCCGGCGAAGTCAACGAGCGAACGTTGCGGAGGGCCAGCTTTGGAGTCGGTCTTCTGTAAACGCCCGTAGCGGCAGTACAGCGCGAGGAGAGACGGAAGCGTACACAGAAGCGCGGAAGTCTGCTGGTACTGGGCTTGTGGGCATGCCACCGGGTTCTGTGCCGACTTGTGATAGAAGCTGCGTTATGGTTTCCAGTATGTCTTGCCTCTGGAACTATGGTGAGCACTTCCGAACTTTACAAATGAGTTCCTTGACTTTCGCGCAGCGTACCATAACTTTGCTCTTTAAGATTTTAAAAATCTGAAAATCTGCTTTGTTCTCTCTCTCTCTCTCTCTCTCTCTCTCTCTCTCTCTCTCTCTCCCTTTTATTTTACCTCCTGGTTGCGCTTCACTTACCACTGCGCCACGTTGTTCGGTCACAGTTTTAGAGCGTAACTGAGGACGAAGAAGGAAACCAAGCTCATGACCCTAACAGACACGCGAAATATATATTTCCTTTGCCGAAAGAAATCGTCAACACAGACAGTAACATGCAGGGGACTATCTACTGTAAGATATGATTTCTTCTTGCAAGTTAAGAGAACACTGGTATATCATCAATAATCTGTATGATTTGAGGCTGCAAAATGATTCTCTACTAAATAAAAGTACGTACTTCACGGAAGAGGTCGGCTAATAGTTTAAAACATCGTGGTCAGTAAAGACTAAGCACTACCTCGGACGGGAGGCGATGGAATCGGACATCGCCAGCGGTCTTTTCCACAAACCATCCCGGAATTAACATAAAGTGACGGCGCGAAGTCATGGCAGATATAAATTTGGGTGACCGCACGAAGTTTTGGACACTGTTCCTCGTCGCTTGCCCAGTGCCAAGTTTCTTTCCTCTTGGTAATGGAAGTGAATTAGTTTTTATCGTCCTAATTAAGCTAATGCTCACATTAGGCGCCGGCCGTTGCCGAGCGGTTCTAGGCGCTACAGTCTGGAACCGCGCGACCGCTACGGTCGCAGTTTCGAATCCTGCCTCGGACATGGAAGTGTGTGATGTCCTTAGGTTAGTTAGGCTTAAGTAGCTCTAAGTCTAGGGGACTGATGACCTCAGATGCTTAGTCCCATAGTGCTCAGAGCCATTTGAACCATCACATTAGCCTTTAATGAACATTCCGTTACTAATACATAGGATAAGTTGTGGCTACTGGCTGGCACAGTGGTATAACCGATGTTAGAAGAACATGAACGTAACGATCCAGGCACAATGATTTAGTTTTTGTTTCCCTAAACTGATCGAGAAAATGTTTTTCAGATTAGGTGTTTATTACACTTTTGCTACATTATCACTACTTGAATAACAAGCACTCTAAAAGAGAGCTTCAAATTTTTTATGTATGCTTTGAAAAAAATAGCATATGCTTGATGAGTCCTGCTGCTGATACGACTTGTGACAGAGATGAAACCATATCGCCACCACAGCTGCCCTCTTTACTTCCTTCGCGACTGGTTTCTAGCGTTGTTTATTCTCTGTTACTAAATATACGGAGCTTATGTATGTATAACGATTACTATCGGCACCATCACCAGGCGAACGGACTGTCAATCCTTCTTGCTCATTATATAAACATTTAAACAGCGCTCTGAGGGCACTGATTAGCATGCACATCGTCGTCGGAGAGGGACTCTGACGCCAGCACGAACGGGCGACAGTACAGCAGTTGGTGCCAACACCATGTAACGGGACTGCCTGACACTGTAATGCGAAAAGCGTTATGTGAAACGGCGAAATGTTTGGACTCATATTACAAGTTTAGATGCCATGTGAATTGAAAAATGTGAAACGTCATGTGAAAGGATGTTATAGAAGTACGCTGGATCCTGAACTAACTGGAACAGTGCTGTAGCCTGTCTGCAGTGATAATGTGTACGCGATCATCAGTCATTATCGAGTTTTTTTAAAAAACTTGTTGCCTATAATATAGAATCATAAAGCAGGTTCGGCTTACAGGATTTTTTGAACTTGTTACATACTGTAATTGGTAATTTTTAGTGTACAATAACAATAATAATAATTACGATGATAATAATATGTAATACACCGCTGGTCGTTAAAACTGGAACACCATGAATGCAGCATGCAACAAACAACTTACCATGTTTGGATAAGCAAATGATTACCACTTCAGTGCAACCGCACGAAGTAGGTACGAGTACAGTCATTTACAACTATAGGGTCATCGCGATCGTCGGTATCCTCCGATTGTAAAGCGAATATGTAACCCACTGCTTCATGATAGTCATACTTACTCCATGCAAGATTTCAGCGGTCCCACGTAACTAGTGCCTCAGTGGACGGTTAGTCGCTAAGTTGCAAAGCGACATGAAATGGAACGGGCACGCAACGTCGGTTATGGAGAAGATGAATGATCGACTTCCGTTTACTGGGATACTTCCACGAACGTGTAGGTCATGTATAAAGGAGATTGCGTACAGAGCACTTGTGCGACCTGTTCTTTAGTGCTGTTAGTAAATCGGCATCTGCAGCACACTGCTGAACGGTCCTTACTGACAGCTACGTACAACTCACGTAAAGACCACGAAGAAAACAGTTGCACACAGTGAGGAGGAAATCCATAAAATTACACTCACTCACTTCCACCTCACTCGTGTTGAGCCACTCATCTCACATGCCTGAAGACAACTGAGAAAGGTTGAAGGTGATTTACCCATGACTAAAACGCATGTAAAACCGACGATGAGCTAAAAGAAAAGCACAGGGAAATGTGACTGGCTGACCACTTACAAACAACATGGGTTAGCCAGCCACCCAGTTAACACATTTAGAACACCTCCATAAAATTTTAGGAAACAAGCTGGACATGTCACAAAATCTTAAAACGCTCTCCACATTCTTGTGAGCGTTACATAAGCTAGAGGGTAGATCTGTCGGCAAATCTGCTGATGCCCTCTGATAAGAAATTACAATTGTCTAATAACATGTGGCGCACAGTGATCGGGTTCTTCGTACTGTATCACGATGGTTGTATGCTTGTGTTTAGGTTCCGAGAGGGAGAGAGGGAGGGAGGGAACGTTGCCAGACTGCATCAGTCAGTCACACGGCCGAGCACCTGCCACCACGGACTGCCGAAAGATTCGCAGGCTACCAGTCACGGCCGGTTCGAGAAAATTTACCACACAAGCGACGTATCGTTTGGTCCCTACCCTTCCCCTCTTTCAGCACCTTTTCTCGCGGGCGAGTTAGTCAACACTGTACTGGGTTCGTCTTCTTTTTTTAAGATCAAATTACTTTAACATCTTTGAATTCAAAACTAACAGTAAAGAATTAACTAATAAAATTCAATTATTCGTATAGAATTCGTTATTTTTTAGAAACAATAACCTATGTTTGGCAACAAGTAAATAAAATAGGCTCTTAGCTGCACCAGCAATCGTTCAACTCTAGAATAGACAGTTGTAGCTGCAGGGAGGTCATCACTTATGGTCACAGTATTTCTGTTTAAAGAAACATCTTTACACGCTTTTTCGCTGCTTGTAGAAGGCAATGCAAAAAAAATTCATAGCCTCAGCTTTTTTTCCAGACATTTTTGGTCAGTTGATTCGTCGTTATAAAGTCAGTAAAAATACGGAGTTGTGGGAAAAGGGAAAGAGAACAATGTACTGGAATGGAACAAGAGCACTCTCAAGAGGCCAACTGAAACTGCGTTGTTTGGATGTCATTGTTGGCTGTGCAGTGAGGAAGGAGAAGAGGGAGGCACCACAGCTGGCTAGGGTGCGTGATTCTGTGTCTGTGAACAGTTTATTTCTCGTCACAGATCACTGGCGAAGCACTCGATATTTTGCCGTTAAGAGGAGTTGCAATTTACTACTCAGAGTGCCCTCATATTCCAATCACAAATCTTATCCGAACCATTTTATTCATGCCATTAATGTTACACTCCCCCTCCTTAGCTGAACGATGACTTTCACACTTCTCACAAAGTGGAACTGCGTTTGGTTACTATTGACAGCACCCATCTAAACCAATACGCCCCTCACTGAAATGGTGTCAGACGACAGTAATTTGCATCAAACTGTGAGCCACACGACATTATTTATCTATGAACATTATTAAACAAGTTTTGTTTTTGTATATACTAGATGGATCACAGTTATCTGAGAAAACTGACACGTGTGAAAGTATACGAGAATAGAAGCAAAAAGGTTCCAGTAAAAATGGATCCGCAAAGGAGCCGCTTGCAATACGTGGTTACGAGCCGCTAATGACTTCAGTATGATATACTGCCCTACGTAGTACAAATGTATTTGATTTAAACTTATAAAATGCCCTATATATTTGGGTTCAAATTTCGCCCGTGGCCTACCTTACCTTTCGCAAGGTTGGGAACTGAGGTACATGCATGGAGAAGTCAACAGAGGCTATGCCTTGAGTGCCAAAGTCATCTGAACTCAATTCTACGGACTTTTCTGTATAGGACATCTCAAAAGCGAAGAATACCGCATTCCCAATGATACGGCTAAAGACTGGTGCAGTGAAGTGAACAGTCTTGCCGAGATTTACAAGATGATCCGGGGCTGTTTGAAAGAATACGAAACTCTCTGATGAAATGAGTGCAGTATTGCCTCCAAATGCAATGATAACTGCACAGTGATCTGAAAAATCCAACGTGCTTATGTACGGTTTTCTTTCTTGTTAAAGGTAGGCCTTTGGTGAAATTTGAGCTCAATTAGATGGGGACTTTACTGAAAATTCGCCAGCCACTACTATTGATGAACAGTATGCTTGAGATGAAGCAGCACGGAATGGCGTACCCTTATCTCTTATCCAAGCTCACTGCGGGTCCGTACTTTCAAAGGTTAGAGCCGTTTGTACACGTATACGGAACATATGTAAAATTTGGTTATTCACGATCATTCCTGTCTGCAGATGATTAAGAGATTCGGAGAATGCATGGGACAAAAGTAACTACTCAGATCGTTAAGGGAGACTAAAACTTAATTGTGATACGGGACTGGAATTAGATTGTAAGAAAAAGAAGAATAAAATGTGAGAGAGCATAGAGAACATGGTGTCGGAAAAGGAACGAAAGGAGGAAGCCATATGGTAAACTTTTGCACAGAACACAATTTAATCATTGGTAACACTTGGTTTAAGAATCAGGAACGAAGTTCGCTTACGTGGAAGGCAATTAAGACAACGTAAGATTACATAATGGTAGGACAGATATTTTAAGCACGATTTTAAGGCGCAATTTATCACTTATGAACCGTAGATTAAATTTGATGAAATATTATGCAATTAATGACTTTGTGCACAGCTGGTTTGAATTCTAATTAACAAGCAGAATACAAAAGAGTGTGCTAAATAATTCAGAGAATGTAGGAAAACAGGGAAAAACAAAATCACAAAGAGAATTCAACACGGTTCTATTTTGGATCCACTCCTATTCCTTACAATTACCTCAAGCTTAACATTCAACAAGCAAAATTGGCACTTTTTGCAGACGTTACTAGGGTTAATAATAAATACCATTAGAGAGGAGGCAACAGAAGTGTTGGTAAGTGATATTTTCCAAACAAGTGTTAAGTGGTTCTCTGAAAACGCACTCTCCCTAAATTTTGAAAATTGCACTACATTCAGTTTTGTACAACAAACAGTGACACCAACAACTGATGTAACACGTGGGTAGAAGTGAGTAAATAAGGTAGAATGCTCAAAATGTTTGCGTGTACGTATTTACGAAAATTTGAACTGGAAGAACGAGCTTTTGAAGCAACTGAGTTCAGCTACTTTTGCTCTCCGTATATCTGATCTTAAAGGAAACGTATCAGTCTCCTGACATATTTTGAATATTTCTACTCTACACTGTCTTACGGAATAATTTTCTAGGAATCTCGTCACATCAAAAGAAGGCAATGATTGCACAACAGCGAACAGTAAGAATAATATGTGGTGTTCACCCATGGACGACATGTAGATACCTCTTCAAGGGGGCTAGGCATAAATAATCCATCAGAATTTGAGAAGAACAGTGATGTAATACCTGCAACACCACAGGTAAATATGACCTTCATTACCCATCGTTAAAGCAGTCTGTGGGTCAGAAAGGAGTTCAATATGCAGCTGCAAAAATTTTTTATCATCTGCCCAATAAAATAAAATGTCTGACAGGTGGCGAAGCAAGTTTTAAAGATACTTTAAAATCATTTCTCCTGGACAACTCCTCACAATCCACTGAAGAATTTCTACTTAAAAATGGGTAGGGAATACAAAAACTGCATAATTGCATGGGTAGGACTAAAAGTAATTCTGTGTTCATTAATGTTAACGGGAATTACGTATACGTATCCTGTAAACTGACCCGTTCCACATCACTTCGATAAAAGAATCGTTGAAATGATCTATGGAACATGTAGGCAACCACCCACCCCACAAGCCTCGCTTAGTACTGACTAAACAAATTTTTGGCTTATAAAGAGCTGCTCGGTCATTGTACCCCATTCTTGTAACTCCTTACGTACAGTCAATGAGCCAACTGGACTGCTGGTAGCACTTTGGAACTCACGAGTGAGACTCTCCGCTGATCTCATGCGACCTGTTACAACCACTCTCCGCAGTGTCGACGGTCTCTCTCCCGTCAGTATACGAGGTCTGCTGGGCCTTGGCGAAGCTGCGGCTGTTCCTTCGCGTTTCCACTTCACACTCACGAACAACAGTCGACTTGTACAGCTTTATATGGATTGAAATGTCCCTGATGAGTTCGCTACTCAGGCGACATCTAGTGATTAGTCCACATCCCATGTCACTGAGCTTTCGTAACAAAACCCGTTCTACTTTTGCTGTTTCCCTACTGACAATGCAATACTGCCCGCGTCCTTTTATACTTACGGGTCCGCGTCTGATGAGTTTGTTACTTATGTGATATCCGATCCCTAGTCCACGTTCCAAGTCACTGCGCTCTCCTCACCGACCCATTCTGCTGTTGCTGTGTGACAGCACAGTAATCTGCGGTGGGTCCGCCTCTCTTTACATCTAGTGCTCAATTCGACATTATATACGCGTGTCCAAATACTTTCGATTAGACTCTCTACAACGTTAGTGAATTACATGTAATTCATAAAATAGTCTCTAAATATGGAGATTTTCGTACCTGGGGGTTATTTTTTACAATCCCTGTACCTCGCTGCAACATCAACAATGAGAGCAAACGTACTGCTGTTCGTGCTATCCGAGAAATTGTTAATACAGCGAGTCCCTTAAGTTTTATTAAATGTAGAGCAAGGTAATAGATAATAAAAGCTTTACACTGGAATATACGTCATCAAAACGTTCCCTTTTCCACATTACTACATAAAATAAAATTAATTCTCGGGCGAGATATCAACGATCACATTGCCACAATGTGTCTCTGTTTAAAAGCACTTTTTCGGATTTAAACCGAGCGAGGTGGCGCAGTGGCTAGCACAATGGACTCGCATTCGGGAGGACGACGGTTCAATCCCGCTTCCGCCCATCCTGATTTAGATTTTCCGTGATTTCCCTAAATCGCTCCAGGCACATGCCGGGATGGTTCCTTTGAAAGGGCAACGGCCGATTTCCTTCCCCGTCCTTCCCTCGTCCGATGTGACCAATGACCTCGCTGTTTGATCTCCTTCCCCAAAAAACAACCCAAACAACTCAACCCATCGGATTTAAACGTCACTTGCCATTCAGTCGCCAAGGAATGTGATTCACTACTGCAGTTAGTATGCCTGGAGAAGCGTAAAAGGACCTATAACGTTCTCAATACACGTGAACAATTAATCAGACAGCAAGAGCATAAAAGTTAGACTGTTCGCTGACGACGCTATAAAGTACAAGATAGTATCGTCACTGAACGATCGTAAGGATATGAAAAAAAAACTGACAAAATTTATAATTACTGGCAGCTCTCTTTAAATGTGGGTATACGCGAGACAAGGTCTATAACACTGAGAAAAAAATGTGGCTAGTGTGCTATTCCAAAATTAATTGTAAGGATCTTGAGCACATCCTATAAATAATTGGGGGTAATACTAAGAAGTGGTATGAAGTGGGACGATAACGCAAAATGGGTGTTAGGGAGGCGAATGGAAGACTTGGATTTATTAGAAGAGTTCTGGGAAAGTGCGGTATGTCCTGTCGTGTACAAGACGCAGTGCGGCCACATTTTGGAGTCCCTATAAAGTAGGTATGACAAGGGACATCGAAAGAATTCAGACACGCCTTTTAAGGGTAATATCTGGTCGGTATATAAAAGTGTAACACTAATGCTCAGGGAATCAGCGGAAGAAAGACAATGCTGTACTCAAGAAACTCCGCTGGATAAATTTAGAGAACCGGTATTCGAGGAAGACTGCCTTGCAATTCTACTGCCTCCGTCGTCTATCAAATGGTTCAAATGGCTCTGAGCACTATGGGACTCAACTGCTGAGGTCATTAGTCCCCTAGAACTTAGAACTAGTTAAACCTAACTAACCTAAGGACATCACAAACATCCATGCCCGAGGCAGGATTCGAACCTGCGACCGTAGCGGTCTTGCGGTTCCAGACTGCAGCGCCTTTAACCGCACGGCCACTTCGGCCGGCCGTCGTCTATCCAGCGCAGGGATCACTAAAATAAAATCAGACACATCAGACGCGTACCGCTGCACAGGGACGACCATTTTATCCTCACTCATCGCGCGAATGGAATATGACAGAAAATCACTAATATTAGTACGAAATACCCTCCACCACGAATTGTACAGTGGCTTACCGAGTGTGGATATGCATGTAGATATAGGTTTAGTTCTTAAATTGCTGTGAAGTGCAACGTAATTGGAAATGAGCTCAACAGTTGTACCCACACGGCGTAAGGCTGTTTCATTCAATAGAGTACAACACCAGCTATAGGAGACAAGGACACCAGGACAAACTGTGGTGTGCTGAAGGTCGATTTCATAGAGTCCTAGAGGACCCAAGTGCGAGGACTAGAGACATCGATCATGAAATCGATGTGTTTCACAACACAGTGTAGTGCGTTCGCCATGAACACCACCAGAAAGTGCACGACCCAAGTCTGGCAGATTTTGTGTCCTGTGTAATTTTTTGTAATTGCTTCCTGTACCACTGTGTGGGTGTTTCCAACTCTCTAGGGAGATTTATTTTCACTGTTTTCAGAATACCTTCGATGTCAACGTACGGGATCGGTATCACCTATGGTGGTTTGATTGAGCTGCACGTCATTCTCCCACCTTAAGAGTCAGCGGTGCCTTTTTCTTCTTTTTTTATTTTGTGACGTACTGGTGGTGTTCTTGGAAGACGTGCCACTGAACATTTGCTAAGATATGCCGATGCGCACTCGTGTTGAAACCACACATTTTGCGGTTTCCGCCTGTGACCATCTCGATGATTCTGCGAAAACGTGCACTGGTCGTGGAGGACCACATGAATGGGTGCCTTGATTTGCCTCGTTTAGACTTTATCATGAGGAGGCTATGCGAGTGTTAATATTTACTTTTCACCTTTACCACCTTAGGTAGACTGGATGCACGGTGCAAATGATTCTTCGTACACAAACTATTTTTGACAGAGATAATCAAAACTTGTTGCACAAATGTAATGTGTGCAGTTAAAAAGGTGGACTTGAACACTTTTTGTAGTAAATTGAGTAAGAAACAGCAGCATCAGGGCGAAAGTCAATAAAATGAGCTTTTCGTTGTGAGAGGGGAATGGACCGTTTCCCGATGTAATTCCCTAAATAAAAGTTACGTTCTACGTCCCCACAACGACCGCAAGAAGGTTGTAATATGAATTATGGAATGCCTGGTATTTGTAGAGAGCAATTCCCACGTTAGCTTTAGCCATCCACTTGTCATGAGCAAAATGGATGCGAAACGTGACTGTATACAAAACGTAAGAAAATTGCTTTAAAACAAGCTGCGATCCAAAAATAATTTTCTTAAAAGCACGTATATTTCCAGCACTTTGCGAAATAAGCTTAATGGTAGTATGTCAAACACACATGCTGATTATATACGGGACGGGCAAATAAAAAAAAAACAGAGATCAGTGTTTCAGGAAACAGAGAAACACAGCAGAGGAAAGGAAATACAGTACTAAACTGACCATCATCATCATCATCATCATCATCATCATCATCATCATCATCATCATCATCATCATCATCCAATTCAGTCATTAGATGATGTGGCCTCTTCGAGGCGTGGATTCAGGTAGGCTTTCAGCAGTCTTCTCCAAGTGGGACGGTCTTGGGCAGTTCTCTGCCAGGTGTTACCAGCGATCTTCTTGATGTCTTTGTCCCATCTGTCTGGTGGTCTTCCTCTAGGCCTCCGGTGCTCTCTCGGACTCCACTCCAGTACTAGCTTCAAAAACTAACTATAGCAGATGTAAATTGGAAGGAACATACAGAAAATGTTGTGGAGAAGGCTAACCGAAGACTGCGTTTTGTTGGCAGGACACTCACAAAATGTAACAGGTCTACTAAGGAGATTGATTGCCTACACTACGCTCGTCCGTTCTCTTTTACAATACTGCTGCGTAATGTGGGATCCTTACTAGATAGGATTGACGGAGTACATCGAAAAAGTTCAAAGAAGGGCAGCACGTTTTGTATTATCGCGAAATAGGGGGGAGAGTGTCACCGAAATAATACGGGATTTGGAATGGACATCACTAAAACAAAGATGTTTTTCGTTGCGAAATAATCTTCTCACGAAATTACGATCACCAACTTTCTCCTCTGAATGCCAAAATATTTTGTTGACGCCGACCTACATAAGGAGAAACGATCTCCATGATAAAATAAGGGAAATCAGAGCTCGCACGGAAAGATATAGGTGTTCGTTCTTTCTGCGCGCTATACGAGATTGGAATAATAGATAATTGTGAAGGTGGTTCAAAAACCCTCTGCCAGCCATTTAAATGTAGTATCCATGTAGATGTAGATGTTGAAAGTTTGATGATGACTGGTTTGTGGGGCGCTCAACTGCGCGGTGATCAGCGCCTGTACAAAGCCCCAATTTTTTTACACAGTCCAATTTTTACAGAGTCCAATCTAGCCACGGTCACGAATGATGATGATGGGTGGTGGTGATGATGAAATGATGAGAACAACACAAACACCCAATCCTTGTGCAGATGATGTTCGAAGTGACATCCATTCACTCATTTCATGGCACTTTTGGGCCCTGGTCAGCGAATTGAAGGCGGATCGAAGCTGGACTGCTGGAATCTCATCCCAAATGTTCTGCTGCAGTTCTTGAAGACTGATGGTTGCTGCGACTTGAGGACTCCCCACACGAAGTAACCGCACACTGACAGATCAGGTCACCTGGGCGGCAAGCTAGGGCGGCGACCATACTGACCTCTGCTAACAACTCTGTCAGACGTGAATATTTAATAAATGTGCTCCAAGGTTCGGTCGGTTGTATGGGCAGTTACTCCATCCTGCTGAAAATAATAACTGTAGGTATGCTGCTACAAATTCACGTCCAATCCTATCCACTCGTCCGGGCCACTTTTATTTGCCCCACCCTGTGTATACAGCGTCCCTCCTGAGAGTCGTCAGAGACATTTTCTGTGGTGTTTGGGCACGTATTTGCAATTTCTTTTTGGCAATGTGTAGTTAGTATCAGCCCAAACAAATACTGCTCACCACTTCTTTAGGCGACGTCCAGTGTCAATGGATAGCATCGGTTTGTTTCCCCATTATAAAGAAAATTATTTTTAAAGCGGAATTTTACGTGCCACTTCGATACAGCGGATTTAAATTAGAGCGATATTCGTTTCATTGGTATGTATTAAATTTGACAGTAAAACACGAAGAATAACCAGTATTCCAGCAGCTACAGCACCGCCCTACCGAGCAAGGTGTCTAGCACACTGGACACTCAATGGGGAGACGACAGTCCAAATCAGTGTCCGCTCATCGTGATTTACGTTTTCCCCGATTTCCTTAAATCCCTCCGGGCAAATGCTGAGATGATTTCTTTGAAAGGGCACGGCCGATTTTCTTCGCCAAACAACCCGAACTTGTGATCAGTCTCTCATGACCTTGTTGTCGACGGGACGTCAAACGCTAATCTTCCTTCCTTCCTTCCTTCCTACATTCATTCACTCATTCATTCATTCACAGCAAACCAGCACTACCATGGCCCGCGTAGACTGCTACCGCCATGCAGCAGCGCTCCTCAGTCGCTGCTGGAGTGCTGGCTATTCTTACTGCATAACTGTCCTTGTTAATACAAATAGATAAAACAAATATCGCGCTAGACTAATTTAGGACGAATTGGCACGTAGAATTCCGCTTTAAAAATAGTTTTGTTTGAAACGGGAAAAATCTACGCTTTCCATCGACGCTGGGCGGTCACAGCAAAGACGTGATGACCAATATTTGTTTCTGCTCAAGCTACACACAGGGCGAGGTGGTGCAGTGGTTAGCAACTGGACTCTCATTCGGGAGAGCGACGATTCAAACCAATGCCCGACCATACTGATTTATGTTTTCCGTAATTTCTCTAAATCGCTTCAGGAAAATTTTGGGATGGTGCCTTTGAAAGGGCGCGGCCGACTTCCTTCCCTACCCTTCCCTAACCCGACGGGACCAATCACTTTGTTGTTTGATCCCCTCCCCCAAATCAACCAACCGACAAGCAACGCAATGCAAAAACGAAACTGCAACTATGTGCCGAAACATCAAAGTGAACCAAACTGGCGAACTCTGACGCCCCAGCACGATTCCTTGTACATTAACAGTATAGAAGTACGTCTTACAAAGTCCCATACATACTATTGGTAGGATATGGTCGTCAGAGGAAGTTAATAAGCGACGTAAATCTTCATCCAGCACTATTTTATTGTGTTAACCAGCAACTTCCGTGGGTAGAGTATTGTATTAGAATACTCGAGTTCGCTTAAAGGTGTAGGTGTACTTTTTATTCTCCAAATTTGATCTGCCAAATAATACTGCAGTACATAATGTTTCTTGAACGATGCGTATTCCAAACTACAGTTTTTTTAACCTAGAAATATGATTAGAATATAATTGTTATTGATCAGAGATATCAGAAATATTAATGAAGAGTAGTAATCAATTACTGTTATATTACAACGGTAACAACGTAACTTATCAACATGGAGACATTAAAAAATTTATTATATACGGTAACAGTGGCCTGTTGTGATATTTTAAGTAAATTATCAGTGACAGCACTTCTCTCACACAAAGCATGCATTGGCTTCAGTGCAAATGCTCCTAGCGAACTCACACATCTCGATTTCACAACTCGCTGGATCATATTTCGCTGATTGCTTCGCAGCATAGCTGCATCCACAGGAGCAGCATGGAAGCGAGCTACCAGTTCTCCCGCACTCCCTATCTGCTGAAAAAGAACATGTTAATAATTCATTCGATGAAGTGTATCGGTGTCCTTAAGGGACATCAACCCAGCTGCAGGTAGTTTTTCGTGTTATTTTTACATACTGAGTTGGGTAATCATCGATAAGACTTTTTTAAACTGAACTTTTTAAAAGCCAACGATGTGAAGATATTCGTAACTTTGGGAGTGTGTTTCACAACTTGTGGAAACATAGCTACTGTTCTGCTTTTTCAACGCAGCACTACTGCTCATGACGAGTGAAAGATGGTTCAAATGGCTGAGCACTATGCGACTTAACTTCTGAGGTCATCAGTCGCCTAGAACTTAGAACTACTTAAACCTAACTAACCTAGGGACATCACACACATCCATGCCCGAGGCAGGATTCGAACCTGCGACCGTAGCGCTCCCTCGGTTCCAGACTGTAGCGCCTAGAACCGCACGGCCACTACGGCCGGCCGAGTGTAAGAGGCCAATTACGCAGACTGATAACCTCGTCGTTGAGCGTCATTCACACACACACACACACACACACACACACACACACACACACACACACATATTATATTTATACATATGTAGCCATTACTTATAAACTGAAAGATGAAGGACCTAAAAGTTTGGTAATTACCTGTCCTCCGTACTGACGACGTAATACCCTAAAGAAATGTGACACGAGATGACAGTTGGGACCAATCGATAGTACCAATGGCAGAAGTTATACCGGAAGTTGGGTTCGAATGCATTTGAAGCAAGAGGACGAAGCAGTACACTTGGACTACGTGGCTATGAGATTTTCATGGTTGCAGGGGCACTATCTTGAATAAAAGAAGCAAGAACAGATCAAGAAGGATATGACTGCGCAAGCGCGAAATGATGCACACAATGGACTGGAAATCAATTAACGGTGTAGTCCATGAAAGAATGCAGTAGGCCTATATGTTTAAAGCCACAATACTGTAAAGTAGAATAATAAAAACGACTGTACTCTCATTCAACGATAGTACTAAATATTAGCGCTTGTTTTCTGTAAGACCTGCTGTAATTTATGTATAACAATTACGAAGCCAGTTATCGAATCACGCAGATTAAATCAAGAAGGCCGGCTTCTGTGGCCGACCGGTTCTAGGCACTTCAGTCCGGAACCGGGCTGCTGCTACGGTCGCAGGTTCGAATCCTGCCTCGGGCATGGATGTGTGTGATGTCCTAGGGGACTGGTGACCTCAGATGTTAAGTCCCATAGTGCTTAGACACATTTGAACCATTTAAATCAAGAAATTAAAAAATTGACACCTAGACCTAGAATCACACTCGCGAACTCTAGTATTCTACCGCAAAACTCTAATACCTGCATTAACTTAAAAAACTAACTGGACATCATAGCAACACAGTGTTGAAAGAAGATACTTGTACTTGTAACTGCCGTACTGCGAAATTGCCTTCCTATGACGTCCATTTTGTACCGGAAATATACATGGGACGAAACTTTCTAGTGTTAGTACGCAAGGGATCGCGCCAGGTTTCTAACAAACACTTGTCTTCCGGGGTGACACACTCAGTTATGTTAGTCTAAATTTTGTTCACCAAATCACGTATTTAGAACAATAGTCCCCATGATCTTATTTTTGTTTGAGCTGAGATGTTGGTGCGGTGTCGAATGACCAGAGAATCTAGGAAACAAAAACTTACCTGGTTCACTTGGGTCCAAGTGAGTGATGCGTTCTACACCTGTACTCATTACACTAAAAAAAAAAGTGGAAATGTCCGTTATATGATATTTCCGCGACATTTAAATTTAAGAATGTAAAACATGTCATAATGTACTCAATATAAAGCAAAAAGTAAAATTGTGTCCCATAATCAGGAAATTAGAGGTGGCAGTAAATGTTTGATCCCCGCATTACCAGGCCAAGATCATAGTGGCCGCGGTTTGCACCGGCTTCGTACTATGTTATGAAATGTGAAATGTGTATCAGTGTCGGGTGGGTGGGTAGGTAGGTAGGTAGGTAGGTAGGTAGGTGTGTGTGTGTGTGTGTGTTTTAATGAATGAGAGAGAGAGAGAGAGAGAGAGAGAGAGAGAGAGAGAGAGAGAGAGAGAGAGAGAGAGATTACAGTGGCATTTGAGCAAGGTAATCAAGATTTTTGACGATATGTAGACAGGCATCCAATTTACATATGCCTCATTACCTTCGCTTTGGACATCACAGCACTTTTCGTTAAACGAATCTTTCTCTCCGCAGCAGAGAGAAAACTACTGCAACCTAGACTCTTAAAATGGTTCAAATGGCTCTGAGCACCATGCGACTTAACTTCTGAGGTCATCAGTCGCCTAGAACTTAGAACTAATTAAACCTAACTAACCTAAGGACATCACACACATCCATGCCAGAGGCAGGATTCGAACCTGCGACCGTAGCGGTCACGCGGTTCCAGACTGAAGCGCCTTTAACCGCACGGCCACACCGGCCGGCCCTAGACTCTTACCTTTACAATGTAAGCTACCAAAATACCACTTACGACCCATTTCACAGCTTCCATTTCTTAGTATACCTTCCATACACTCCAAATTCCTCTTACCGTTATGAACTAGAACACCTGGCAGAAAACTATTACGGAAACGTCTGTCACAGTCTAGTGTGTTTCCAGATAAGTCATTCCGTGGCAGGGGAGCCAAACTGGAAGATGCTCACATTCGACCATCTTCGATTTTGATGAAATTTGTACGCAGTGTACGTAACAGATTTGTATGAACTTATTCCATGTTTTAGTTCCACTTCTGACTCCATTTAAGTACTAGAGCCGTTTTCAGAACGGCCACTTTCTTCGTAACTCAGAACGCACGAAAATATTCTCAAGTTCAGCAAGTCACTGTTCCTGATCTCATACAGCTGGAATCCTGTTACCTGCCATCGTGGTAACTTCTCGTACAGAATTCGTACGTAAAACAAATGACGATCAGAGGGGAATGCACATATCACAATCTCTCTTCAATGTTGAGAAAAATTAGGCCATGAAAAATTTTCACAATCATAAAAAGGTATACGTGGTGAGTAAAATGCCCATTAGTCAGTGCACTGCTTGTCTGTGTGTTAGAAAATTGATGAATTAAGAACTTTCCTAAAAAAGTATTCACTATGTTACCAGATTCTAAAGTTAGCAAAAATAGCAAATGTACCATATATTTTGCTTAGCTTTGATACCACGCACGTGACTTAAAAATGACAACAGTGGTTTTATGATTGATTACACTACTGGAAACGCACGTTGTGCCTGGCCTGCTCAGCTGGTAAGAATATTGCACCCGAAAAGCAAGGGTCTGTGTTCAGATTCACTTCTCCATTGACTGTAGCATAACAGGTCAGTTAATTCATACCGTATTGGATTTAGCAATGATGTTCGAGAATCAATCAATCGGGGCAACATATTTCTGCCTTCGATTGTTAAATATCTAAATCTGAGTGAGTAAATACTCCGCTATTAATTTGCCTACAGCACATACGATCAGTAAATCTTAGCAAACTGTCTACAGAAGCATTTGCACCCCTTAAAAAAGTTTTATTCCATTTTGTAACTTATGAGTAGCGTGATTGTATTTTCGCACACGTTTCCCCATTGACCAATCCGTTCCGGGTATGTCCACATTGAAATTTCAATGCGATGATAACATGATGATGATGATGATGATGATGATGATGATGATGATGATACACAAATGAAAATTCTTCGCTGGGGACAAAGACACGGATATTACGTATTACGCGACATGCCTGGTATCTACTTCATTTCACGGTGAGTGCCTCGCGTTCCATAAGGCAGTGTGGGTCATTACGGAGAGAACAATACCCATTCTCCTAATATAATCTACTAAAATCGAGTAAAATTTAGTTAGCTGAAGTAATAACGGATGGACGGAAAGAGAAAATAAAGGATCTGTTTAATGAGGCACAAGTCTTTATAGCAGAAGAATGGTATATTAAAAATCAATGCTTGCCACCCACATTCTTTGTTTCGTTCTATCTTCAGAGAGAGCACCAGGTTGAAGTAATTTGAACTGTTCTGGCTTAGTGTGGCAGTTTTCTTCCAGTTTCTCTCAGTACGATGCAAATACTTTGCTGAAACGAAGGTGACAGCGGAGGAAGGCGTTATCTTCAACAGTACTGCTCACTATGAATCAGAAAGATGTGCATGTAGATGGAGAGACATCCACCCGATGTAAATAATTAATCTTAATCTGGGTTATCTGACGCTTCCTTAAAAGCTGCAACGTTTCATTGCTCATCTGTGCACATAACTTATCTATGTTTTGGAAGGTTAGGGCTTAACTTCTCGTCGATGCAGAGGTCATTCCAGTTCGATAGCGATGGGAGGAAAAAGAACCGCCTCGCCGTTACTTTGCACGGATTTAAGAAAACATCGTAACATTACGGCTGCGTTCAGGCATGCAGGAATTGCGCAGTTTAAACCACGCGGTTTGAACCGCAAAATGACGGCCTGTGTGTTCAGACAGGCGCTGTCCGGCCGCGATTAATAAGCGGTTGGAGTTCGCAGTGTGTAGCGGGAATTGTCAGTGTCAAAATGTAATTCGGATAAGAAATATTGTTTACTCTGATTGCTAAAAAAAAGTGAGCGTAAGAAAAAGGCAGTATTGGGTGCATCCTATACTAAGTGATCGGCTCGTACATGGCCAATTCGTAAGGTTGTATCCTACATTAAGAATGTATGGAGAAAAGTTCTTTGATTATTTGAGAATGTCAATAAATTCTTTTGACGAGCTACTTCAATTAGTCGCGGAAGATATTTCAAGTTCTGAAACACACATGAGACGAAGCACGTCACCTGAATAAAAAGTCGTAATAACTTTCAGGTAAGATATTTATTTACTGGTGTTCATCACCATCAGCATATACATTGTTAAAAACGTAGAAGAACGCGAACTAGATCGAAATTGGGATGCCGGACATGGTGATGGTGGCACTATGACTGTAGAGACTGATTCTGGTGCAGTAAAATATCCCTGTCCGTTCGAATATTGTTTATTATGCCAGCATGCTGTCGCAGGTATAATGTGCTGAGAATTGTTGAGAAGAGAGTGTGGTGAAACTTTCCCTTTTTGTATCTCCGGAAGCAATTTGATTTTGGTTGCTGAACGCCTATTTTCTGATACCTTCTTGAGTTCATTATATAATGACAAGCAAAAAAGTTTGTCATCATCTTGTTTCGAAATACTATTTTCTTGTAGTTCTTCCTCCAAATTTTTTCTTGACTGGACACTTTTTTGTATTAATTCGCTAATTCGGTATTTTATCGTAATCTTGGTTTTCTTTCGTCTGGTTACATGCATTTCAGTGAGTTTAGTAGCGTTAACTGCACTTATCTCACTATCGACTTCACCGCCGTCATTATTGAATTCAATGTGCCTTTCTTGTCTTGTCCTTTACGAGCACCTGAACCTGAAGAAGCTGTTTTGATTTTCTTTAGGTCCTTATTATAGCAATCACGCATCGTTTTCCATGTTTTTGTAGCGATACACCTGAAAATAATACATTATCTATTTCACTGTTTGCCGGCCGCGGCGGTCTCGCGGTTCTAGGCGCTCAGTCCGGAACCGCGCGACTGCTACCGTCGCAGGTTCGAATCCTGCCTCGGGCATGGATGTGTGTGATGTCCTTAGGTTAGTTAGGTTTAAGCAGTTCTAAGTTCTAGGGGACCGATGACCACAGATGTTAAGTCCCATAGTGCTCAGAGCCATTTGAACCATTTATTTCACTAGAATGAGATTTTCACTCTGCAGCGGAGTGTGCGCTGATATGAAACTTCCTGGCAGATTAAAACTGTGCGCCCGACCGAGACTCGAACTCGGGACCTTTGCCTTTCGCGGGCAAGTGCTCTACCACCTGAGCTACCGAAGCACGACTCACGCCCGGTCCACACAGTTTTAATCTGCCAGGAAGTTTCATTTATTTCACTGTTTCAGATATCTTAGGAAGGCTTGCTCATTTGGAGGCATTAGCTACCACCATCGCCTTGGAAAATCTACGGTAACAGGAACTGTCCGCGAAGTATGTAAGACATTATGGGAAAAGTTGGTGTATAAAGTCATGCCTGAACCGACTGCAGATATGTGGAAGAAAATAGCGGAAGACTTTGAAATATATGCAGATTTTCCAAATTTCATTGGCACCATAGATGGCAAGCATATACGTGTTATAAAGTCTATGGATTCTGGATCGTTGCATCGTAACTACAAACATTTCTTTTCAATAGTGTTTTTACCACTCTGTGACTCAAGCTATTGTTTTACTTATGTTGACGTCGGAACTTATGGCAAGGGCAGTGACTCAGGTACATTTAAAAATTCCAAATTTTATAAAAGACTTGAAGAATCATTGACTACACCAAAACCAATATTTTATGTAGATCAAACACATCTCCCTATCTTATAGTTGGAGATGAAGTTTTCGGCTTAGCGGAAAATTTAATGCGACCCTATGCAGACAAATGTGTACAATATAAAAAACGGACTTTTAACTATAGGTCTTCGAGAGCCAGACGTTACATAGAGTGCACTTTCGGCATATTGTCAAACTAGTGGCGAATTTTTCATAGGCCAATAAATGTAAACACAGACTTTGCTGAAGACATAATAGAAGCCTGTTGTGTACTGCACTACTTTGCGAGGACTAGAGATGGTATAAAATATGAAGATACTTTATATACTGCACCAATGGATAATCTAAATACGTTGCATGTAGGAAGAGGGACACCTTCAGCTTTGAATGTTAGAGATAAACTGACTGATTTCTTTGTGAGTGACGGGCGTGTTGGGTGGCAAGGTACAAAAATATGATTCTATGTAAGTTCATTTTCGTTCAGTAAACACCTACTTACCAAAAATATTCTTTTTTCCAACGTATCTTTGTAATTTCCAAATATATCCACCAACTCCTGCCAAGCTTGGTTTTTCGCAGTTTTATTAGAATATTCATCGCTCTGAAGATCCTATAATGCAGGTCGTTTCTCAACTTCATCAATAAATAACTCAAGTGTCGAAGCTATCCACTGCAAGCTTGTGGCAATGAGGCGTCCGAATCGCGTGGTACCCGCAACGAAACTAAACGCTCTCATAGGATTCCACAGAAATAGAATCGCGCGGGCGCCGCGTGATTCTATTTTCCGGCGGTTGAAATGCGGCTACCGCGCGATTGGACTAGCCGCGCGGTTACGTGTCAACAGTTACGACAATACTCAACTAAATAAAACCGCGCGATTATCGCCGAGTCTGAACACGGCCTGAACATTTCTGCTTCCACGACGATTGTACTGAAGTTTCCTCCGACATTTTTTGGTCCCCAATATTTTATGCGCTCCGTACTTTCTCATTTGTAGTAACTTCAATCATATCGGGTCAGATGTAAGTTAAAACCATGTGTACCACAACAAAACTTCACTGTTCACAAATACAGTAATTGCAAGGCTCACTGCTCTACAAACACACGGAACTACGGTGCAAAGACCGGCAGAACACATGAATACAATAGGGAGAACAGGTAAAGTGTATGTATGTTTCGAATTTATTTTACTCTAGATTTATATACTTTGTCCAACGTTAGTCCTGTGAGTAGATTCTTTCCCTGAACTATTAGTTTGGAAGGTCTGAACCTTTTCATTGAACTCAAAATGTTTTACTGTCATTAATTCCTTTAAATGGGGAGATAGGCAGAAGTCAGAGAGGGACAACTATGGTCAACAGTCTGGATGCTCCAACAACTCTTCCTTCAAATCGTTGTGTCCCCACTGTCAAATCTCCTTTCTGGGCAAGTGCACTCTCCAGGCGGAAATTTTATTTTTTGTAAGCCATGCTGCTTGTCACGTATTTTTTCACGCAGGTCGTCCAGAAGACTTGCGCAGAATTCATCAGCTATTGTTTTGTTCTTTGCGCGATATATGGCTGTACACACTTTGCAGAAGATGAAATACATTTGGTTTCAGTTTCTATCTGTGCGCAGCCACCGGTTTGCCTCTACTGCTTTGAATACGAAATCGACGCACTTCAGTTTGTTTCTTTTTTAAAAAAGGTCCTAACATTGCCAAGTAATTTGCTTCTACATTTCCTTTTGGTCTGCATTCAGTACGCCAGGTACCAATCTAGCACGACGAGTTCTCACATTTAATTCCTCACGTAAAACGCACTGACTTCTTCCCGCACTGACTCCTTTAGCTAACATACTAATGACGTAGGAATTACATGCATCTGTAAGAACCGATCTTCGAACAACATATTGAGCACTTTGATATTTTCATCAGTGACGGCAATTTTGGGACATTCGTCACGTGAATTGTCTACAAGAGTGTTCCGCCCACGTTTAATTTCAGCCATCCATTTCTTAACCTTTGAAAAAAACGAATCAGATTCTTTATGAAGTTGTATGAACTTTGTACGAATTTTGTTCACACCAAGGAATGTCAAGGCACACTATTCCTCTTTGAGCGTTTGAACGATCACACAACACAACTACTGTCGACTTAAACGCTGGTTTGAATAGCAAAATACTGTAATAAGCATGCTGTTACTGTAAGTGCTATTCTCTCACCTTTGAACTGACGCACCTGAGTTATAGGGGGTCATGCAGTTTAACGATGGCGGTGTAGCTTGACGTTTTTCGCATTAACGAATCATTGCCAGAAAAGACAGAAGCAACAATGAGAAGGTAACATACTAGGACCAACTGATGATTGAATCCCGAACATTTCGAGTTACGTCTGTCACTAAGCCATACAGCCGGCCGGTGTGGCCGTGCGGTTCTAGGCGCTTCAGTCTGGAACCGCGCGACCGCTACGGTCGCAGGTTCGAATCCCGCCTCGGGCATGGATGTGGGTGATGTCTTTAGGTTAGTTAGGTTTAAGTAGTTCTAAGTTCTAGGGGACTGATGACCACAGATGTTAAGTCCCATAGTTCTCAGAGCCATTTGAACACTAAGCCATACAGCAATATACACAAATCAAAAAGTTTTGCATCATCTCGGTTCAGAAAGGTCGGGAAACTGTACGGAAAATTGGAACAGAGATCAACATAAACATCATTTCTGCCCCTTTTTATTGTCCATGAAAACCACACATTGCATGTTTTACCCCCATACAGCGAGACATACAGAGGTGGTGGTCCAGATTTCTGTACACACCGGTACCTCTAATACCCAGTAGCAGGTCCTATTGCATTGATGCATGCCTGTATTCGTCGTGGCATACTATCCCCAAGTTCATCAAGGCACTGTTGGTCCAGAGTGTCCCACTCCTCAACGGCGATTCGGCGTAGATCCCTCAGAGCGGTTGGTGGATCACGTTGTCCATAAACGACCCTTTTCAATCCATCCCAGGCATGATCGATACGGTTCATGTATGGAGAACATTCTGGCTACTCTAGTCGAGCGATGTCGTTATCCTGAAGGACGTCATTCACAAGATGTGCACGATGGAGACGCCAATTGTTGTCCATGAAGACGAATGCCTCGCCAATATGCTACCGATATCGCTGCACTGTCGGTCAGAGGATGGCATTCACGTATCATACAACCGTTACGGCGCCTTCCATGACCACCAGCGGCGTACGTCGGTCCCACATAATGCCACCCCAAAACAGCAGGGAACCTCCACCTTGCTGCACTCACTGGACAGTGTGTCTAAGGCGTTCAGCCTGATCGGGTAGCCGCCAAACACTTCTCCGACGACTGTGTGGCTGAAGGCATATGTGACATTCATCGGTGAAGAGAACGTGATGCCAATCCTGAGCGGTCCATTCAGCACGTTGTTGGGCCCACCTGAACCGCTCTGCATGGTGTCGTGGATGCAAAGATGGTCCTCGTCATGGACGTCGGGAGTGAAGTTGCGCATCATGCGGCCTATTGCGCACAGTTTGTGTCGTAACACGACGTCCTCTGGCTACACGAAAAGCATTATTCAACATGATAGCGTTGCTGTCAGTGTTACTCTGAGCCATAATACGTAGGTAGCGGTCTTCCACTGGAGTAGTAGCCCTTGCACGGCCTAACCGAGGCATGTCATCGACAGTTCCTGTCTCTCTGTATCTCCTTCATGTCCGAACAACGTCGCTTTGGTTCACTCTGAGACGCCGAGACACTTCCCTTGTTGAGATCCCTTCCTGGCACAAAGTAACAGCGCGGACGCGATCGAACCGCGGTACTGACCGTCTAGGCATGGTTGAACTACAGACAACACGAGCCGTGTTCCTCCTTCCTGGTGGAATGACTGGAACTGATCGGCTGCCGGACCCCCTCCGTCTAACAAGCGCTGCTCATGCAAGGTTCTTTACATCTGTGGAAGGGTTTAGTGACATCTCTGAACAGTCAAAGGGACTGTGTCTCTGATACAATATCCACAGTCAACGTCTATCGTCAGGAGTTCTGGGAACCGGGGTGATGCAAAACTTTTTTTGATGTGTGTAATTATACAGGGTGAACCAGAACTCCAGCGACAAAATTTTTGAGGTTGTTCGGTGATTTTTCCGAGGAGTTTGGAACAATGGACCCTTAGTCTCCGTTGGCCCGTTACAGAGTAATTATATTTCATTTGTTTTATTACCCTCTTGGATCGGTATTGCATCGGAAATAGCTGTACAACGGTGCAAATACCGACAGTGTGCGCTGTGTGTCCTATCTGGAAACAGACGTGTTCCATTCACTCCCAGTACTTCGAACTGACAGCAGTAACGCCCTCTTTACTCTTCGCTCTAAAGCTTGCGTTCAGTACTTCGCGGTTCTGTCTCGGGTTTGCTGTTCCAGCAATCTTAGTTCTACATTAACAGTGATACACAGCAGTATAGATAGGTTTTCTGATAAAGAATTTGACGATGTGTGTATCGTCCATGGGTCTCTTGAACGCTATGGAAAAGCGGTACGACGACGCTACAGTCAGCTTTTTCCCCGCGCAGCGACGGCATACGCATTACAACAATTTGCATCTGTACATAGGCACCCAATGGTAACCAGGTCTTCCCGTGTTACTACGTTTTAGTGATAGGGTATTACAGGCATTTTCACTGATGCGAAAGTATTGCCACAAAAACAAAGATAATTAGGATGACGAAGCCCAATAAATCATAATTATATTGTTACTCTGTAACGAGCCACCAGAGGCCACAGGCCCCTTATACCACAATACACCTGAATAAACTAAGAAATTTTGTAGGTGGCCTTCTGGTTCGCCCTGTGTATTAATGGAGCTGGGTTAATCGAAGTTTCAACGTTTCGTGCAGTTATAAGGTCCCTTTTTTAAAGTGTAAACGACTTTCTTGAGAAGAACGCAGGCTTGCAGATATATGACGACATACAGGTATCTTACTGTAAAATGGCGGCCACCGTGATTTAATTAAAAACGTTCTGTCGCCAACTACAGATTGTTTGGTGCTGCTGCACACGCCCATACTACCGTATCACTGCGCACTGGCCGCGAAACCTGCAGCGATGCCAACTTATCCGCTGCTATCGCAGCTGGCTCGTTTAGCAGACGCACATTAAATGTGACAAAGCCAATAAAAGAGATCGCCGACCTCAGATTTGTTTCCGCGGCGTATCAAATAACGTTACAGCTAAACAATCGGATATTGAGAATTACTCGTGTTGCGGAAGGAAATAAATGACCGAGTATAACAGGAGAGTGGGAAACACACTAATACCTAGTCGTGAACACGTTTCCGAATGGGACATTCGGTGGATGTTTTCCGTGGTATCCCAAAACAGTTCCTCGCAAATACTTTACCAGGGATACTCTGGTCAAACGTGAGGTCGTGCGCTACGTAACGATTATCTTCTCGCTTACGGCCCACTAAACAGTTATTTGTCGATAATGGCAGAAGAGAAAATAATGTGTTACATTAATTATTGCGTAATCGTTGGTGAAACTGTGAATAAATCGAAAAAATTGTCGCGGTATAGCTCGCAGTTTCTCTGCCGGTCATTGCAAATTATCGTTAGCTTGAATCACTTACTAGTACGCTTAGACGTATGCGAGTTGTTTTAACTTCTGGGCAATTAATGCTTGCCTAATTTTTCCGTGTGGTTTAGTAGATAAAACTTTCCTTTAGTTTCAGCCCAGCTGCTTATTAGAAACACCTCCTGCTCTTACGGCACAGAACTGTCTATGTTTATACAGCAGCACCATTAATGTTAGCCGGAGGGTGCAAAAGGATATAAATCAGAAGCGCTAAAACATATATATTAAAAGAAAAACAATGCGAAAACAAGAAGTGCTTTGAGGAGCACAAAGAACTCTCAAATCTCAGTAAGTAAACCGAAGGAAGCATTTTTGAAATTACATTCACGCTGGGCAACAGTGTCCTAATTTCCGCGGATCTGCGTAAAAATAAACAAGGAAAATAACTGTAACTGAGAAGATAATGTACATCTTTATCGGCACATGTACCTGCTTAGCTGGTAATGAAAGCACGAAAAAATCTCGAAACACGCTCAGTTAAATGGCTGGATGGAAACATAACTGCCTTACTGAAAGACGCAACCTGATAGACGAGCACAAAGCTTTAAAAAACCAGTACTATTAAATCGTTGCAACCAAATTTTACTGTGACAGATACAATGTTACGTTTAGGAAAGTCGTATGTTTGGGATATTTCAATACTGTACAGTTGACATAAAAAAGAAAGAACACCTCACGGAACTGGAGCAAAGCCGGCCGACGTAGCCGTGCGGTTAAAGGCGCTGCAGTCTGGAACCGCAAGACCGCTACGGTCGCAGGTTCGAATCCTGCCTCGGGCATGGATGTTTGTGATGTCCTTAGGTTAGTTAGGTTTAACTAGTTCTAAGTTCTAGGGGACTAATGACCTCAGCAGTTGAGTCCCATAGTGCTCAGAGCCATTTGAACCATTTGAACTGGAGCAAATGAGAAGATGTTTGTAATCCCGTAATCGCTAGTATAATTGGTACAAATTCGGTACGCCTGCCTTGATACGAATACTGAAGCAATTTTCCTACATTATTACCAAAGGGTTGACATGTTGCCACCTTTTACGACGGTGTCGATAGAGGTAACTATTCAATGCCGTTAAAGAGCTCACGCGCATATTCATAATGCTACCGATCAGGATAAGATGCATCTTTCTACTTCCGTGGGGGGTCTGAAAGTATATTAGGACCCTGCGGGGAAAAGAAATGAGGATAGTTGTTTACGTCTCTCCCCAATATAAAGCCAGCTAGTAATGGCTGCACTATCTCAAGAGCTCGTTACAGTACATGTGATTCACGCAACTTAGACTCTCAAAGTTTCGTGACAAGAAATATTGTAAGGTGCTCGTATCCTCTGAGACCTCAGATGTCTCAAAGTTTTCATACATGTACGTGTAATTAAAATACTTTATATGTAAACGAAAATTTAAATTCGGCCCTGGACTCAGAAGTCCTTTTGACGTAGCTCTGGCTCTGAGCACTATGGGACTTAACATTTTGACGTAGCTGTTTGGTTATCCAGTAACGTATAAATGGCAGTTCTCCAGAAGAGAATTTCGATTTTCTCACGTTCACAAGAATAACTCATGTTTTGTTACTATCAACCCCTGCGGGCTGTTTACCTACCCACGGCGTGTGACGCAGGAGGACGCGCCCAGCGGAAGGGTCGCCAGACCAGTGTCTCAGAACGAGTTGAACAGTAGCTGTGAAAGGGACAACGACGAATGACGTGAGGGTGCGTGCAAAAATACTGATAAAAATTAACATTTAAGATCGAATATCGATGGTGCGCGAAAGACACGAGTACTGCAAATAAAATAATGGAACATGCTTTACAGGCGCTACAGTCTGGAATCGAGCGACCGCTACAGTCGCAGGTTCGAATCCTGCCTCGGGCGTGGATGTGTGTGATGTCCTTAGGTTAGTTAGGTTTAATTAGTTCTAAGTTCTAGGCGACCGATGACCTCAGAAGTTAAGTCGCATGGTGCTCAGAGCCATTTTTGTTTTACAGGACAATGTGGACAACATAATTAATCACTGTTGGTGAAGTCGGTACCAGTTTTGTATATTACCAGTTGGTGTCCACAAAAAAGTGAAAATAATAATCTAAAACTTTAAACGATTGATTATGGGTCTCTTCTTTCATTTAATCACTTTCCCACAAATCATGGACAAGAAAGGAGCGAGGCACACAACCATGGCTCACTATCATATCACAATTCCAGATCACGTTATTAGTTTGGTCTAGAGGACACATCATGACAAGTCACTAAAATAAAAAAAATACGGAACTCAGTGCTCAAGAACATTTCATATCGCAGGCACTTTCACGAACGTTTTACTTTTCAGTCAGGTTACATCATACAAAAAATACAGCTGGTGCCGAAATGAACAGTAATATTGGCAAGTAAAAGACAAAATCGTTAATACTGCAGATGTATTATAAACTCGCAGATAGCATTTAAAACTATCAGGCTGTTTCTAGTAGCCAGCGAAGGAAGAAAGTGTCCCACTTACAATCTGCAGGAAAATTAAATTACCTCATTACTTTCACATTGCTTTGAACCAACAGACACACGGTGATACTCATTTGATGTAGAACGAAAACGGAAGTAGACATGAAGAAAATGCTCTCATCTGTAGAGGAAACGGCACACACTTAGTATTCAGACCAAACCTCTCCGAACACTTTTACACACAACACACGACGACAGCAACTATAAATATTGTAGTGGGTCTCATATTTCAACAAAAAGCCTATTTTTGCATATAACAAAGTTCCCAGAAATAACAACTGTTTGATGGGAAAGTTTCTACATTCGTAGTTCCTGTCTTCTCTTTTTGCCAGAGTTTTATTAGGCCACTTTCCTGTCAGTCTGTTCAGTGCAAATTCTGCAACTGATTTTAAACGAATTTCTGAAGCTAGAGACTTGAAATCTGACACATAGCTCAGAATTGGACGACAATGCAATATTAATTAGCTGTCTCACACTGTGTGAAGTTGGAGGGTACTTTGTGCACCACTGCCATTTCCTCTTTTGCTTTCCCAAATGGGAGTAATTTGTGGGAAGAACGATTGCTGGTACCCTCTGCGTAAGCTCCAATCTCTCTCATTTTCATGTCCACGGTCTTTTAACCATATATACGTACGAGGAAGCAATGCACCGTGATTCTTCAGTTTCCCCTGGCGTATTTGTTGATCGAACAGTCGACGGGTGTACTGCCGGTTCATAGTGTCCAACGGACACAATATTTCGGCGATCAGACAAGTCACTATCGTCAGGTGCGCTGACGAACTGAGCTCCTGAGTGCGCGTGGCAGGCTAACATCTCCTGCGTCCGCGAGCCGCTCCGTCAGCGGTCCGCGCCCGCGGCCGCACGTCGGCATCGGCGTCTGTAATGGCATTGATGTAAGTTTTCTATCCGCCCTGGTTTCGTTTCCTGAGAGTCTTCATTAAACTTCCTGCTGGTTCCCAAACCTTACTTAAGATCATAGCCGCGATCTCGGTTCATGATATCGTCCCTGGTACGAATTTCCATGGTCCCTCTAACAACGATGTCGCAGTATTTGGAAGTCTGTGGCAAGACCCTGGAACGTTCGCACACCATCACATGATTCTCGGACAAACGGTGCTCTGCGACCGCTGACTCGTTGGGATACGTCAGTCGAGTTTGCCTCTGGTGTTCTCAGCAACGATCTTCGACGATGCGCACTGTCTGTCCAATGTACGTTTTCCCACATTGACATGGAACCTGGTATACGCCGGTTTTGCGCAAACCGAAATCATCTTTGACGCTTCCAAATAACGCTCGTGTTTTATTGGGCGGCCAAAAGACAGTTTTTACTCGGTGCTTCTTCAGTATGTGTCCGATTTTTCCAGACAGTGCGCCAGTGTACGGTATGAAGGCAGTGGCTGCCTCTTTCTCCGTGGCTTCGTCTGTCTCCACAGGTTGTACTGTTGGGGTGGATTGGAGAGAGCGCCTAATCTGCCATTGTCGGTACCCGTTTTTTTTTTTTTTTAATACCGTTCTGAGGTGTTCCAGCTCCTGGGCAGACACTCTGCGTCTGAAACAGTACGCGCCCAGTGTACTAGTGTTTTGAGTATCCCATTCCTCTGGGAAGTGTCATAGCAGCTATCTACATGCAAATACAGGTCAGTGTGCGTTTTCCTCCGGTACACACCGTGATTCAGGGTGCCATCAGCTCTTCTGTTGACCATGACTTCTAGGAATGGTAATCTTTTTGTTTCGGTCTTAATAGTGAATTTGATGTCGGGATGTATGGAGCTCAAATGTCTCAGGAAGTCAAGGAGTTTGTTCCTTCCATGAGGCCAGATGACGAACGTGTCATCCACATAACGGAAAAAACACGTGGGTTTTCATTTGTATGATACCACGGTTTCCTCCTCGAAGTACGCCATATATTGGGACAGAGTCGTTAGATAGAAATTCGTACCAGGGACGGTCTCATCAACCGAGATAGCAGCTATATTCTTAGCAAGGTTTGGGAACCAGTACTGAGTTTTAATTAAGAAGACGCTCAGCTAACAAAACTGGCGACCAGGGCGGACAGAGAACTTACATCAACGCCATCACAGACGACGACGCTAGCGTCTCCGTGACCGCTGACGCCGACGCGAGGCCGTGGGCACGCACCGCGGGGACAGAGTATATTAGTCGGCCATGGGCACTCATGTCTGATCGACGAAATAATGTGCCCGTTGGACACTATGAACCGGCAGTACACCCGTGGCCTCTTCGATCAGTAATATATTTGTTGAATGAGGTGAAGAGAAACTGAAATAAGCCTGAAAATTACCACATCTCTATGTTGTAACCCCATCATAATGTTTGAAATCGGTTGAACAATTTCACACACACGCAAGACTAAAATACAGAAAAGAATTAAATAAAAATCAATTTTTAATATGCCACGTCTGAAAATTAGCAGGGAGTTTTGAATGCATTTTTCAGTTATTTTGAGACTGGTTGTATAATTAGAGGATGATAACAATGGAGATTGCAATGTGAATGTTTCTATTGAAAACTTTGGACAACTGCGGCTGGTTGTACGGTGCTGTGTGTCACTTCATTTCCCTTCTTTAATGTGATTATGAACTCTCCGGTTCCTAAATGCTTTTGTGTGCGTGAGAAGAGACAGTGCATTGGAACTGAGACGGTGGAAAATAAGAGAACGCAACGGAAAACGGCACTTCGCTGGGAGCAGAGACTGGAGGCTCTGGTGGATTTCACACAACTGGTGCTGCTCAGGCGTTCAGCTTCACAACGTCGCGCAACCTAGTGCCCGTCCGGGCCAGGGGCGCCACAAGCAGTAGGCAGAGGCCGCTTCCTAGTGTTTTGTGGATCGCCATCGACCGCTCTATAAAACACGGGCTGCAGAAAATAATGTTTGCCTCGTGAGCGGTCATTCAGAATTTCAGAGGCTCTCTGATGCGAGGCTAGGACCATAGGCGAAAGTGTGGCGTCGAGAGTGCAGAGCTGGAGTGGACTTCCTTAGTAGGGGAGAGATGTGCTATATGATTTGTGTCTGATCGCGATGCACCGTTTGGGAGGGATTCTCTATGCTGCAGAAAAACCTCGTTATTGAGCAGCAGTTTTTGTACTTTCGCTACTGGCGACCAGCACTGTTTCGTGCAAAAAGGTGAGCAGACCGTAACAGAGAGAGCCGAGAAAATCAAGTACTCCTAGTCGAGACGGGTGGAGGCTGCGTACACAGCGCACCCATTTCGGGCTGAGACGTGGTGCTGTCCACAGCGACTTTCGGGGTAGGAGACGTCGATGGAACGGTGTTGCAGCTGTATCAACAGGGAGCACTCTTCTCCAGAGAACCTGCACAACAGCGGCGCGGCGTCTGCGAAAATTGAATTACGGTGAGCATCCATAATAGCATCAGCGAGCTATGTCATCATTCAGCACTGATGGAATTATATACGAATGCCTATCATGTACAACGTACATGTGTGGAATGCATGAATCTTTCAATTGGTCATCAATCTATTAGTCACCAAGCTTTCAGTCACTGTTTTCCATCGGGAAACATCGAGTTCTGAAACTGAGTTACAGACCGTCATTTCTGAGTTAACAGGGTATAATATCTCACGCAATCGAGTAACACTGCTACCCATACGATCACTAATCAGAATTTTCATACATACAGCATTAGTCAGCTATTTGATTGGCTCCTTTTTGCGAGTTGTTATCTATGTTTTAATGAATAAGTCAGTGTGTTTAAAATAAAGAGTGTTTTCGTCAGGCACATTGCTGTCACACTGAATTATTGTGTAATTCCCCCCACTTTAGAATCTATGTCTAGGGCCTAAAAATGGTGTTTTCCATTAGAAGCTGTGCACGTTAAATTCATAGGATAGATCATAAAGTAGTGGCACGCCCGCAATTAGCTTTCCGGGTTGGAAGAATTTCCAACGAAGCGGAGATTTCTCACGTTTTTAGATCAGACTAAAAAGTATAAAACAATTTCTCATAGCCTCATACAGATTCCTAACCCTACACAGACACCCCTGAAAATTTGTGAGTGTGAATTTTTTTTTTTTTAACAGCTATGAAAATGCTTTAAAGATTTGAAAGAAAAACGTGGGATGCATACAATACGTAACCGATGCATGTATAGCTCATCTCCTTACTATTACACGACTTACTGATACATGAACTTTTCCCCTCCTTAGTACAGTCTATTGCATGCGCTCCACGTTTTCCGTTTTAAATCTTACAAGTGCTTTCATAGCTATTAAGAACTCAAAATCACAAATTATCAGGACTATCTGTATCGGGGCAGGGACCCTTGTGTGTCTAGACGAAATCGTTTTGTACTTTATAGTCTATTTAAAAACGTGGTATATTAAAATTCGTTTTTATTTAAATAATTAGTTGTACTGTGGTACACGTTATGAGACGTCCTGCGAAGGAAAACTAGTCATCCGAAGCGTTCTGGTACGAATGAAAAATATTACTCTAATGAATCCCCCACAAGACGATAGAAACCACTACGGCCACGCAAACTCCATCATGTCTGTAGAGAGGTGTGCTTTACGACGAATACACATGGACGGATAGTAGGATCCCAAGACGTTGGAATTTCATACAGGAATGCATCCCCCGCATGTCGACAGTTTTACCACTTGCCAGGGCAGTGTCATGTCTGCAAGCGGGTTGCTCTGCCTCGTCCTTTCCATGTATTTGTGCCACAGCCACGGTTGTCTACCAGCGTGGTAACGTTTCTGGCGTTCAGTGGTAGTGATCCTGCACTTGCACTCTTTCCTGCGCCCCGTGCCGTAGGGTGCAGTGGTTTCAGCAGCCCACGGCGCGATGGTAGCAAGGCTATTGTTGCCCATCATTAAAATGTCGAATGGTGCAACAATACTATGACCACAGTCGATGTAGGCTGATAGCATCAGTAGCACGACCGTGGCTGCTGTTAAGTGGCGGCGGCGGCTTTTCCCATGTCGATGCACTCACCGAACACCCTTGACATTGTGGCACCGTGGCACGGAAAAAGCCCAATACCAGTACGAACCCTACGACTGAGAGTCCAATGCATTTGTTACCCACGATGTGGCCGCCATGAAATGTTCTGATCGCGCGCTTCCCCAAACTGCTGTGCTCGTCGGTCACACACACACACACACACACACACACACACACACACAGAGAGAGAGAGAGAGAGAGAGAGAGAGAGAGAGAGAGAGAGAGAGAGAGAGAGAGCTGGTGTTACGCACATTCCTGCGTTCTTGGGCTACAAATTTAAGTCTCAACAATGTGATTCGTATTCTTATATTATCTTTGTGCTTCAAGTGGATGTCAGACTAAAAAAAGCTAAAAATACGGTGTTGGACCAATGTAGATCGTTGGATCTCTTATGTCATTAAAGATACTTCCAGTCGTGGCAATGACCGGCTGAATGACTGATACCAACTAAAAGCCACAGTGATTCAGATTCTACATTCAACTGCTGACGTTACACTAACAACATAATCGGGTACAGGGATGAGCCATCAAAGTGTTAGCACACTCCTTTCTGCGAAAACTTCTTATAAGGTAACGGGGACTGTGCAGCAACGTTGCAATTCAGAGAGAATGCCGTGTTTAACGGTGTTACATCAACATCAGGGGAGAATAAGAAGGTTACTGAGGGAATCAATTTGTCACAATTCAAAGAGGAAAGTTGTAGAAGGAAATGTAAATGTATGTAATATAAACTAAGAAATTTTCTGTGATCCGAATTAATTCTTCTTCTCGCAGGTACAAATCATCCAACAATGAAAAGCAGACGTGTGAAAAACTGACCAATAAGGGAGAAGGTTTTTCTTCTCTTTTTCCCCTCCTTTCATTATTCTTCTGACTAGTCAGATGCAGCTCGTCACTAATTCCTCTCAAAGCAGCCCTTGCACTCAGTGCCCTCAACTGTTTGTTGGATATATCCAAAAATCTGTCTTTTCTTACAGTTTTACCCTCTACAGCTCCCTCAAATACTATGAAAGTTACTCATTCGTGTCTTAACATCTGGACTATCATGCTGTCCCTTCTTCTAGCCAACGTTTCCCACTTTTTCATCTCATCGCCGTGTAGAACCTTCTCGTGTCTTGTCAGTTCATTTTCAACACATTTCTGTAATTTCTGTAGCATCACATCTCAACTGCTTCGATTCTCTTCCGGTTTTCACACACTCCGTGATTCATTTCCATACAATGATGTGCTCCAAATGCACAATCTCAGAAATTTCTTTGTCAAATTAAGGCCAACGTTTGACACTAGTAGACTACTTTTGGATAGGAATGCTCTATTTGCCTGGGCTAATCCACTTTTTTCCTCTTTCTTGCTTCGTTCATTGTCTTTTATTTTGCTTTCGAAGTATCAGAATTCCTTAACCTAGTCCATAACGAATTTCCCAATTTCGATGAAAAGCTTACCGATGATCTTATTTCTGCTACTCCTCATTAACCTTCACTTTCTTCTATTTACTCTCAATCTCTGGTGCGTGTTCATTAGATTGTTCATTGCAAAAGGTCCTGAAATTCTTCCTTTTCACTGAGGGTTTCAATATCATCAGCGAATCTTATCATCGATATGCTTTTTATCATCGATATCCTTTCTCCCTGAATATCAATCCCACTCCTTAATCTTTATGTTCTTTGATGTATAGACGAACAGTATGGCCCAAAGACTATATCCCTATCTCATACCCTTTCTAATCTAGAACTTCGTTCTCGGTCTTCCATCCTTAATTTTTCCTATCTTGGTCCCTGTACCCGTCTTTCCCTGTAGCTTACAACTATCTCCCTGAGAATTTCGAGTACCTTGTACCATTTGGTTTTGTAGCGGGCTTTTTCTAGGTCGAAAAATCCTTGAACGTGTGCGCTCTCCAAGAAATGGACAGGAGTATTAACCCAGCTCATCTACATAGAATGATAGTTTTAAGAGAGTCAGTCGTAACTGGCTGAATTACCTACCGCCCCGATACTCCAGACAACTGAGTATTTACCTATCTGCAAGTGTCCCGAACCGTGTTTGACAGCCCGAAATCTATGTCCATATCCCAATACATCTGCAAGATACGGAAATGCATCTGTGAAGTCCAAGACGGGAAGACAATGAACCACAACAAGCAAATTAGTTGAATGACTCTCACACAGGTGCATGAAGGTCAACTGATGCCAGAAGAAGGAAATGTCTATTATCACTCGCGTATTAACCGATTATATGTACTTTTTTGTGTGGTTTTTTGTAGCGCTGGTTCCTAGTTTCTATCAATTATTTATTTCAAATGATGAACCAAAATAAAATTTATAGCGAGTGCAATATGTTTGCCATTTATTGTCAGAGCAAGACTTATTTGAACTGTCAATGATTAGCGCAATGAACTCGCGTGCGGGAGGACGACGGTTCAAATCTGTGTCCGGCCGTCAGGATTCAGGTTTTCCATGTTGTTATACATGGTTCCAGGCAAATGCAGGGTTGGTTCCTTTGAAAGAGCACAGTCGGCTTCCTTCCTCATCCTTGAAACTTTCTGAACTTGTGCTTCGTCTCTAATGGCCTCGACGTCGACGGGACAACTTCCTTTATTTCAATTAAAAAAAAACTAAGGCCAAATTTGAAGAGGAAGGATACAGAAGGGAGCTTAAATGAGTAAGAAGAGAAAAAAACGGAACCAACATGAAAAAAGTACGCACTCTCCAAACAATGGCGTTTTTTTTAGACTTCTGCATAAGTTGAAATATCATGGGATTAGCTCAATAATGGTTCAAGTCATATGTGGAAAGTAGGGAGCACAATGCTGTCCTCCTGTGGCAACAAACAGGGACCAGGTTTGAATCTGACTAGTATCATGTAAAGTGGGAAGTGCCACAGGAATTTGTCCTGAGTGCATTTCTTTTCTTGATGTGCAGAGTGAATCATCTAAAATTTGTACCGTAAATATTGCGGAAATGGAAAGTACTACTACTGTGCCGTTTCTAAAGAATATATTGGTAGTCAGGGGCTCGTATTGTTAGCCAATAAACAGGCCGTAATAATACTTATAAAGTGAATTTTGTGCAAAAATACACATTTTTAAATGGAAAAATGCCTATTGACATTAAGAAACTAAAAATACGGTAAATTAGAACATCAGTTGAGTTTGTTGCAGGATTCTAGTGCAAAACCGTTTACTAGATACCCTATTTTGAAAAGGTTCCACACCGACCTTTGTTTCTTCCATTCAACATGCGTCGTTGCTACGTACGATGCTGTTATGTTTCCTTACAGTGTGCTTGTGTCTTCCTTTACTGCATTGTGACTTGTTAGTCAGTGAGTGTGTGGCAGTTCAAGCAGTAGATCGTGAGTTGACGATGGGATTTACCAATGCAGAAAAATCCGACAAGCTCATGGTGTATGGAAAGTGTAGAAAGAATGTAGTTCGTTCTTGTACGGTGTATGCGGCAAGATATACCAATAGACGTCAACCATCTCGGCAATTATTTATCAACCTCTCCACCCAGTTACGTGAAAGTTTTAGTATAACGCCTACACAGCATAACAGAAGGAAACAAATGACATAAGGGGGGGGGGGGAATTTATGTTTTTGCTGCTGTTGCAGTTGATACGCACGTTAACTCCCGCGCAATCGCACGAGGAAGTGGCATGAGTCGGATAAGTGTCCTAAGCATTCTGCATTGGCATAGTTCCATCCATATCGCATCTCTATCCATCAAGAGCAAACGATTTGAGAAACGCGTTAACTTCTGTACATGGGCAGTAAGACAGGATACTCCAGAAGTATCATGTATCTTGTTCAGTGATGAAGCCCCATCCAACAATCGTGGCCGGTTAAACCATCGAAACATGCGCTACTGGTCTGTTTACAGTACCCGTTGGCTTCGTCAGATGGAACGTCAGCGTCCTTGGAGTGGTGCGGGACAGTGAACCACCAGTCCATTGGCCCGTTTTTCATAGACGGAACGCTGAACGCAAACAAGTATCGTAGCTTCCTAACAGACCATCTTCCACGGATGCCAGAAGACGTTGATCTGCAGGCTAGGAGTAACCTGTGGTACAAACATGATGGCTGTCCAGCCCATTGTGCACGAAGTACTGCAGCATGCTTTCAGGAATTGTTTCCAAATCCTTGGATTGGACGCTGAGGACCTGTACCTTGGCCGGCCCGTTCCCCGGATTTTTTTTTTTTCTGTGGGAAAACTGAAAGACGCTGTCTACAAGGACATACGAACTACATTTTATGATACGCAACGACGTTTTGATTTATAAGTGTCACATTCAAGATACTGTACAGAAACTGAATACTGGTTTCTGATGATCTCGACTGCATCTGACAATGAAATGTGAAGGGCTGCTTACCCTCACTCTATTATCTCTTATGGTGGTGTATTTTAAACCAACTCTGTGCATTAACCATTACGTTCTTATCTCAGGAAAGGGCCATTCGAGTGATCTGCAGTGTCAGTTCGTGGAATTCGTGAAGGCCATTGTTGTCTCGGAATACTGATCCTGCCATCCCCTGTACACATATTCCACCATGGGATTTATTGTTGGCAATATTGACTCATTCAGAAGAAACTGCAACATGCAACATTCATTCAGTGAACACTAGACGGAAAAGCGGCAGACATTTGGATGAACTTCCTGGCGTATTATATAGAAAGGTGTGCCCTGCTCAGTAGGCTTCATTTCTCAATAGGCTTACAGCACAACTGAAAAAAAATTGAATGATAAACCGCAAGGACTCCTTCACAGTAATTGGGAACTTTCGTCTGGAATGTGTTATTTATTCGTATACTCTTACAATTTTTTGTACATTATTAATTCTTTAGTTTATAAGTTCTTTCATTAGAATTTGGTAAACTTTGTACAGACTCGTCCCCTTACCAACAGAGAGAAACACACGGTTCCATGGAACATGAAAGGTAAATAAAAATAAATAAATAAAATTGACCACATTGAATTAAGAAAGACCAAAGCGACATACTGAAAACTGACTGTAAATATATCAATCTACAATGTAGTTGCCTAAACAGATGGACTGCTGGAGGTCATAATCGTAAAAATCAACACGAACTGGTTTCGTAATGAAGGTAGCGACGGTTTAACGTCACTTTTCTGCAGTCGGCAGTGAAAAGCTAATGCGCGGTCGAAAGCGCCAATTGCACACCCTGATTGCCAGTGATGGTGCACGGCCAAAGCAAACCGCGTCCGCTAGCGAATTGACCGATACGGTCGCTAGCCCGTAGCCTTATGCCGAGGGGTGGATGCCGCGTTGCCGCGCGCCACGCAGCATACGAGAGCGCGCCCGGGTGGGAGCCGCCGAGCTGGCAACGCTGCATTCCGACTGGAGTGGAATGGCACTCGCGGAGGCGATTGCGCCTGCGGCGCGCCTTGTGTATGACTGCGCGCGCGACTCCTGTCAAACACCGCCCCCGGCGCGACGCACTCACTCACGCCGCAACTCTTCGGACTTCAAGAGCAGTGGCGAAGGGTACCTCTCACTGTCGCTGCTCCACGTGCGCGGTCCAAGCAAAGAAGTGCTTATAAATTTTTTATAAAGTAAATAAATAAATTATACACAACTGCAACCAGTCACTTTTTTCATTAGTAATGCTTTATTACATTAACCGGTTTTCGAACCCTTTCAGGTTTATCTTCAGATGATTTCGGGAGAATCCGGGAAGCTACATCATTATTGGTAGTAGCATAATGCTGGGTGCTGGTTCTATGGCAGAAATATGGGTCACACTTTAATGTATCGCCATGACTATAGATTATCTGTCGATATGGGTGTGAATTTAGTTTTTACTTACTGCGACAGTATAGGCGGCTTTTTTCGTATCTGTCTGCATCCATCTGTCTGGACTTCAAAATGGATGCAGACAGATACGAAAAAAGCCGCCTATACTGTCGCAGTAAGTAAAAACTAAATTCACACCCATATCGACAGATAATCTATAGTCATGGCGATACATTAAAGTGTGACCCATATTTCTGCCATAGAACCAGCACCCAGCATTATGCTACTACCAATAATGATGTAGCTTCCCGGATTCTCCCGAAATCATCTGAAGATGAACCTGAAAGGGTTCGAAAACCGGTTAATGTAATAAAGCATTACTAATGAAAAAAGTGACTGGTTGCAGTTGTGTATAATTTATTTATTTACATTAATATACAGTCACGGTTCTAAAATATCCGTAATGGATAAGCATAATTTTTATAAAGTTTATGATGAGCATATATTTTTCGGTTAACACACACATTTTCCTTAAACACACATAAATAAATTACGGTAATCTGTTCAGTCATATTCGTTATATTTCACTCTTCGAGAAGTAAAGAAAGTTTCTCATGCAATTTATTTCTTCCGTCTTACATTTCTCGGAATTGCGCATATCATTGTGCTTCTCGAAATGCGTCAAATATCTACTTATTTCCCCTATTTCGTTGGAACTGACAATATGGACTTCACTACAGTGAGTCTTGTTACTCTATGAGCAGGTAGTTGCTTAAAGCAGTCTGGACTCGGGACGTTACAATACAAGTAAGTATTCGATACTTCTGTTTGAATGCCGACTACTTTTAGAATTGAATCATTCTTTCGATACTTACTCGGTATCGAAAGGAAATTGGTTGTATCGGATTGATTTTACGCGCTTATCCAAGGAGTGAGTGAGTATCTGTATCTATGGTACTGCCTTCCGCCCCCCGCGCTGCCCATCGTCCACCACGCCTGTTTGTCGGTCATACTGTTTGTTGCTGTTTACAACTGTGCAATGCGTGTTTGTTGATAAAAGTTTGTTAGCTTTTATTGTATCATAGCGCCTCCAAAAATTGAAGTATAGACATATTTTACTAAAATAAATGACACCACGGCAAAGTGCAAACAATGTTTTAAAACTGAAGTTTCGTGGTAATACGTCCACTTTATTTAAACACGCCAGTATTCGCGGAACTGATATAGAAGGAAAACAACAAAGTCAGCATTGCCACTGAGTCTGATAAAAGAAACTAATAATAGCTCTTTTTATGTCTTATAAAGGAGCTCTAACCGAATTTTACAGTAGATGCAGTAACATATTTAAAAAATGACTAGAGAAAAATATCAGGCTTCTGTGGCTATAGATAGTTCTACATTGTCAAAAATAGACAATATTTGTCTCACACTGGATATATGGACTGAAACAATGAACGTACGAGATCTTTATTTTTAGGTGTGACAGTCCATTTTCTACAAAACGGTGTAATACCTTGGCACTTGCGCACTAAACGAAATACACACAGCTGATGGGATCGGTGACCTCGCTGTTTGGTCCCTTCTCCCAAACAAACCAACATACAGCTGAATATATATCGAAAGCACTCCTAGATATTCTTCATAATTGGAATATATCACAAAGTAAAATTCGTGCCGTGGTGATTACAAATCTCATTGTTGGAACTTTGGAAGAAGATGGTCCAGGCGACAAGTTTCTAATGAACTGAACATTTACACAAAGTAAAATTTTCTGCATTAGTAAACTGTTCAACAGATCCATGGGTGCCATATGGCACAATGGCGTTATGCATGGCGATATGCCACTCTTTGTAACGGATGCTACACCTTATATGGTGAAAATTGCCGATTCACTAAAAGCATTACACAGTAAAATGGTGCATGTGAATTGCTTGGCTCATGGCTTACACATAGTTTCAAAGGAGATTCGAAGTACAATCAGTGATGTTGACATACTTATTGATTTGATATGTCTAAAAGGTATTTTTGAAAGACCCTTCTCGTGTTTGCTGTATTAAGTTGTTAGCTCCAGACATTTCCTTACCACAATTTCCCATTTTGACGAGATGAGGGTCCTGGGTTGATGCCTGCAACTATTACTGCCAGAACTTGGAAGTACAACTAATTCATTCTATAGCAGTGAAGCGCTTCAATTGCTCTAGCCCAATAATTAATGTCTAATGCTGATACCTGAGACAAATATTCGTATACAAAATCAAATTCTGCATTATTTCTGCTCTCGTAATAGCTTTGGAATAGTCGGAAGCCCCACTAGTGTAGCAGAGAGAACAAGTTAAAAAAATGTGAGTAAATTAGAAGCCGACTGTGGCAAAATGAGAAAAGAAGTGTCAAAGAAAGTGGAGAAAGTGTTAGAACAAAACGAAAGGTACCATACACTGTGTTGTAATTCAGTGTTTTTGCTGGCTGAAAAGTTCTCTCTTCATCGTTTGAACTTAGTTTTAACTATGCTCCTCTTGTGTCAGCTGCAGTAGAAGACAGTTTTTTTGAAGTACGAGGCGTTGTTGGCTGACAATCCGTAATATTTTTTTATTCAAATATTTGCACAAGGTATTCATTGCATATTGCTACCCAGAGCTTACAAAATTAAGTAAAACCGAGCGAGGTGGCGCAGTGATAAGCACACTGGACTCGCACTCTGGAGGACGACGATTCAACCCGCGTCCGACCATCCTGATTTAGGTTTTCCATGATTTCCCTAAATCGCTTCAGGCAAATGCCGGGATGATTCCTTTGAAAGAACACGATCGATTTCCTTCCCCATCCTTTCATCATCCGATGGGACTGATGACCTCGCTGTTTGGTCCACTCCCCAAAATCAACCAAACAAAAAACTGGGGTAAAAATGAGGATGTACAAAGGAAACATTCCATAGGGTAACTACGTTGTGATAATGTCAATAAAAACATACTACAACATGAAATTCCATGGTTTAACTTGCATATAGTTCATTATCACAAACTGACTTGCTAATTTATTTTATAACAAAAAATTTTAGCTTTTTTCAATAGTATTAGATAATATTTGTATGTTATTGTTCATATTTCGTAATTTTTTGTCACAAAAGTACATTTTCTGTGCATATTATCATGATTTTTAAGTCATAAAAATTGTAGCCTTACTTATAACTAATGTCATACTCACTACATCGAACTCCAAAAAATGTAAGGGGGACATAATTTTTGTCGTTTTGTGTGTTATTAGTTAAATACCATTTATTCGGTTTTCCCATTAATGTATCTAATCGTGAGATGCTACTTTTCATTATAACTTTTTAATATGGTAACATCGATGCTGTATAAGAATTCATTTTATCAAATAATAATAATAATAATAATAATAATAATAATAATAATAATGTTTCGTGTGGTTCACCAGCCTAATTCAACTCTTTCTACTTGAAGCCACTTAGGCGACTAACCTATCCCACTAATGCTACCGGGGAAAGAGGCCCTACATTTTAACGTGGAATCCGAAACACGTGTCGTTTCTGGCAAATCTTCACATAATTAAGAGGTTAAAGCTAGGTTAAAGGCAGACTGACAAAATCCGCGGACCGACCGGGATTCGATACCATGACCTCTCACTATCGCTTTCCAGGTACGAGCTTTACCGCTCTACAACCAAGCAGGTCCGATATTTTACTGAATTAACTGGCGGAAGTGGAGGCACTGGAACACTACACTGATAAGCAAAACATTATGGCCACAGCCCACCTCAACGTTGGATGTCGAATGGTGGAGTTGCAAGCACTTGAGCTGGTAATAAAAGTATGTAAGCGGAGCAGAGGCGGACGGGGAATCACCCTAGCGAAGAAATGGGCTGCAAATGGGGAAACCATTGAGAGAAGCCACTCTTGACAATGGGCAGATTATTATTATGCAAAGCCTGTGATGAGTGTCTCGAAAACGGCGAAGCTGGTGGAATGTTCACGTGCTACTGTCGTGAGCGCCTACAGAAAGAGGTAAAACAGTGAAACTGGCACTAGGCGCTAAATGGTTGGATGCCCAAGACCCTTCAAAGAACGTGGGTTCAGAGGCTTGTCTTCTCTGCAATCATGCCAACAGTAACGCTCCACTTGATTCATTATGCTTCAGGCACGCATCTCTTCAGAAACTTTGAGAGATGATGCATCAGGATTACATGCACATCTTCAGAGCTGCATATTCCGACGACGCAAAGTTTCAGCTTCTGACAAAGAAGGTGGTCTTTACATACGAATACCCTGATTCAATGAAGAGACGCCACAAAACCACATTGCCGAACTTAAACGTATTCTCCAGTAAACTAACAGGTAATGCCGTAACGGATGCGGAGTATGAGCATATGGTGAATGTTTGGCAGGTGATCGGTATCCTTTATTTAGGAGAATATGCAAGACTATATATGAATACAGACCTACACTTGACTTCGGGCATCCGTGAGTAATTCCGGAGAGTGTGCCTAGGCACATACTCTCTGGATCCTGCCTTCTATTTCCGCGACAGGGCTTTTTTGTGACGCAATGTTAAGGAAGACGTGTTAGCATCGAACTGTTCACCGATAGTAACATGCTGCTCTTCTCCAAACACGGGATTCGCGGTGGACTTGGCCAGTGTGTGCAGAGTTACGCCCAGTCGAATAACACGTATATGAGTCAGGAGGAGGAAGAAGAGGAGGAGGAGGAGGAGGAGAGACGATTTGACATCCTTGACTTGGATGTAAACAAATCCCACAGATATGCCATGCAACAGTGCCTACCATTTAGTGTGTTCCGATAGCTGATGGTGAAGGATATGTCCCGGAGGTAGAACTGGCATAGCCCACCAATTTGCATCAGGAGCACAGCGACTTACCACAATGTCCGCAGCGCCAAATCCTAAGAAATGGTTCCATCCCGAAGCTGTCGACAATGCTGGGGGACAAACGACATTATATTCTACACTACAGAAACCTCCAGCAATGTCCGGGTCGGAGATGGACCTTCTTAGTATCGCCCACAGAATCTCCTTCAAGCAGCAATGCTGGTTGAAGGAGTACATTGATGTTAACACCGAACAGAGGGCTCTGTGACGTGTGAATTTCAAAAAGATTTTTACAAATTAATGAACAATTCAGTTTTCGGGTAAACCATGGGTAAACCATGTTACATAATACCGAGAAATTCATTTATTTTACCTATGGGATTGGCATTATGACGCAAGAAATTACAGCGTGAGATCAAATTTGAAACGGATTACCATTTTCAATGAAGAACTAGTCACTATGGAGATGGTGAAGGTTTCAGTGCAGTTCACGAAGCCTGTCTGTACCGGTATGTGTATTCTGGACCTCTCCAAACTCCTCATGTATTGATTCAACGCTTCCACTAAGAGTTTGCAAAACCACACTTTGCCGATCCCAAGCTACTTTATATGCATAGAGACAGTTTCATGTACTGGGTGTGAAGATGCGGTCAGTATGAAGTACTCAGGCACATTCCAGAAACATATGCCGCCGATAATCATTTTGGACTAACACCTCCAATCAAATAGGTTATCCGCCTGATGAAAGACGAGGCGAATGGTTCGCAGATTGTGGAGTTTGTGAGGCTCATATCTAAGATGTACGCATATTGTATAGATTCAGGTGCAACCCACAGATCGACCTAGGGTGTGCACTGTGCAGCCTGAAAGGCTCTCACGATATTTAAGATTACACTAGGCGCCTCCTTGAGGGCGTTGGCGCAGCTCCACATGTGATGCGCCACGTAATCTGCCGATCGAGAGATCATGAGGTACATACCACATTGCAGGTAAGAGCAGGGGTGTTGTATAATGGTGACAAACAGTTCTTCTGTGGAGTCCGGATCGGCATCCTGCCGTAGTCTCACTTTTCTCGTTGGAGTGATTGGGTGTGGGGCTGTGTATTTATTTGTAAATAGTTGATGGGCATGTACGAAAGTGTGGGGCATAGGTCGATGAATCGCCTGTCGCGCGCGAGTGTGTGTGTGGGGGGGGGGGGGGGTCCTCAACTGATGCTGCTAATCCCCGTTTCCCATGTATATACTGTACATACAGCAAAAATTTACCATAAATCACTGATTAAACGTACCTAGAAAGAAATGACCAGAAATGCAAATACTATAAACATTGAAAGAAATGATGAAACAAATGAGAAACTACTGTTGATCTGGGAAATGTAGTCCACAGGACTGTTGGTGCAGGTAGTATCAATGTAATGTTTTCAAAGAAAAATATGTATATGTATGTATAAGCAGTCTTTTAAATTAAAAGAACAAATAGTTTATTGTAAAATAACCTTTTAAATATTTTGTAAATAATCACAAATTAAGAAAATATTTTTATTAATAAAATACAAAAATTAACAAAAGGAAAAATTATCAATAAACTCCAAGTTCCTTTTTATGTCAGTGATATTTACAAACTAACTTGACCCTTTCACTACGGAGCACAGTTGACTAGGCTGACGCAATTGAACTAGCGAGAGAGAAAATTGATGTTAATAATCCAGAATTTCATTTGCTGTTATTTATAACAAACCTGAATCTCTCCCCTGTGCTGCTAATACCTCAAATGAAGAGGCCTACGTAGTTGACATGGTTATAAAGGGGGAAAGGGGAAGGGGGAAGGGGAAGGGGAAGGAGTAGGAGTAGTAGTAGTAGTTGTAGTAGTAGTAGTGTGTGCGCGTGCGCGCGCGTGTGGGGGGGGGGGGTTCCTATGGGTGATCATCAGTTCCAGGGGGGGATGGGGGAAGAGGTAGAGTGGAGTGGAGTGGGTGTGACCTTGAATATAAGTTGCCGAAGTATCTAACTTGACAGAGGAAGTGGTAGGATCATTATCTTCGTCCATATTGGTACTAAATACATACTTTCGAAATCATCGATAGAAGGCTAGAAGTGTGATACAGTTGTGCTACAGTGTGCAGCTAGTTATGTGCTCCTTACCTCTGCTATATAATGCTATTGCTGGTAATTTATTTTCAGTTATGCTTTTTTCATTTGTGATGTACAGCCGTCTGGCATTTACGATTACATGGAGAGTGGGTGACGACGAGCGTTGCTGAAGTGGACCAGCAGGAGCCTAGCTGTGGACCACTTTTCTTTTAGCTGGCTATCGGCAGACACACAAGTGTGTGCACAGCAACTGTGAAGCTGCCCCGATACACGCCATTGCTGCCGGGCTCGTATTAGATGACACTGCACGTGGCGGGTCCTATTGGCTGAGGGCTGCACCATCAAGATATTAATTCGTATTCGGATCTCCGTTTCGTCCGTGGTAATTACACTCAAAATCTACGTTGGTTCCTTTGTTTTACAATTTCAAATAAGGTGTGACAAACTGTTGTCCTGGACGAAATAACACTCGTAGGTAGAGTGGTAGGTTCTTAGGTTTACTCCTGAAGGGGGGCCAATATGATCGTACAACACATCCAATATCAGATCACTCTATTAAAACTTAAACAAGACGAAATACTTCACTTTGTCACAATCCATGTCCGCAGAAAAGTTGTGAGTATTCATTACTGTGACTGAACATTATGTATTACTTGATACAGTCAAGATACTAGTCTTCTAACAAGACTACAGTTGATGATAGCCTCTTATGCAGAGATCTGTGTAATACAACTGTCGCACTGCTAGCTCGGTGGACAGACGACGCTGTCGTCTTCGACGATGATTGCTAGCTGGGTCTGAGCGGAACTACGCTCAAACGTAAGCAAGCGAGATGATGCGGTGACTTAGGGAAACTCCTCTGGCGTGTCTACGGCTCCGTCTGTCATTCTTCGTCGCTTCTGGCACCGACTATGGTTAGTTGTGGTTCCGTCGCAAGGTACCATCCTTGCAACGGCTCTTCGTTCTTCGGACGACACCACAAACAGCACGCTAAGATATTTATTCGAATAAAGGACACAGTTCGAATTCTGGATTGGAGACTACAGTCTGCTCGGCGAGAGAAGATAGTCGACAGCTGACAGCGATGCTACCAGTTTTCAGCCGTAAAGTGCAAAAGGCTGCCGCAACACTGACAAAGCCAGAAATATCTGTAACTATGGCAACACTGAGGCGTTGCCACAGAAACGTAAACAAAGTCATGTGATCGGTCGTGGCAGACGTGCGAAGCAACCGTAGAGTGTCCTCGTGCATATTTTCTGTCCGATGTAACTATGACGTTCTTTGTTACCTTTCACACGTAAAGTACGTTTACTACGAAGATAACAGCAGAGAATCTTTGTTCTGAAGATACGCAGAGTGCACTTACGTCATGTACAGGTATGCAAGAGCATGCTCAGCGGCGGACGCCAAATGCTTGTAAAGCAAATGCCGTATGTAGCCGTGCCGCTCGCGGCGACTATTGAATTGCGAAAGACAAAATACGCAACTTTGCAAATACTTTATTAACACTTCGTATAAGCTTTCCCTTTAAATCGTGAGGCCTGGTACCCTCTAGTACTTCCTCACGGTGATTTTTTTACGATTGTGTGTGTTCATGTAAAGACGCAGCAAAGAAAAAATAAAATAAATCATTATTATAGCAATGTGGGACAGAAGCATCAAACTGTTATTTCTGTTGACTGTGAGACTTTTGGACATTTTAATCTAAAATTTCAAGCCATCAGGACTATCATTGCAATAGGAAACGTGCTCTACAATTTTCCATGCCCTCAGTCGGATTTAAGCAATGCGACTAGAACTGTAAGAAAAATGTGATGGACATGACGCAGTAGAATATTAAAGCGAAGATACAGTATGTGATCAAAAGTATCCGGACACCTGGCTAAAAATGACTTACAAGTTCGTGGAACCCTCCATCAGTAATGCTGGAACTCAATATGGTGTTGGCCCACCCTTAGCTATGATGACAGCTTCCACTCTCGTTGGCATACGTTCAATCAGGTGCTGGAAGGTTTCTTGGTGAATGGCAGTCCATTGTTCACGGAGTGCTACACTGAGGAGAGGTATCGATGTCGGTCCGTGAGGCCGTTCCAAAACATCCCGATGGTGTTGTATAGGATTCAGGTCAGGACTCTGTGCAGGCCAGTCCATTACAGGGATGTCATTGTTGTGTAACCACTCCACCACAAGCCGCGTATTATGAACAGGTGCTCGATCGTGTTGAAAGATGCAATCGCCATCCCCTAATTGCTCTTCAACAGTGGGGAAGCAAGAAGGTGCTTAAAATATCAATGTAGGCCTGTGCTGTGATAGTACCACGCAAAACAACAAAGGGTGCAAGCTCCTTCGATGAAAGACACGACCACGCGTCGAACACCACCGCCTCCGAATTTTACTGTTGGCTCTACACACGTGCACCGGACATTCGTCGTACCCACACCCTGCCATCGGATCGCCACTTTGTGTACCACACAGCGTTTTTCCACTGTTCAATCGTCCAATGTTTACGCTCCTTATACCAAGCGAGGCTTCGTTTGGCATTTACGGGCGTGATGTGTAGCTTATGAGCAGACGGTCGACCATGAAATCCGGTCGACCATGAAATCCAAGTTTTGTCACCTCCCGCCTAACTGTCATAGTACTTGCAGGGGATCCTGATGCAGTTTGGTATTCCTGTGTGGTGGTATGGATAGATGTCTGCCTATTACACATTACGACCCTCTTCAACTGTCAGCGGTCCCTGTCAGTGAACAGACGAAGTCGGCGTGTACGCTTTTGTGCTGTACGTGTCCCTTCACGTTTTCACTTCACTATCACTTGGGAAACAGTAGACCTAGGGATGTTTAGGAGTGTGAAAATCTCGCGTACAGACGTATGACACAAGTGACTCCCAATCACCTGACCACGTTAGAAGTCCGAGTTCCGCAGAGCGCCCTATTCTGCTCTTTCGCGATGTCTAATGACTACTGAGGTCACCGATATGAAGTACCTGGCAGTAGGTGGCAGCACAATGCACCTAATATGAAAAACTTATGTTTTTGGGATGTCCGGATACTTAAGATCACACAGTGTACTTCCACTTCTGGTGTTGAATAATGAGTTGTATAATCTACGTCTATTTAAGAATTCTGTTTATGCGCTATGACGGGGCAGTAGCGTTATTTGGAAATCAGATAATAACGATGCAAGTTTTTTAAACGATGGCTAGTTGAATCACCGTTACCTCATCGCTAGCTGAGCCGACGCGTCTAGTAGATATATACTGATGACCCAAAACTTTATGACCACCTGCTTAATAGCTTGTTTGTTCATCTTCGGAAAAAAATACATCACTGATTCTGCAGGATCCGCCAGTTTGTTGGTAGCTTTGTCGAGATATGTGGCATTACATGTCTACGCACACGTCATGTAATTCGCGTACATAACGGACTGCTGATTTGTCTACGCGGCGATGGTGACCCCCACAGGCGTTCCATAGGATTTAGATCAGGGGAATTTGGTTGCCGAGGCACTAAAGTGAGTTCCGATAACACTCCTCAAACCAGTGTAACACGGTTCTGGCTCGGAGACACGGACACTTATGCTGTTGAAAGATGACATCGCCGTCGGGGAGGACATCAAGCATGAAGAGATGCAGATGGTTCCCAGCTGTCAGCGTGTCTTCGATTACTACCACAGATACCATGCAAGCGCAGAAGAGCGTCTCCCGTAGCGTAATACTCTTCCCACTAGCCTGCGTCCATGGCGCGCTGCGCGTTTCGAGCAGCTATTCACCTAGATGATGGCATTTGTGGAGACGACCAGCGACGTAGCGTAGCGAAAAAATATGGTTCACCCGAAGATTCGACACGTTTCCATTGATCGACGGCCGATTCCCGTTGATCCCGTGCCCTCTGTTGTCGGAACTGACGATGTCGTTGGGTCAACATGTGAAAACGTGGGGGTAGTCTGCTGTGGAGCTTTATGTTCAACAATGTACGATGAGAGGTGTGCTTCGAGACATTTCTGCGTGCACCAGCATTGTGCTGTTTTGCTAGAGATGCGGTAAGTACTTCAAAAAGCGGCAGGGATGAGAGTGACTATCATTCAATTCCGACTCACCGAAGTGGTGAAAAAATCGGCATAACATCCGCTCAAAATGTGAAAGAACACACCTATGTGCCGTGGCACTTGGTACTTCAAGTTGCATGCATTGTAAGCTGCATCGGAAATTACCTGTTAGGTTACAATGGTCTCAACGTTGATTTTATGCAGAATCTCATCGAAGATTCATGTATATTGGCCCTCGTTTTCTAAATAATAGGAAAGCCATACTGCGAGTTATTGCAGCAGTTCGCACATATGGTAACGACTTCATTGAGTGACACGCCGGTTCCATGGGCTTGGTGGATATGCTTAAATTCGGATTGTTCTGTTCGAAAGCGGTGGTAAGGTTCGTATTATCCCGGACCAACTGCTTAGGGGAACCTAAGTATGTCTGTCTCAAATATGAATATGCTGTTTAGGTTTGCTTTTTCTGGCTGTGCACTATCCAGTACGTTACTCCCTCAATGCCTCGCAATATCTCTTGCAATAGCTGATATTTTGGCTGAAACAGGGTTTTTGAGGAAAAAAAATTATATATACACACATGCTCGAAGCAGAAGCCCCCCCCCCCCCCCCCACACACACACACACACACACACACACACACACACACACACACACACACACACACACACACACACACACACAGAGAGAGAGAGAGAGAGAGAGAGAGAGAGAGAGAGAGAGAGAGAGAGGGGGGGGGGGGGTGGGAAGAGGATGTGTTAAAAGTGTTAGAACAAGCCGGCCGCGGTGGTCTCGCGGTTCTAGGCGCGCAGTCCGGAACCGTGCGACTGCTACGGTCGCTGGTTCGAATCCTGCCTCGGGCATGGATGTGTGTGATGTCCTTAGGTTAGTTAGGTTTAAGTAGTTCTAAGTTCTAGGGGACTGATGACCAAAGATGTTAAGTCCCATAGTGCTCAGAGCCATTTGAACCATTTTTTTGTTAGAACAAGATTAGTCTTCACACAATCTATAGGTCCTATACACTGGAGGTGACAATTGTCGTGGCATACTTCTTAATGTCGAGTCGGACCTCTTTTTGCTCAGCATAGTGCAGCAACTCTACGTGCCATGGACTCACCAAGTCTTTGGAAGTCCCATGCAGAAATAATGAGCTATGCTGCCTCTTTAGCCGGCCATAATTACGAAAGTGTTGCTAGTGCAGGATGTTATGCACGAACTGACATCTCGATTACGTTCCATAAATGTTCGATGAGACTCATGTAAAACGATCTGCGTAACCAAATCATTCGCTGTAATTGTTCAGCATGTTTTTCAAACCAATCGTGAACAGTTGTAGTCCGGTGACACGGCGCATTGTTATCCATAACAATTCCTTCGTTGTTTGAGAATATGAAGTCCATAAGCGGCTGCAGATGGTCCCCAAGTAGCCGAAGACAACCATTTCCAGACAATGATCGATTCAGTTGGACCAGAGGACACAGTTCATTCTATGTAAGCACATTCTACACCAATATGGAGCCACCACCAGCTCACACATTGCCTCCTCGACAACTTGGGTCCATGGCTTCAAGAGATCTGCGCAACACTCTAACCCTACCATCAGCTCGTACCAGCTGAAATCGGGACTCATCTGAGCACTGTCCTAACGCATACGTTCGTCTCACGCCCCACATTGATTTCTGCGGTTATTTCATGCAGCGTTGTTTGTTTGTTAGTGCTAACAACTGTAAAAGCCGCTGCTCTCAGTCGTTGAGTGAAGGCCGTCGGTCACTGCGTTGTCCGTGGTGAGATGTAATGCCTGAAATTTAATATTCTCGGCACATTTGTGAGACAGTGAATTTCGGAATATTGAATTCCCTAACGATTTCTCAAATGGAATGTCCCATGCGTCTAGTTCCAACTGTCATTCCGCTTTCAAAGTCCGCTCATTCCTGAATTACCTGATTACAGATGGCTGCTCCGCCAATGCACTGCCCTTTTATACCTTGTGTACGCGATACTACTGCCATCTGTATATGTGCATGTCGCTATCACATGACTTTTGTCATCTCAGTGTAATTAAATCATGTATATTTTCTGGAAATAATGAGCCATTTTCTTCTTTCTCCGGTTTCCAGCATCGTAACAACTGTAGGACCAGTCTGTTCACTCCATCATTACGAGGACCGCATTCTCGCATTTGCATACAAGGTATATTATAGAGAACACACGCATGTAGCTCCTAAGCTTTTTTATTTATAAACACTTATTGCAGGGTTTATGAACAGAATGAAATCTATGAACAGACTTAAATACGATAGCATTTCTGTGCCTGTTTCTGGTACACTTAGCTCGTACATTTCTACTTTCACTCCGGCACAACATGTATCATACATATTAGCGATGGTTTCTTCCGACGGGTGCAGACAGTGGCAAGCAGATTCCTAGATTTTATTCCATAATGTCTCGTAAAACAGGTTGACATACGATTGCTCCTTACTCGACAGTCTACAGCATACTTTATACAGTAACTTGTGTACATTAGGTTCTTAAATGTCTGTTCCTGTAGATGTATGCACTCTCTGATGGTAAACATTGTAATTGTTCCAGGGAAGTCTTCTGCTGTGACAGTATGATCTCCCAGCATTACTGACATGAGTCGTATCTAGTAGTAGATACCATTGATGTGCGGCAAATGTCACTTCAGCAACATCAAATCGTTAATTTTGTAATAACACAACCACCAGGTGGGACTCCCAGTCCGATATGATGCCGACACTGACACGTTTACGAGCTGTGTTGAACTATACCCAACATTAAACAACATAATTACGGCGTGATGTGGCTTCTTATTCTTCTTGTTCTCGTTCTTCTTCACCTCACCTGCCGCTATTAATACGAACCTTAACGTCTTAGCCCATTGCCAGTTCTCTCACGACTGGATAAGCTATTTATCGGTCGATGTTTATATACATAATTTGAAGCAGTGCATGCAACGTTAAAACTTTAGAGTATGAAAGACGAATAGGCTGGCCTTTACTGCCAGTTCACCGTCGTTTGTGGAGTGACTGCGTTCCTCGTTAACTGAAGTGAGAGCAGTGAGTGTGTATGGCACGTCAGGTCCGCTGATGCATAGACCATTAGCTCGGTATTTATGGTGAGCAGCGACTGCACAACTTCTGTGTACTCAGGGAAACGAATTAACCCAGACGTTCTGGATATTCCTGAATATGTTACAGGGTTCTACTGGAGGACTATGAATTCCAAGATGACGTCGATCAAGTAACCACCACCTGTTTCATGTTCGAATAGCTGACATCACGAAATATTTGGCCATTTATAGGAAACTTACTGAACGAGTTAACAGTTTGAATACTGTAGACTATTACCTGTTTCCTACACAGCTTAAAATTCTGATGTGTGATATTTCACATTGATTTAAGTTAATGCTTCTAGCGTTTAAAATTATTGTGCTGCTTTATGTAATAGCCCTATTATAAACATTATGACATGAATGTAAAAATGGCTCTGAGCACCATGGGACTTAACTTCTGTGGTCGTCCCCTAGAAGTTAGAACTAATTAAACCTAAGTAACCTAAGTACATCACACACACCCATGCCCGAGGCAGGATTCGAACCTGCGACCGTAGCGGTCACGCGGTTCCAGACTGAAGCGCCTAGAACCGCACGGCCACACCGGCCGGCTACATGAATCCACGATGCCATACTGATGGGCCGCCTCCTATTAAACTGTATTGTGTTGGTTGTAACATGGAAAGTAACATATGATTTTATTTATACTCAATGTAATTTTGGAAGTAATAATATGCGTGCGTATACACGGCGGTTTAGCAAATAAGTAAGATGCTACCGACTGAGTCACATCTTTTCACGAACTAGTATTTCACATGACACACTTGAGCCACGCTCCATCAGTCCGTTACTGAGAGACACGAGCACCGTGGGCTAGCGCCGCCCGTCACAATCGGAGCCCGATAAAGCCGTGATCCCTGGGCTCAATCATGCTCCGTATCAGACAGTCCATCACATCTGCTCGATGCACCAACGTCGGAGACAGCGCCAAAGATGGCCGGGTCGTCAGCGCACTGGCGGCTGCGGTGTGTGAGCGGTCCGACTCCCGGTAAGAGGCTACGGGTAGGATATAGGTGGGACTGTGCATGAAAGAAATTATACAATAACAAACACAGAGTGCTTTATTCATTATTTATCCACAAATTTCACTGCGTAGTGGCAATACAAAATGTTGAAAATAGCTGCCTGTAGGCCTTAAATTTGGCCTGTACGACATTCACGCCAATATGTGCCATTACGCACATATGAATTTCTCAGAACACGCAGTCTACTAACACGACTGGCTCTACGTTTACATACTTTGGCACAGGGGATATAAAGACATTAATACATTGATCCACTTGGTTCATTTAAAAAAAAAGTTTTGTTCAAAAGTCTACAAACTCAGCCTCACAATCTTTCTGGGGCGATCACTAACGCATTTTATAGATCTTCTAAATTCACAACAGTTTCATATTTTAAGTAAAAGCGTGTGTCCTATATAGGTAATCCTAACACGTCCCTGCCGTACGCATCAATTATTGCGACTTTACGGCCGAACATAGAAATGTTTATTGCAGTGTGGGATGGATCATACTCCTCCGTCATCTTATTTTTGATGCAACCCACCGTATTACACAAATCTTCCCACTTGCGACAGAATATTGAACTATCGTACAGATGCGCTGCACGTTTTCAACTTCAATCAGCACATTTACTCGTTTAGATCCACACGCAGTAATGTTTATGTGCTGGGGAACAGTAGTATTCTTGATGGAGGATTTCCTCGTGATTCTGTGAGCTGTGGTAGCTCCAAGGTTGACGGCTGGTGCTGCGGTGGTGGTACAGTATGTTTAACGATACCAGTCCGATAAGTCAGGAAGCCAATCTGTGGTCTGCCTTGGCAGTACGGGTGTCCTCGTCCAACAGGTCTGTTAACACTGTATCAGGGGCGCGTTGCGCTGCTGGAACGTAACAAACCGGAAGTATATATTCTAATATATGAGGGTGTGTCGAAAAGGAATGCTTCCGAATTTTTATGTGAAAACTCTTCAAGCTATTTGAATAAAACAAACTTTATTAACATTCAACATATATTTTCTTCATGTCTACTTACATGCAACACTCTGCCGCTAGAAAGATTCGAACTGTAGCAAGTAACATGGTGGTGTCTAGCGCAACTATGTCAGCGCATGAGAAACAACGTGCTACAATCGAGTTTCGAATGCGAAGATTTCGCCCACAAATGGAGCACCCTCACCTTCAGCTTGACAATGCCAGACCACACACGAGCGCTGTGACATTTTCAATCATCCGACACCTTGTGTTCACGGTAACTGATCTTTCTCCATACAGTCACAACTTGGTTCCATCCGATTTTCATAAAACTTGAAGAACACCTTGGAGGACTTCACTATGATAGTGATGAAGCGGTGCAAGCAGAGGTAAGGTTGTGTTTCCGTCAACAAAGTGAAACATTCTACAACGATGGTATCAACAAACTGGCCACTCGGGAGAAATGTGTTTGTCGCCAGGGTGACTATGTTGAGAAATAAATATGTAGGCAACAAGAATAAAGATGGAGAACGTTAATAAAGTTTTTATTTATTTAAAAGGCTTTAAGAGTTTTACGTAAAATTACAGGTATACTTTTCAGCATTTCCTAGTATATTTGTCAATAACAATATTAATAATTATAACATTTTTCTATACTTACTTTCATATCAAGTCTTATTCCTCTTATGCCTGGGAGGCGGGGGTGTTGGCTGGTCCCTGCTGCTGCTGGCGCTTCATCGTCCTCTAACTATGCCGATCAGACTTCGATTGAGGGGGGACTCGGGCAGCTGGTTCCATAATATCATAAGAGGAGGAGTGCTGAGATCTTGTATGCTATTGGTCAAGCCTTGCTATTCGTCCAAGGTTATGGGGAGTGGAGGATACAGTGTTCCCCTGGGTTACTATGGTCCAAGTTCCGATGGGTCCCAGGGTGGGAGGTCTGACCTTGAATATCAGTCACCCAATTCTGTAACCTGACACCGGAAGTGATGAGATCTTTGCCTTGGTCCGCACTGGTACTGATACCTACTTTCGAAACATAAAAGTTACTTTTTTTTTTAACAGAAATCAATCGAAGTACAGGAACTCAATACAATCCTTACTCTGAACCGGAAGTCGCCAATAAAAAAATAAAACTCACTGCGATGTAACGTATAGTCTTGGTATTTAGTTACGGGCCAAATGGTACAAATGAGCTATAACGAGCTAATACCACTAATTAATTCGATAGCTTTATCATCTAGACAAAACGACATGCATTAATTAAGAAAACAACGATTTTTAGCCTCTCTAAATTACCTCTGTATTCGAATTCCTTTTTTCTGGTCGAGCAGTGTGACCCACTACAAAAGAATGTACTAGATGAAACTTTTTTCGCATGCCGTGGCCTCCTCCTTCATACCGAAAAGCGGTTTGATGCATCTCTCCAACCTAGACTCTTCAAACCTCTCCAATTCTGTGTAACTACTGCAGCCTGCTTGCTGTATGCAAAACTTAGTGTCCCTCTACAGTTATTACCTCCACACATTTTCCTCCATTACCAAACTGCCGATTCCTTGACGTCCCTATATGTGTTCTATCAACCAATTGCTCCTTTTAGTCTAGTTGTGCCACGAAGTTCGTCGTTTTCCAGTTCGATTCAGTACCTCCTCACTGGTTATTTAATTTGGCAATCTAATCTTCAGCATTCTTCTATAGCTTATCTTCGTTTCTGAACTGTTAATCACTCACCTTTCACTTCCATATACCGTTGTATTCCGGAAAAATACCTTTACAAAACACTTCCTAAAGTTCCAATCTACATTAATACTAACAAATTGCCTTTTTTTCAGAAATGATTTTCGTGCCAAGGGTATCACGCATTTTATATCCCTTCTATTTCGGCCATTTCCAGTTATTTTGTTGCTCAAATAGCAGAATTCATCTATTTTTCATGTGTTGTTTCCCCATCTACTTCTCTCAGTAACATCTGATTCTATTTGATTACAATCCCTAACGTTTGTTTTATTTTTGTCGCTATTCATCTTTCGATCCCTTTTCGAGAAGCTAACCATTACGTTCAAATGCCCTTTCGAATACTTTGTCGTCTCACAAAATTACAATGTCAGGAAATCTCCATGTTTTCACTTCTTCTCACTGAAATTCATCTCTCTTACCGAATTGCCCATTGGTTTACTTTATAGTTTGTCCAATTCTCAGATTAAATGACGTCGAGGATAAGCTACGACCTTGCTCACTCAGCTCTCAACTACTGCTTCCGTTGCATGCTTTTAGATCCGTGTAACTGCAGTCTGCTTGATTTACATGTTGCGAAAAACCTTTGGCCCCCTGCATTTTATCTCTGGTACCCACTGAATTTCGAAGGACGACGTCCAGTCAACGTCGCCAAGGTTTCCTCTAAATCTACAAATGCTGTAAAATAGTTTACCTTTCTGTAACTTATCTTCCTGTTGTCAGTATTGCCTCGCATGCTCCTATATTTCTCCGAAGCCCCAACTGGTATTTCCCGAGGCAGGCTCCTATCAGCTTTTCGATTTTTCTGTAAATAATTCGTGTCAGTATTTTGCGACCGTAACTTAAACTGATAGGTACTAGTAACACTTGTCAGTATCTGTCTTTTTCTATATTGTTATTACTACATTCTTCTTGAAGTCCAAGGTTCTTTCACCTGTATCAAATACCTCGCTCACCAAAGCCAGTTGTTTTGTCATGGCACTCCCAAGGATCGCAATATTTGAAAAATCAAATTGATGACTATTGAAATCTACAGAATAACTTTAACTGGCAGACTGCCGTTTCCCGTAGCTTCCGTCTTGGGTGAATTTTCATAAATGACAAGAAAAACTCTTTTCCAGACATCTGCTTCCCCTCATTAAACCTGTAGCATTATTTCAAATTTACCTCAAAGTTTCAGTCCAGCATAAGAAATTTTTTCGGTGATCCAAACCTTGCACTTCTTTTTCACGTATTTCCTCAGAATTTGGTTCGGAGTGACCAAGATGACGTGTAACATCAAGTTACATCAGCAATCCTCCTACACGACTTCATTCTTGGTTCCTTTTATCGTTCTTCCAAAGCCCACACTGAGATTTTACGCAGTAAATAACACAGGATGACTAATTTGCATGTTCCCTTTATGCAATTCTCCACGGCTTTCTTCTTAATCTAGACACTGTTACCTGAAGAAAAGAAACTGTTATTCGTATTGCACGTGCCACCCTTGCTATGCGCTTACCATATTACCCGATGAGATTGTAAAACAAAACGAGGCTCAGTATCAAGACTGACTGATATATTCGTGTAAAATTTTGAACACGTACTTTAGACTTTCAGCTACACTCGAGCATAGTTAGATTTTTTAAAAATTATCATCACTTTTCATAAAGTGAGCCACCTAAAGCTCCAAAATTGGCAGTTTTATCAGTTTCGAGATGCTTCATGCCACAAGAAACAAATTTTATACGGAACACAAATACTTATTATATCCCAGTTCTCCAGTTAACATTTGCAACCATTAAATCACTTTTTAAATCTGATATCTATCCGATGAGGAGGGGAGGGGGTGTTTCCGTTTCCGTTCCCGTTTCCGCCCCCCCCCCCCCCCCCCTCTTGCGGACGGCTATGGCCAGAGCTGAACAATACATCCACGAACTTCAGCACCTCCTACGACCAGCGCAGTTGTGAGCCCAGAGCACATTCCTTCTATACATCGCGGAGGACGGTACAGAATTCTGAGTGAGACTATTTAGCGTGCAAAGACCGGTGAAGTGGGTGGTGGGCGTGGCGGACGGGCGCTCGATGGTGGCTGGGCTCGGCTCCTCTCCCTCACGCAGCTGCATCGACGCGCCGCCGGCTACTTATATCTCACCCCCTGCGTAGGGCACCGTACTCAACTTTAGAGTTTCATGTCCCGTTGACGATTAATTATATAATGACTGACGACAAGCTCGCATTGAGTAGGAAGGTCGGCCGGGTCGCTTTCGAAGAAACTATTCCAGCATTCTCCGTAATGGTGTCAGGAATCTCTCGGAAAACCTGAATCAGGATGGCTAGGAGGGAATCTGAACCGCCGTCTTCCTGAATGAAGATCTAGTGTCTTAGCCGCTGCGCCGGCTCACTCTATTTCCGCTGCTTAAATCAAAATGTCTAAACTATAAGTGCGTGAGCTTCTGTTGCCCTTTTCAACTCGAAGAAACTCCGTGCATGCCGTATCATACAGTAAAATAAAAAACACTGAGTTTCACAATTCCTATTACAGGCTTCTATGGATTGTGGAGTTCGGATCACTTTAAAATCTCCCGCATCACGGCACGCACACTAACTAAGAAGAGGATGTAGTCTTCAGCCCCTCTTATGACATGTCACACCATATTCGTCCGACTACAACAAAGGCTTCGAAAAACTGGCACGTTCGCAACTGTGAGGATTGACTGAGGTGCTCCACTGACGTGCTGCACTCTCGAGTTTGAAGAGGACGTTCCTCACCACATAAAAGAAAAATCTACGGCTAGTGCCCGAAACATTGTCCGTTCTATCTCCTCTTGTAGAGCGCACAGGTCAAAGCTCACTATATCCGATGTGTGCGTACCGCGAAGCGGGAGTGATTCCATCTTGAAACTTAGTTTGCATCCAAACGCCACGTTTACGGACACTGGTTGCTTATCAGAAAGTCCCCTCTACAACCCAAACAAACCTGTAATAGGAAACACTCTGTACAACATATGTGTTGCTGTTTTGGCCGTTATTGCAGAAATCTTCGTCTGGGTGTTAAGGCAGCTGGTTCCCAAGGTGAACTTCTAGCAGACTGTACCTCTGTGTCAAAATGGGACTCCGTTCCGGAACAGCTTTCCGCTATCAATTAATGCTCTTACAAATTACGCCATCCACTCACAATTCATGATCCGTCCTCGCAGGTTCAATTCCGGCAGTATCTGTCCCCTTTCAGTACCTCTAGACACGAGCTAAGCCATTTCTCTACGCTATAGTTTCTGTTTGTGCCGTGGAGGAAAACTTCTGTGAAACGTTAAATTTCGTGAGTGCAGCCGCATAAACTTTATTTCTTCTAATATTATGAGCTTAAACCTTTCAGCCATCTTCGGAGTGAAACGGCAGACTGATGCTACAGCTGTCGCTCCTTCCTCTTAAACAGGTGGACCGAGTTACTCCGTATGTGGCCACATACATCAAGCGCTAGACATTGATAGGCGGCTTATAGTATGCATAAATTCCGTCTGTGGCTATGCGGCCGATTCATGCTGGGACATTGATTTATCATTATGAGGTGCACTGTAGCGACGTCTTGGAGAGTTTATTAAAGACAGCGTCGGATTCCATGATTTGTCCAGGCTGAAAGCACTGTCCTGGAGAAATCATGGAATCCAGCATTTTCTTTAATAAGCTCGCAAAGATGTCGCTACAGAGAACCTCATAATAATACATCAATATCCCGGCACGAATCGGCCGCGTAGCCGCAGACTGCATTTATGCATGCTCTTTGCCGCCTATCGTCTCTAGCGCTTTATACGTGTGGACGCATATGCAGTAAAGCGGTCCACGTGTTTAAAAGGAAGGAACGACCCCTGTAGCTTCAGTCCGCCGGCTCACTCTGAAGATGGCCGAAAGGTTTAATTCCGTAATATCAGAATACATAAAGTTCATGCTGCTCCACTCCCGAGATTTAATGGCTCAGTTATTGCGAACGAAAACGTGAAAACGCACAACGTCTGTGAAGTTGAAGTAGGAGAGAGGTACTGGCGAAATGGAACTATGAGGATGAGTCATATCTGGATAGCTAAATCGCGAAGGAGCAAGCCCGCGGAAAGAATTCTGGGTCGAGTCCTGGTCCTGTACACAGTTTTCAGCACCGCTGCACAACACCGTTCATTCCGATGAATAGTGTAATACTGGTTCTGTTAGTTTTATTTATTTTAATTTTATTTTGTACATCCAGTTCCAACGACCAAACTGAATGGTCATGGAACGAATCAGTACATGAAATTAAATGTAGATGAATCCTCTGAAGATAAGAAGCTGCGAGTAAATTATCATTGCCATGATCAACAATAAAACAAACGAATTAGCTTAATATTTCCATGAATTCCATGACAGAATATAGGGCGTTTTCCATGAGGAAATGCTTCAGTTTGGACTTGAATATGCGAGCATTACTGTTAAGATTTTTTTATTCCTGCGGTAGCCTATTGCAAATGGATGCTGCACAATACTGCACGCCTTTCTGCCCAAGAGTCAAGTAGGCATGATCCAAGTGCAGATTCGATTTCTACCTAGTATTAACTGTGTGAAAGTTGCTAATTATTGGGAACAAGCTGATACTGTTAATAACAAACGATATTAAAGAAAATAAACATTATGTAAGAATTCCCAGATTTCTCAACATGCGTCGACAAGAAATATGCGAACTTGCACCACACAATGCTCGAACTGCCCTTTTCTGGGCCAAAAACACCCTCTGTGAACGAGGAGAGTTACACCAGAATACAATACCCCAATTGCAGATACTCTTCAATATATTTTGATGAACTCTTCTCGGGATGTGACTTCTTTTTCCTCTCTCGATGAGATAAGAGCGGTTTTGGAGCTTTTTGACGAACTACTTTACCTGACGATAAAATCACATATCTCGGGGTGCACTACCGGAATGTATCTGGGGGAAACCACGTTAATATTGCTCGACTGAATCCTCCTCCATCTTAAAAAAATCTCTTATAATTGTGGATTTGTTTGTCTTTGCCCCGTGTCAATTAAGAATATAAATTTGTACTCCCGGACGTAGGGCTTCGTTACACCAGTCAAAAATTTTGTATAAAGATGTTTCAAGTTTCCCAGATTTTGATGAAGTAATGACGACACTCGTACATTTTACCATATACTCATCCATCGGTTTTTTTAATCCTCTGTCAAAAATTTTCCTTTGCCTTCCCTTTTTAATGACTTTTACGAAAATATTAATAAATTCAATATACTTATCATTACTTCGGTTTATTTCCAGTATAAGTAACGTAAAAATTGAAAATCGCATGGCAGGACACTTAGAAAATGTAACAGACCTACTAAGGAGACTGCCTACACTACGGTTGTCCGTCCTCTTTTTAGAATACTGCTGCGCGGTGTGGGATCCTTACCAGATAGGGCTGACGGAGTACATCGAAAAAGTTCAAAGAAAGGCAGAACGTTTTGTATTATCGCGAAATACGGGAGAGGCTGTCACAGAAATGATGCAGGATTTGTGCTGGACATCATTAAAAGAAGGCGTTTTTCGTTGCGACGGAATCTTCTCACGAAATTCCAATCACCAACTTAATGCGAAAATATTTTGTTGACACCGACCTACATGGGAGGAACGATCACCACGATAAAATAAGGGAAATCAGAGCTCGTACGGAAAGATATAGGTGTTCATTCTTTCCGCGAGCTATACGAGATTGGAATAATAGAGAATTGTGAAGGTGGTTCGATGAACCCTCTGCCAGGCACTTAAATGTGATTTGCAGAGTATCCATTTAGATTTAGAATCCCACCACCCTAAAATTACCGATGCGCCAAGCGCTGCCTTGAAACTACGCCGACATACATGGCAAATACCTCGTCCTACCAGCGCCAAAAATACTATGTTTTTCTGAACACTTGGTCATCTGGAGTTCCCACTTCTTTTCATTGCTGCATATGCTCTACATTTGCAAAACATCGGTGATGACTGAGTACGTGCAATCCCTTTGTAAGTGGCGAAACCTTTCATAACCAATAGGAGAAAATTATTCTTGTGAGAGTGTCACGAGGGCAGGCATCGATGACTGTTGTGTCATTTGCTGCAACGTGGACTGTCTCCAACGCAATGTCAATTCAATTCTCTACACACTGATAGTCTATACCGAATACGATTTTTCATCGTGAAATAACGAGACTTCACACAATGTAGCAATGCATTATTGAACGAATGTTCTCCTACGTAGACAAGACTTCTCAATCACGAACAGATGTCAATGATAAGTAAGTGATTCACTGTGATTCTCTTTCGTGAGATTGTTACTTCCAGCAGGTCCACAATGGGAGCAAGTTTTCTCCGCGAGAAACAGGACTTAACATTAACCCTGATATATGCAAATTTCGTGTCAGGGCTATAGATGCCGTTCACCGGCATACTCGAAACTAGTAGGATCCCACTGGACTTTCGCAAGATATACCATAATTAATCGGAATAAGAAAACTTGCTGTCCACAGCTCAACGGTCCCACAGCTTCTCTCCAGACATCAGGGCAAGTACAATCTAGCTTACGTTAATACGCAGTACGTCTTGTTTTAGTTGAAATGTTATTTGCAAGGTGGTAAAGAGTCGAGCTTCCTAATCGGCTATGGCACAGCAAAGAGTGTCATTCCTCGGTCGCAGACGAAGAAAAGACAGCTGAAAGCAGGTATGTAGAAATCTAAGTCGTTTGAAATGGAGCACTTTGTCAGGAAATCGAGCGTGCCCTTACTCAAGGAATGATACTGGAAACAAAGGGAAATAGGTATCAGGAAAACCCAAGTTCCCTACTTTCGTGAAAATTGTATTGGCGTCACACTTGGCCAGCAAACAGTATTTCTGCCATAGTAAGTAACTTCTCAGGTTATGATCCTATCAGTACGAACGCCACCAGCTGTGAACCGTAAGACTTGCTGCCCCCCATCAGCGAATAAACACAACAGGTCCGCTCCAGAGACACACACATACAGTGTCCTACGGGTAATTAACAGTAAAGAAAACATGCCACTAAAGACAAATTTCAAACACTCCACCTGCCTCATTTCAAAGTATTTAATTCAGACACATTCTTCTATGGTTGAATGGAATCAGATCATCATCTATCGGAACTACTTTCCATAAAGACGACAGGGGGAGAGGGGTGGAATAAATGGTGCGCTTAGTGAAGCTAAAATAGCATTCCAATCAGATCTGCAACGGACACAGGTGTCTGTTAGAATATACGATGATAACAGAAAACGGCGGCCAAGCAAGCACTGTAAGGACTTTCCGGGAGCTACCGCCATGCCAACAATGATTTCCGAACATGACATATATAGAATTGCCTCTCCACCACAAACGCTACCAACTGCTAACACCGCGCTTATTTATCGCACTCTGACACAATCTGGTATTTGTTCTCGCATATGACGACTACACTGCTAGATGGAACAACACAATTAAATCCTGTAGCAGAGAGAATTCTTTTGGTCCTATGGCGAGTAAGTTCCAACAGATAAGTTCGCCTGGCGTGAATGAATGAGATAGACGGGAGACGAAGCGTTAGGCGTTATCCGACACAGGAGAAATTTGCCGTAGAGGAGATGCCTAGTTACCAGAGCGAAATTTGTCGCGGCGGCACCAGAGTTTAAGGACTTGAGTAAAAATTCAATCAGTCTGAATCTTGACATTATTTGACAAAGTCGACACTATGCTACATTGATAAAGAGATAGATTGTGGACTGCTTTCTTAGATACTTTATGGGTCCGAAATTCCAAAATTAAACCAATCTCTTGTGACATCCAATCCTCTATCTACTGAAACTATTGAAAGCGCTGCTGTTTGTTCTGCTGTAGTTTAATTTAATTGTACAGCAGATGTAACTGTTGAACACTAATTAGGAACTAGGGATTTACGTACCTGATTTTCATTTCGGAGATCCACCACCAGGACAGGGTGGAGACTGACAATATAGTCAATATTCCATGCTCGAAAACGAATATGCGCTTTGAGTCATGTTGGTTACCTTTTATATATCGGTATGGACAGTTTGGACAACACTGAGTAGATGTGCGCGCTTGTTGTTCTACATTCGAGAAAGTTCTTGTTTTCTGTTGATTGAAAAGACTTTCTTCGAACATGTGTAAACAGCACAAATAGTTTTCTTGTATCTCTTGAGGATTAAATCTGATATCGCAAAAATTAAAACTCTTGTAAAGGAATGCTACGAACTTCATACTGGTTGTAATGTTTATCGCATATCCAACTACGTTTTTTGTCATGGTCGCAGTCAGCCTGCATCTTGGGGCGCAGTGGGACTTGGCATATCACGAACATACGAAATCTGTTTAACGTACCGCATTTCACAACTCGAGTTTCAAGCTTTTAGGGGTTGTAGAGGGGACTTACTAGGTAGAATTTTGATAAGGAAATCGTAACCGGGAATGTATCAATTGGATGCAAAAGTAAGTTTGAAGATCAGTCCCTCTTGCAACTGTGCCATCACATTCCATTTTTTTCCTACTACAATGACTGCGAGGAACTGGTACGTTCGCAGCTATTAAGATGGTTGCCCGAGCAGAGGTGCTCCACGCACGCGGCGCAGTCTCGACTCTGAAGAGCACGTTCTTCGTCTCGTAAAACACAGCCCGAAGCCCGAGGAGAAGTACTCGAATCAGTGCCCATGTCATGAGCTCCTGTGAGACGCACAGGTCAGAGCTAATTGTCTACGCTGTGTGCGCGCCGTGAGGAAGGAGATTTGAAAGTGATCACATCTTTCAACTTATTTTACATCTAACCGTTACGTTTACGGGCATGGGTTTAATACCAAAACTTTAACTGCTAAGACCCATCTACATCCCCACAGAAGTCTCTAATATTGTGCAGTATCCTGTAAAAAGACTCTTTCAGCTTCAGAAATAATTTCTCGATGTTAATGGCATTTCTTACACACCTGAATATCGTCTGACGCAACTGACAAATTAAGTAGAATGGGTTACTCAAATTATAAGCATCAAGCCAAGTATGATTAACGATAACTAGTTCATTGCCAAACAGGGATGCACGACTATACGATAAATTTCTTTAACCGAACGGAATCTTCAAAATCGCTCGCAAAAGAATGGACTTTATGAACAAGCACACTGTACAGAAGCGCAGTGAAAAATGCGGTCTGCAACGAACACGCTACAAGGCCGGCAAACACCTCTGCATCGTTAGGGCATCTCATCGTAAACATCAGCGTTCTGTACGCGGAAACGTTGCAAAATTTTATTATCCAAGAGAAATTGAAATACTGTAGCCTACCAACAAATACACTGCTGGCCATTAAAACTGCAACATCAGAAAGGAGAGCAAATAAAGATATTTTGCTTATCGTGTGTATACAATGTAGTGAGAATAATACAGGGTTATTCCAAATTATGGATCCACTTTCAAAACTTCGTGTTTATTCAAGCACAAATGCAAAATGAACACGCTTTATACCAATGAAAAGAGGACGATTCAAAGTTTTTTTCATAATGCTTGATATCAATTTAATAAATTTAATGATTTGTAATTAGTTTTTCATAATCATTTAATAATTAGAAATGTGATAAGTGTTCAATGTGACCACCGTTGCCTGCACGGCAAACATCGACGCGACTCACTTTTCGCGAACTCAAGAACGCAGAAAACTGTGCTCCACAGTCGCCATCTCACTCACAATTGACAGTGAAACGGAAGGACGGCCCTATTGCCGCTAACTCTACCGGTCAATTCTGAAACCATTACAGCCCGCCCGCCAAAAACTTTGAAACTTCCTCTTTTCATTGGTATAAAGCTTTGTGCTTGAATACATACGAATTTTTGAAAATGGGTACATCTGGATGGGAGTTCTGGATAACGTGTTGGCCGAGGCAACAGTGGCACTCTCTGCAACAAGGTAGGTCCGGACACATTCGGTCTTCCTTTGTTTGTTGAAAGGTAACATCGCGGAGACCTCGAAAATATTGTACAGCCACCAACCACAACACGTCTGAAATGGAGCATCTGCTGTGCAAATTACCAAATGTGCGAAACAGATATGATCATGTCGTGTACCCAATGGCAGCCCATTCCATTAAGATCCGTGCGATGACCAACAGTCTGGCAACGTGTTTTCTCATCCGAGCCTTTAAACACAGATACATCCACTGCGATGTCGTTCACAGATTAGATTAGATTAATACTAGTTCCAAGGATCATGAATACGATATTTCATAATGATATGGAACGAGTAAAATTTTCCAATACATGACATAATTAAGTTAATTTAACAACATACTTAAGTTAATATAACAACTTTTTTATTTTTATGTTTATTTTATTTTTTATAATTGTTTGTTTTTTCTTTTTTTCTTAATTTACATCTAAAAATTCCTCTATGGAGTAGAAGGAGTTGTCATTCAGAAATTCTTTTAATTTCTTCTTAAATACTTGTTGGTTATCTGTCAGACTTTTGATACTATTTGGCAAGTGACCAAAGACTTTAGTGGCAGTATAATTCACCCCTTTCTGTGCCAAAGTTAGATTTAATCTTGAATAGTGAAGATCATCATGGTATGAAGGCTTTCACGACCGGATGACATATCTTCTGGTGAACCTTCCGGGATGTAAGGTCGAATGGCTCTGAGCACTATGGGACTTAACATCTGTGGTCATCAGTCCCCCAGAACTTAGAACTACTTAAACCTAACTAACCTAAGGACATCACACACATCCATGCCCGAGGCAGGATTCGAACCTGCGACCGTAGCAGTCGCGCGGTTCCGGACTGAGCGCCTAGAACCGCTACACCACCGCGGCCGGCGATGTAAGGTCGTGGTCCATGAAACTCTTCAGCTCCTAACGTTTCGTCCAGAGCTACGCTGGACATCTTCAGAGGGGTGTTTCTCCTTCGGTGAGTCTCGCTCTCAGACGTCCGACCCGTCAGTCAGCAAGACTCACCGAAGGAGAAACACCCCTCTGAAGATGTCCAGCGCAGCTCTGGACGAAACGTTAGGAGCTGAAAAGTTTCATGGACCACGACCTTACATCCCGGAAGGTTCACCAGTGAAGATCATCCTTTCTCCTAGTATTGTAGTTATGCACACTGCTATTACTTTTGAATTGGGACTCGTCTGAATAGACGACGTGGTAGCACCTCTGTGTCCAGTCGTCCTGCTACCGCAACAACGGGCGCCGTACCGACGGTCCCTGGTGCTACAACGTCGTCGCACTGTTCCTGTTCCTGTGTTCTTCTCGTACAGTAGATCGTTCTGTGGGGCAGTTGAGATCTAGCATGGTGCCGAGTATAGCGCTCTTGAACCCACCGATTCCAAATCACATGACGGAATTCCGCGAAATGGCGAACCGTAGTTCTCGATACGCCACGATTCTGCCACTGTTGAATCCCGACAAGTGCTGGAAGACGTTTGTGCTCACACGAGGCATAACACGCAATTCTCACGAACATATAACATTCACATGATGTTTCTCACTGAGAAACTTCTTGCATAATCTTCCATTATATTGGGTGAATAATTTATTTTGCGCCTCCTCTCCTCCCAAATGACTTTTTGACTTTGATAAAAATAAAAAAAAATATCGTGCAAATATTGTTTAGCTACCAGGGTGATATTAATCAGCATGATTGCATTTCTTGTAATTTTGTTAGTAACGAAGATGTGAAGACCAGTAGTTATTTTTTAATTAGCACTATTTTTTAATTCGTTAATCTCCTTCCATTTCTCAAGATCTGTTCACAAACGTAACATGATGTACCATCGACATAAACATGACGTTATTAAAAACAGAACACAAAATTGATTTTGTCTCTCCTGCACTAGCACACAGTGCATGTGTTCGGGGTAATGTGCTCCTAACTCGTCCACTTGCTGGAGCTGCCAGTAAACGAACGGTAATACATCGAAAATGTACACCACACTTTCAGTCAACTGTCTTCAGTTGAAGGTTGGTTTGAGTACAATGAAAGACAACAAAGGGAAGGTAGAAATGCTATTTGTCTACAAAGCATGTAAATTAGTACGAAAGTAATGACTAGTGTGTATTTCCCTTGCGTTTCTATTCCTTTAATGTCAGCTCCTGCAAGTGGATGAGTTACGTTACCCAAGAACTTGCACACGACGCTAGTACATGAGAGATGACGTCAATACTGCGTTCACTTTATAGTAACGTCGTATTTATCTGAATGGCACGCTTTGATAGTTTCTGAACAGGTCTTCACTTCAGAACAGAAAGTGTTTACCGACGAAAAACTATAGGGTACTACGTAAAAAGATGTTGACTGCTGTTCATATCATCGGAACGTACAAAATTAAAAAAAAATAATAAAAAAATCATGCTGGTTTATGGTTCAAATGGCTCTGAGCACTATGGGACTAAACATCTGTGGTCATCAGTCCCCTAGAACTTAGAACTACTTAAACCTAACTAACCTAAGGACATCACACACATCCATGCCCGAGGCAGGATTCAAACCTGCGACCGTAGCAGTCGCGCGGTTCCGGACTGAGCGCCTAGAACCGCGAGACCACCGCGGCCGGCTGCTGGTTTATGTCCCCCTGGTAGTTAAACATAATTTCTTTCATACTTTTTTCTTATTTTGTTCCTGAACAAAACGTAATTTGGGTGTTCAAGATAAATGGGACAACCTGATGCAGAATACAGACTGCTTCAATCCTACTTAATTTGTTGATTGCACTGAATTGCGTATAAGTTGCATATCCAAGAATGCGGTACTCTTCATGCCTTGACCTTGTTGCGAGCTATTTTCATGATGTTGCAATAAGGGTTTTTTTCTTCCTCAATAGACTTGAGCGAGATGCAATGAGGTGGGATAGAAGCAACCTCCTATGGAAACAACAGCGATGTATACAGCCGATGTCAATCCCACCTCCCACACGTTGTGCTACCGACGCGGAAAATTGGACCATGTTGTATGCTTTGCACTAAGTGCCTGAAGAGTTGGAACTAGCGCCCACAGATAGCGGAAGTTAGATGTTTCGCATAACCGAAGGTGAAAAAGTCTTCTCCAGTTGAGTTGTAGATACCACAAAGCACTGCGGTCTGGATTTGCTACTGCACGACAATAATTCGAAACAGTGCGTCGACGGTGCACCAGTATCCTTTTTTCTGCACTTACCAATTTTCAATTTATCTTTTTTATTAACATTTTATATCACCCCACTGACTGGCCCCGTAGATGAGTGGTTAGCGTCGCTGCCTTGGGTACAGAAGGCTTCGAGTTCGAGTCGATTCTTGAAACTGCAGATTTTTTCTGAGGTACGGACATCTGGCACGGGGTTCAAACGCTTCTGTTCTTTGTGCAAAATACCTGACCAAAGCGAGCCACCGAAAACTTCGTAATAATGTAATACATGGGCCTAAAATGCGCCACAACATTAACAGCTACATTATTTTGTTACGTCTTTCGCAACTAAAAGCCCAATTAGCAAACTGAAGAATGAAATCGCTCTTTACTGTTACCACAACACCGAAACGCGTTCGGCAGTGAAGTTCGCCCATGTTAGGCAGCGGAACAAACTTGGCCAGTTAATTGTGCGTTTGACAGGCTTCTAACGGCCCTGAGTCGATTGCCTCGACGATCGATGCGAGTACTTTGTGGGTACAGGGGTTCCACTACGTGAGCGGCAGCTTGCTCTCAAAGCGCCAGTAACCAAGTTAGCCTGCATTACAGTGAATATACCAATCGAGAAAACGACAGGTGTTTATCTCAGCAAACTTTTCCGATCGTGACTGATTGCGACGCCCTTGTTCCACCAACGGCACCAGTCTTAGCTACATCAACTGTACTAACGAAGTTTCACAATGTGACGGTGTTCATACATGAACTGTAGCGAGAAGCACTACACCGAACGTTTAGTGTTGTCTTAACTGTGTATCTTTTACATCGGTAGATATCGCACTGCAAGAAACAAGACGGTCTTGCTTAGCGTTACTGTAGGTGGCTGACAATATTTTACTGATACAACGAAATTCTTCTGTTCTCTGATAACGTTGTACCCTCGCTCTAGCAAGTTCACAAAATTTCTTAGTTTCAGAAGAGTAACTCCAGCCACGTGGACCGTCCCTAACCAGTCTGATTTCCTCCAGAAGTGAGTAAACAGAACTTAAATGATCACAGCTATGGTACTGAAATGAAGAATGATCACTCCCGTACCTAGGGGCGTACACGGATAGTCAAGGAGTGTGCATCTGAATGATGGGGTCGTTCAGTACACTCCCCAGACAGTCAAAACAGCGCATTACAAGTGAAAGGAGAGCAAAAATCATTTAATAGCAATGTAATTCTCACTACTGCGTACAAGCATCCTCACTTATAATCCTCATGCCACGGTCAGATGTATTGTGGTGGATGGATCGTACTAGTTCCATTTGTCTCTATTGCTATTCATGGAAGTTGCGCTATGGTTAGTTTAACGTCCTTACACGAGATAAATGAAAATCTAAAAGAAGTACACTTTAAAACAAAAACATCAAAGAACGATTTAAAACAAAACACTGGCATCGAGAGAGTCATAGAAGTTCATCCATAAAATACAACAGAATAAATAGATAAAATCAAGTATAAAATATCTGCACAGATGCGTTTATAACAGGCCAGATTACTTTGGCTGGGTGACTACTTAGACATGATGAGTGATCAAGCCATTCTGTGACGCACTAAAAACTCATAGCCAGTATTTTGGGAAGTTGCCCCGACAGCACACAAAAACTTAAAACACGAAACACACTCGTCTCACTGTCATTTAAAACAGGGGGCAGGTCCTGTGCAAGATCCAAGTCTGCTCTCAGGTCATCATACGAAACACAATGCGTTAAAATATGATATATCAACACTGTTGACACATTCGTGGCCCTCCCGCCGCGAAAACCATGTGTGAAGGGGCAATGTCCTACTACGAGCCTTGTAACGGCTATACCTCAGCTCGTCGTTGGCGGAATAAGGGAAGCCATGCTCGAAATGGAGGGTTCACTGTCCGCAGTTTATTGCTTTTCATTTCCAGTCACTGAGCCTGCCACCAACACACGGTCTTCTGGGTCACGTATGTGGCGACCGCCCGCAGGGGGACTGAACAGTGAGCAGGAGGTTTAAGATAGTAAGCTTCCTTGGCAACCGCATCAACAAGCACATTTCCCCGGATCCCTATTTGCCCTGGAATCCTGCCTTCTCAAGAGATGCAGAGGGTCATGGATATTCTACACTATCCTATCCGCTGGGTAAAGCAGACCAATAACAAGAAGGGCACTTACGGAATTATGCCATATGAGGGACGATAGCAAACAATCCGCATAGTAAACTGAAAACTGCTCTGGGAAGTCTATCCTAAGAACAAATTCGGGGAATACGAAAGTGCAGCCGATGAAGACTCTCTGCTTAGAACAGAGTAAACACTAATAATATCCAGTGATAACTTACAATCTCGCAAAATTTAGTTTTAAAAATTTAACCTGGGGCACCATTCTTCCCACACCAATTAACCTGAGGCTCTTTAGTAGCCATGGGGATCTCCTAATCCACTCCTGGCTTTCGAACCACCTGTAATATCGCAAGGCTGGCACTCGCACGGATCCCAAAAGACCTCGTTGCCCGCGGACAGTTATGGAACAGACGTTACAGCGGCGGCTGGGCCACGGAGATGGATGCTGCCGACTTTGGAATGGACAGAGCCCTGTGTGCCTGGCGTACCATGAGGAGAAGATATCGAACAGAAAGTTGAGGCTGGCCAGCCTCTGCACACAACCTAGCAACTGGACTCGTACGATAATATGTGTGAAATCTTATGGGACTTAACTGCTAAGGTCATCAATCCCTAAGCTTACACACTACTTAACCTAAATTATCCTAAAGACAAACACACCCACCCATGCCCGAGGGAGGACTCGAACCTCCGCCGGGACCAGCCGCACTGTCCACGACTGCAGCGCCCAGACTGCTCGGCTAATCCCGCGCGGCCGTACGATAATCCCCCATTTATAGTCAAATGCGTTGAATGGAATCCAGCCATTTTAGGCACAAGAGGCTTGGCTATTGGCGTTTGAGAATATTTAAATCCTCAAGGCATCTTAATTTCAAGTCTAAGTTACGGCAGCCATGTTAGCCATGTTAACCTTTCATCAAAAGTGAAACCTAGATATTTAACCTTTTCCTTAAAAGTGGAGCAGTATCCCCAGTTTTTAATTGGTTAAATTACAAAGAAATCTGGAGAGGTTAAAATCAACAGTTTTCTCTACAGAGAATTAAAAACCTGTAGTGTGTGACCATTCCTCCAGCCGGCCGGAGTGGCCGTGCGGTTCTAGGCGCTGCAGTCTGGAACCGCGAGACCGCTACGGTCGCAGGTTCGAATCCTGCCTCGGGCATGGATGTGTGTGATGTCCTTAGGTTAGTTAGGTTTAACTAGTTCTAAGTTCTAGGGGACTAATGACCTCAGAAGTTGAGTCCCATAGTGCTCAGAACCATATGAACCAACCATTCCTCCAACCGCCTGGTAGTCAAATTCAACTTCTGACTAGCCGTTGCAAGGTTGGAAGATACACGGAAGATGGACAAGTCGTCCACAAATAAAGAGCGCTGTACGGTAGTCCTTACAACTGATGTAATATTGTTTATCGTGATGGTGAGCGTCGTTACACTTTGAATACTCCATCGAGGGACGCTGTTCTCCTGCTAAGAACGTACCGGCAGAACATTCCTGACAGAAAGAATCTGTGAAAGTGGCGAGACGTCCACGGAAATCACAGTTGCGCAGTAACAAAATATTATGCCACCACGTAGTATCGTAGGCCTTTTCAAAATCCAAGAAGCTTGCTGAATTCCTGATTCTAGCATGGCAGATTATCGAATGTGAAGTGATACCTGCTGCACCCGCACTGAGAGCGACTTAATAACGAGCGGGTTTCCAGAACCCACACTAGACGCCATTTAACCAAACACCCCAATATCTTTCCTACGCAAGGCAGTGAGACTAATGCTACCATAGCTACTGGCATTAGCACGATTCATCCCTGGTTTTAAAATCTGGATTAAAATAGACTCATTCCGCAAGTTGGGAAATACTACTGTCAACCAAATTTCATTAAAAAGCTGGAGGACCACCTCATCCAATTGCTGATTCAACAGTTTTAACACGCTTTACGTTATCAGTTCATGACCGGGCAAAGTGTCACAAGCTACAGACAATGCAGAAACCCAAGTCTCAAAGAGAGAAAGTCTGGTTGCATTTCTCCACGTTGGTGGAATGGAAATCCCAACCAACACTGTCCAGTGTCGTCTGATGGCGATGGAATGCTGAATCCTGGCTGTAATTGGCCGTAATGTTCTTATACACATCAGCCATTGTCCAGGCGGGGGAGTTAATAGGGATGAATGTTCTCCTACAGTTAATATTGGCGGTCATGGATGCCGTCTGGAAATCCTAACGGTTGCGCGTACTTCACTTGTGCGTGTGGATCTATTGATGAAGTTCATGAATTCTGCCATGACCGCCTCATACTCTAATTCTTCCCCTCGCCTTTGCCATCGCCACCTGAAAGATTGCATGACTCTCATCTGTAGGACACCAAATGAATCTACGCTAAGCCACCCTCACGGCACTGATTGCAAAACTATTCACACCATTCCACCAAGAGACAGGCAACCTTCTAGGTGTTCCTGATTATGTGGGAATGGATGCAACAGCGGCTTGGTGAATCAGTCACGACTGTAATATGATACACCCAGTCTGGACACATTCATATTTCTCGAAAACAGGTTTCAGGACACCTACCTCTGCGGCCTCCTTTCGCAATCTGTTCAGTCATGCAAATTCATCCAGATGAGGTATTAATCGCTTCCGTGAGTCTTGATCCCTCTCTCACTGAGCATTGTGTGCAAGGGCAAGTGAGCAGAAGGGGAGATCAGTTGTTTGTATAGGAACAAGTAGTACTACTGAAATGAGTAACTTGAGCCATGTTCATCGCTACCATGTTTCCAGTTTCTGACAGATCTTATACACTCCTGGAAATTGAAATAAGAACACCGTGAATTCATTGTCCCAGGAAGGGGAAACTTTATTGACACATTCCTGGGGTCAGATACATCACATGATCACACCGACAGAACCACAGGCACATAGACACAGGCAACAGAGCATGCACAATGTCGGCACTAGTACAGTGTATATCCACCTTTCGCAGCAATGCAGGCTGCTATTCTCCCATGGAGACGATCGTAGAGATGCTGGATGTAGTCCTGTGGAACGGCTTGCCATGCCATTTCCACCTGGCGCCTCAGTTGGACCAGCGTTCGTGCTGGACGTGCAGACCGCGTGAGACGACGCTTCATCCAGTCCCAAACATGCTCAATGGGGGACAGATCCGGAGATCTTGCTGGCCAGGGTAGTTGACTTACACCTTCTAGAGCACGTTGGGTGGCACGGGATACATGCGGACGTGCATTGTCCTGTTGGAACAGCAAGTTCCCTTGCCGGTCTAGGAATGGTAGAACGATGGGTTCGATGACGGTTTGGATGTACCGTGCACTATTCAGTGTCCCCTCGACGATCACCAGTGGTGTACGGCCAGTGTAGGAGATCGCTCCCCACACCATGATGCCGGGTGTTGGCCCTGTGTGCCTCGGTCGTATGCAGTCCTGATTGTGGCGCTCACCTGCACGGCGCCAAACACGCATACGACCATCATTGGCACCAAGGAAGAAGCGACTCTCATCGCTGAAGACGACACGTCTCCATTCGTCCCTCCATTCACGCCTGTCGCGACACCACTGGAGGCGGGCTGCACGATGTTGGGGCGTGAGCGGAAGACGGCCTAACGGTGTGCGGGACCGTAGCCCAGCTTCATGGAGACGGTTGCGAATGGTCCTCGCCGTTACCCCAGGAGCAACAGTGTCCCTAATTTGCTGGGAAGTGGCGGTGCGGTCCCCTACGGCACTGCGAAGGATCCTACGGTCTTGGCGTGCATCCGTGCGTCGCTGCGGTCCGGTCCCAGGCCGACGGGCACGTGCACCTTCCGCCGACCACTGGCGACAACATCGATGTACTGTGGAGACCTCACGCCCCACGTGTTGAGCAATTCGGCGGTACGTCCACCCGGCCTCCCGCATGCCCACTATACGCCCTCGCTCAAAGTCGGTCAACTGCACATACGGTTCACGTCCACGCTGTCGCGGCATGCTACCAGTGTTAAAGACTGCGATGGAGCTCCGTATGCCACGGCAAACTGGCTGACACTGACGGCGGCGGTGCACAAATGCTGCGCAGCTAGCGCCATTCGACGGCCAACACCGCGGTTCCTGGTGTGTTCGCTGTGCCGTGCGTGTGATCATTGCTTGTACAGCCCTCTCGCAGTGTCCGGAGCAAGTATGGTGGGTCTGACACACCGGTGTCAATGTGTTCTTTTTTCCATTTCCAGGAGTGTATTATTTGACCACTGGGTCAAGTGATTATGAATCCCCCATAGTCAACAGTGTGCATTAAAATTTCATGAGAGGAAAAAGGGATGGGGCAGTTCATGGGACAGCAGGTACACAGTGCACACCTTGACATTAACATGGGCCTTCATCATGACAGCCACTGCTTGCAGCGTTGTGATTAAGGACAATGGCGAAGAGTGGAAAGTGTCCTTGAACACCGCACCCCACCTCTCGGCCTCTCACTAGTGATGTCGAATATCATGTTGATGTTATTGCCACCAAATACAAGAGCATCAGTAATTTTAAAATGAGTCTCTTGGAGACATAGACAGAAAAGTCTGCCCTGTACAAGGAGTCTAAATTTCTCCACGTTTCCTGTATCCATTCATATTCCAATGAAGTATAGAAGCCATTTTACCATTGTGATTTTTCATTTAACCCTACCTTTGTGACCGAGCGAGGTGGCGCAGTGGTTACACACTGGACTCGCATTCGGGAGGATGACGGTTCAATCCCGCGTCCGGCCATCCTGATTTAGGTTTTCCGTGATTTCCCTAAATCGCTCCAGGCAAATGCCGGGATGGTTCCTTTGAAAGGGCACGGCCGACTTCCTTCCCCATCCTTCACTAATCCGATGAGACCGATGACCTCGCTGTCTGGTCTCCTTCCCCAAACAACCCAACCCCCTACCTTTGTGCAGGTGCAGGAAGGCAATGAAACAGTACAGGTGATGGTTGGTTGATTTGAGGGAGGGGACCAAACAGCAAGGTCATCGGTCCCATCGGACGAGCGAAGGCTGGGGAAGGAAATCGGCCGTGTCCTTTCAAAGGAGCCATCCCGGCATTTGCCTGAAGCGATTTAGGGAAATCGCGGAGACCCTAAATCAGACATGGGATTGAATTGTCGTCCTCTCGAATGCGAGCCCAGTCTGCTAACAACTGCGCCAACTCGCTCAATAGTTGAGGTGAGGTGAGTTTTCTAGGTATGGTAACAAGGCATCTAATTCCATGATGCCCTTTTCATCAGTCAGACGTGCAAGCATGAAATCGGACAGCGTCTGGGACAGCTTTTGACTATAATGTCTTGCTCCTTTCCCTAGCTCTTTTCCTTTCGTGGCTGGTGAGTAAAGGGGAAGTTGACAGGCACTCTGTTTTTGGGGTGCCTTCTTCTCTACACTCAAGTGTTTTTTCTCTCGTGTCGTGGCTGTCTGGTTTGCTATGTGTTTACCCTGTCTGCTTTTGGTGGTACAACTGCAGATACTGGTGCTGGTGGTGGGTTCTGTTTCGCACGACTTCATCTGCGTCGAAACATCTGCCTTAGTGACATGTTTCTTCGCTACGGAATCATAGTTAAGTGGCGAAGATCGAGGTTCGTCGTATTATTTCTCGGCTTCTCATAAGGTACATGCTTTGTCGCTTTTATTTCTTCAGTTTCTCGGTCTTCAGCGAATACTGGACAGTCTCGCTTCCAGACTGAGTGGCTCCGAGAGCATTTGGTGCAGGCGAGCTGTCAGGGCCAGATTCATGGGCTGACTTACTGCGTTTTCCATATAGTTGCTCCACTTCCGCATCTCAGTGTCGTGTGACCAAATCTCTGGCATTTGTAACAGCTTATCATGTTAGGTACGTAAGCAGGAAGAACGCTGCCGCGATATACTCAGGTAGCCATGGAGAACTGAAGGTCACAGTGAAGGTCTTCTCTGTTTCTCCATTATTTCTTTGTATCACATCGACTAATTCCTGTGACGCAAGTGAATATAGAAGGGTGCACTTTTCCAAACGTCCCCTCCTTCCTACTGATCACTAGAAACACATCTTGAGCCCCTTTACCAAATTCCAGTGAGATTATCATCCAGAGGGCTAGATACCCTCAGTCTCCTGAATGAGTGAGTGTGAAATCTCCCACACGTGTACAATCTGCGTTGGGCGTAGTGTTGTGTAGTGGATTCGACATGGTGGTCCCACGAGCAGGTTGGGATGCAAAGGTCCACACAGACAGAGCCCCAGCTGCCTGGCAAAACTGAGGTGCAGCATGTTCCCCAGACGTTTCCCACTAACGACTGTTCTGCCTTAACTGCCATGAGTCTCTTCGACACGTAACACAACTTGAGACTGAGGTTTTTTTCATCCTCGCAATACGGCCAGCACAGCCAAGATCGCCGTTCCCTGTGCCACACAGCACTCTACCTCCGCGCCGCACTGTGGTCGCTGAAGCAAGACTAGAACTTCAGGTTGAAGCAAGACTAGAACTTCAGGTTACAGAAGTCTGGAAGCGTTCACCAATCCCCCACTCACGAAGCCCTGGTTCGCCAAATCCTTACCCAGCAACAAAGGCTAAGCTCCATGAGGTGATCGCCATTTCGAACGAACCGGATAACACGTGTGGTTTTACCGGAAATACCACAGACACGGCAAGCATTTACCCCCCCCCCTCCAAACTGCGCTAGAAAAGCGACTGCCAGTCTACTATCTAGTATGTCGTAATTACTTGCATTTCACCATTAAGACATCTCGGTATATACGACGGCGTGCTGAGAAATAATACCTACGAATTTATGAGAAAGTTCTTAATGCTTTTTAAATAAATAAACTTTATTAACATTCTACATCTTTATTCTTCATGTATACATATTTATTTCTGAACATAGTGACCCTGGGGACGAACACATTTTTCCCAACGAGAGGCCAGTTTGCTGATACCGTCACTATACACTATTTGACTTAATTGAAGGAACCACACCCTCACCTCTGCTTGAACCGCTTCATCAATATCGAAGTGAACTCCTCCAACTTTTCTTTAAGTTTTGGAAACAGCTGAAAATCGGATGTGGCCAAGTTAGGACTGTATGAAGGTTGATCGATGACACTGAATTCAAGGCGTCGGATTGTTGCAGATGTCGCAGCGCTTGTGTGGAGCCTGGCATTGTCACGCTATAGGAGAGGGTGCTCCATGTGTGGACGAACTCTTCGAATTCTAAACTCGATTGCAACTCGTTACGTTATACACCGATCTGTTACACGCTACATTTCGGAGCCCTCTAACGGCAGGGGGCTGCAAGTACGTAGACATGAAGAATATGGACGTAGAAATAATGTTTTTTATATTTAAAAAGCTTCAAGAGTTTTCATATTAAAAGTTCAAATGGGTGCATTGTATTCTTACAATAATCAGTGACTTCTGACAGTATCCATGTGTAGGGAAGCAGCCTACTCACGCCGTAATAAACTCACATCAGTCTTTCCATTGTGTGCCAGCCAGTCCGCTGTAACTAGCTCTGACGTCATAAATGTTGCGCAATACTTTAAAAATCAAGCAAATAACCTAAAACATTTCTAACATGTCAGGAGTAATACTAAATTAATGTGTGTTGAATGTCAGTTCAATAACTTTAACCATTTTCGAAATTTGGACGTTTTTCTGTAAAAATCATTGGCGCAACAGAAAAGAGCTAGAGACTTAAAAATTTAGATTCCTTTTCCATAATAATTTAATAGAAACAGTACTTTGGATCTCACAAATTAAAATTTTTGTTGAAATTCATAATTTTCTGGTTTTTGTCTTAAAAATTAAGGAAGCAAGATAGATTAAGTAGGCTAATAAATAAGGCTAGGATGTTTATATTTAAGTAGAATGGAGATCCGCTATAACCATAAAGATGTGAGAAGTTTCATTTGAATAACTATAAAACTATAGCGATAGCGTATCTCCAAAGGACCAGTTCAGAGCTCGTCTACTGCGTGCAGTGTAATTAAATTAATTCTCTCGCCCAAAATATTTAACTTAGCCACGTCAGACATTTATTATGATTACTTACCTGTGTGTTGAATGCACATTTAAATTGAGAGCTTCATCGGCCATCAGCAAAAGAAGCTATGATTTATTCAATAACTTAACGTGGTGCATTACTAGCCCAGCGGCTAGTCGGGAGAGTCGATTTGATCAGGCGTTCCCTTAGCCGTCCGCACCGCGGCTTTATATATAAGAACGCTGCGCGAAGAAGCAAGACTCCAGTTCTCTCCAGACGCTGAATAACACACCATCTGTGTCGGGAGTCGCGTCGCTTCGGTATCATTGCTATAAACAGCCTCGGATGCCGTATTAAGTTACTCGGGATACGCGTAACCATGAAATCATTTTCGAGTGAAGTGTTAATTCTGGGATGACTTTAATAATCTATCTTCAGTTTGCGTATGTCGTATTTTCACGTGCCGCCGCGGGACAGACATTCTACCATTATTTAGCGTGGCATTTGATGAGCATTATCATCAAATTATGGCGAGCATTCACTTAAACATTTAATTTGGACAGTTATAGTTGCATCAGCGCATTAGACTCTGAACTGCTCTGTTAGTCAGATTGTGTGGATCCTTTTTTTTGCCGAGCGGTTCTAGGCGCTTCAGTCCGGAACCGTGCGACTGCTACGGTCGCAGGTTCGAATCCTGCCTCGCGCATGGATGTGTGTGATGTCCTTAGGTTAGTTAGGTTTAAGTAGTTCTAAGTTCTAGGGGACTTACGACCTCAGCAGTTGAGTCCCATAGTGCTCAGAGCCATTTGAACCATTTTTGATCCTTTTTTTTTCATCTGTGACTTTCAGAAAATAGAGAACGTTTTTTTTTTCACGATCGTTTTTGATTATGAATCCCAGACAATTTCCTAATTCCTCAGAGCTTTAAGCTGTAGCTCTAAGTGTATTTCTCAGATGAAGTGGGCACTAGGAATTCTAATTACAGGCTTCACGTTTTGCTAATCACTTTCTGGTTGCCAATATTGTAGTTAGAGAGCCAGTGTTGAGAACGGCAAAAGACAGCATAAATAATAGGAACATTTATATAACAATTAATTCCACTCGCCACCCCACATATGGTTAAAACGGCAAGGAATGCATCTTTTCTACAAACCAAACATTTATATAAACAAATAATTTCCACCAGCCGCCCCACAATTGGTGCATCGGCCGGGAAGTGTTTCAACATTCAAACATTTATAACACACCATAAAATTTCAAACCGCCGGCCCACACATGCACGTAATCCACTTCTATTTTATTGTGGTTCATTGTACAAAATTATGGTGATAATCATGCACACGTCATGAATTTCTTGATTAGAATCCCAGGCGGCCAATACTCCCCGACGGCTCATTCAAATATTCTTTAAGTTCTGTCTTCTAGGAAGAACTTTGATCCTCCCACTGACGTTCAATAGGGAATTTGGATCTTTCACTACAAAAGTCGCTTTATTACTCCACTTTGTAGCAGTTAAAACGCGAATCTGTGTGAGTGCACAAATGTGACAAGTATCTCTTTAAATTCATTCCTTTCTTTTATACTTGTGTGTCTCGGTTGCTCAGTGGTAAGCGGCGGGCTACAAATCCAATAATGCAGGGTTCGATCCCAGGTCTCTCACTTCTTTTATCACTGATAATGATTTAATGCGAAATATCACAAGATGCACGTTGCTTCCAAGTCCACTTCGAACTGTAGGTCCCCCTATAAATGGCTGTGTCAGTCCAGAGGTAGGAGGAAGGATGAAGGTAAGGGCACACCACCTCCTATATTACCGCGCCTAGAAAAGCACTATGGTGTTTAAAATAACCTTCGTGTTGAGGGCAGGTTTACCTTTACTTGGATACTTCCTCTGTGTTACGGCAATCGCGTGACGAGGATACTATGATTTGACAGGCCACCTCGTCCCATCAAAAGGTAAACTGACTATCCTAAATTTACAGCTACTGTCTGCCTATTTACAGTTTCAAATCCGAAGCAGTCGTTTGTGGTATGTCTTTTTCTCCTAAATTGCTTGTGTTGCTGCTGACGAAAATAACATAGGCCCTCACAGCATGATATCACATGGTCACTCTAAATCAGTAAATGTGGCGAAGAGGCTCTAGCTCACCAACTTGTACCGTAAATAGTAAGCATTTTAAGCAACATTATTTCATTATTTTCATTTACTCATAAAGAACCGTATTGTATCCTTCATAATACTATCACGAATCTATAAATGTAATTTTCACATCGAATTACCGTGAGATTATTAGATTATTCAGCAATTTATTAAATCCCATTAGCATTGTACTTGTTTCGAAAGTGTGACTGACAGGACAATCATCCATTTAAAGAAACGAAATAGTAAGCGAAGTGTGTTTTGTACCCTCCAGAGGACAAAAACAAAAAATCTGGAAGAAGATGACCTCGGATAGACAGTTCGCAGTTGCTAGCTGCACTGCTGTTATTGGTTTGAGCGGCATGTAATGAAATTATTTAGCTGACAGTAAATGCGCGGAGAGTTAGAAGTTAGTTACCGAAGTTTCCACGACCATGGAATAGTGACAGGAGCTACATGGAATTACAGCTGGCAAAGTTTCGTAAGAGTCATCTGACAACGTCGAAAACACGAAGTACAACTTGTCGCATATCAATGTGATCCTGTTTCGACACGTTTACTATGTTATCCCACAAACGTTATTTTATGTGGTACTAGTCATACATAATAGCTGTCACTAATTCATACCTTTATTTTTGACAAATTAACTACACAACAAGACATCCTTACATCCTCATTCATTTATATAACAGGAACTGAAATGTCCGAGAGGTGTCCAAAAACACAGAGGAAATGATCATTCATCCTGTCTGCTGCTTTTCATTAGACTTAATCTTCAATACGTGTATGTCCTCCGTGAGCTTTTGTTACCGTCTGACACCTACATGGCATGCTCCGTTGAAGTCTACGGAGGTCACCCTGTGCCATTCTTCAGTGAGCTCGTGGAGAGTCTGTGGTGGAACAGGACGACCATGAATGTGGCTGTCAAGCATGTCTCACACATGCTCGATGGTTCTTAGGTTGGTACTCGCTGCTAGCATTCCATTACTGCAATGACCAGGCTTCATAAGACATTCCCGATGACGCCCACCTAAAAAGCCCTGTCATTACCGTGCGTGCGAAGGAATTCAGGGCCACCACAGTATGTGGCATCCTCTGAATGGTCCAACAAGATCTGTTCGATGCAGTGTCCGGCGGTAAGGCGACCATGGACAACGACAAGATCCTTACGGCTGTCAACGCTGATGCCTCCCCACACCATCACAGAACCTTGGCTGTATCTGGTGATCTCCGAAGAACATTTGGCAGGTACCCCTCACCACGGCATCTCCACACAACAACACGACCATCACGTTGCATCAGAGGAAATCTGAACTCGTCTGTGAATAAAACGTTTCGCCAGTGACGAAGGTACTAGTTGGAACTTTGACACTTAAACAGCAGAACTGAACGCGGGCAGTGAGATGTTGTCTTGTCAAACAGGGTCTCTCTTAACCTGTTCCTTACAGCGTCATCGGACATTGTGGTTCAAGTGGCTAGTCTGAGATTGTCTTGCAGTGCTCTGGCGGTAGCCGTACGAAGCCGCAACGCAGAGATGGCCAGATATGTGTTCACGTGGGGTTGTAATTGTCAGCGGTCTTATCCAACTACCTCTGAGTATTGAGCTGACAGACGGAGAAGTAATGGCATGTGATACAACACGATGGAAAGTCCATCATTCTTGGATAAAACAATGCGCACCTGAAACTTGCACTGCGCTAAAATGTCGCATTGGATGTGCTTGTCTGAATTCCATAATTCTTGGATAAAACAATCCGCACCTGAAACTTGCACTGTGCTAAAGTGTCGAAATGGAAGAGCTTCTCTGCATACAACGTCCACCTCCCTAGGGAAGACTGACACCGGTACTCACTTTCTCCTGAGGAACCACCCAATACTGTAATGCATACCACAGCCGATAGACGCGGATAACATTAGCTGTTGCGTACTTTAAAAGCTAAGATCTCAAGCTACGCAAGGACCCCACAGATGCAGCCTGTACCAAAATAATATTTAATATACCAGATGTTATTACAAGTTTTCCTTCAATACTTTTGAATAATATACTGCATACACACTGCGCAACACAAATAAAGGATCCCTTTTTCGAAACGGCGTAATTGTCTCCCATTACGACACACGAGTTTGAAATTTCGTTCAAAGGTGGCTGCAACCTTCCTCTGTAACGGTGCAGAAGTGTGGCGCTCTGTGAAATCATTCTCGAGCTCACCGACGCTTCAAACAGCAAGATGTCGGCACGCGCGAAAGAAGGCCAAAGCTCAGAAGTTAACGTGAGGTGTCAGATGGGTTGATGATGTCACGCTGAACTGCATCCCAATTCTGTCCAACGACGCTGTGGATATGTCACACGATCTGAAGGTCGTCACAGCCTCCCTTACCCGTATTTCAGCCCTTTTTTCACGCCTCTGCAATGGAAGTCAAAACTGCGACGCCTAGCGGTAAAATCACGGGGTTTCTTATCGGTGGCCGAGGAATCGATACTTAAAAGCCTTAGCTGTGGCATCAAGGGCGTCAATGAAACCAACCCTTCCCTTGGGGCGTTGATTCCCATGCATTTCCCGGTCGAAAAGGACAATTCGCACTGCGATGACAGAACGACGTTCTTGACAATCTTTGACACAGCTGACACCTCCCGGATGCTTCAACCCTTCATTAAGACAATCGCGGGTGCCAAAAATCGTAAGCACCCTTTGCTGCTTTTGATCACGTTCAAATTTCGTCGAATGGTTTTGGATGCTCCCTAGTGGTTCCACCCTGTACACCAGAACAAAAATTGCGGTCGCACTACATTCCGAAGGGGTCAGATCACGTTCAATGGTGTTTCTGCCCCACGATGTCCTTTGAGAAGGGTTTAGAGCAAAGCGCCCGTCAGTCCTGCTCGCTTCTCGCCGTGACCGAGGCTCGTTTCCGCCGACTCGGGAGTGTTGGTGGGGACAGCTGACGTCACATTGCGTGTGCCGAGGCCCATTCTCGTGGGCCTCTGCGTCAGTGAGTGGGCGTCGACAGCTGTCGAATCGGCACAATACGACGAATTCCCAAGCAAGCCAATATTTCCGCATTCACTTCATTTAGAGGCTGTCTTCAGTAATTGCGCTCGTCTTCAGCTATTCGCGTCACTTAACTGAACATGAGCCGAAGTGAAGCCACCTCTATAAGCGGACAGTCTACAATTCGGCAACCACAAAATAAACTGTTTCAAATAAAATGGCTGATGGAACGTACATTCTACTGGGTCGTCCGGGAGTAAGAAAAACTAGTCGTACATGGGGAAAATTTTAAAACACTTCTATGATTACTAAATGTCTGTAAACTGATGTGTCGAAAGTCATGGGATACCTCCTAATATAGTATCGGAACTCCTTTTGCCGGCGTAGGACAGCAACTCGACGTCGCATGAACTCAAGTTATTGGAAGTTCCCTGCAGAAATATTGAGCTATGCTGCCACTAAAGCCGTCCGTAACTGCGAAATTGTTGCCGGAGCAGGATTTCGTGCACGAACTGACCTCTCAATTATGTTCCATAGGATTCATGTCAGACAATTTGGGTGGCCAAATAATTCGCTCGAGCTGTGCAGAATGTTCTTAAAACCAATCGCGGACAACTGCGGCCCGATGACATGGCGCACTGTAATCCATAAACATTCCATCGTTGTCTGAGAACATGTAGTCCACGAATGGCTGCAACAAATGGTCTCCAAGCAGCCGAATGTAATCATTTCCAGTCAATGATAGGTTCAGTTGGGCCAGAGAGCCGAGTCCATTCCATGTAAACACACCCCACACCATTATGGAGCCACAATCAGATTGCACAGTGCATTGATGACAACTTGGCTCACCAGGACACGATTTTCCAGTCGTCTAGCGTCCAATCGATGTCACGACCCCAGGAGAGGCGCTGCTGGCGATGACGTGATGTTAGCAAAGGCACTGCTTGAAATACGTTGCTACTTCCAAGGGATGGAGACACTTTCGTGTTCAAAGAAGGCAGTAACTTTCACGTTGTGGCTAATCATGGAGGCACAAGTGCTACATCTTTAAGCGACCGCATACAAAGGTTGGGAGATCCAGGTCTACGAGCTTTTGTAACCTCGGGCGCCTTCCCACAGTACGCTCCCGCGGGAGGCCAAGAGCTGCCCGATGCCAACATAACCTGGGGAGAAGTGCTAACGATTTCTGTGGCCCCCGACCGGCGGAGCGGCTTAGCATTTGAAGTTAAGGTTGCCGGACCTGCCTGGTAGCCAATTCTTCGAATCCAGTGGACAACTGGTGTCCCTACGCGACAGCGTGCCCTCTAGTTAGTTCGAAAGTAACGGCTTCAATTTTAAGAAAATTCGCTATCTTAAGCAATTTTAATACTGATTCAATGGTTAACGGGAAGAATGTTTGGCTCCCTACGCCATACCAGCATGACATCTGTGGTGTTTGTTGGTCAGGGAAAATGAGTTTTGATACTCAAATTAACAGATCTGTGCTTGGTATCAATAAATGTCATCTGGTCTGCAGCGTGAATCTATAATAAGATTTACTGGATTAATTTTATTTCACTCTGTCTCTTTGATTTCTGATTATGGAAAGGGCAGTCTGTAAGGCTTCGCCATGTGCTGTTTCCGTTCACTAAATGTCTATGGGTTATATACGGATACTATACCGAACATTATTTGTGTCATTTGTGACACCAAACGCGCGAAGCGTAGGTTCCAGAGGACAGAGTATCCTAAAAACGCCTTTAGTTAGATTAGTGACAGCTTTTGATAATTGCATAAACGGTCTTTTACTGTAAACAAAATAGGAATGACTCAGACGCACGCCAGCTGCTAGTACGAAAGAATAGTATGCACGTGTAATCGTGCACAAATCCAGAAAGAGGAACGTGTTGCCATATTTAGCCCTTGCAGATGTTAGCAACTTATTACTATCTCCATGGAATTGCAGACTGAAATCAAAACATGCACTCCGTTCCGAAAGCGGTGCTATCAGTTACTTGAAAGTAATCATCATCATCATCATCATCATCGATTAATGTAGTGCAGACAGAAAAACCGTAATACTGAAACTGTCATTTTCATTTTAACCATAACGTACGATTAATTGCCGATATCCGTATCAACATCGACCTATATCCACATGTTTTGAATCTTGCCTGTTGTCCTGGAACGTTAACTGGTAAGAGCTACACGTGATGCCCACAGCGTGAACACAAATCCCTTTCACTATGTCAGTATGTACTGTAATTTATAAGTTAACAAGCTATTTCAGGCAAAATGACAATACTCTTAGGTTGCCCATATACCGTAGTTCCACTCAGTCACAGCACGTAGTACACTGGTTACCCATTTCTGCCTCAGAAAAACCACAAAACCAGTTAAAACATGGCTTTTGCAGGTACGTCAATGCCAGATTTATCACCATTAAAGGGTCAATCAAAAGCCAGTGCATTGTGTATAAGCTTCAGTGAACGCCGTATCTGCTCGGCTAGTAATTGATATGTTAGGGTGCACGACTACGTGCTTCGAACTGGCTGTTGCTGTGCAGAGCTAATGCCGAACATCGTCATTTTTAGATCAACAACATCCCACTCTTCACGGATGCTACGTACTTCGTCAGAAACGTACCACTTCTGTTTCGTTTTAATGTAAAGACGTATATTAAACTGCGGAAAAACTACACTACAGATCGTCTAATTTTACTGCCGTCTTAAAAGTTTCACTTGCATTGATTATGACGAAGGCTTCAACAATTTCGTACCTCCCACTTTTCATTTTTAACAGCAAATTACAGTCGTCGGATGCCCGACTATACAGGAGAGAATGCAAATCCTCCTGGTGTATGGAGACCGAGAGAGGTGGCGAAGTGGTTAGGATACTGGACTCGCATTCGGGAAGACGACGGTTCAAACCAGCGTCCTGTCATTCAGATTTAGGTTTTTCTAGATTCCCCCAAATCGCTCCAGGCAAATGCTGGGTTGGTTCCTTTGAAAGATCATTGCCATTTCCTTCCCCATCCTCGACACAATTCGAGCTTGTGCTCCGTCTCTAATGACCCCGATGTCGAAGGGGAAGTTAAACCCAGTCTTCATTCCTTTTTCTGAGGTATGAAAAACGGGTGTTGTCGTGCTGACAAAACGACATGCGGTAGAGGGAAGAATCAACTGAATTAAAAACAGCTGATGTGTCGGAGAGCGCGCGTTCCTTTCGGCACGGGGGAACGGCACAGCTCCGAGTGAGGCATGTTGTCAGTCTGACCTCGTTGTGACCGCCATCGTGGTAGTCGTGTACACGATGAGTGCCCGAAGCCATCGTCTCTTAAGACGAGGACTACCATTACATCCTGCCATAGAAAGAAAGAGCCTTTCATAAAATCACACAAACTCAGATCACACATGACAGCTGATGAAATTGCAAATCATATGACCGCAATCACGGATCAATTACACATACAGAGCGCAAAAGTTGACTATTAACAACGTACTACAGTGGTGTACGGGAAGTAAGGGCTTAAGTCCGGGGAGTATGGTGGATGGCACAGTACTTCACAGTCATATCGACTGAACAGACCAGCCACAGCTTGCGCTGTATGCGCCCGCGCATTGTCGTGCAAAATGATGGGTGGGTTGCGCAGAAAGTGTCGCTGCTTCTTTCGCGAAGCTGGTCGCGCATGATGTTCCAAAAACGAACAGTAATACGACTTAAGTCCTTGGGACTTCGATTTGATTCCGAAGATGAAGGAACCGCTTCGTGGCATTCGCTTCAGAAATGTTCCAGAGATTCGATAGGCAGTAGACCGCCACATTCGCACCATCAACAGAACAGGCACTGCTAATGGTATACTACGCCTTCCATATAGCTGGCAACGGGTTCTACACAACGCTAATGACTACTTTGAAGGACACTAACAAGTGCAAACGTGTAAGTCTTTTGTATCGGTTGTGAATAAATAGTTGCCACTATTTAAATTCCAACACTAGTAGATGTAAAGGAGAACAAATGATTCCAATTTCAGGAAAAATTGTACGAAATATTCAAGAGAAAGAATTTCACAAATTGAGATAGTCGATAACGCGTTGATCCACCTCTGTTCCTTATGGGAGCTGTTATTCGGCTTGGCACTGACTGGTAGAACTGTCGTATGTCGTCCTGAGGGATCTGGTGCCAAATTCTGTCTAATTGGCGCGTTAGATCGTCAAACTCCCGTGATGGTTGGAGGGCCCTGTCAATAATGCTCCAGACCTTCTGAAATGCTGGCCAAGGCAGGGTTGGGTAGCACGAAGGCAAGCGGTAGAAACCATCGCCGTGTAAGGGCGGGCATTATCTTGCTGAAATGAAAGCACAGGACGGCTTGCCATGAAGGGCAACAAAACGAGCCGTAGTATACCGTCGGCATACCGTTGTGCTGTATAGGTGCCACGGATGACAACCAAAGGGATTCTGTAATGAAATGGCACTCCAGACCATTACTCCTGGCTGTCGGGCCGTAAGGCTGCCGACAGTCTGGTTGGTAACCCACCGTTGTCCGGGGCGTTTCCAGACGTCTTCGCTGGTCATCGAGGCTCACTTCGAAGCAGGACTCATCACTGAAGACAATTCTACTCCAGACAGATTCCAGGCTGAATGTGCCCGACATCACCGCAAACGGGCTTGTTGGTGTACAGAGGTCGATGTTAGTCGGCGCAAGGGTCGCCGTGAGCTACGTACTTTTTCTGTGAGCTGTCTATTAATGATCCTTGTGGTCACTGAAGTACCAGTTGCACGTCGGATCGATGATAATGCCTGGGGTTCTGACTGCCTCGCAGACGATTTCTCGGTCCTCAAGTTCTGTCGTCTATCTAGGTTGACCACTTCCTTCTTGATGCTGTGTTCGGCCATGGTTCATGAAGTCCTGCCAACATCGTCAAACAGTAGCATCGCTCATATTCAAATGTCGAGAGATTCTCCGATTAATCCAGCCGACTTCTTTGAGCCCCACTGCACATCCTCTCTCAAATGAGGACATCTGCATATATTGTTCACGCGCCTGTTTGTGAGGCTTTGTTATTGTCGAACTGAGTACAAGGAGTGAAGAGACTTCATGCTCTTCTATCGACATGTCCCTTGTTTTTACTATTCTTGCAGCTGCGCGGTAAAACTACGCTACAGCGTCACACATACACCCATCTGCCGCTGACGTTTACAATTTTGCATTTTCCGTCGATACCTGTATGAATATCAATTTGCGACCACGATGCCTGTATGAATGTCAATTTGTGACCAATTTGCTTAACTCTTTCGTGGTGCATGGCTCTTCTTTTCTTTTCCCCCTTCTTAGAGTGTATTTCAATGTCCTCTCGCTCTCTTACGTCACCGGCTTAGTCGGCTAATTCGTTTACATTACTGACGTTAACTTTTCTGTGATGATAGTGACAGAAAAAAGACTACTGTAAAAGCTGTGTAAAAATTAATTATGTTTAAAATTCGGTCTATATTTATCCCTTACAATAACAATTGTTTCATAGTAAGCAGACCAGAAAAAAAATTAATTGCTAGTTTTACGCCGTTAAAATTCGCAATATTATGATGTAAAATTTACACAAACGTCAATTCGAGGGTTTGGAGTCATAATGACGTACCTACAAAGTGCGTGTTTTCAGATTAACGCAAAAAAAAAAAAATACTGCTACAGCAGAAGCTATCACTGCACGCTGTGAATGACAAACCAGTGGACAGAAGGTCGCACGCTGCAACGGGCAGACCATGCCCTGTGACCAAAGCAGGGGATGACCACCATCGTCATTGTGAGAAGGGTTTTAAGACACAGAAACACCGCGTGACGTATCGCTACCGGTGAAATGGTAACGCCGTAACTGATAAGCAGTAGGTGATCACGAAGAGAACGAGCCGAGACAACGAGCTTTGCTCTAGTGACTGATAAGGACTTCTAGTGACTGGTTACAGACTAGGGCGACTTATAATCAAGGTCAAGGTCAAGGTCAGCCCCACTCCCCTTCCCCCTCCCACCACTCCCAAGGAATGGATAGAGGTTATCCAGGGGAACCCCACCCCCCCTTCTCCCACCCAGAGCAATGAGATTCAAACACCCCTCCCCATCATCATGATTTATAAATGGGCCACTTGAGTGGGTGGCTTCACTTTGGAGCTGGGCACCAGTGGGTATGTAGTTGTTAGTAACAAATAATTTAGTTATATTAAGTCACATCAGTTGAGGCGTATCTGTTAACAAGATATTAAATTTAATATTATGCGATTTTCGTCATTTGAGACACTAGCAGACAAATGTGTAAGTTCTCATTTTTCCATTATTTTTCATATTTTCCTCAGTTTTACGTATTATTCAATATTTTTTACAGTTTTTTCAATTTTACACAATTTTCCATATTTTCACACATTTCTTACTGTTTTTAGTTCTTTACCAGAATTGATACACATAACGTGAGTACAGTTCCACTGCTCTCGACATCGCGTCGACGTCGTCGTGCTCTCGGGCAATCGCAATGCAGCAGCACGTGCCCAAAAGTAATTGAATTATTTATCATTGCTAAACCACCACTTCATATGACGCCAGGGTAAATTTATGACGTTACACCAAAATTCTAAGATTTACCCATTTTCAACAACGATACTGCGTGTATGAGAACTACCACCGCGCTATAAAACACGCACCTAGAGAGAGCCGACTAGTATCTGCAACAACCACAGCGAAAAGTATGTCACCTGCGGGGTAGACAACTCCTCTAACGTTCATGAGTGGAGTATAGCCGCGACCGTGAACACCACGCTAGCAACAGCCAAGAAATTTGCAGTATTTTAGGTGTAATCATCTCCGACCTGGTTGTTGGCGCAAATCACTGGTACGAAAGCATACACTCAATGAGGGCCATCCAGCCCATGGTAGTAACGGCAAACAGGTGCCAACATGTCGGTGGAAAAAAACAGGTGGGTTGGATTGCAGGCACTCACCTCCCTCCCTTCTCTCTATGGACCGATCATAATGAAGCTTTCCGATCTAGTGCTTATGCATGGGCGACGTGAGTCTTGATCAGCCAGAGATCCCCGGTAGAATAAAAATCCATGTCATGTCATGTGTGTATATACATAGTCATCACACGAAGAAAGTTACGAAAAATTGCTCAAATGAGCAACTGATGAATTTTCATTGCCCAGAAAATGGCAAGATCTCTGAGAGAGGAGCAGAGTAAGTAGGCGGTTGAGTCACTTGATGATGGAGGGTTTAATTTTGAAGTTACAGGAACGTGCCCCAGACTTTGTTCCTAAGGACAGAGTTCACCATAACCGTCGCTTGATTTGATGAGCACGAGATGAGTAAGATTAATCTATGCTGAAGTGACAGTACTACAGACAGTCGTTTAGTTCATGTTCCACAATTATGCTACTAGTTCCTGGCCACGGTTCTTCCGTTCACACATAAACTGCTGGCCATTAAAACTGCTACACCAAGAAGAAATGCAGATGATAAACGGGTATTCAGTGGGCAAATATATTATACTAGAACTGACACGTGATTACATTTTCACGCAATTTGGGTGCATACATCCTGAGAAATCAGTACCCAGAACAACCACCTCTGGCCGTAATAACGGCCTTGATACGCCTGAGCATTGAGTCAAACAGAGCTTGGATAGCGTGTACAGGTACAGCTGCCCTTGCAGCTTCAACACGATACCACAGTTCATCAAGAGTAGTAACTGGCGTATTGTGACGAGCCAGTTGCTCGGCCACCATTGACCAGACGTTTTCAATTGGTGAGAGATCTGGAGAATGTGCTGGCCAGGGCACCAGTCGAACTTTTTCTGTAACCAGGAATACCCGTACAGGATCTGCAACATGCGGTCGTGCATTATCCTGCTGAAATGTGGGGTTTTGCAGGGATCGAATGAAGGGTAGAGCCGCGGGTCGTAACACATCTGAAATGTAACGTCCATTGTTCAAAGTGCCGCCAATGCGAACAAGAGGTGACCGAGACGTGTAACCAATGGCACCCCATTCCATCACGCCTGGTGATACGCCAGTATGGCGATGACGAATACACGATTCCAATGTGCGTTCACCGCGATGTCGCCAAACACGGATGCGACCATCATGGTGCTGTAAACGGAACCTGGATTCATCCGAAAAAATGACGTTTTGCCATTCGTGCACCCAGGTTCGTCGTTGAGTACACCATCGCAGGCGCTTCTGTCTGTGATGCAGCGTCAAGGGTAACCGCAGCCATGATCTCCGAGCTGATAGTCCATGCTGCTGCAAACGTCGTCCAACTGTTTGTGCAGGTGGTTGTTGACTCAGGGATCGAGACGTGGCTGCACGATCCGTTACAGCCATGCGGATAAGATGCCTGTCATCTCGACTGCTAGTGATACGAGGTCGTTGGGATCCAGCACGGCGTTCCGTATTACCCTCCTGAACCCACCGATTCCATATTCTGCTAACAGTCGTTGGATCTCGACCAACGCGAGCAGCAATGTCGCGATATGATAAACCGCAATCGCGATGGGCTACAATCCGACCTTTATCAAAATCGGAAACGGGATGGTACGCAGTTCCCCTCCTTACACGAGGCATCACAACAACGTTTCACCGGGCAACGCCGGTCAACCGCTGTTTGTGAATGAGAAATCGGTTGGAAACTTCCCTCATGTCGGCACGTTGTAGGTGTCGCCACCGGCGCCGACCTTGCGTGAATTCTCTGAAAAGCTAATCATTTGCATATCACAGCATGTTCTTCCTGTCGGTTAAATTTCGCGTCTGTAGCACGTCATCTTCGTGGTGTAGCAATTTTAATGGCCAGTAGTGTAATTTATTTGGAAGCGTGACCAACATCGAAGTACAGAATTTAAATTCTAGACCTCATTTAACTACCTAATCTTCTGACGACACCGAAGACAGTCTTTACATCTAAAATTTGTGGTCTACTGGTGTAATTCTTGCACTTGACAAACAAATTAGAGAAAATATAATTAAATGAGATCTGTTATTTTTTATTCTCTTGTTAATAAAATTATACGAATATTTTACAATTTAACCGGTTCCAACAGCACAGTGGTGATTTTCATACTCTATAATAACGAAGCAACACAGCAAAACCCACAAGCTTCGAACTTTACAATACAAGAAACAAAACAATGTTGTATCTAACAACACATGTCGTTTACGGTGACACAGTGGAATCAAACTGCCCACCCCTCTCATTACGAGTACTAAGTAAGTCAATAATATGGCTGATAGGGTACGTTTTAAAGTTACACAATCATTATTCATAGAGCAATAACGTAAGGTAACTACATATGTAGAAGGTTAAGTATGTGACTTCAAAAAATGTCATATTAATCATTTTATCACAGAATAGGACAAATAACTGAGCACCTGGTGTCAATACATGTGTGGTATGTGGTTAGGTATGACACCGTTTAATGTTTATTGTGTTTTAAGTTTCTGACTTCGCAAATTTTCTTGCTAATTTCTCTACCACTTCTCTCTTGCAGAGACTGGAGATGACTACTGTGTGGCTGAAACAGATTAAATTGTGAAATGTTCTTGTCATTAATTTCATTCTTTTAATCTGGTATAGGTGTAATCACAGTCTCAAATGACAAAATATTATGTTTTCTGTGAGCTACTGTATATTTTGTATATAAAGTAACTGAATCGTGGTGACATTATTCATTTCAATGAGCCCCCCTCCAAAATTCACACAGTAAACTTTATTTATGACTGCAAATTATAGTGAAAATGGATGACTAAATGCATGAACTTTATACAGATTGGTTTTTAGCAAACGTACTGTTAAGTCGGTGAGTATAAACATACCATTGGCAGCGTTGCAAATGAACACGAGCTGTCACATACCTGCGGAAAAAAGAAAAAGAAAAGAGTACAATGTTTCAATTCGTACACAACAGGAATTAAGTAAATGAGTAGATTGATTTTGACAAAGCAGTAGTATGGCGCTGCTGCAGCGCTCGTGACAAACACCTTGTTAGGCCACCTTTGTACCTCCTGTTCTCCCTGAAAGTAATTCCTCACGCTATAATGGTGAACGCTAAACACCACTCATCCCGAAACCCAAGTTATAAAGAAGATTCCACTTCAAAAAGGTCAAGTTCCCACCTTAGCAAAAAGGAAGCACAAAAACATCGTAGCGAAACATACTGTAGTACGCGATACTGAGAGCGCCAGAGAAATGGCAGCACGCTGGATTAGGTTGGTTGGTTGCTTTGGGGGAAGAGACCAAACAGCGAGGTTATCGGTCTCAGAGGGTTAGGGAAGGATGGGGAAGGAAGTCGGCCGTGCCCTTTCAAAGGAACCATCCCGGCATTTGCCTGGAGCGATTTAGGGAAATCACGGAAAACCTAAATCAGGATGGTCGGACGCGGGATTGAACCGTCGTCCTTCCGAATCACGCTGGATTAGTATCCAGAATAATGATTTACATCTTTAGTTGGCTACACTGACTGACTTACTGGCAGTTTCTTTGAGTCACTATAGGCAAGTTTTGTTCCACTTGTCTCAAATGATTTCATTCCTGAAGAACAACTAAACCCTAAAACCTGAAAGTAACACGCACGTAACGGTGCTTACAAAATTATCTGTAAGAATTCCTGTTAACGAAATGACGAAAAATTTCACGCCGTAAACAAAGAACTGGCCCGAGAGAATACATTATTGCAAGTACGACAAAGTAGTGGTTGAGATGTGCGACGATTTTTAATGATTTTTTAATGATTCTAAGAAAGCTGATAAGTCGCAAAAAAGAGTCAATAGATGTTCATGAAAGTCCTTGTATGAAAAAGGAGTTCCACTAACATCTAATCACAATTTTTTGCAACCTCTCGGGTTTTTTAGAATCATGTTAAAAAAGAAATTCTTATATTAACGACGATTTGTGACAGAGTCACCACGAAAACAGATGGGAAAATGATGGGATTGCTTCAAACCCACTCATACATTTCTAAGACATAAAGCATGGTATGCGTGCTAAATAAATATGAAATATGAATACGTTTTTAACACAGTACTTTTATCGGATTCTTGTTTTTTTTTTTCATTATCAGTAGCTGAAGGTTTATAGAAAATACTGCTGTCACCGTGCACTGAGCCAGTGTCAAGTAAGACCGATAGTTACAGCGGTTAGACTCGTAGGAACACGGGATAGTTTCGCCAAGGCGCAGACGCAATCAGCGCGCATTTATGTTTAGCGGGCAGCATCTGTTCACCTTGAAGGCTCTAAGTTGCGAGGTTTTTCGGCACAAAGAATCCGTGGGAACACATGATTAAAGCGATCACAAAGCTTGAATTTCTGAACTAAAGATTTAAAAAAATATTTTTAGTCATTTCATAATTCCTACAAATTCTCAGAGGGTGACCACTGCAACGCTACCTTTAGTGAAACGTTCCTCACACGTCTGTCGCCTTCCGCGACGTAGCTACTAGTCAGAATGACGCAATATGTACGGAGAAATACCGAGAAACTGAAGCAACAGTCAGCGAACTACAGCATTTCTTTCATGTGACCGATCTCTAACAGCTTAGTCGGAACGACTCATCATGTAAGCCGCAAAAAAAGGCTTTAGATTCCTCTCAACCGCTATTCAGACTGTCGGGTGCAAAACAAACCATGCTTCATCATGCTTGATTGAGGAACACCGTAAGTGTCACATACTACAGAGGAAAGATTTGTAGCAACCAGCGATAATTATGTAGTTTCCAGTCGCTGTCGATTCTCCCCCAGTCGGAAGAGAGAGCTAATATTGCAGTATACCTTCACTCGGAAATACGCAGGGCTATACATTTATTTAAAGTTTACTCACACTCGCTATGGTTGGTATTTATGAGTAGCGATTTAATTGCGTTTTTTCCATATGGGGCACAAGGTTCCTAATATATTCTATAGGTATGATCAGTTCGACGGTGTTCAAAAGTGTGTGAATTCGTAAGGGACCATACTGCTGAGGTCCTCAGTCCCTAGACTTGAACACTACTTAAAACTAAGTTTAACTTACGCTAAGGACAACACACACACACACACACACACACACACACACACACACACACACACACGAGGGAGGACTCGAATCTCCAGCGGGAGGGGCCGCGCTGTTCGTGACATGGCGCCTCAAATCACGCAGGCACTCCGCGTCGACGGTGTTTCTAAAATACGATGGATGGCAATACAAAGAACGAAAGTGCGATCTATTACTATTACGATGACGAGGAGTTCGACAAAAATTTGCTAACACCTTGAAAAACGCATGCTTTAACATAAATGCATATGATAGCCACACCTGCAGGTGACGCTACTGTGTTTGAACACTAACGGCATCTGTGGAGTGTCCTCCAAACGTTTTAAGTGTTAGTCCTGGTCAGAACAATGTTACATGCCGTTTTGAGTGCATTATGTCGGAGCTCAGTGCATTAGAGCGTGGGCAGATTGTTGGCGTTCGTGTCGTGGGTGTTTCAGTAATCAAAGCAGCCGAGGAGTTTGGTATTCCAAGAAGCACCATATCGTACATTTATATCGCGTACAGGAAAAACGGAAAAATATTAGCCACTAAGTCACAATGCTGATGAAAGTGTGTGTTGAGTGATCGTGGAGGAGTGTCACTGAAGAGGATTATGATGAGAAGTAAGAGGACGACAGCTACAGACGTCACTGCAGAACTGAGTGTCCCACTCGCGAAACTTGTCAGTACAGAAACAACATGATGGAACTGCATAAGCCGTGAACTGCAGGGCGAGCTGGAGTTCCAGAACCACTCATCAGAGATGCAAATGCCCGTAACAGAAAAACTTTGTACCGAAGCATAAAACTTTGAGTATACAGTAATGAAAGAAAGTCATTTGGTCGGCTGAGTCTTAATTCACTGTTTCCAACATCTGTCTGAGTTTACGTCCGGCGTACGCCTACCAAGCCTCCCACTCAGACTGCTTCCTGCGAAGAGTGAAGAGTGGTGGTGTTTCGGTGGTGATTTGAGCAGACATATTGTGGTATTCCACAGGCCCCATGGTTACTCTGCAAGATCGCATTACGAACACGGAATTTGTGACCATTTGGATTATAAAGTACATTCAAGGGTAGAAAACTGGTTTACGTAATGGTGATGCTGTGTACCAAGATGACACGGCCACTGTTCGCACCGCTTACATCGTCCAGGACTAGTTGTGTGTGCACGTCGATGAACTGTCCAATTAAAAAAAAAAAAAAAAAAGTGTGTGTGAAATCTTAAGGGACTTAACTGCTAAGGTCATCAGTCCCTAAGCTTACACACTACTTCACCTAAATTATCCTAAGGACACACACCCACACACACACACATACATACACACACACATGCCCGAGGGAGGACTCGAACCTCCTCCGGGACCGGCCGCACAGTCCATGACTGCAGCGCCCTAGACCGCTCGGCTAATCCCGCGCGGCTGTCCAATTTCCCCTGGCCACCACGGTCATCACATCTTAGTAACACTGAACCTTTGTGGTCAACTTAGGAGAAAAGGGTGCATCATCGCTTTCTACCTCCATCATAGTTACCTGGACTTGGCACTATACTGCCACTGTATGAATGACGTGTTTATCATTCTTTATTCTGCTAGTAGTTACGACTTTTCATTCATCAGGAGGGGGACCCTATGTTGCATACGTATGCAGGGATTGGATGAAAATAAAACACATTACCATGTCTAATACTGCGGAGGAAGAGTGTTGGCATTTAAATAACTAGATCTTTACAGGTCGTGTACTGTTTTCAAGGAAATCTTATATCATTTTTCCAGAAATATAATGGCAAGTTGAGGTAACGATGATGGAGGTGCATAGAGATGACGCACACTTCTTTCCGAAGTACACACAAACGCTCAATAATGTTGAGATCTGGTGACCGTGGTGACCAGGGGAGATGCGACAATTCATCCTCGCGCTCACAAAAGCAGACCTGGACGATGCGAGCTGTGGTAACAGGGGCCTGTCGTCCTGTAAAACAGCATCATCATTGGGGAACAAATCATCTACCATGGGACGGACTAGATCGCACAGTAACCATAGGGCCCATGGAATATCGCGATATGGTTGCCCAAATCATCAGCGAAACCCGGCCATGTTTCAATCTTGGGAAGTGAACTCGGCCAGAAGCCGCAAACAGTGTGAAAAAAGACTTATTCGAGCAAATAACTTTCTTTCATTGATCAACTGTCTAGGTTTTATGGCTTCGGCTGTACGTTTTCTTGTCACGGGCATTTGCATCGCCGAGTGCGCTTTTGCAATTCCGGATTGCCCACCATTGCCCAGCTTACTGGAGCTGAAAGGTTTAGTGAGAACGACATTCAGTTCTGCAGTGACTTTTGCAGCTCATACTTTTTGTCACAATCCTCTTCAATGACCGTCTGTCACTATCACTCAACACACTCTTTCGTCCGTGTTGGGACTTACCTGATGCCGCGCCGGGTGCATGTGATGTAATTCCTCGGTACGTTGCCTCTTGAAAACGCATCGGCTACCTTGATTATGGAGGCATCAAGCATACGGGCAGGAACAATATGTCCACGGCCGAATGCATTTACGAGTAGACGGCACCTACTCGTCATCACCGATTTCGTCCAGATTTATGGTATATGTAGGGCTTGGCCAAAAATTAATGTGCCGAAGTGGAAACTCAAGATGGTCTAGCACTTAGAACAAATATCATTTTTGGCGCCAGTCGAGCGTGGCGTGAACTATTTAAGTTCGCGCAGTATCCAGGAAGCGGTTAGCGCACCGGACAGAGAATAGAACCATAAGCTGAGGAGTAGTGGGATCGTTTCCCTTTTTTGAAACTTCTTTCATTTTTATTTTCAATTTTTACGCTAACTGCACTGAAAATAAACCATTATAACGCTCAATGCATTGTATTTGTTGTTACTTTTATATAAGATATGAAAGGTAAAGGAAAATTTGGGATTGAAAATAAATTTCCCGGAAGGGATTGTAGAGTGTACACGAGAACTTCGTCTGTAAAATCAGATATCTTTATTATTTTACAGCTGATTTACACGTGCTGAAGTGAAATTCATCATAAAAACAGGGGAAGCAATAATTTTCTCGGCATCTTGCACACGTTACAAACGCCACGTTTTTACAATTTCATGTTTGCTTTAAAGTTTCACGTTTGTTTTAAAGTTTCTACAGAAATGCGTACATGGTTTACATTTATGAAAGACAGGCTCTCATCTCACGTTTTCACAGCAAACCACGCCTAACGCATCATTTCGCCAAATATTTGCGAGTATAGCTGGTGACGTACAATGGAATGTATTTTGAAACACCCTTCTCTGGATGTAATTTTTTTTGCTCTGTCGGTGAGGTAAGCGGAGTTTGTAGCTTTTCCATCAAATTCTGAGGATAACAACAAAGGCCACAGAGTTCCACCAGGGGAATGCATTTAGCGGGAAACGCTTTATAATACTGGACGATGTCAGTCCTCCTCCAACTTGAAAAATATCTTCGTATAATTGTGGATTTGTTAGTTCTCCCCACCAACCATTTAACGGAAGTAATTTGTTCTCCTTCACATCAGTCGAAAAATACGTTTCATGCACTTTATAAAGATATTAATAAATGCGGTATACTGAAAATCATTTCGGTTTATCTGCAGTATAAGTAACGTAAAAATTGAAAATAAAACAGTTTCCACAGAGGGATTCGACCCTCTGATTACAGCTCTGCGTCAAGAGCGGCCTGGAAACTACGCTAGCACAAACAGCTCACGCCTCGCTCGATGCTATTTGTTTCAAACGCTTGGCCATCTGGGGCTCCCACTTTTGTCACTTCCATTTCTGACCAACCCTCTCCCATTCCATAAATTTGGAAGGAATCAGTCATGACAAGCAGGCGCGGTCCCCTTGTTAGTTCCTACAGAATGCACAGAACACTGTTCTGAGCACTACAGGCACTTACAACTTATTTAGGCCATTGTGCAGATGCCGTACGTGGTCAGATGCAACAGCGTACATGCGGGATTGGCTAGCAGCCCCGTTTATGTCCGAGCAAGCATTTCTCGCAGTCTTTCATATTTTTATCAAGCCTCTTGTATAATAAATTGAGGTATGCTCGTACCTCCTAATGATCGAGAGTTCGTAACCAATATCCGAGTAAAGAATTTTCAACAGCAGCTGTGATCATTATCTGATTTACACCTTACACAGGGTGGAAAGAAACTATGTAGAAAGGTCTTGAGTGTTTAGGGGAGATGACGTGAAATACTTTCTTCATGTGACATTACTATCACAGGTGTAATGTTTTCCCTCTGGGATACACGAATGGTATACGCTAGTGATGTTCAGAGACGGAGCTCAATAATTCGTGCATGTGGCAAATATTGTTTTAGAGATGTTACTGAAAATTTCGCGCGTTTTCATTCAAGCACAAACAGGATCTCCGTGCTAATGATGGTGTAACAAACACCAAACAACCAGGTGTTTCACAGATAATGGCGGCAGTGTCAACCAAACCGGCAATCAGTTCTTCTATCAAAGCATTAGACAACGACTACCACGCTGATGCCAGTTGTGCATTAATGTATACGGACATTTTCAGCAACATCTCTAGAGCAATATTCAGCACACGGCAGTTTGAACACCGTCTCTGTACATCACTACAGTCAATCACTTAAAGTTTCTTACTACTATTCTAAACACACTACAATTTTGTGCACATAGTTTTTTTCTTACGCCCTATATTTTGGAGCATGAAACGCAAAATATTAACCACTAACAAGGAGAGGTCCCTAGCGGTGCGATCGACTTTTTGAAGCTATCTATATGGTGATGAAGGTTAAGATTCCAAGTATCACATACTGCTGCCATTCACCCCGATGGGCCCTCGTCTGCCGAGTAATTGACGAAAAACAGAGAACTCGGAATTTTGTGTAACACTCGATAGCGTGAAAAAAGTTGTGTGTCAAAAGCTCGTTGCCTGGCGTAATGTATAGGATAACAGCTTCACATGCAGGAGGTTGTCGGTTCGAATTTCATCTGGCGCAGTACGTTTTTTTTATTTTTATATCTTTATCGAAATGACTCTAAACATAATTTTTATTCAGTTAACTGATTGAAATGTAATTTTTTAATTCCATTCCTTTGTCACAAAATTTTAATGGTAACAACTTCATTTGTTCTCATTTTCCTTCCTACCATCATTTCTCCATTCCAAATCTTTGTTCATGTATTTGTAGTTACTTTTATGTATTAATTTAGATTTAATTTATTTTGTTTTATCGCCCTGTTTTGTCGTCCACATTATTGCATTCATAATATCTATTTTTCTTGGATTTCGTTTTACTTACATATGCCCGTCTTTCATTTAAATTTTCAAAAAAAATTAAAAAAAAGAAAAAAAAGGTTCAAATGGCTCTGAGCACTATGGGACTTAACATCTGAGGTCATCAGTCCCCTAGAACTTAGAACTACTTAAACATAACTAACCTAAGGACACCACACACATCCATGCCCGAGGCAGGATTCGAACCTGCGACCGTAGCGACCGTAGCAGTCGCGCTGTTCCGGACTGAAGCGCCTAGAATCGCTCGGCCACAAAGACCGGCTTTAAATTTGCATCTAAGTCATTATGTTCATAGTGCATTGGGTATTTACGTTATGTTTTAAATGTCTGCATGACGATTACCGTGCAAATAATTGACCATCTGCTAACAAAAATACATTTTTCACATCACTGCACAAATAGATTATTTCGTCCTTTGTTTGTAACTGACACATCGGAATTTTCAAATAATAGCATATTATAATAGATAAATATAACGAAATATATATTCCCAAAATATCGATAGGAAAAGAATGGTATAAAGAAAAAATGAAAAACGAAAAAGTTCATACAGTGATTAAAATGTGACAGACGAATAGAAATGCAAAATTACATTCAAACCAATTAACTGAATAAAAATAGTGATCGAGGTAATTTCGATAAAGATTTAAAAATTAAAAAAAAATATTGTGTAACTGACAAGATTCGCATCCACAATCTCCTGCATGTGAAGCTGTTCTATCCACTACAGCAGCCAACCAGACTATGACACCTAACTTTTTTTAGCGTTATTATTACAAAATTCCGAATTTTTTTCGTCAATTACTGGCAAACCAGGAGGGCCCACCAGGGTGAATGGCTGCAGTTTGTGATACCTGGGATCTTAACATACATCACCGTATAGGTAGTTTCAAACAGTTGAGCGCACTGCTGGGGACCTCTAATTGTAAGATTATACGAACTCGACAATTAATTCTAGCTGGGGATTCTGTATTTACTGTTCGCAAGAAATGAATAGACAATCCGGCTTGACGGCAGTAACTTTCCATCTATCAGTTATTTCGGGAAAACATTATCAATCAAATACGCCGTACACTTTCCAAATTTTCTTACTGTGCACTTAACTAATGTTTTCTTTTGTTAATCAAAACAGACTGCACTCAAAGGGACTAAATTGACTAGTATTTTGCGTCAGTGTAAACAATCTGTAATTTTGTGTGGAATATGGATAAAGCTGCTAGTCTTGGTTGTCTCACCATCATCTTTACCAATGTGCAAGCCGCCGCATGCACAGACGGCCCAATGAGGCGTTTACCCCGCAGTGTGTGTAGGCTGTAGTGCAGGACAGAGATGATTCTGTGTTTTCGTTCCACGACGTGGGCCCATTCATTCAGGTTACAGTGCACATAAAGCAGGATGTTCATTTCCACATTCTCCATGATCAAGTGTTGCCCTTTCTTCTACATCTTCATAACGCGGTCTGCTTTAGAATATCGTCTTCAGAGATGGTGTCAGCCGTGGTTACGGGGCTACAGGCACACGTTCCTGGTACGGCGAACACTCCAGCACCCTAAAACACCTCAACTGTCTGCTAAATCACCCAAAGAATATGTCTATTTTGGACAGCGAGACAAACTGAACCATCAATGTTGTCAATGAGTGGCTTCTGCTGGTCCCTTTGCTCGCCCAGCTGAGGTCATTATCAAACCTGGAAGTGGTGTCCCGCGGAATTATCGTCCTCTCTATCAAGAAATCCTTAATCCAGTCACAAATTTCATTCGATACTTCCAAATGATCGCACTTTCGTTAATAAACTGTAGAGTGGCACCGAGTCAAACGCTTTTCGTAAGTCAAGAAATACTGTGTCTACCTGAGTGCCTTGATCCATGGGTATGGGGATGTCACGTGATAAACGCGCTCTAGTCGTGTTTAGTATGGTCACTGTTTCCGGAATACATGCTGTTTAGCACGGAAGAGGTAATTCTCTTCGAGATACCTCACTACAGTTGAGATCAGAATGTCTTCTAACATTGTACAACAAAAAGAGTCACGGATGGTGGACAGTAGTTTCGTTGATCATGTTTCCTACCCTCCTCATAGACGAGTGTGATCTGCGATTTCTTACAATTGCATGGCAAATTGTTTTGATCGACGGATTAAAGGAGGGTATAAATGGCTCTGAGCACTATGGGACTCAACTGCAGAGGTCATTAGTCCCCTAGAACTTAGAACTAGTTAAACCTAACTAACCTAAGGACATCACAAACATCCATGCCCGAGGCAGGATTCGAACCTGCGACCGTAGCGGTCTTGCGGTTCCAGACTGCAGCGCCTTTAACCGCACGGCCACTTCGGCCGGCAAAGGAGGGTATAAATGAGAGGAAAATTCTGTACAGAACCTGACAGGGATTCCACCGGGTAATATCTGAAAACAGTATACACAGGAAGACGAGAAAAGAATTTTATTTTTTTAAATTTTTCTTCACATTTCTGGAGATAATATGAGCCAACGCTGTCCGGTAATGAGACGCGTCACTGATTAATTCTCAAACATGTGATAAAAATACAAAATCTGAAAACAAAAACAAAGGCTCTGCGTATGATAGTACACGCTAAAAAACGGCGCACTACGAAGGAGTTACGCCAATTGGTCGCAAATTATTGATCATACAGGTATAGATGGAAGACGCAAAGTTGTAAACTTTGGCGGACGATGGATGATTGACGCTGCAGTACAATTACACGGTGCTGCTGTCAGATATAGTAAACAGGAGAATATGCAGATAAAGTCTGCGAATTTAATCCAGTGTCCTTTGTCACTTGGGCAGTTACTATACCTCGCTGACAGGCGTGTGAACATATACACAGATGTCAGCATTTGAAAGAAGTCATGTACTTAGGCTCAAAGAAGCCGGTCGGAGTAATCGGCAAATCGCTCCATATTTGAAAAGGAGCGATGCCAACATTCGACAATGTTGGTAGCAATGAGAAAACCATGTCCGAACGCAGCGTCAAGAAGGAAGCGGTCGACTTAGTGAAACGACAGAACAAGAGGACTGTGCAATCGTCAGACGCACTCAGAGCCCCGGCTTCATCATTATCATTGACCCGACGTGCAATTGGCGCATCACTGACCACAAGGACCATTAATAGGGGTTGAGCTCAAGCAGCCCTTGCGGCAGTTACCACTGGCCTCAGTACACCAACAATCCCGTCTGCAGTGGTGTCAAGCACATTCAGTATGGAATCTAACTGCAGTACAGTTGTCTTCAGCGATGGGTCCCGTTTCGAAATGAGCCCGTCGACCAGCAGAGACGTGCCTGGAGGCGCCCTGAACAGCAGTGCAATACCAAACTGACTGTCGCCCGCCTTATGGCCCGTGAGCCAGGAGTGGTTGTCTGGTGTTCCATTTCATTTCATAGCAGGACCTCTTTGGTTGACATCCACGGCACCATTACAGCACAACGGTACGTCGACGACATTCTACACCTGGTTTTGCTGCCCTTCATGGCAAGCAATCCTGGACTTTCATTTCAGCAAGATAATGCCCGCCCTCACACGGCGAGAGTTTCTACCGCTTGTCTTCGTGCTTGCCAAATCCTACTTTAGCCCGCATTTGAGCATTATTGATAGGGCCTTCCAACCATCTCGAGGTTTTGACTATCTAACGCGCCAATCGGGCAGAATTTGACACGATATTCCTCAGGAGGACACAAGATATCTATCAATCAATGCCAAGCCGAATAAATGCTTGCATAAGGGCTAGAGGTGGACCAACGCGTAATTGACTTGCTCTATTTGTGAAGCTCTTTTCCTTGAACGTATTATCCAATTTTTTAGAAATTGTAATCATTTGTTTTTCTGTACACGTACATCACATCTACCGATACCCGTCCCATTCGGATAATTCCTGCATGGTGTGGGTTTTGTCCTACAGTGTATATACAATATGGGACACATTAGTACGACCGTCTCTGAAATACTTGTGGGTTCTCCTGTACAGTGTAAAAGGATTGTACCACACGGAACACTTAAAACTTATATTTGGAACTGCGTAGTTAATCTCTCACTTTTTCTTACTTCTGCTGAAATCTGTAAAGGGTACGCACAGGATAGTGCACACCTTTCTGTGATAAGCATAAGGTAGTGTTTTCGAAACGAAAATCGTTTTTGTGTTCCCCTAGAGTTCTAGTTTTCGACGTTTAATTGCCATTTCGATAGCTATGGTTGGCTACTGCAGTTCTAAGGTGTACGTGTGGGCTCGACATGAACTTTTTAATAGATACTAAGGAATTTATTTGGCTACCAGAACGTGAAACCAATTTGTTACCAATACAGCTAATCTGAGTACTGCCCTGAGAACCGCTATACGGGGTCAGTCAACTGCTGTCTAGTTTCTGTGTTGTTGACCTGAATCTCACAAGCAGATGCCAGGAATGCTCTTGCAAGGATTGAGGTGTGTCGTCGTAAGTCCTCCCCGGACCACTGCCACACTGGATGCAGATTTACAAGAAGAACTGTGGAATAACGAAATCGTGTGCAAGACTTAGTAACTGACGTCACTTAGCTTGGATGTTACGTGTTTTAAGTGCAGCTGTCCATTTTAGCCAACGGCCTTGCGCAATGGTCACACCGGTTCCCGCTGTCGGGTTTAGCTAGTACTTTGATAGATGACCGTCCGGATCTGCCGAGCGCTGTTGGCAAGCGGGGTGCACTCAACGCTTGTGAGGGCAATTGAGGAGATACTTGATAAAGAAGTAGAGGCTCCGGTCACGGAAACAGACAACAGCCCCTCCATATCCGCATTCACTGACGCCTATCGGCTGAGGATGACACTGCGCACCGTTGGGCCTTCAGAGACCAGTTCGGACGGAAAGGAAGTCTCTCTTTTAGGTGACTAATGAGTGTGTGTATATAGTGTGGTGTATATTTATTTTGTTGCTGTTGTTATGATGATGCTTATTATGATGATAGAAGGGAGAGGATAAAATCCGGCGTGAATAATTCTGTCCATCGTACTCCTTTTTCCTAAATTTGGAAAAGATTTACATACTAAATACAGGGGTTTATTTATGTATCGTTCGTACAACTGTAATACAAAAAAAATTCCACAAAATATTAATAGAAAGTTCCAGACACACTTGTATTTCTTGTTCACCTTCAAAGGTATTTCAGAATCTTTCTGGTCACACTCTGATCGATGATTTTTATGCAAAATTACGCTATCGTTAAGAGATTCTCGATCACCTATGTGTTTTGGGACACACTGTGTATCTTTAACTTAGCGTTTAAATACGATCAGAGTAAACAAAATTGGTTCAAATGGCTCTGAGCACTATGGGACTAAACATCCATGGTCATCAGTCCCCTAGAACTTAGAACTACTTAAACCTAACTAACCTAAGGACATCACACAACACCCAGCCATCACGAGGCAGAGAAAATCCCTGACCCCGCCGGGAATCGAACCCGGGAACCCGAGCGTGGGAAGCAAGAACGCTACCGCACGACCACGAGATGCGGGCCAGAGTAAACAAAAACTTATACTCCTCTGTCGGTGAACCAGCGCTTGGCGTTTGAGCGATGAGCTACTTTCCTGGAACCAGCAAAGACGACTGCGACGGATCTATGGACGCGGTGCATGAGCGGTATTCACATGCTGTGAAGCTCATTGATATCCGCATCTTCACTAACACCACCGCAAATTTTTGTACGTAATGTATTGCTGCTAAGGATGACGGACTTCTGTTTTAGGTTGCATGTGCAATGCAGAACTGGAGCAGTGTGTGTCTAAAGTTTATAAAATTGCAAAGTCCCATGTTTTATGACAGTCTCGTCGTATTCGATACCAAACTTCTTGATTTATCTGTTTCTTTGTGAATTTTCCTTGATTTATGTAAAGCACATTAAATAAGTACTTGTGGCACACTGGCATTCCTCCGAAATAGAGTCTCTGACATCTCAACTGTTGCATGTGAAGAGACGTAGTGAGAGGGTCTGGATAGCCTCTTTTCGATGGGAGCGGCGAAGACCGTGCGAGCGTGTCGCACAGGATGAAGTAAAGGGGCAGCGGAGCGAAAAACTACCGCCTGCCGCCACTTAATACGAGTACGCCGTGCACGGCAGTAATCAGCAGCGCGCGCCAATATGCATTTACGGCCCCGAATAGCCAAGCACCGACACGTATCCCACGCACTGATTAATAAGCGCGGAACAGCGTGCAAATTAAATCTGATGGGCAATGTGCGACATTAAAAGCTGCGCCAACGGATCGACAGATAACGTACGGCCAACTTTTCTCTGGCTATACCTGTCAGTTGCACACCCGGCTTTCACCCTAACACTTTTCAAGGTTATGTGACTGCCCTTACAATACAATGAATTCTGAACATACAGTATCCTTCGTTCCACACATATTAACTTCCCTAATTAGAAAACAGGCAACTGTCTAAATAAATTTAGACAACAAGGCGCAACACGCACACATTTTTGGACGTAATAGTTATAGTGACGTGCGGACGGAAACAACAGCAGGTAACGTCTCCGTTCATCGCTTTATGTCTCGCCCATTTCGAAATTACTGTTCTCGATGTTTTGGAGGAAGCGTGTACCCGTAACAAAAATATGTGAGTTTTTCTGAAATGTCAATTTTCACAGCTTAAAAAGGAATCGCACAGTATTCGCCACGATGCGTGCCGACACCTACAGAAAACATTATTTGTATGGGGTATCGCATCCGCAAGTTCTTATTGATGCATAATGAACCTGCGATTCAATGCAAAGAAAGTCGCTCCACCATCAATCTGCCTCTGAAGCTACGATTGTGATTCATAAGTATTCCTTTCTTTTTATACTGTGTGAAGTCGATTAAGCGCTCGAGTACCATTTTTGCAGTAAGGACAATTAAATAGCCAAATAAGCAATACAATTACGCAAAACGAGAAACGTTTTTGAGGACATGATTTTATGACTGTGTATGGATGAACTAATCTTGCGTAATGTGATTCCATACAATTGGCTGACAACTGTCGCCGTATTCTGCTAGCCTTTTACTGAAGCGAAGTGAAAACAGGTACCGAAGAGTAAGTGCTAATCAATCACACGATGGAATTATCATCTATCATGACACCGGCAAGCCCAATGTTGATGTAGTTACAAAGCGAGTGACGCTGTAGTCAGACTGCAGGTTACTTAAAACAGATATAGTTATCAGTTGGTAAGACGCATTAACGTAACTGTGTGTACGCAATACCGCGTAATTTTACGTAATGAAACAAAACCAACGTTTCGGCCAATTTACATTGATCTTCCGGGCGACGGTTGCCTGTACCGCTGATTGCGACTTTCAGAAGCCCCTTCACGTCGTGCTCTTATTCCTTTATCAGACTTTTAATGTGATAACTGACATCTGCCTGAAACATTGTTGATATATTGCAACGACATGCCACATATAGTTTTGTGTGTTACTGACACGCTAATGATTTAAATCTCACACCGTACCAGCCGCGAGCGACATTTTTTTTCCGTCGTTTTCGTGAATGCGAACGCAGTTGCCTAACGTGCAAATGTACATTTACCATTGTGCTACGCCAGATGGTAGGCATGCGGCAGGAGCCTGTAGCTTCCCCCTGCCATGTTGTTGCGATATTTTGAGAGTTCTATATATTTTACGTTCCATTATTTGTTGTTGCTTTCTGAAATACATGATCACAGAAACTTTACATGTACTGCGTCGTCCTTATTCTCCGTTATCACTGTTGTCTCACAATACATACTGAATACATCTGCGTGTAGAGAGCATCAATAGTCATCGATTGATAGGTCGAAACTTTTACAGAAAAATAAACGAACAAAATAGGAAGATGGCTACAATTTTAAGGATTTAACGGTGGCAATTTCCTGAAACCGCAGTCACAGAAATACAAAAAAAGCTGAACTGCTTGGAGCTAAAGACCACGTTCTCGGCGGGTTGACCGACAACTACTTCATTCTCCACAACGTACACCATTCAACGGTAGTGCTGAAATGGTACAGCCACCGGTCATCGGAGCCGCTTTACGAGACATTATCCGCGATTTCTTCCAGTATATTCTCACTAGCCCTATCGGAGTTCGGAATGGGCTCCGTACCAGTCGTCTCTGGTGGTTCCAGGAATGTAATTCTGGTCAGGTACGCTGAACGCTCGCTCACAGAGGAATATAAGTTTTAGTTTAGTCGTTCGTATTTAACCGCTACGGTCAACGTACACAGTAGGTCCCCCAAAACATATAAATGGTGAGAATCTCTTAACTATGATGTACTTCTGCACAAAAAACATCGGTCAGTCCACGACTAGCAAGTTTTCTAATGTCTTTCAAGATGAATAAGAAATACATGTGTATCTGCAACTAACAATGAACACTTTGAGATTTTTGGATTACAACACTGCAAACAAATACAGTCCTCAAAAATAGGGTGTAAATCGTTTACAAATTTAGGCAAAAGTAAGTGCGTCAGACATAGTCACGACACATTACGCTAATCCCATGTAACACCGCCCGAAGGCTTGACAGTGGCCTCGGTTTCCATTTAAGACTTGTACTCTCGCGTTTTTGTAACTTAAGTGTAATTTCAGGCAGTCTGTAGCGTACTGGTTATTCATTTGTTTGTTCTGAAGATCCAGGGACCTTTCGTTTCAGCCTAGTGTCAGTTAGGCTCCGACAGTCGCTGGTACACACCTACAGAGCCCCAGGTTATGTATTTAGCTTTTTCACTGTTTTTTTAGTACTAAATTTCTTACATTAGGTACGTGATTTTCTATTTAAGAGGTGTAATCTCGCCTTTTTGTAACTATAAAGTGCAGAGTCAGGCAGTCTGCATCACAGTTGTCAGTCCTTCTGAACAGAGGGGAGCAAGTTGCATATCTAGATTTCTGTCTGCGCTTCTATAACTTACTCCTACAGTTAGCCATGCTAGGACAGGAAGAATGTGTGCGTGCTGTGTGCGGACTTAGAAGGAGCTGGCCTCAGCTCGCGAACGGCCGTTGCTACGGTCAGCTGTCTTCAGGCCCTGCCTCACGGTCTGGCGGTAGTGGAGAATTTGGCGCGTCGTATGGAGCACCTCAGATATACATTGTTTCGTTCGCGGGCTCTGCTGGCTGTACCCGACGCGGTGGATCCGCCCTCACCGCAGGATGAATGGCGGGCGGCGATGCGTTCGCGTCCCTCGATGCCGAGGGCCGGTGTGGAGGCTGTTGCTCTGAACTAGCCTATTCGCCCTGTGAGTGGACAGTTGGGCGTTCCTTCAGCAGGGTCCAAGCACGCAGGGACAGTGGTTTGCTAGTTGTTGGGAGCTTCAACGTTAGGTGCGTTATGGAGCCCTTACGAAAATAGCATTCAGGTCCGGAAAGAAAGCCAATGTGCATGCGGCTATAGAACGGGCAGGGTGCAGTCTCGTACAAGTTGTGGCTCTATTTGGCACCAACGGCGCCTGTCGCATGGGTTCTGATGCCATCCTCAGTTGATACAGGCGGCTGAAAGGAGTGAGCAAGGCTGCTCGCATCGTGCACATGGTGCAAGCGCAGGTCGCTCCTACTGTTGTTCGGAGTCCTTTGGTTTGGGGCCCAGTAGAGTCTCAACCGAAGGTTTCGTCGACTGACAGTCTTGCCTTTAGATTTCTGGACTTGCGTTATATGGTAGGGGAATTATAAGACTATTTCATAGGTCAGGGGCGCACTACACGAATCAACCACCCACTTAGGTCGCGGGGTACTTGTGGATTGCACATAGGGCTTGTTTTATGCTAGGCTGTAGACTGAGGTACTCCGAGAATACTCACTAGAAACAAGCAGACAGCGAAATCAAACGACGTTCAGAGTCATGACACTTCGACTGGTAAAATTTTATCGGTTACCTGCCTAAGTATTCCTGAATTTACTACCCTCCTGGTAATTTCTCGCACTCAAATTATTCACGAGTCATGGAACGTTTACAGAAACGTATATATGGAAGGGTGAGTTTTCATTGCAGTTGACAAAAATTTTGTCTCTGCAGAGGTCGAATGCGAGTGTGACAGTGAAGTTATCTGGTCGCGTTTAACACGTCTAGGTGACACCAAGTTAATTGTTTGAGGTTTTTACCGGCCACCCGATTCCGCCCTGAAAGTTCTAGAGTCACTCAAACGAAGTCTACGGTCAGAAGCGCCGAGGTACCCACACCATGAAATATTAGTTCGAAGCGACTTTAACCTACGGAGTATAGACTGTGACGTCTATGGATGCATCGCAGGGGTGGGGATGTACATATAGGCAGACTTGCGTAGTACATTTGAAGACCTTTCCCGAAAACTGTCTTGAGTAATGGAAATTTTTAGACCTGGGAGCTACATTTTGTTTTGGGGGAAGGGGGGGGGGATTTTAGGGCGCAAAACATCTAAGGTCATATGCGCCCAGTATAGAACCATAGAATGCTGGGACCGCGAGGATAAAAGAACCGTTTCGAGGTCCTATGCATAAAGGAAGAAAAAACAAATCTAAAACGTCAAGAAGTTACGGAAGAATATCTAAAAGACGTCCACAAGACACTGCAGTCACCAGGTAGAAATCAAATCTCTTTTGTCACATTACTGCTTTTTAAAAACTTAAAATGCGAACCACAGCTCGCACGTCATTCGCTAAAATGTCCGGCAAGACGGGCGGCAGCCGGACCCTGAGACGTAAGTGGGTAAAGTAGAGGCAGAGGATCAAGAAATGTCTGACTGTTAATGGCAGTTCCCTTTCCAACATTCGTTGGGAAATTACATGCGATAATTTAACGAGATCCGCTTCAGTTGTACTAATATTTACTTAAATCACGACCGGTTTCTAGATTTTAAAATACCATTTTCAGGTGCACGAAATTATTGTATTTGATAACATGTAACATGCGGTCGGGCCAGTTCCGATCACTGCATGTTAGCGGAAACCGTCCGCCGCTGGGCAGCACAGGAGGAACACTAACCACTATAGTGGTTGACGTTCGTACTGTGCGGCTGCCCAGCGGCGGACGGTTTCCGCCAACATGCAGTGATTGGAATTCTTGCACTGACTGGCCCGACCGCATGTGTAACGAAATACCATAATTTCGTACATCTGAATATGGGACTTTAAAATTTCGGAACAAGACATGGTTTAAATAAATATGAGTACAACTGAAGCGGATCTCCCTTAATTAATTAGGTGCGGTGAACCTGCATTCACTGACAGCAACAATCGTTTTCGGGTTTGAAACCGATTGCTGTTGAGAAGGCCTAACACTAGTCTCCTCTTCCTGTTGTTTAGGATCTTTTACGATCACTGCTCTTACGCTGTATTAGATGACTGCAAGTGGTACACCATTCCTTGTAGGCACGTTGGACTGTCCGCACTGATGCACCTGCAAATTTAGCAACTTCATTCACTAGGTGGTCATAGGCAAATCCGAAGATGATAGCGCCTTTCTGTCATTCTCTCACATCTTAACGTCTTACTGCGCTGATTCCATAGAATCGACTGGGACATGGGAGGGTCAACTGACCGCTTAGTAACTGTTCTACATAATCAAAGTCCTCTTTTGAGGGGGGGGGGGGGTTGACAAATATTCTGTCCGGTTAACTCATTGTCAAGCCCTCCAGTCGTTATTTCGGCACTGAAGGAACGCACTGCTTGAACACCTTCCTGAAAAGGGCATCTGTTGAATGCATCACATTAAAAACGCTCGGGATGGGCTGAAACGTGCAGCGCGTCTTCCCAAGTAGCTTCCTCAAAAAACTGAATGGGCTCATGAGGACCACCATCCGAGCGTCAGGCAAGCTCGGCCAACAACGATTCTAGCACGTCGTGGACAGCGCACCAAGCAGGATCCAAGAAGTCACAATGCAAAGGGATGAGCAAACGCGGTATTACATGTTATTCGGCATCCAATTTCCATCTTGCTGGTGCGCAAACACATGGAAGGACTGCCTTTATTTCGATTATTTTGCTTTTATCTCACACTAAAGTTAATTTTTAGTTTCAGAGGCTTTTCTTCGTTCGAATCTAACAACGGGAGCCCACGACGTTCGGATCACGGATTTACTTTAACCTTTGTACACTTTTAGTGGTCCAGGATGACAACACAACTTGTAGGTTCTAAGACGTACTACTCAGGCGACTTCGAGAAAATCGCAAGAGGAGTTTCATGCGCCAGTGATGTACCGGTGCGTTGCAACCCTGAGCACGAGATGGCGACGGTTATGTGGTCAGTGTTCGAGATCCGTAATCGGAGGATCGCTGGATCGAGTCTCGGTGGTGTTTTCTTTTTTTAATTTATATTTTTTCAACACTAGCCATTTTATTTCATTCATGTTACATTTTACAGGTGATATTATGAAAAGACTTGTGTACTTGCACGAACTTTCATTGAATTCCCAATGTTATTCCGTTGTATGCTAATTTTTATCATCGCGATAAATATTATATTTATAATATCGACATGTGAACGAGCAAGCGCATAAAGTTTTCCTGAATATGTATGGCTATCGTGATTTCCGAAATCCCTTATATCTGCAGTCGGGTAAGGTACTGAGAACTGCTTCGCATCTGGACGCTTCGATCTGCAGAAACAGGTTTCACGGACGAGGGACAGGCTTGGAACGCCGAAATCAAACATCGGTAAATAAAGGTGTGAATAACTATTCAATAATACACTGAGTTACAACATGCCAGAATATGAAGCAAATGCACGATCAATCGTCGAATGTGCTTTCGACATTACAAGTTTCAGGATGATTTTTTTCATATAGACACGGAAAATATCAATTAAAATGGCATCTACTACATCGAATGAACGCAATTTTCCCGCATGCACATGGAATCTTAAGAGTTTCTAAGGAAACAAATTTCGGTGAAATTTTAAAATATTTGTCTTTCTTGCGTTAATCTGGATGCAAACATGCGTAAAGAAATATTTTCGTATACTATATACCGGTGCCGAAAATTGGCAATGTACGATTGAATGTATTTTAATAGGATCTTCAGGGGAAGTAATTTCTCGCTCCTTGTCAATCAAATATGAACTAGTCTGGAGGAGCTTCATAAAGATTTTAACTTACCTATAGGAATACAAGTCGCATAATATTTGTTGTAGTAACAAAAATTAGTAAACAGCGAGATAACATTGCAAAGTCAATAAAGTTGACGCAAATACGATGGTTATTCGGAAAGTAAGGAACGATAGGTCACGAAATGGAAAATACAGTGAAAATCTGATGAAGCTTCGCACACGTAAGTTGGGCACTGTGTCTAGTACGTCCGTCGATCGCATCATGTCGCTCTTTTCAGTTCTGACCTCACAGTGAGAACGTAAAGATGGCTAGAAATTAGCGTCTCCCTCCAAGTATGAGGACCTGGCGAAAGATTTCACCTGAAGCTATGCTATTCACATAACATAACTGTCATGCGGTTCATTCTACACGACAATTCTCGGCCGCACTCTGCAGATGAACCGTTGGCTATGAAGACAATATTCTGACACAGACAACGAGCTGCAGTCCAGAGTAGAAAATTGTCGAAAAGCACTGGCGGCTGTCTTCTATACCGAGGGAATTGAAAAGTAGGTACAGCGTTAAGACAGATGTGTAAGTCTGAGCGGCGACTGCGTAGAGAAGTAGCTGGAAGGTGTAGCTAACCGTTGCAAATAAAACAGTTTTGATTTTCACTGTGGTTTCCATTTCGCGACCTATCGTTCCTTACTTTCAGAGTAGCCCTCGTATATGTGCCTTTTTTCATATTACCTTTCAATTGCTATATGTACGAAATAATATGACGGGTACTGAAAAAGATATAAATTAAAGAAAGACGAGTGGGACTCGATACATCGATTACGTAGCTTGGTTCAAATGGCTCTAAGCACTATGGGACTCAACATCTGAGGTCATCAGTCTCCTAGACTTAGAACTACTTAAACCTAACTGACCTAAGGACATCACACACATCCATGCCCGAGGCAGGATTCGAACCTGCGACTGTAGCAGCAGCGCGGTTCCGGACTGAAGCGCCTAGAACCGCTCCGCCACAGCGGCCGGCTACTGCCAGCTTGTGCTGATGGTCGTTACTCACCGGCACATCACTGACGCCTAAAGCTTCTCTTGTGATTTTCTTGAGAGCGCCTTACTGCTTCACATTATGTTGCCTAATCGTCTGTTGAAATGTATAATGTAGGTGGAGCAAAATATTTATTGATCGGTTTATTTTCGAAATTTCTTTAAGTTGAGAAAATTGTACACGGCATTCTTAAGAGGGCTATTCGGGAAGTAAGGTCCGATCGGTCGCGAAGTGGAAACCACTGTGAAAATCCAATAAAGCTTTGCCCAGATGTGTTGGGCTGTGTCTAGTATTCCCCGTGGATCGCGTCACGTCGCTATTTTCTGTTCTGAGCGAACAATGAGCACGTAAAGATGCCCAGAAAATATCGTCTCCCGCCAAGTTCGAAGGTCTGGTGAGAAATACCGTCTGAAGCTCTGCAGCCCACATAACATCCTCCTTCAAGACAATTCTCAGCCGCATTTTTCAGGGGCACTGAAGATGCGCATGCAGCGTTATCGATGGGAAGTGTTTCATCACCACAATACAGCCCGTAAATGCGCCCCCCCCCCCCGCCCCACCTGGATGTCACCTGTGTTCATATGAACCGCTGGCTATGAAGACAAAGTTTTGGCGCACACAATGCGCTGTAGACCAGCTTAGAGAATTGGCAGAAAACACTGTTGGCTGCCTTCTATGACTTAAGAGTATTGGAAAATTTTTTACAACGCTACGATAAATGTCTAAGTCGGATCGGTGACTATGTAGATAAGTAGTTGTAATGTATCGTTAACTACTTTTCATTTTCACAGTGATCTCCAGTTCGCGGTCGATGGGACTACTTTCCGCGTAGCCCTAATATACAAGACACATAAGCAAGTGAAAATGCCTCTTCCGTACAAGAGAAGAAATAATACAAAGAAGCAACAGTTTGTGTAGAAGATAGAACTGCTGGGGACGGGACAGCAGAGCTGAGTCGAGTCCCAGTGGTTTCTGCCTGAAACCACCATTTTATTGTTTTCTTTTTACGTACCAGTGCCTTTCGCATCAAATCACCTACGCTATTGCTAGAAACAGACATGTAGTGGTACACAGAGGTGCTTCTACGAATGCAGTGCACTGTAGCAGTAAACAGCGTTCAAACCAACAGTCGGTGCGGAGATTGTGATATGTGATTGTACTAGATTGTGATGTGTTTTTTTATAGTTATGTTGAGAGGATCATTGACAGTTAAAGTAAGTATATCTGAAGTTCTTTTAACGTAAATTTGAGTTTTTACTACTGCTGTTGTGAGTGGTTTCCAAATGAAACAACTAAGCAGTACGTATTTTTTATATAAATTTATTAAATTTTAGGACTGTAACTCGTTTTAGGAGTTAATGGAAGTTTCGGGGTGTGCGACTACGTCTAGGAAAAATGCGAAATTGCTTTCAAATATATCATGACACGACATGAGGTTAAAAACTATAAGTCCTAGTGGTTCCAAAGTGAAACCACAACATTAAAAGAAATGAACGTTTACTTTTTGCCAATTTCTGCTCATACCTGTAGCTTACTTTGATAATAGTCAATGTTGCGAAAAATTTTAGAATTAATTTTTTAATATGACTAGGACTCAAAAGGGTCAAGTGAATGTGATGCAGTTCCAGTAAAGGAGGTCGCAGCACCAGTATCCATATGACGAATACGGAGGCCACTATTTCAAATATGCCGACAACGGAACTCGAAACGTGTACACTTCCGAGTTTCGCGCACTGGGCTCGACTAATGGGGCTAAAGGGCCACAATATAAATTTAAAAATAAAATAGACGTCCCCGGCTGTGGCGTGATCAATGTCACATCAACGCCTAGCCGTAATTATAGGGTGGGGGAAAAAACGTGTGTGGCGGCAGAATTGGGTTAGCTTGTGGGCATAATGAAGTAAAGCGCGGCCGGCGGGGCAGAGGCGGAGGCGGGCCAGGCGGAGGCAGCGAGCGGCGGCGGCGGCGGGTCGATACGGCGCGCCGCTCCTGCTCCCGGCGCGGCTCACGCTGCCCGCTCTGCCGTCAAAAACTGATCGCACCCACACCGCCGTGTTCATTGCTCGCCCTTCCAGAAATATCCACCACAATAAACTAAAAGCGCTAACTTCACTTAGAGGCTAATTCTACTCTGCTGGCCACAAAATTAACGTTTACTGCGTTAAGCGCGACACGATTCTACTATTAATTCTCGTATAAGTAAGTTCAGCACCGCTCACCAAATAGCCGAAGCGTTTAACTGGTACGAGTGGCTCCACATTTCTGCCGCTTCATTTCTAACTAGAAAGTACAAGAGCCGTTCACACACGTGAAAAAAAGCTATCCTTAATACGGCGGTCGACTTCAACGACGCAGTGTTGTATTAGTCATCGTCTTATTGGAGGAGTTATGCCTTTGTCTTCTTTAGACCTTTGAACTGACTTAGTTATAGGGAGACCTAGACTTTACCGTGGAGAAACTCTGCATTGTTCACAGTAACAAGTCGCTTCCAGAGGACAGCGGTAAGTGAGAGAAAAATGCCAGGTCCGACCAGGAATCGAAACCTAGACCTTTGGAACTGAAGTGTAGCACTTAGCACCTGAACCACGGAGCCACACCCTTGCCACTCAGATGTTTCCAGAGACAGTCGAAGAAGAGCCTGCTGTCAAGCAATGCGTGGTTTGAGTACGAGGTTCCATTTGTTGACCGGAAAAGTGGAACAGTTCGATAATGTAGTACAAACTAAAATTCAAACGAAAGTATGGAAAAAGGCACCACTAAATAGTCAACCTATCTTCGGATTCAAAGGCGAGTCTGAAATGAAGACTTGATGCAGAGACCTAATATGCATATAGCGAAATACTCCAATGACAAAATTGAGTCATCAGCGGCACAAACGTCACCTTAAAGTAACGATTCGATAACCTATCTATTCGTTTTCTGCAGGGGAAGCACCGGGATTCTGAGAGAAGTCAACTTCTATACAGTATTAGATGCACTATCCTCTACCCAACGGAGCATCGAGCGAATCACTAAAGTGTCTCGTCCGGTGATGGAGCACGAGGTGGTGCTGGGACCGATAGACGAGTTCCAAAGCTGTCAGTCCGTATGGTCCGCTGCCTACGCCACAACCAGCCGGGAGCGTTCTTAGTTAATTTGCGACAACGCATCATCGGACAATCAGGCAAAGTCTAAATTTATTCACCCTAATATCCGGCGCCTACGCAATCAAACAGTGCCAGAAAGCACTGTTACCACACACAACCTATGTCTGTACAACGTTAAACATGTGACCTCCATGCTGCCTGGCTGAAAATACTTTTTACAATCTGCGCACTGCGTTTGGCCAATATACAAGCGGGAACTCCCATGGCGTCCTTAGTCCTAGTGACTCTTTGACGCAGCCGGATTCCTTAAACTTGCAAGTTGGTTTTATAACCGTCCAGTGCCCTAGCAATCTTGGCGGGCCAGCCTTCACTAAGGGTGGGAAAAACATTACGTAGATGTCCTCTTTTGTTTCCTCCTCCTCCTCCTCCTCCTCGTCCTCTACCACCACCACCACCACCACCACCACCACCACCACCACAACAACAACAACAACAACAACAACAACGTTCATGGCTCGTGGGTGCAGCACATTTTATTTGTGTCTTCGAGTAGCCGTTCATGCAGGAGGTTTCGCGCAGGTTCCGTAATTCGGCAGGAGGGCTCTTCTCGTAGCAGAAGGCAGTGCACTGTAAACTCCTGACGTTCCTGTACAGGTGCCTGTTTTCATCCTACAAGTAGAACATCCCAGCGAACCACCCGGACTCCACTTCAGCGGTACGTCCAGGAATAGCAGATCCATTTCACTTCACGTTCATGCTGAACTCCATGTGTTTGTGAATGGTGTCGTGGTGTCAAAAGCACTTCAGTACAGCGCCGACTTACCTTCACATCCATGAAGACGAAAGAGAAACTGGCTCAAGGATACCATTACCTCCGACAACCGAAATCAGAAATTGACATTTTTCACAATGTAAGATATCACAATTCTCGAAATATATAGTGGAGCGGACAATTACCGTCGTTTTCAATCCATTCTCTCCTTTTTATTATTTTCTTTTTGTAATACTAGACGGTGGGTAGGTTTAAGCTGTAAGGTGAAGATTAGCATGCACTGCCGGAACATTCGTCCGTCTGCAAGGAAGGAGAACGAAATATAAGTATATTGTTTCAAGAAACCACTACAAAAAATTACTCACATATGCACACTTAACGCCTCTTTCTTAGAAAAAGATTTATGCAAAAAAGTGACTAATATTTGTAAATGAGATAATTAGTAACATATCTACTAATAAAATAAAAATGACCCGCCAGAGTACCCGAGAGCGCTACCTGAACTCAGGCAGGCGCGCCGGCCCCGGACCGCAGCCGCCTAGCGGATTAAGACGAGGGCTGGTATGCCGGTCAGAGTGGATGTGGTTTTTACGCGGTGTTCCACATCCCGCTAGGTGAATACCGGGCTGGTCCCCAGGTTCCGCCTCAGTTACACGACTCGCAGACATTTGAAAACGTTCGCACAATAAAATAAAAATGAAATGAATCTTTGGAATTGGGACCTTAAGCATCACTCCTGTTGACATATATCAGTGCTCCTATGAATCTATCACACGGCTAATTGTAGGTTACCAAGTTGTATCTTGGCAACTTTGTAGGTGATACATGTTACAAACTGGACACAATAGGAAGGACCAAGCCCCTTTGCTTTTTTTCATTTATCACTCGTTTATTACATCAGAGAAATACACATTTTAAGACAAAATTTAGCTACATGAAATATCGCTCCCAGTAAAGGTTAACATAAGCAGTGACAAAACTTAGTTCTCTTAAGGGTTTCTGCTGGCAACAGATTTTAAGGAGGCAATGTAAGGTTTATATCAATTTAGCTCAAACACGTAGCTAGTGATTGAATCACGACACAGACACTGTAACAATTTCGGCAAGAAATAAATAGCGTGAATTTGTACTCACAGTAACCAACTAATCAACAGCCTTGTCATTGAATATGTACTAGGCCATTTGGAACGAATTAGCAAAACCCAGCAACTAGGGGAGTTAATACCAACAGTCTTTAAATGTCTTGCTCCCCATTAAATAACCAAACTTAACAGTAATTAAATGAATAACAAATCAAACACACTACGCTCCACACACACTCTTCAGTGGAGGCCAAGCCAAAATGAAGATTCCATTAACTGACTGGCACTGAAGTCACTAAAGTTCATCTCTGTGTTCCCAGACACACATGGGGCAAACTTATACAAGACAAGATTTTGAAGGGAGCTCATCAGTAAAACCGGTAGTGGAGATAACTCGTGTCACTGAAAATTATGGTACTAGACGGGGGCACAAGGTGGTATACAGTGACGTGGCCTTAGTGCTATACTGCGCTCCAAAATCTTAACTCAAATGGCCAATTCAAAATTAAGTACACATAAACCAGCATTAATAAACGAGGAGTGACACCAGGTCGCTCGAAGGGATGACAACACTTACTTGAGAAGACGAATGCCGGAGGCGGCAGTAACATCGGACACCTCCGAGTTTTAACCAGGAGTCACTTCCCGCTATACAAGTAAACATTTAACCAAGCACAAGGAAGGAACCCCAAAGAGAAAATTCAAATAAAACCCCCAAAAGATTATAAAGGACAGGGAACCCCTACTATTTCAATTTAAAAGAATTAGCTCTCCCCAAAGGCAGTGTAAACGCGAAGCCACACTTAAGAGGCCACCAAAATTGGTTACAAAAAGTCTTATACATTTGCTCCTTTTCTTTAAAAGAAACAAGACTGCTTAACTTCTGCTGGACGTCCGGTATGGCTCGTGTAGGATACACCAGGCAGCAACCCAAGCTAGGTGGTCGCAAGGCACGGAGAGCAAAATCAGGAGAGCAGACAGGCAGGCAGCCAACACACATCCTCCCATCCTGAACCGGCAGACCGCGTACAACCAACTCCACATATATGTGGTTGCTTCCCACCTCGTACCTCGCGGCGTCTCAGCAGGTAGCCCGAGCAAACGTCAACTGCCCCTCGCCCAGCGCGAATGCGGAAAACAACAAGGCAATCAAAGATAAGAAACATCCAAGGATCGATAATGGAGATCCAAGAGACTGGCATGCAAGTAACGAGTGCCACGGCTCAGTAGGCACCGTCACTCGATTAAAACAGGAATCAGTAATAATTTAAGTCACAGGAGTTGCATGTATTACACTGTAGGTGATACGGAAGGCACATAACCGTGACGGACAAAAAGTTACTCACCCCAGGACAGTCACGATAATACCGCGCACCAGCACCTTCAGCCTTGATCATTGCTTCAATTTAACGAGGACGAGATTCCACAAGTTTCTTCAGGTGTGTCATCTACAGCGGATGCCACCTACTGATGAGTAGGTGCCATAGAACTGCCAAATTGTGGGGATGTTGTTTGCTATTCTTAAAGATACAGAGGGCCGATGGAGGTGCTACAGGATGCCTTTGCGTCCGTCAAACCAGGAAAGTGGGTGTGAACGAGGCTGTTATCTTTGGTGGCGGGAGTATCGACAGCATCCCAGTCACGAAAATGTAGTGCATGTAAAGCAAAGGGCAGATTGGCCACGGAGAATGTTGAAATGTCAACAAGTCGTGATATGAAAAAAAAAAAAATCCCCAAAACGACACAGAACTGCCTCTGGCCTCAGCTACAGCCTCCACACACTGCGACTAAACGCCTCATTGGGCCACTGGTGAACTCGACAACTTACTTCACTGGAAAAGATGCTAAAATTCGTGACTCGCCTGACAACATCACGTGTCTACAGTCACAGTCCGCTAGCTACTGTCCAGGTTGTGTGTTGTTTGGCTCATTGCAGATTTATTTGCCGCTGTGTGCAATGGGCTTTTACGACGTATCCGACAACTAATGTCCATTTCGTGCAGTTCCTTCAGCTAAGTTACCTCGAAAATCGACTGAGGCAGACATGAATTCATTGACAGCAGCAATTCCTGTAGAGTTTGAAAGCGACTGTCTTTGACAAGGCATGATATTCGTCTCCGATCCCGATCAGTTAGGGTCTTTGTGCGACCACTGTTCCTACGCCATGTTAGAGGACTATCAGTGGTACTCCATTCCTTGTAGTTACTGAGACTCCGTGTTAATAACGGCTCCGAATGAAATCAAGTTCTCCTTAGAACACAGGTTGCAGCTCGTACACATGCAATTATGTATGTTAACCCGTGCATTGGGTGTGGACCGTTGGTGGTTGCTCTACAACAGTGGTCGTCAAGTATTCGTGCGGCCCGCGGTTGTCAGCCGTATTTAAGAATAACATGCTTCTGCAAACGAATAATGGAATCCAAAACGTCATATAACGTTAACAGCTTTTCACGAGTGTATTTTTCTTCAACAACAAACAAAAATACTTACAGAGACAGCAATATTTTAAGAGGTGCTTAATTTTAATTGACATTGGTGAATTTGGCTGTGAACTTACGTCAGGGGCAGACTGGTATGTAGCGCGGTCACTGTAAGGTTAATAGAAATGAGATGGGGAATATTTTATTGTTTGTCTTCCAAACTCACGAGCGTTATCAGCATGCAAATAGCACCAATCAGATACTGTGGTATAAATGTCAAACGGAAGTAATACGGATTCGGAATGCGCGTTATACAGACGGTCATATTCAAATACGGCACGTATTTGTTACAAAAAATATGAAATAAAATTAAGGCTGTTGTATTACAATGCAAGGAGTATAAGAAAACTGGCATTCAAAACATTTAGTAAACATCTGTGATCGTGTTCCATATTGCAATTACTGTTATTAATTAATATGAAGCACTAATTTACGTAAATTACCAATTAATAGTAAGATCGGTTGGGGGAGGTGTGGTGAAGTGGCCAGGACGGGAAAATTGGCAGTTGGATATCTTTTGATCTCAACAGCGCTGCTGCTTGCTGAGAAGTGGTTAAACGAGTTCTTATATACATACATCGCCATTGCTGTCAGTGAAACTGAAAGAGGAGCTTCTTCCGTTATTTTTTAGTAACATCTTTCTGTTTTTGAGTCGTCTGACGTAAGGTAAGTCATTTATATTAGTCTTGTTACCTCATTTGTATGAAGAGCAATAATTTGTACTACATTGTTTCAAAAACGTCTTTTGACCTACAAATGTAGTTCCTTGTTATTTATTTAAGTTTGATTGTCTCTTCTGTGGATCACTAATGCCTGCATGGCGTCCGATCTGGAAAAGTGACCGAAGTGTTCACCCCAATAGGAGTGAGTTACTTGCAAACATCACGAAAATATTACAGATCAGACTGTCTTTTACATCCTTTTATATACGCAAGGCTATCATTTGCCATTCTATCCCTTTGTGACAATTCTGAATTAATGAAGTTATATTATTTAAAACCATCTCTGTTCTATGTCACCTAATACCAAAGTTCGATTCAAAACTGTGTGCTGCAGTTGCTTTGTATTCTTTCAAATAGTATGACGTGAAGATACCTAGAATATGCAGTGTGCGATTTGTGCTTTTACCAGTGGGGGGGATGTCTTAGTGGGTTAGTATAATTATGTATGTTACTAGCTTGGACCGCGGTGTTACCCATGGTTAAACAGTTGTTTATAAATAGATGTTAATGGCAAAACCCACTATTCACGCGTATGCACTATCAGAAAAGCCATCCCTTGTTATATCTTTAAAAGTACATTATAGGTAAAGCTTATTTACAAAATCATCTACATACAAGTATACGAGGGGAATTCAAAAAGGCACATTTGTGAAAAGCTGTACTTATTCCGATGATAGAAAACTGAAACATGCGTTATTTTTCTTCGTAACCTCCCTGGACTTCAATGCAGTTTTCCCGACATTGTACGAGTTTTTTTTTTCTATTTCATCAGAAAATACGTTTTTCAGTTGCATCTGTAACCAATCTTGCACCGCAGCAATGACGTCTTCATCACTTTAAAATCTTCTTCCGTGTAGTGCTTCCGTTAAGGGTCAAAATGGTTCAAATGGCTCTGAGCACTATGGGACTTAACATCTATGGTCATCAGTCCCCTAGAGTTTAGAGCTACTTAAACCTAACTAACCTAAGGACAGCACACAACACCCAGTCATCACGAGGCAGAGAAATTCGTAAGGGTCCAAACATGTGAAAATCACTTGGAGCCAGGTCTGGACTGTATGGTGGATGTTCCAGCTCCTCGAATCTCAACTCCTTTATTGCGTTGGCTGTCCGTTTGGCAGAATGTGGGCGAGCGTTATCTTACTGCAGAATGACACCTCTTCACAGTTTTCCACGACGTTTGGATCTGATTGCAGGTTTTAGTTTCACATCCACCATACAATACAGACCTGGCTCTAAAGCCTCGTTTACGCTGGGTCGACGTCTTTCAACATTGTGGCATGCTAGGGAAATGTGGCGTGCGTCGTCTTGTAGCATGCTACAACAGGCAACATCTTACGCCGTATGTTGCATGCGGCAGGTTAATTTATACCAAAGCAACAGAATTTGTGCCACACGTGTGTCGGTCTTGCAGTATAATGGATGATAAAGTGATCACAGCGGCGGCCTAATTGGTACTTGCACGTGCAGCTAACAACAGAAATGAAAACTAAAGGAAAAGAAAACGATGGTGGAAGAGAAGAGTATTTAAAGAAGGTCCACGAAATAGTATCATAGGAACTAGAAGCAGACGATGATGTGTTATTTAGTAATTTTACGAGAATGTCCACTAAGACATTAATTACTTACTGCAGTTAACTACACCTCTTATTGTAAAGAAAGATAACAACTGCCAAGACAGTATTCACCAAGAATTCGATGGGCCATCACATTACGATTTTTAGCCTCTGGCGATTCATACAAGTCACTAATGTACTTATTTGAAGTATCATATTCTGCTATTTCCCTCATAGTGCCAGAAGTATGTGAAGCTGTTTCATTGGTGTTGAAGAATTACTTAAAGGTAAGCACGCAACATTCAATACTGATTTCATTTAAGTAATGTTTTATTGGCATTTTTAAGCAAATTAAAATGGATATTAAAGAACTGTTAAAAATACTTATTTCTAAAATCGTATTAATTCCGGCTCTTATGTTTCTGTTTGAACAAATTCGTCACAATTATTATTGCCCACATATACAATTTCACAGCTGTGTTTTGCAACCAATGTTTCGATGCTCTGAGTTTGCTGTTCATACTCCCTGTAATATTATTGGGATTTCCGTAGTATGAAAGCTGTGAGTACCCTTGGAAAGGCATTCACCTATCTTTATATTAAATGATCAACTTATGAAATGAGATATATTCTTTGACAGACATTTGTTTTATATAATTTACGTAACTGTAAAGATGCGCATCTAGCTCGGACGCTAATACATCAATTGCGCAGTCAATAGAAACATTTTAACAGAAGCAGAACTGACGTTGCGCTTCGATCTAAATAAAAGAGGACAGTAACAAACTTTTGTAGATCTTCAGATTTTAATGTACTTCTGCTTGTAATGTGAAAGTGTAAAGAAGGTCGACTTTAAGCCATAAAAGTGAGCGGTCTTGCCAGCGTGCAGACAACATTATTAATAAAATTCGAGTAATTTATGTTCGATACTGTAAACCAGCAAGTTATTGTTACGAAGGTGTTGAACGGTGCAAGAATTGTCTTGAAGGAAGGAGAAAAGTAATGACTGTAATTTGTGACAAAAACGTGAACCAAGGAGCTAACACAGGACAGGCTGAAATCTCATCGCACCATACAGTTAGAAAAGTACTTATGTAAGTTATACTGCTTATAAATAAGCCCTAATTGCTTGTGAGAATTGTTTGAATATATTTAGTGTTTACCAGACTTCTTATTCTATTGTTTTCCTTTATATTTTTTTACCTCCATGCCATATTTTTATAAATGTCAAGCAGCCTTTACTACAGCAGAGAATACTGCGACAGCCTGATCGTAGACAGAAGGCCGCTCCTTGTCTTCTATACAACTCATAGCTGCCCCATTTATTCATGATTTCACCTGCAAATGCAATTCTTTTTATTGTTAATTGTTAAAGGTCCCTTAGGTGATTATAAAATTTATTCTGATTACGTAAAGGAATCCGGGTTGTTCTTTTCCAAATAAGAGAAGTCTTTGCGTAATCAAAAACTAGCCTCCTTCTGACGACGATCAGGAGCCGACCAGAAGACGGACGTCTTCGACCGCTTTCGTGTCTCCTGTGGCAAAGCTGTGCCAAACTGGGAACACGACATTCTAGTATGAAACGCAGATTTAAATTGAAAGAATTGAAATATATTTAACCTAATTTTTTTTATCGTACTAGATCCCCCAAGGCTGCTTTAAAAAGAACATTTGAAAATATGTGCTTGACCTATGTGGGAGGTACATGTTCTTCAAGAGCTACATCGCAGTCATCTTTTGATACTGTGTCCTTTGTGTCATCAGTCTGAAAAAATAGGGGAAGTAATGAGTATGTTTTACTTTTCAGATTCCAAAGGATACAGAAGAATGGCAGAAGGAAGCAAGAAATTTCGAAGTGAACTGGAATTTCCCTCACTGCATAGGACTAATATATGGCAAACATGTGCAAATTATGTGTCCTCCGAATACTGGAAGTGAATACAAAAAACCATTCATCATTGTCCTTATGGCAATTTTAGACACAAATTACTGCTTTCAATATGTAAATGTTGGATTTCACAGGGACAGAAAGGGAGTGGAGGAGGAGATTGACTTAGAGGGGGAGCTAAATTGACCTTAGCGAAGGGGAGAGTGACGGAGGGGGTAGGAGGTGATAGAGGAGAAAAGCAGATGCACAGAGAGAAGGGCAGGAGGAAATGGGGAGTGGGAAAAGAAGGATATGGACATAAGGGGAACGTAGACATCCGGGCAATGACGAGTTTATTTACCTTATTTATAAAATTAATAATACTTCATATGTTGTTAATTAACAACTTTGTAAATGATTCATGTAACATACGATACTCAAACTATACAAAAATATGAGATGAATAAAACGTAAAATTAAAATTTTTTTTGTGCTTAATTTTAACACTCTGAAATTATAAGTGAAAGTTAATTTGTTAAATCATCGTATTATGACAAAGCTACAGCGAAGTGTAGCCGGTTCAGCTAGTACTACAGTGTATAATTGTCATTTAAACTTACAGAGTTTAGCTGAAGAGACGAGATGAATGAGACTGCACCTGAAGATTTGAGGGTTTGTCTGTTGGTCTGTCAAGGGCGCTATGGTGCTGAGACTTGATCTACCTTGCTGCAGATTCTTCTGCAGCGAAGCAATGCAGTGGAGGTCCATTTATTGAAATGAATAGTAGATTTGAAAGTGTCGGACTTTGTAAGTGATTTCTCTGATCAGTCAGTGTTAAATTCATGGCACTAAATCCGCGTTCACATTCAGCCGTATGTATAGGTGTAACTTCGACTGCTTTCACAAGTCCCTTCACAGAATTGGGCACGTGTTGAGGATTCTCTCTATAGATTCGAAAATCTTTAACTAGTGACGCACACGTGCTTTCACGTAATTTAAAATCAACCTGATTACACAAGCGAGAAATTGACATGTCACCATAAAACACACATTCATAAGCATCGGAAGGCCATGTATCTGAATTTAATACGGCTACACCCGAAAAGAAAACCAGGTCCTCAAAGCGGTTTTTTATATTGTCTACCAAAGACTGAAAAAATTTGTTCCGAAATGTCTGAAATCTGTTATATTCATCACAAGATAGTTCTTCAATTAATACCCCTTTGAATGTGCGCTTTTCCTCCAACTCTTGTACTATCATCCTAATTCGTGGCGACTCATTTGTTTTCAATGTTTCAAGAGTTCTTATAGCCACGTCAATTTGCTGTTTTGTTTAAGGACTGAACAATTTCTGTTCTGCATAAAGAATGATAATACTTGTAGAACTTCTAGGGCCTCATAAAGCATAACTCATTCCATTACAAGCAACCACTTTGTGAGATGTTTTGGTAAACCTTCAAATTTAGATCGGTCCTGAGTTGATCAGGAACCATCATGTCTCAGTTTTTCAAAAATATGGACAAGAGAACTGTGACTTTCAAGGAAAGCTCGAACAGCATTAAATGAGGAAGCAACCCAACGTACGCGAACGAGAAAACACAGAATATAAGGAATCTAAAAAAACCTGCATATGGTATACAACTGCTACATCATTCATAACATTGTGGACAGCTAATTCCATTTTGTGGTTCATACCATGAACGACAGTTAAATCCTTATGTAAATGACTACGCTGTTGAGCGGCTACGACTTTGTAAGCAGCAAGCATTGTTGAGGCACCATCTGTTGCGATACCTACAACGTGTACTAAAACGTCATTTGTAATGCCATACTTTTCAAGAGCTACTAACAGTATGCTGAAAATGCATTCTCCTGTCCCACTTTCTAATTCAACAATGTCAAAAAAATAATTGCAAGCAACTCCCTCAAAGGACAAACGTAAATGTATTATTTAAAAAGTTTTATTGGAAACCGTTGTACTATCGTCCATCATGATACTAAAGTTTGTACCCGATTCTGCAAGGAAGTGAGCAAGATTCTTTTTCATTTCTTCTCCTACAAATAAAATGATATTTCGGCATGCATGGTCAGAATGAAGCATATTATCGACTCATAAACCATTAGATGGGTAGATCACATAACTAATGAGGAGGTACTGAACAGGATTGGGGAGAAGAGGAGTTTGTGGCACAACTTGACCAGAAGAAGGGATCGGTTGGTAGGACATGTTCTGAGGCATCAAGGGATCACCAATTTAGTATTGGAGGGCAGCGTGGAGGGTAAAAATCGTAGGGGGAGACCAAGAGATGCATACACTAAGCAGATTCAGAAGGATATAGGTTGCAGTAGGTACTGGGAGATGAAGAAGCTTGCACAGGATAGAGTAGCATGGAGAGCTGCATCAAACCAGTCTCAGGACTGAAGACCACAACAACAACAGTTCGATTACTGCAGGATGATGATTGAGTTGAGTGCGTCCAGGCCTGTAAGAACTACAGAATTTCAGGATGTCATTCAAACAAAGCAAAATTTCTGATTTCCTTAAGAGCAGTGCATTACCTGATACGTGTACAAACTCTGACAGTCAGGATACTAACAGTGGTGCTAAAAGAGTTAAATTTCTGTGATAATGATAATTTCTGTTTAGCTATTACATATGCAGATCTGAACAACCAAGCAGTTGCCATTACTTTTTCTTGATGCTGCTTTACCCACAACTTTTCACTTTCACTCACGCAATTTTCTAAACTTTTCTTTTTTTATACTCAAGATTTTTACGCACTTCATCTGTGATTTGCACTTTGCATGATCCCCGATTTTATCATTTAGTTTTTTGGTATTATTAGCAGAAACACCAGCTAAAAACGCGTTATCAATACGCACACGTTCACTGCTTTCCACCGTAAGTTCTTGTGAACACACTGTGCATATTACTAAGTTTTTTTTCATTTACGGACAGCCACGGCTTAGTCTTTTGCCAGTTTTAAAAACGTAATAAGGCAACACAATTTCCTACTATAATCTCAAGACTACTGTTACTCCCATTCCTACCTAGAGAAGTGTCACAATTTTCAGTCACCAGAGATTCAGTGTCTTCCCCTGGATCAGCACCATCATTACCGTTTTCTTTTTAACATTCACTGTCTATTTTAACTCTTTTAGCACCACTGTTAGTACCCTGACTATCAGAGTTTGTACACGTATCAGGTAATGCACTGCTCTTAAGGAAATCAGAAATTTTGCTTTGTTTGAATGAGATACTGAAATTCCGTAGTTCTTACAGGCCCGGACGCACTCAACTCACTAATGAAGCTAATGAAGCTACTGAAGCGGGAACGTGTGAAGATCGCCGTGTGTTTGGCGGACGCGAGGCAACGAACACACGGCACCAATCAATTTGGAGTCCGCTATGCTGGGGAGCCTGTGTTAAGCTCCACCCACATGGTTCGCGGCTAGTGAAGTCAGACTGTCCGATCCCGTCTGACCAGTACCGTTGCTCACTTCGCGCTACTTCGTGCTTTCGTCCCAGGCGCGTTAGTCTGCGCCATACCGTTGCCAAAAGGTGGCCGACCAGTAAATGTTCGCACAGGTACCGGGTCACCACCCTGTGTCAGGGCCCGGGTGGGAATTTCAGCCCCCAGCTAACCCAACTCTGTGGTACGACTGCTGCGGTATGACTGCCACACTACTTCCCTCGCAAGCTCGCATGTAAACGGACGACGCACCTTAGACGAAAGCAACAACGACAACATGATAATGATGATTTAGTTCTAAATGTTTTGAAATGCTTAACTACTACATAACACTTTTTCAAAATTAGTAAGCAAACATATTAATAGTATTAATAGTAAGACTGTATTAAAAACTTTCAATGTTCGGCTCCACAAATTTAAATTATGTGTAAAGTTTTACTCCAGTGCGTGGGAAATAAACATCCCAGGTTGGGATGCATAAACTAAAGCCAGAAGAGGGGATGGTCTGATCCAGAGGGGGGGAAATCCCCCCATCCCCCCCTGCAAATTGCACACTGAGAATATGTGCCAGGAAATCGAAACAAGAAACATGGGCTCTTTCTGCAATAGCACTGGACATTGTGTTCATTTAGGTACGGAGAACTAATCATTATGTAAGCCTTGAGAAAAATGCATGTAGTTCCAACATATTTACCTTTTCACTTAAAAATATGTAAGTGCTAAGCTTCTATCAATAACCAGGTTTCATGAAAATTGAATCAATCTGAGTGGCCACAACACATTCCCCCCCCCCCCCCCCCCACCTTTCGATGCGGCCTGTCGTGTCGCCCTACAATGTCAATATTGACTCTTAAGCATAAAAGTTTGACGACCACTACTCTACTTACCTAGTGGCATGCATGGTCAGAATGAAGCATATTATCGACTCATAAACCATTAGATGGGTAGATCACATAACTAATGAGGAGGTACTGAACAGGATTGGGGAGAAGAGGAGTTTGTGGCACAACTTGACGACGAGCACAGTGATATTTAGTACTGTTAGCCGTCATAGGCATCCTCGACTGTTACTGGACTGCGATCGCTTTCTCACGGAAGACAAATTTCGAAGTCACGCCTTCCATCGTTATACATCTGGCACTGTAATTCAGCAACGTCAACCCAAGATATTTCATGAAATGTCCACGGCAGTTTTAGTACAAAACAGATAACGTTTACTTCCCTGCTCTGCTATAAATGTTGCCGAGTGACCATGTGGTACTTATTGATGCGGTAACTGGTTGCCTTTCAGCAGGTTCCTCAACTCAAACGTGGATCTGAAAAGAAGCAATCTGTCAGGGACTATCTTTAGAAGATACGTAGCGCCTTTTGTTTGGGTGATGTTACGTATAAGAGTTATCTGCACAGTACGTGCTGACCCCACAAAGTATTAAGCTGGTTATTTGATAGTATTGCTTAGAAAATTCTGCCTATTTTGGCGTTATCACACTTTCATTGTGGGGTCTGCACTTGTCATGTTTTTATTTATATAAAATTTCTGCATAAGTAAAGGCTACAGTGTCGTCATGTTTTAAGGAATTCCAGGAATACCTTGGTACGAGGCTCACAGTAACGCTCTGTGTCAGTTCTAACTAATTTTCTCTAATGACAAACACAGATTAATCTACAGTTCTTTATCGTAAATGTTCCTTTTTGCATCTGCACATTTTTAAAAAAGTATCGTTTCGGTCATTTCTCTGAGACTGTTCCCGTTTCATATTGTCGTGAATGGTGTCGAGTCCTACGTGACAGCTATTGGATCCGCAACCGATTAGTAGTGGACAGGCAGAGGCAACAATGGGAGCGCAGAGTCAAAAGCGTAGAATTAACGGCCCAACTCCGCATTCGTAGATAGCTTTTCGCTTTCTATTCAGTCCAACGCCAGAATGCGGTCGTGCTTGTGATTGCTTGCATCAATACGCCACACAGCGCCAGCAGTGTGGACCGCTGCTATTTCGGTTTAAGCTACATTTTACGTCGGATCAAACACCCTCAATATGCCAATAAAAGGCCACTTGCAGTTGCACGCTGCTGTTTACTGTACACCAGTGAACCTCCCAGTTTAGTTCGCCATATGTGAAATTGTCAATGAGAATTAAACCTTAATCAGCTTCTTTTCTGGCGTGGCTAGCACGCGAACAGTGAAAATAAATCTACTGTAGTTGGTGTTTTTATTAATTAATCCGAGAACGTTAGCGGAAACCTAATCTGTATAAGAGCACCACAGTTACACTAAATTCCCCAGACACTGCGGAAATATCAACGGTGTTCGTTGCTAGTCTTTGATTATTTACGCGCTCTTATAACTTGAGGCGTCGTTGTTCCGGACTAATGTTCTACCATTCGTCTAAAGCCGTACAATAAGCGAACACAAAGTATTACGTTACATGGCGCCACTGCTTATCGATAACAACAACTGATACTATTTTCTACCGAATTTCTATATGTCCTCTACACGAAACGGACATTATATTCATTTGTGTTCGCGAGCACGCTTAACAGAACTGTGGCTCTCTGGGCTGTATTGCCGTTGTGTGTGTGTGTGTGTGTGTGTGTGTGTGTGTGTGTGTGTGTGTGTGTGTGTAACGCTCTTCACATCTACAACTCTTCACAGACACAATTCTTCTGTTATAGTAGATATGTAAATGTATTTCCTCCAGTTATCCTCCGTGTTGGTGAACTGTTCTGGTCTGTCTGTCTGTCTGTCTGTTCATTGGCTGAAACTCGTCCCAGAAATGTTCAGATGGGTTAAGGTTAGGATCCTAAACCTCTCATCCGATTTTCGTGTTAAAAATGGAGAATACTTGCAAAGATTATCCGTTATTTATGGTTAATCGGAGAGACACGTAGTAGTAGTGAGTCTGGAGCCAGATTCGGCAGGAGTAGGATTAAAACTCCCGTATGTTAACTGTATTTGGTGATTCCGTAGTTTAAGTGTATGCCCCGTGCTACACAGCTGCACCTTAGTCTCTAATAATTTTGACATGTACATTAAGCGCCAATATTCTTTCCTCGTTCTTTGTGTCGGTTGGTTGGTTAACGAGGGGGTGGGGGGGAAGGGGGGCCTTAAGGGATCAAACAACAAGGTCATCAGAATCTCGATCCAAGAGAGTTGCCTCCAGGAGTAGAGACGTACACCGAGAACGCTTTTTGATCTCGTCAGGAGATTGACAACAATAAAAGCGAGAAGGCTAAAAACGTAATGGACGTATTTTGTACCGTCAATAATAAAAGAGAGCTGAAGGAAATAGGGAAGGGCGTAGGCAGGCGTCCTTGGGGCTCTGTAAGCGACTGGAAACGTCCCACCGACAGCTGTCCCACCCCTGAGCCACTGAAGTCAAGATGCCCACCATTCAGCAGCATGAGACACCTAGAACAGAAAATTGGGTGAGGCAGAAAGGAGACAAACCGAATCTAAAAGCGATTAACGTAGAGAAAAACAGGGATGAAACAGTAGCCTAGTCAAGGAGGTAGGGTCGGGAAATCCCCGACTTAGCACACAGCAGGAGGGCCCCCATCCTCAATCACCCTGACCCTGCTCCGAAGGTAGATTAAAAACATTTAACTTTGCACGGAGAAAACTGGGAACCACGTCAGCCATCAGTGAAACGTCTGCCAGCATTAGAGCCGATGAGTCCGGAACTCCATACATAGCATGTAACATCGAGAGCCAAAAGAAAAAGGGGGGGGGGGGGGGGGGAGAGGCATTCCATAAAGATATGAGCTATTGTCTGTAAGGCTTCACAACCACAATGTGTAGATGGCTCGTTACACAAAAGAAAACGATGGGTTAACCTGGTATGAGCGATGCGGAGACGAAGTAGGACTGTGGATTCCTTTCGGGAGAAGCGGAAGGAAGAGAGCCATGCTGCAATAGTCTTCTTGATAGTGCGGAGTTACATAGTGCAGTAACCCACAAGATGTTATTCTACTTCCAAGCGAGCAAAAATCTCGTGTAGACCTGCAAATCTGTACCCGGGTTCGGCAAAGCAAACGGAAAGCAAGTAAATGGTCCTCTAGCCAAACGGTTGGCCAGTTCAATCCACAGAAAGACAACTAACCAGGCAACATGACGAAGGTCACCGAGAAGGTCATGGATAGCAGAGACCACAGGGTGGCAAGAACAGCATCGGTCAGTAGCCTGGAGACTGCTCATTGAGCCATTACATATTATAAACACGATCAAGAGAATCCCGTTTAATAAAATGGAGGGCTCTGCTAACGGCCGTCAGCTCTGCCATAAACATATTGCATGTTAACGGCAGCGAATGGAGTTCCATGCTGACACGAAGTGTAAAAGTATATCCCATCTGATCAACAGACTTAAAAAGCTGGCGGAACTTTTGAAGAAGTGGAAGTAACAGACACCGAAAGAGGCGACTGAGACTTTAGGTCTTTGGGAGAGATCGGCCCTAAACCGCGACCTGGGCACCATCCAAGTCAGAGTGCACGAGAAAACTCGTCGAGCACGCTCCAGGGAGGGAAGATGGAGATCTTGGAAGTGTTCTTATTTGGGTAATATTATGTCCCACCACATTTACGTAGTTCTCTAGTTCACTGTTGCCGTATTTTACTGTTGCATGGCCGACGACAAGGACTGAGGTAATTATGCGTTCTCTTTGATGTTGCAGATCGCCTACGGAGTCCACGTGGAAAAACAATGAATGACGGGAATGCTGGCCTCTCCTGTACCTGCCAATCAAAAGGACTGTTCTGTATGTATCTAGTACGGCTAGTTAGTTTCATTCATGGCCATTTGTGCATCTTGTAAGTTTCTGTGTAGCCACAGTTATGGCGTTTGTTCCCTTATGTGTATTCTCGTCAAGTTGTCAGAACGTTACTGCAATCTAAAGAGAAGTAATTCGTGTAAATCGCTTAAAAGGCTTCCTTATACCGGTCGGTCTATCATACGATCAATAATTAATCTTGAGTTCGCCAATTTGACTGCACTGTGTCTCACCTCTTAGTCACGGGAGCTATTGGTATATCTCATCGTGTGAAAAGAATGATTACTCTGTAACGTTATGGAGCATATATATCTCTCTCTCTCTCTCTCTCTCTCTCTCTCTCTCTCTCTCTCTGTCTCTGTGTGTGTGTGTGTGTGTGTGTGTGTGTGTGTGTCAATGGAGATGCAACGAGTTTTCAAAAACTACCCACGCCCTTTACTCGCACACATTCCAACAAGATAGCGGCTAAACACAAGTAACCTGCAAGGTGAAAGCATTCATAACAGCCTAGCACATGTTGATCCCTTTCTGGGTGTTAATTTGACCTGTCTACGATAGACGTTCGGGGTAAAACCAGTCGCCGACAGGTCCGCCAGAGTCACCCTACAACAGGGCTTAACAACTGGCCGGTTTTGAGCTCGAGTACTCGCGTCTGCTCAGGCACGTGCTCGCGAGCAGCTGCAAGGTCGCGGAGTGGGGTGGGAGGGAGGGAGGGGAGGGAGGGGAAATGCGCGCGCACGTATGAATAGGACCGCAGCGTGCCTATTGAATTCGCGCCGACTGTGTAACGCTTAAAGTACTACGATCAGCTCTAACAGTCACTTCGCTGGTTAAGAATCATGTCAAGTCGCCGTTGTGTAACCCCAACCATGCTTTCGCAGTTCAACCCCCGCTGGGAGGAATTTATCTGTTTACAGAAAAAGATCGTGTTGCAAAATGTTTAGTATGTCACAAAACGCTGAATTCTTTTAGGAAATTTAATTTGCAGCGACATCATATGTCGTACCACGCGAAAGACTACGGAAGTGGAAAATGTGATGGACCAGATCGTGCACAGGAAGTTATTAAACTTAAAAGGAAGCTATCCGAAGAAGATCTGGATGATGAAGAAAAATCAACTGAGGCAGCTCTCAGAGTGAGCTACAAAATTGCTTTGTTTTTAGCAAAATCCCAGTGCCCCTTCACTGATGGCGATTTAATAAGAGATGTTTGGTAGTTGCAGCGGAACATTTGTGTCCATCTCAAGTTGAACAGTTTCGGATTGTGCCATTATCTGACATGACCATTATGCATCGCATACAAGACATGGCAGACGACGTCCAGAGCCAGCTTGCAAATATCTATAAAGATTTTATGGCGTATTCTCTAGCTCTGCCGGCCGAAGTGGCCGTGCGGTTAAAGGCGCTGCAGTCTGGAACCGCAAGACCGCTACGGTCGCAGGTTCGAATCCTGCCTCGGGCATGGATGTTTGTGATGTCCTTAGGTTAGTTAGGTTTAACTAGTTCTAAGTTCTAGGGGACTAATGACCTCAGCAGTTGAGTCCCATAGTGCTCAGAGCCATTTGAACCATTTGAGCCTAGCTCTGGACGAAAGTGTTGATATCACTGGAACAGCGCAGCTTTCCATGTTTATTAGAGGTGTTAATAGAGATCTTCAGGTGAGGAAGGAGCTCCTCGATGTAGTAGCCATGAAGAACACTACAACCGGAGGTGATATTTTAAGTACTGTTGAAGAAAGTGTTGAAAATATAGGATTGTCGTGGAATTCTTTAGTTTCAGTGTCTACAGACCGTGCACCAGCGATGACAGGGAAAAAAATTAGGTTTCGTTGCGCTGTTGAAGGAGAAAATGCAAAAACTGACCGTGCCGAATGAAATAAGGGGCGTTCACTGTGTGATCCACCAGGAAAACTTATGTGCAAAGAGTATCACTCTAAAAAATGTGATGAGTGCTGTTGTTCGTACAACCAATTATATAAGGAAGCATGGGCTACAACACAGACAATTTAAAAGCTTTCTTGAGGATGTAGAAAGCCAGTATGGTAGCCTGCCTTATTACAGCGAGGTCCGCTGGCTTAGTCGTGGCGAATTATTAAATCGAATTTTTGCCTATTAGATGAGATAAATATGTTCATGGAAATAAATAACATGTCTGTTCCTGAATTGAAACAGCCTTCATGGAAATGTGATCTCGCATTCTTAACAGATTTAACTACCAATCTCAATGCTTTGAACATTTCACTACAAGGTAAAGATCTGCTAATTACTCATTTCATAGATCGAATACGAGCTTTTAAAATGAAATTGACACTTTGGGTGAGTCAGCTGTAAACAGGAAATCTAGCTCATTTTCTTAAATTATCATCCATGCAAGATGTTCCCAAAGACTGTGAACGTTATTCACATAGTTTAGTTGCCCTTAAGGAAGAATTTGATCAACGCTTTCAAGATCTGACAGCACTAGACAGTGATTTTGATCTGTTCTCCTCTCCATATTCAGCGAATATTGAAGAGATTCGTCCTGAGCTGCAACTAGAAATTATTGACCTGCAGTGTGACAGAGAATACAGAGACAAATTGAAGAACAAGAAAAACATTTTGGAATTTTACAGACACTTCCCTCAGGATAGATTTTCTCATTTGCACAAACTGGCGGCTACAATAATATCAATGTTCGATTCCATGTATGTTTGTGAATAACTGTTCTCTGCAATGAAATGTAACAAGACGCGCCTGAGAAACGCATTGTCTGATCGAAATTTAAACTGCACGCTGCCCCTACGATGCACAAGAACAATTACTCCGAACATAGACGCAATTGTAAAGGGCAAAAAGTACAAGATAACAGAGAATCCCACACTTCAGTGACACCTTTTATTGTGTAACAGTTAACAAATTAATACGAATGTAGAGGCATACACTAAGCTAATAAAATTATGTGGCATGTGTACATTCTCCTTTATTTGTTTCATTTGTACAGTAATAATTCGTGAGTCATATCCCTGCAGGTGGCCGCGGATTTACATTGACTGGCGGCAGCTGTTGTGTGCCCCACGTGACTCTCCCCACTCTCCGCTCTGGTCCGGTAGTGAGGGTAGCGTGCTCGCGCCTTGCTGCTCACAGCTTGCTCCGTGAGCACGTATGTTGTGAAGCCCTGCCCTACAAGATCATGCAGCAGGCTCGGAACGAAACTGCTTGCATCCCATAAACACACCACTCGTCTCTCTGATGTGAGGCTTGAAAGTAAATGGATTGGGGACTCTGCAGCAAAATGTCACAGCTTTTTCGCGTATGCTCGTAGCCCCCTCCCCCCCCCCCCCCCCCACACACACACACACAAACGCGCGAGCAACAATTGTTTGCAATGACTTCTCTTGATTTCGCTATGGGATTCATTAACGGCATATATTAGGATTACCTACGTTTAATCGACCTTCCCCTTCTGCATCTGCTTTGATCTGACACGAGATGTAGACGTCTTCCCAGCAGAAAGTACTTCATATTTGGTAATAAGGAGGACGTATATTGTACCCTGCGCAAAGTAATCTACTCCTGTCATCGACATGCCACTCACAGTCAAGTGGACGGGCACGTGACGACTTTCTCTCTTTTCAAACGAAGCAAAACGTCAAATGCACCTACACCCCAAAGAGGCGTTTAATGCGCAGGAAGTGGAGGCTATAGCTGAGCCCGGAAGTAGTTTTGGGGGATCTTATCATTAAAGAACGGCTTCGCCTGGATATGGGATACCTGAAGAAACTTGTTGAGTCTCCTCCTCGTCAAACTCATGTCAGTATTAAGGCTAAAGGCGATTGTACAGGCTTTTTAGCGTGTTGACTCCGCAGGCGATTAACATTTTCTCCGGTTTGCTGAACACCATCGTATGCACTGTCCAGTGTGCACGAAGTTTGCTTTAAAAAATGTCACGAACACTAGATGAATATGAAAACCATCATCCGACAAAATTACTGCCGTCTCATGGTGTGACGTACAGCGTTTTTCCCCTTTCTGTGAGTTCTGGGTGTTTCAGAATGAGAGTGCGTTTACCGAAGTCCAAATTGCCGCGGAGGAAAAAAAAAAAAAAAAAAGCTATTCACTAGGTTACAACATTAGTAACGTTTCCAGACATATGTATGTCACTGTAGATAATACTTCACAGGCCTTTATACTTTTAGTGCTCGCTTCAAGAGTCAAATTATACAGTGTGAAATTACACAGTGTCAGGAGGAATGGCCAGTATTCAGGGACACGACAGGAACGATCATTCGCAACAAAAAAAAAAAAAAAAGTCTACTGAACATGTGTTCCCTGCCGCCGTTGGATAAGCAGCTGCAGCAGCAAGTCGTATACTCCTAGCTCACTCATTTGTTACATAGTTTAATTCTTAATTTCTTTGTGTGTTTTTGGTACTTGCATTGTTTAATTCATAAATTTCGGGCGTATTATAGTATTTGAGAGTTGCAGCATCGCGTTTTAGTACCTGAATAGTGTAAAATCGCGTAGTCTCCTTCCGCCGCCGAGCAATGTGTCAGCAGTGCGCAAGTAGCAGCATTACTGCATTTACTAGGCAATCTTGTATTTTAATAACCGTTTAAATTTTGTCGATTTGTTTGCGCTCTCTGTAGATTAGTTCAGACGTTCTTTGCACAACAGTTTTTAGCATGGATAGGGACTGCAACTGCTGTGTTCGGATGCAGGCTGAGTTGGCATCCCTTCGCTCCCACCTTCAGGCAGTGTTGGCTTCGGTCACACAGCTTGAGGCTGTTGCCAATGGGCATCACTGTGGGGGTCCGGATGGGGGTTTGTCGGGGACGGCCAGCTCGTCCCACGCATCCCCCGATCGGACTACGACTGTGGTTGCCCGGGATACTGCCCGCATTGAGGCTGATCCCTCACCTGTGGTAGAGTGGGAGGTCGTCTCAAGGTGTGGCAGGGGGCGAAAGACATTCCGGAGTGCTGAACGGAAGGCCTCGCCAGTTTGTCTGACGAACCAGTTTCAGGCTCTGTCTCAGGCCTATACTGATCTTCGGCCTGACATGGCTGCTTGTCCTGTTCCAGAGGTTGCCCCTCAGTCTGCAAGATCCGGGCTGTCGCAGAGGGTGGGCTTACTGGTAGTTGGGAGCTCCAACATCAGGCGCGTAATGGGGCCCCTTAGGGAAATGGCAGCAAGAGAGGGGAAGAAAACCAATGTTCACTCCGTGTGCATACCGGGGGGAGTCATTCTAGATGTGGAAAGGGTCCTTCCGGATGCCATGAAGGGTACAGGGTGCACCCATCTGCAGGTGGTCGCTCATGTCGGCACCAATGATGCGTGTAGCTATGGATCATCGGAGGAAATCCTCTCTGGCTTCCGGCGGCTATCTGATTTGGTGAAGATTGCCAGTCTCGCTAGCGGGATGAAAGCAGAGCTCACCATCTGCAGCATCGTCGACAGGACTGACTGCGGACCTTTGGTACAAAGCCGAGTGGAGGGTCTGAATCAGAGGCTGAGACGGTTCTGCGACCATGTGGGCTGCAGATTCCTCGACTTGCGCCATAGGGTGGTGGGGTTTCGGGTTCCGCTGGATAGGTCAGGAGTCCACTACACGCAACAAGCGGCTACACGGGTAGCAGGGGTTGTGTGGCGTGGGCTGGGCGGCTTTTTAGGTTAGATGGCCTTGGGCAAGTACAGAAAGGGCAACAGCCTCAACGGGTGCGGGGCAAAGTCAGGACATGCGGGGACCAAGCAGCAATCGGTATTGCAATTGTCAACTGTCGAAGCTGCGTTGGTAAAGTACCGCAACTTCAAGCGCTAATAGAAAGCACCGAAGCTGAAATCGTTATAGGTACAGAAAGCTGGCTGAAGCCAGAGATAAATTCTGCCGAAATTTTTACAAAGGTACAGACGGTGTTTAGAAAGGATAGATTGTATGCAACCGGTGGTGGAGTGTTCGTCGCTGTTAGTAGTAGTTTATCCTGTAGTGAAGTAGAAGTGGATAGTTCCTGTGAATTATTATGGGTGGAGGTTACACTCAACAACCGAGCTAGGTTAATAATTGGCTCCTTTTACCGACCTCCCGACTCAGCAGCATTAGTGGCAGAACAACTGAGAGAAAATTTGGAATACATTTCACATAAATTTTCTCAGCATGTTATAGTCTTAGGTGGAGATTTCAATTTACCAGATATAGACTGGGACACTCAGATGTTTAGGACGGGTGGTAGGGACAGAACATCGAGTGACATTATACTGAGTGCACTATCCGACAATTACCTCGAGCAATTAAACAGAGAACCGACTCGTGGAGATAACATCTTGGACCTACTGATAACAAACAGACCCGAACTTTTCGACTCTGTATGTGCAGAACAGGGAATCAGTGATCATAAGGCCGTTGCAGCATCCCTGAATATGGAAGTTAATAGGAATATAAAAAAAGGGAGGAAGGTTTATCTATTTAGCAAGAGTAATAGAAGGCAGATTTCAGACTACCTAACAGATCAAAACGAAAATTTCTGTTCCGACACTGACAATGCTGAGTGTTTATGGAAAAAGTTCAAGGCAATCGTAAAATGCGTTTTAGACAGGTGCGTGCCGAGTAAAACTGTGAGGGACGGGAAAAACCCACCGTGGTACAACAACAAAGTTAGGAAACTACTGCGAAAGCAAAGAGAGCTTCACTCCAAGTTCAAACGCAGCCAAAACCTCTCAGACAAACAGAAGCTAAACCATGTCAAAGTTAGCGTAAGGAGGGCTATGCGTGAAGCGTTCAGTGAATTCGAAAGTACAATTGTATGTACCGACTTGACAGAAAATCCTAGGAAGTTCTGGTCTTACGTTAAATCAGTAAGTGGCTCGAAACAGCATATCCCGACACTCCGGGATGATGATGGCATTGAAACAGAGGATGACACGCGTAAAGCTGAAATACTAAACACCTTTTCCCAAAGCTGTTTCACAGAGGAAGACCGCACTGCAGTTCCTTCTCTAAATCGTCGCACAAACGAAAAAATGGCTGACATCGAAATAAGTGTCCAAGGAATAGAAAAGCAACTGGAATCACTCAACAGAGGAAAGTCCACTGGACCCGACGGGATACCAATTCGACTCTACACAGAGTACGCGAAAGAACTTGTCCCCCTTCTTACAGCTGTGTACCGCAAGTCTCTAGAGGAACGGAAGGTTCCAAATGATTGGAAAAGAGCACAGGTAGTCCCAGTCTTCAAGAAGGGTTGTCGAGCAGATGCGCAAAACTATAGACCTATATCTCTGACGTCGATCTGTTGTAGAATTTTAGAACATGTTTTTTGCTCGAGTATCATGTCGTTTTTGGAAACCCAGAATCTACTCTGTAGGAATCAACATGGATTCCGGAAACTGCGATCGTGAGAGACCCAACTCAGTCGTGTGAAGTTAGCACCCTTTTTTTCAGAAATCTATATTTTTTTCAGAGTTCTTGATAGATATGAAATAGTTCTAGAGTTCTTTGTACAAAATTTCAATAGTTCTGCAGAATTTAGCGAAAAAAACAACAATACTCGAAAAAATTTTCGTATCGAAAACATTCTTTGTCAATTTCCGCAAAATGTAAATAAGTACGACAGTTCTGAACACAGTTCTGAATAGAGCTCCAAGAGTTCTATCGAAAATCCCAGTAACATTTTTTTGTGCAGCTAGTAGTTTACGAGATAATTGCAATTTAAGGAGAAAATCTTTTCACTTACTGTGAAGTTGGCACCCTTTTTTTCAGAAATGTATATTTTTTTCAGAGTTCTTGACAGATATGCCATAGTTCTAGAGTTCTTTGTACAAAATTTCAATAGTTCTGCAGAATTTAGCGAAAAAAACAACAATACTCGAAAAAATTTTCGTATCGAAAACATTCTTTGTCAATTTCCGCAAAATGTAAATAAGTACGACAGTTCTGAGCACAGTTCTGAATAGAGCTCCAAGAGTTCTATCGAAAATCTCAGTAACATTTTTTTGTGCAGCTAATAGTTTCCGAGATAATTGCAATTTAAGGAGAAAATCTTTTCACTTACTGTGAAGTTGGCACCCTTTTTTTCAGAAATCTATATTTTTTTCAGAGTTCTTGATAGATAAGCCATAGTTCTAGAGTTCTTTGTACAAAATTTCAATAGTTCTGCAGAATTTAGCGAAAAAAACAATACTCGAAAAAATTTTCGTATCGAAAACATTCTTTGTCAATTTCCGCAAAATGTAAATAAGTACGACAGTTCTGAGCACAGTTCTGAATAGAGCTCCAAGAGTTCTATCGAAAATCTCAGTAACATTTTTTTGTGCAGCTAATAGTTTACGAGATAATTGCAATTTAAGGAGAAAATCTTTTCACTTACTGTGAAGTTGGCACCCTTTTTTTCAGAAATCTATATTTTTTTCAGAGTTCTTGATAGATATGAAATAGTTCTAGAGTTCTTTGTACAAAATTTCAATAGTTCTGCAGAATTTAGCGAAAAAAACAACAATACTCGAAAAAATTTTCGTATCGAAAACATTCTTTGTCAATTTCCGCAAAATGTAAATAAGTACGACAGTTCTGAGCACAGTTCTGAATAGCGCTCCAAGGGTTCTATCGAAAATCCCAGTAACATTTTTTTGTGCAGCTAATAGTTTCCGAGATAACTGCAATTTAAGGAGAAAATCTTTTCACTTACTGTGAAGTTGGCATCCTTTTTTTTCAGAAATGTATATTTTTTTCAGAGTTCTTGACAGATATGCCATAGTTCTAGAGTTCTTTGTACAAAATTTCAGTAGTTCTGCAGAATTTAGCGAAAAAAACAACAATACTCGAAAAAATTTTCGTATCGAAAACATTCTTTGTCAATTTCCGCAAAATGTAAATAAGTACGACAGTTCTGAGCACAGTTCTGAATAGAGCTCCAAGAGTTCTATCGAAAATCCCAGTAACATTTTTTTGTGCAGATAATAGTTTACGAGATAATTGCAATTTAAGGAGAAAATCTTTTCACTTACTGTGAAGTTGGCATCCTTTTTTTTCAGAAATGTATATTTTTTTCAGAGTTCTTGACAGATATGGCATAGTTCTAGAGTTCTTTGTACAAAATTTCAATAGTTCTGCAGAATTTAGCGAAAAAAACAACAATACTCGAAAAAATTTTCGTATCGAAAACATTCTTTGTCAATTTCCGCAAAATGTAAATAAGTACGACAGTTCTGAGCACAGTTCTGAATAGCGCTCCAAGGGTTCTATCGAAAATCCCAGTAACATTTTTTTGTGCAGCTAATAGTTTCCGAGATAACTGCAATTTAAGGAGAAAATCTTTTCACTTACTGTGAAGTTGGCATCCTTTTTTTTCAGAAATGTATATTTTTTTCAGAGTTCTTGACAGATATGCCATAGTTCTAGAGTTCTTTGTACAAAATTTCAGTAGTTCTGCAGAATTTAGCGAAAAAAACAACAATACTCGAAAAAATTTTCGTATCGAAAACATTCTTTGTCAATTTCCGCAAAATGTAAATAAGTACGACAGTTCTGAGCACAGTTCTGAATAGAGCTCCAAGAGTTCTATCGAAAATCCCAGTAACATTTTTTTGTGCAGATAATAGTTTACGAGATAATTGCAATTTAAGGAGAAAATCTTTTCACTTACTGTGAAGTTGGCATCCTTTTTTTTCAGAAATGTATATTTTTTTCAGAGTTCTTGACAGATATGGCATAGTTCTAGAGTTCTTTGTACAAAATTTCAATAGTTCTGCAGAAATTAGCGAAGAAAACAAAAATGTATAACATAGCTGATTCAGGAGCCCTTTCCTTCTGGTACAATTCTTACTGTTGCCACAATAAAACACTTGTCCATAGATTCAAACCGTATTGATTATTACAAAAATATAACCAATGACCAACGGCGCACATTTCTTGCTGCGTTGTACAAAGCATTCAGCTTATCCGCTGTGAAAATACCACTCTTTACGCTATTGTAAAATTTACGATGAATGGCTTCCGTTTGTCTGCAGTGTCAGCATCTATCGAATTATCTTCATGCAAAAGTGATGCCAGGATCACACACTTCCCTGTTTTAGGTACAAAGGAAACTAGAGTTCAGTCTTGTGGAAGCCAAAAAGGGAACTGTGGGCAGCCCTTCTTTTACTGATAGCAAACTCTAGAGAAATCTCACGCTTGTTTTTCTTCATCGTGCCAACAAAAGAAAAATTCTCCCTTCATAGCTCTATTATCAGTCCAATACTAGTATACCAGTTGTCCGCTTTCGCATTTCGACCTGACTGATATATATGTTACACAGTCACAGAACAACATCAAAATATTTATTGCTCAGATGGTAAATCCTTCTGGTTGCAACACAGTGTATATTTCCAAATTGTACAGGTAAAATACTTAAGAATCCACAAAATCATAGATTTTAAATCCATATTTGTTTGTTTTGATAGGTACATATTGGTGAACACTGCACCTTCCTCAGAATCCTTCCAGCTTCTTGTCTACTGTAACATTTTCTCCGAGGGTATAAGATTTCTGGTTGTTGCGTACAAACACAGTAAATATTTCCCGAATTGCTGTTAGCTTGTCTACTTGTCTCCTTTCATCACGAATAGCGCGACTGTAAAATCTAAGGCACTCCGCAATAAATTTGAAACGTTTTAAGTTCATTTGCGAGGTGAAATTTTTCAGTTCCATCCATATCAATTCCACAGAGATCTTCCAGGCTTTATCTGTTATTTTTGTTAACAACAATTAAAAACAAGAGACTGATGAAGGCTTTCAATTCAATAACATCTATTGATTTTACCGCTCTCTCACGCTGAGATGAAGCTTTGACGCTCTCAAAATGCTGAATGGAATACGAAACTACTACAGACAAATGTCGTCATCTATGAGGCAATTACAGCCTCACAAAGGCTGCTTTGGCTGCGCCTATTGTCCAGGTAAATTTCTAATAATATTATCCTCTTCGAACAATATGCTTTGGATTTCTTCAACATGATCTGGTACATCCCACTTAAAATAATAAAATTCCTATAACATAACGCAACCAGGCGCAGTGTATTAATTTGATATCTGACGTTCAGACAGCGGACAATGACGATTAAACAGTTCAAACAGAATTTAAGTGCATTTTACATTATGGATTAGCTTTGTACTACTTACTACGTTGATAAAGAAATAAATTAATTGCTGAAATGAAATACGAAAGGGCACAGTGGATAAAAACGAGCAATCGGCTCATATCTCATCAAGAGAGCATTAGCGTCGACACTGAATCATACAAGAATGAAAGGCATACACAGAAAGGAAGCTATAACGTGAAGGCGCCAGTGCTGCCAATTGTTGACAAGTAATTTACAGAATCACACAACAATGAAAGGCATACGGAAAAGGGAAGCTATTAACGAGAAGGCGCCAATACTGCAAATTGTTGAAAAGTAATTTACAGAAAATTTCGACATGTATCAATCTGAATAGCTGCGCCCGATGGAAGGATAATAAGAACTATGATACGTCCCTGAGACCTCTCAAGACCAAAAAATCATAAACAAAGTACAGCAACAATGCAAAAGTCGTGGCACTACATCTGGAAACAATGAACTCGGGAACTGCGTCTTTTAAACAATCGACAAATGACGTCAGCGTAGCAGTTACAATAGAGGTAGCATGAAAGCTTCTCGCGGTAGCATCAAAGCTAATGACAACAGCTGCACTTTTTGGGTGGCGCGCGCGCCGCGTCGTGTGAAGGCGCCCGCCAGCGCTGCATTTCACTCTTTGATCTGCCCCTAATGACTATACGTAACAATACTACTCACTCTCATGCGAATTATCATTATGCTCGTTCAGTCAGAGCTCTTGTGCAGTCGGTGCCTGTTGTGCAGTCGGTGCTGTTGTGTAAGTGATATTTATGAACCGTAATACCCATAAGAATGTACAATTTACCAGAATTGAAACGTCTTCTCAGCATGGAGGAATTTAAAGTCTTCGATGATAGAGGCATTCAATTCACTCTGTCTCATCCGGTCTTCCAAAAACTGTCCGATGCCATGGCCGACATCGGCTCGAAAATGTCTTCGAAACATATTTATACAACAATTAAAGAAGATCGCCATGGCCTGCTTACTTCTGTTAGAAACACCTTCAGGCTGGAATGTTTCGTTGAAGAAAAAGACGACGACAGCAAAGATGAGTCGTGGAATGTTTTTGGTTCTTCGTGCAACAAGGACATGACAAAGCAATTTGACTTACTACTGTCAGCAGAAAAATGGTCTTGCATAAAACCAACAAAGAGGAAACTTTGAAAGCCTTCAAGACTGGAAATAAGGAAATGGACCGATTTGATGGGTGATAAAATTTATGAACATCACAAAATTCCATGTGCCTTTTCTTTCAAATATGCGAAAGTGTGTGAATGTTCAAAGTACTTCTTGAAGATCAAAGGAAGATGTACAGAATGCGGAGACACTTTCGAAGGGATTACTCTGAAGAAGCGAAAAAAGGACAACGTTATTATTCTGAACTGCAGACTTTCAAACTTTTCAGATGATAGTAATCACCTGAAAAGAAGACAACTTCGTGGCACGAGAAGTCAACAGGTAGCTGCTAAACTGGTTGATTACAGGTTGCCTGCAACTCTTTGGCGAAATGATGAAGCGAAAAATATGTCTTTCGGAGACATGATTCCTCCAAATTTACTAAATGCTGATGTCTTGAGAAATGCTAAAGAACGTGAAAGGGGCCGGCCGAAGTAGCCGTGCGGTTAAAGGCGCTGCAGTCCGGAACCGCAAGACCGCTACGGTCGCAGGTTCGAATCCTGCCTCGGGCATGGATGTTTGTGATGTCCTTAGGTTAGTTAGGTTTAACTAGTTCTAAGTTCTAGGGGACTAATGACCTCAGCAGTTGAGTCCCATAGTGCTCAGAGCCATTTGAACCATTTTTGAACGTGAAAGGGACAAACGATTTGGTATAACAACGAGTAAGCCTTTTGAAAACCTGTAAATCGCAACGCATACAACCCATCGGGACGAAATTCACGCAGTCGAATTGGACCCATTCTTCTGTATATATTGGCTGAAAGATCAAAGTCAGTTGCACAAATATTGTCATCAAATCAATAGCAGTGTATACGATTCAATAGATGCTACAGGTGGCGTTGCATTTCGAGTTATTTCACGATTTGGGGATCTGTCAAACAGGGCTGACTGAGTGTAAATTAAGTCAAAGTACATATGCCTGTACCAGTACATGTGCATCCGCGAAGTAAATGTCACTAGTAAAGATCCAAATATCGTCAATCGATCATCAATCAGTTGCCCAACTTATCAGATGATATCCTCTAGGCATGACACATAATTATTGTCATTTTTCTTTATAGAAATCGTCAGATCTGGAGCTCCCATACCAAAAATCATGGTAACTGATTTTGGTAAGGCTTTGTTGGTTGCCATTTCTAGAACAATAGCCAATTGCTCGGACTTAACAGGTTATTTGAATAGGTGTTATAGTCATATTGTTTTGCATGAAAGAGTAATTCTACCCTCGTGTTGTTTGAGAATAGATTTAAACCATTTTATGGTCATGATTTCGAGGTGGAAATGCTTCTCAAGAAGTAAATCACAAGTCAAACAACTTTATCTTCGAGTTTTGGCCGATATTTGCATGATGATACATTTTCGTGATATTGAAAGTGCTTTGCGCTCACTTTTGGTTGTTGCGTTGAGTGAACGCTTGGTATTGATGAGTGCGGTCAAGAATATTCATCAATGGAACATCAGTGCCATCTTGATATCACTATCAGAGGTGGTCAACGTCATTCATATATTGACGAAAAGAAAGATGATGACAAGAAAACTGATGATGTTGAAAACAATGATGACTGGCTTTTGGAATCAATTTTGAACTCTAAGGAATCTACTACAAACTCGTGGGTTGATAAGGCAAAACGTATCTACAATGAAGCTGAAGTCATCACGAATCAGACTAATGATGACAATCTCTTTGATGTGAAACAGTACAACATTCCTAATGCTGCAGAGATGCTGAAAGAGTTGATGAACTATATACGACTGTGGACAGCTGTGATGTATCCTTCTTCCCGTATTCCTTCATCTATTCGTTCATCAGCAGCGATGGAAGGACAATTTTCATAATTATAGACAATAGGCTTTGACAAGCTGCCTTTACGAGTAGACAAATTGATTTTTCAACATTTGAAGTGGCTGCATGAGGAAACAAAACAGTTAGCGCTACTTATGATGGAAAAAGAAGATTCAAAGCAAACTGTGAAGCACAAACCAACTGAAGCATCATTGCCTTACCATGAAGAAGAAAACTGTAGAGGAAAAAATAAGAAGCTGAAGATAACAAACCCCAAAAGCAATCATATACTCGATAATTCTGAGAGCACACTGAACAATACCTTACGAAGTGAGACCCAACACGAAGATGGCAATGAGACAGAGTTAGACAAAATTTTAATAGTTTTGAATACAGATTTTCTCCTACTTCGAAATCACTTATTATGAATGCGTAGAACAACAGTCAAGAGTGATAGTGTGTGTTTTCAGCGCTCTTCAGATAATAATTTACTGCCCAATTTGGACTCTAAAGAGATATTTCATTCCACAAAAGACTATCAAGAATCATACTTCAACAGGGATGTCACTGAAATTTCATCCTGTGGTTCGAAAACAGAAGAAAACAGAGAGACCTGTAACAATAAAATGTAGGAGAGTGCAATGCTGAAAAAGCTTCAAAATGAAATCGTTGTCACATCGAGCATACAAGCTAAGAGCAAGAAAAAACTACTTAGATGATTGCCCAAACTGGAATTCGACTAAGAAATTCATAGATATTAATTTGCCACTTTTCCTAAATGGGTCCTCAAGCAAATTCAAATCTGCTACGTACAACTTCAAGGGAACGTGCAGTTTCGATTCTTTGATGACCTTATTCATGCAAGCAATATCACTCAGTGATGATTTCAAAAGTAAAATTCAAATGGTGGGCCATCCATTTTTGGATCTGGCTTTGGATGTTTTGGACAAAAAAATTATAAACTCCCAGCATTTTAAGCAGAGATTTGATATTTTATACTCCTAAAAAAAAAGGAGTAATGTCTCGAAAAATATTGTCTCTGAATGCAGGAATTATACGAGAAAATATTAAAAGATATCCCGATTTGCAACAAAAATATATCGTGTCTGACGTGCCTAAATTCATGCTATGTGAAACGACATTATATTTCCGTTGATACGTATGTTCTTTTCAGACTTGGTTATAATTTCATGCAAGAGGCTGTAGATGCAACAAATGGAGTTCTAAAGACTATTTAAAATGCAAGAAATGTAAAGGAGAAGCAGTCGAAGAAAAGAAATTCGGATGCTACTTGATGATGGATACTAGTATAACAACTTGTCCACTAACTGAAGATCAGTTTCCTCCGAATCAAAGGAAGAAATGTGTTTTGCAAACGATCACGAAAGAAATCGTAGTCAACAATCAAGAGTACAATCTCGTTGGAGCCATTCATTCTAATATCTGCATCAAACACTACACGGCATATGTCTTCGATGGAACCTACTGGAAGCAGTACGATGACGTGTATAAAGATGTACAGAAAGTTTCAAAAGAAACGATAATTTCTCCGCACCTGTTCATGTATGTCACGACAGGAAAATTTTCAAATGGCAGCTACAAGACCGACGAGACGAAACAAGTAGTTCCTACATAGGAACTTTGCTTTATAAGGTAAGCAACTGCTAAAAGTTGGTATCTAAATATTACAAATATAGCTCTTATGTTAATTCTTAGTATCTTTGTATCTGGTATCACAGCTTCCTGTTTTGGTTACTAGAATAAGAGCATTTTATGCCCTAAATTTCACGTATATATTTTTTGTACTTATTTTTCTTAGTTGTTTCACACCTCATAAATTCTATGCTTATTTATTACTGAATTCCCTACATATGTATTTCCTTCTAGGTTTTAGTGTATCCTGAAGAAGAGCTGTTAACGGGACCTGTACATCACAGCCTGTAGTTTTTACTGGTACTCTGAAATTTAATAATGCAAGACTGTCAATAGATTCAGGAATGAAACTTTTATCAAAGAATTGGTATATTGTGAGCTCCAGGTGAAAAAAATTGTAAATCTGTGGAATACACTGTGCAGTGAATATTGATGTTTTCTTACATACTGAATTACACGTAAATGTTATTTTAGGTTCAATGTACTTAACGCTAATCCAAATAAAAGATAAAAAATAAATTTTATGCTTTGAATTATTACATTGTTGAAACAGCAAACCAGTAATATTTACGTTTCATGTTTTGATTATTTAAAAAAAATGTATTTTAAGAGTAAATTTTTTCTCCTAATGATTTAAGAACATAATATGAGATACTGCAGCTTAAAATACTTAATCCATTGTTGAATAATGTGGTTCAGTGTGTAGGCAAGCACTATATTATTATTCATCCATAGCTTTGTTTATGTAGCTTTAATAGTGGATGAGATACCGGTAACAGTATCTCGGTATGCAAACACGTTGATTACCGAAAACTGAAACTAAAGATTTGTATGTCATTCCCTTCTCAATGACGACATTGCAAACCATTACTGCTCCATAATCTTGTTGATACCTTTCGTGTCCTTTTCATTCTCTTTATTTTTACTTCTTTTCTTTGTTATTCTGGCCTCCTTTTCATGCTTTCAGCAGCTTTTTCAGTTGATGTGACATGTTGCCTGTCCGCCCATACCAGCACAATGTTCATGTTGTTCCTAGTTTTGATGCCTGTTCTGCTCATTGTTTTTAATCTTTACTGCACCACGCCGGCCAGAGTGGCCCAGCCGTTCTAGGCGCCACAGTCTGGAACCGCACGACCGCTTCGGTCGCAGGTTCGAATCCTGCCTCTGGCATGGATGAGTGTGATGTCCTTAGGTTAGTTAGGTTTATGTAGTTCTAAGTTCTAGGGGACTGATTACCTCAGAAGGTAAGTCCCATAGCACTCAGAGCCATTTGAACCATTTTTACTCCACCATTAAAACAAATTGCTACTGCTGAAACGCATTCTGATTTTGTTTTATGCCATGTAAATATACATTTCTGAAAAAAAGGGTGCCAACTTCACAGTAAGTGAAATGATTTTCTCCTTAAATTGCAATTATCTCGTAAACTATTATCTGCAGAAAAAAAAGGTTACTGGGATTTTCGATAGAACTCTTGGAGCTCTATTCAGAACTGTACTCAGAACTGTCGTACTTATTTACATTTTGCGGAAATTGACAAAGAATGTTTTCGATACGAAAATTTTTTCGAGTATTGTTGTTTTTTTCGCTAAATTCTGCAGAACTACTGAAATTTTGTACAAAGAACTCTAGAACTATGCCATATCTGTCAAGAACTCTGAAAAAAATATACATTTCTGAAAAAAAAGGATGCCAACTTCACAGTAAGTGAAAAGATTTTCTCCTTAAATTGCAATTATCTCGGAAACTATTAGCTGCACAAAAAAATGTTACTGGGATTTTCGATAGAACCCTTGGAGCGCTATTCAGAACTGTGCTCAGAACTGTCGTACTTATTTACATTTTGCGGAAATTGACAAAGAATGTTTTCGATACGAAAATTTTTTCGAGTATTGTTGTTTTTTTCGCTAAATTCTGCAGAACTATTGAAATTTTGTACAAAGAACTCTAGAACTATGGCTTATCTATCAAGAACTCTGAAAAAAATATAGATTTCTGTAAAAAAGGGTGCCAGCTTCACAGTGGGAGCTCTTATAGAGTTCTTAATTGTGTTGCAATTTCCTCTTAAACTATTACCTGCACAAAAAAAGACTACCAGGATTTTCGATAGAACTCTTCACGTGGTGTCCAGAACTGTCATCAGAACTGCTGTACGAATATATTTATATTTTCTGTAGAGAAAGTGTGTCCCACATTAAATCAATTTATCTCATAAACTATTATAGCCATAGAAAAATGTTATTGCGATTTTCGATAGAGCTCTAGGGGTTCTGTTCAGAACTGTCCTCAGAACTGTTGTACGAGTTTAATTTTTGCGAAAATTGACAATGTATGTTTTCGATACGAAAATGTTTTCGAATATTGTCATTTTCTTCGCTAAATTCTGCAGAACTATTGAAATTTTGTACAAAGAACTCTAGAACTATGGCATATCTCTCAAGAACTCTGAAAAAAATATACATTTCTGAAAAAAAGGGTGCCAACTTCACAGTAAGTGAAAAGATTTTCTCCTTAAATTGCAATTATCTCGGAAACTATTAGCTGCAAAAAAAAATGTTACTGGGATTTTCGATAGAACTCTTGTAGCGCTATTCAGAACTGTGCTCAGAACTATCGTACTTATTTACATTTTGCGGAAATTGTCAAAGAATGTTTTCGATAAGGAAAATTTTTTCGAGTATTGTTGTTTTTTTCGCTAAATTCTGCAGAACTATTGAAATTTTGTACAAAGAACTCTAGAACTATTTCATATCTATCAAGAACTCTGAAAAAAATATAGATTTCTGAAAAAAAGGGTGCTAACTTCACACGACTACCCAACTCGCTTTATTTGTTCGTGAGACCCAGAAAATATTACATACAGGCTCCTAGGTAGATGCTATTTTTCTTGACTTCCGGAAGGCGTTCGATACAGTTCCGCACTGTCGCCTGATAAACAAAGTAAGAGCCTACGGAATATCAGACCAGCTGTGTGGCTGGATTGAAGAGTTTTTAGCAAACAGAACACAGCATGTTGTTATCAATGGAGAGACGTCTACAGACGTTAAAGTAACCTCTGGCGTGCCACAGGGGAGTGTTATGAGACCATTGCTTTTCACAATATATATAAATGACCTAGTAGATAGTGTCGGAAGTTCCATGCGGCTTTTCGCGGATGATGCTGTAGTATACAGAGAAGTTGCAGCATTAGAAAATTGTAGCGAAATGCAGGAAGATCTGCAGCGGATAGGCACTTGGTGCAGGGAGTGGCAACTGTCCCTTAACATAGACAAATGTAATGTATTGCGAATACATAGAAAGAAGGATCCTTTATTGTATGATTATATGATAGCGGAACAAACACTGGTAGCAGTTACTTCTGTAAAATATCTGGGAGTATGCGTGCGGAACGATTTGAAGTGGAATGATCATATAAAATTAATTGTTGGTAAGGCGGGTACCAGGTTGAGATTCATTGGGAGAGTGCTTAGAAAATGTAGTCCAGCAACAAAGGAGGTGGCTTACAAAACACTCGTTCGACCTATACTTGAGTATTGCTCATCAGTGTGGGATCCGTACCAGATCGGGTTGACGGAGGAGATAGAGAAGATCCAAAGAAGAGCGGCGCGTTTCGTCACAGGGTTATTTGGTAACCGTGATAGCGTTACGGAGACGTTTAATAAACTCAAGTGGCAGACTCTGCAAGAGAGGCGCTCTGCATCGCGGTGTAGCTTGCTCGCCAGGTTTCGAGAGGGTGCGTTTCTGGATGAGGTATCGAGTATATTGCTTCCCCCTACTTATACCTCCCGAGGAGATCACGAATGTAAAATTAGAGAGATTAGAGCGCGCACGGAGGCTTTCAGACAGTTGTTCTTCCAGCGAACCATACGCGACTGGAACAGGAAAGGGAGGTAATGACAGTGGCACGTAAAGTGCCCTCCGCCACACACCGTTGGGTGGCTTGCGGAGTATAGATGTAGATGTAGATGTGCTCTAAAATGCATACCTTAAGAGCTATAAGCACACTGTTCAGTAAAGGATATGTGTTGAAACATGAAGATGATTTCGCCGGATTGTCATTATGCACTTCCCTCCTTCATAGGTCTGCAAACTGAAGGTCACACAAGTTCTTACCCACTCTCTCTCCCCTCCCCCCACCCCCACTACGTCACAAGAAAGAATTACACGGTGTTTCACGAAGTTACACCGACTCTCCACACGGAACCTTGCCAATCAGGCGACACAGCGCACAGACATACTAGGGGACTGTTTGTTTTCCACAAACTGTCTTAACATTACTTGGAATGCGGATTGAGTTACTTGTAATTATAACACAAGAAACGCGTACTGACATATTCTATGTAAATCTCTACGCATTGTTCTCCCAACATCTGTAAGAGGGCCAGAGACTTAAATTTTCTCCATCTGCAACAGCAGTAGATCACCTATGTGTTGTAGAACTTCATATACTTAAACGTAACTCAAGCAGCAATCCATAACAACAGATTACTGGTCTAAACTCAACTATGATCAGTCTCATTCCATCAGACATAATCACACCCACCTTGGAAGATACACTGTAGACGTGTAAAGTAATGTGAAGCAGTATGGCATGAATGGCCGGAAGACACAGATGGGCAGCAGGTTCAGCCACCTAATAGGAAAGGTCCGCGCCCGCAGGCAACTTCCCTTCGCGAAGTGTAAGAACTGTTGGTGTAACTGTACCTGTTAAGTGTGTACGACTGTAGCTGCATGTGAGCGCGATGATGAAACCCGATGCCGGCAAATAGCCTACTTCCCTCGTAGAGCATCAAGGGGCCCGCCGAGCTTAACGTCACCATCCGACAGAGGATTCCCCATCAACAGTGTATCATGTCCTAACTTCATGGGATACTACGCCACCCCTCCTGCCCCTTCTGCTGTAAAGACTAAAGGAAAATTGTTATCAGTAAATGACGCAAACGGTCACCCATCCAAGTACTGGCCACGCCCGACGGTGTGAAACTTCCGGCTCCACTCAGCGCAGCCCACACTACAAGTGCCAGCAATTCCTGAATGGAAAAGGTTTGCACAGTCTACCAGGAACAGAATTAATGGTGAGAGATGTGCAGCAACTTTCAACTTTCTGGTCACTATTTAACACACCACCAAGCGACAACACAATTACAGGACCTTACAATATGCTGTCAACGATACACAGCGGAAAGTTCTAAATTTACCAACCCAATACCTTTCCCACAAACACTACAAAGGTATTTTCCCCTATTCGCCGTTTATTTGGTCTTCGTTCACCAGGCTTTTCGTGGCACGCACTGTTTGCAACATTATGGTCGCTAAATTTCGTCTTGGGTAACCATCCTATTGCGAGAGGAAAAAGTGAACTTCAATAATTTACGCGACTTTAACAGTGAAAGGCACTCATCTTTTACCCAAATGTCAATAACGTCTGCTAATTGAAACAAACCCGTACGATGAGTGAAAGAAATTTTTATGGTCGTCGTGTAATGCTCGTGAACACACCATGCGTCAATGTCTCAATGGACTGAGGACACGTTGCACTATAGGAGAATATGTCCACCGGATGGGCACGTCAATATTTTTATGTAAAAGTAGTATGCGAAGTTGGAAATTTGGGTTGGACGGGAAACGTGCTCGGACAGCCCAAGCCATTAAGGCTACCTCTCGCGTAAAGCGGGTTCGAGTCACGGTCCGGCACAAATTTTCACTGGTCAGTAAATTCATTTCAACGACCGATATTAAAATTTCTATTTCATCAACAATTATTTGTTGGCTGTTAGGTAGGGTATAGTCAATAAACCCAGTCTATTTCGAGGGGACTAGGCTACGTGCTACCAGCTGAATTCACCATCTCCATTTCATTCCACAGTCAGCCTTAACAATACGAACCGTAGCTGTATCACGTTTGTCTGCAACAGCTCACTTATTTGCTACTTTAAAAGCGAAACTGAAAGGCATAAAGTGGGCAGATTTGAACATCCTTATCACAACTAGAGCGAATTTTGACAAGAAAAATGTGTAATATATATAAATCAAGATTTACGGCAACTTCCTGGGTCAACCGAAGGTTGCTACCTCGCCTTCTTTTCGGTACTGTTTATTCCGATTCTCGGCTATAAAGCATGTGATTCATGTTTTTCACCTAACTACGCAACACAATGCCGCATTTACAAAATTTTATTCCATTCCAAATTTGTCCATAACTAATGCGAAACATTTATAACTAATGGCACGTAGACATGATTATTTTACAATTTAATTCACGTAATGATAAAAATAACTTAATTATTCATCAAACTTTGAATCACCATCATATTTTAAAACAGACTTAACATCTTCAGAAATAAATTACCTTGATGTAAAACCAAATATAAGCAAACCCTGTGACATAGCATATTTTGAAAATTATTGAACTTTTTTCGTACTGGAGAGATACCTTTTGCTTCTATTATATTTCTGTGAATTTTGCCGTAAAAAAAAAAAAAAACAATTTCCCAAAAGCGCAAATTGTACAATTTAGTAATTCTGTGCGCTGAAATTTCTAGAACATTCTGGAAGCAATACTGTTTCGTGTATGCTTCGAAATGCGCACCAAAGCGCACACTTCTTGTTAACACACTAAACGGGTCAAGTCAGGCTGCTATCTGTAAGAACTTGTACTGCGCATATATAATGACTTTAAAAAAAGTATTACGCAAGTGTCTCTCATGTGATTAAAATTTTTGTGTTATGATTTTGTGAAAAGATCTTCATGTGTTCAAAACGTGTGAAAAAACTGGAAATTTATGGTAAGGTCTTATGGGACCAAACTGGTAAGGTCATCGGCCGCTAAGCTATCGCACTTTTTTTTTATCTAACTAACTTGTGATGAGAAACTGTCGAAATGAAAATGTCAGAGTTAAATCTCGACTAACTGCTTCAGTCGCTTATAACAGAAACGCCGGATTAACCTTAATATGATGAAGACTTATCTCTAATTTTCACCTAGACGCTGGATGAAGATAAGCAATAATATAATATTCACTTTGGAATATTACACACACACACACACACACACACACACACACACACACACACACACACACACACACACACATATATATATATAACAGATTTGCATCACCCCGGTTCCCAGAACTCCTGACGATAGACGTTGACTGTGGATATTGTATCACAGACACAGTCCCTTTCACTGTCCAGAGATGTCACTAAACACATCCAAAGTTGCAAACAACCATGCATGAGCAGCGCCTATTGGACGGAAGGGGTCCGATAGCCGATCAGTTCCAGTCATTCCACCAGGAAGGAGGTACACGGCTCGTGGTGTCTGTGGTTCAACCATGCCTAGACGGTCAGTACCGCGGTTCGGTCGCGTCCGCATTGTTACTTTGTGCCAGGAAGGGCTCTCAACAATGGAAGTGTCCAGGCGTCTCGGAGTGAACCAAAGAGATGATGTTCGGACATGTAGGAGATAGAGACAGGAACTGTCGATGACATGCCTCGCTCAGGCCGTCCAAGGGCTACTACTTCAGTGGATGACCGCTACCTACGGATTATGGCGCGGAGGAACCCTGACAGCAACACCACCATGTTGAATAATGCTTTTCGTGTAGCCAGACGACGTCGTGTTACGGCACAAACTGTGCGCAACAGGCTGCATGATGCGCAACTTCACTCCCGACGTCCATGACGAAATCCATCTTTGCAACCACACCATGCAGCGCGGTACAGATGGGCCCAACAACATGCCGAAGAGACCGCTCAGGACTGGCATCACGTTCTCTTCACCAGACAATCGTCGGAGACGTGTTTGGAGCCAACCCGGTCAGGCTGAACGCCTTAGACACACAGTCCAGCGTGTGCAGCTAGGTGGAGGTTTCCCTGCTGTTTTGGGGTGGCATTATGCGGGGCCGACGTACGCCGCTGGTGATCATGGAAGGCGCTGTAACTGCTGTACGATACGTGAATGCCATCCTCCGAGCGATAGTGCAATCATATCGGCAACCTATTGCCCCCCCCCCCCCCCCCCCCATCGTACACATCTTGTGAATGACTTCCTTCAGGATAACGACATCGCTCGACTGTAGTGGCCTCCATCTTCTCCAGACATGAACCCTATCGAACACGCCTGGGATAGATTGAAAAGGGCTGTTTATGGACGACGTGACCCACCAACCACTCTGAGGGATCTAAGCCGAATCGCCGTTGAGGAGGGACAATCTGGATCAACAGTCCCTTGATGAACTTGTGGATAGTATGCCACGACGAATACAGGCATGCATAAATGCAAGAGGACTTGCTTCTGGGTATTAAGAGGTACCGGTGTGTATAGCAATCTGGCCACCACCACTGAAGGTCTCGCTGTATGGTGGTACAACATGCAATGTGTGGTTTTCATGAGCAATAAAAAGGGCGGAAATGATGTTTATATTGATCTCTATTCCAATTTTCTGTACAAGTTCCGGAATTCTCGGAATCGAGGTGATGTAAGACTTTTTTTTCATTTGTGTTGTAAATGCAATTTATTAACGATACTCACCAGAAGTGCATGCATGCATGAAGTTATAGTAGTCTACCCAAGAATGGATGGTTTGAGCAACTGGTTTTGCAACCGACAAGGCAGTAAAATCTTCGACTGGCATTAGTGTACTGTAGAGTGGCGGATGTATATCCCACTAATTTGGCAAGGGAAAAGTTCAGTAGAAGCCTATCATATAACGCAGAAATAATTCAGATCTAGTCTTCTTGCCATAAGAGTTTAAAATTCAGCCACAACGCAGCTGAGACTACCAGGAACAATATCTACATCTAATGCAATTTATACAGGAAACACACAGTAAATACAAATGAGAAGTCAAACGAAGTATCCAGAATGAGATTTTCACTCTGCAGCGGAGTGTGCGCGAGTCTCGGTCGGGCACACAGTTTTAATCTGCCAGGAAGTTTCAAACGAAGTAGTTTGCTTAACATAAATGAACAGCTTCACGTGGCACAAACTTACGTGGAGCGAGGAATATAATAAAAAGTATGATGGATACATGAAAATGAACTTTCACATTCACAGGACTCTCAGAAATATCCTTCGCTACTGGAGGATGATTCTTCGAAGAAAGGACCAAAATGAACGACGTTTGATTTATACGTTATACAGTTATGTATGATCATATTCATAGGGTTACACGCCTTTCGATACATTATCTTGGCGCAAAACAGTTATATGACCAGTCTAAGTGCGGTAATTGTAGGCTACGACTCCCCACACCAGGATGCACACTGATGGTCCTAGATGTCGTTGCCTTAACACTCCGGCAGTCGCCCACTTGCTGATCGTTACTAAGCTAACAAAGCATCACCGACGCAAAGGTAAATCATCTCCCACTGCTAAACATACCGCCGTCCTAGTCCTCCCTTCTTCCAGTACCACCTTCTAATACACGATCATCCAAGTTCGGCTGCGCGGTAATGAGGTCTGAGTGGATGCGGAGTGGCATCGTTGCTCGAAGCCCAGCCTATCCTAAGGATGCAATGGTCAAAGCCGACACTGGGTGCAGATTTTCTTAATCTGTGCTGCGGTTGGTGAGCAAACAACAATGACTGCTCATCTGATATGGATTTCCACGCGTGAATGTGTATGCCGCCGCCATTAGGAGTAAGGACCAGAAGTGTGATAACTTTCTTGGACATGACGGCACTTCACGACCACCGAGTTGGATAGTTCTCCTGCCCATCCAGCCTGTCACACCATATCGCTAAAACTCACATTGTAAGAACTGTAAACGTCGAAGGAGACCTTACGTACCAAAAATGTTTGCTAATTCAGTACGATGCTCGAAACGATAGACCATTCTCTCCGAAAGTCAGATGCAACTATCGTCGTAACTCTTTCATGCTTATATGTCGTTCCTACTCACTCAGTCTATAGCGTGACTCACTGAATCACTGTCTTTGCTGCTTCGCTTTCCATTACTGAAAAAGTTCGTTTGCTTTGGATCAGCAGTTTTACTATCTGATAAAACGTATTGTGTAGAACAGGCTTCTAGGTGTTGTAGAGGGGACTCAGTAGATGAAGTTCTGATGAGGAACCCAGTCCGGAAATGTACAGTTTGCTTGAGAAATGAGTTATAAGATCTACTTTTATACTCTGCAAACAACTGAAGTGCATGGCAGATGGTTCGTCCGAGTGTACTAGTTATTAGGGTTTTTTCCCGCTCCATTCTCGTACGGAGCATGGGAAGAATGACTGTTACATGTCTCTGTGCTTGCCGTAATTATTTGTCCTCACGATGCCTATGGGAACAAAATGTAGAAGCTTGTAGTATATTCCAAAAATCTGCAACGTTAGCATACGTAGGCGAGCTAATCAGCAGCGTAGAACTGCTATGAGGTAAGGTGTATTTGATATATGGCTGAAGCTAGCTGGCCAGGGGCTCACGGCAGACCGCAGCGGAACCTGCAGGCAGGTGCAAGAGCATCAGCGCAAGGATCCCATGTGGGTTCATCCCAGTACCGGGAATTTTGGCGACGAATGGTTGCTTAGGAGGATAGACAATGCTACATGAAATCTCAGGGTGTCAGACAATCTTAAAGATGGCCAAGTTACATCCCTCTGAACTTCGACAATAAATCACAGTTACACATTAATGCAAATCTGAATACATCGGGGATCTCAGAGAGATCAGGCACATCCAATGACACAATAATAATTCAGTACCTTGAGAACTACAGAAGTTAATACTCCACAGCGAGTATAAATTTTCACAATGCCTCTCTGAATTAACTTTTAACCGCTCCATGTGATTGGAACAAACATTATCTCAGATGATAGCATTACACTATAGCTATCATCCCTGAAATCTACGTTACTGTATCTATTGATTTATGACGCCTTTTACATCTCTTTCATTATGCAAATGTTCGGCAGAACATCGTATTCTCCACATTTACACGGCAAATGAACACAGAATCAACACCTCACATTTTGCCATACTTGTGTTTTTATTTAAGGAAAGGCTTACTATTTTGCGAGTAACTTTCTTTAAATGTTGACTGCATGTGCTATTAAAAACTGGTTAAGCGCATGTGTTAGCACCACAGTTGAAGAGAGAACCAAAAGATGCTTCTGCAAAGAACGCATAAATAATTGTCTAAATAATATATAACGACAATCTGTTGTCATTAATCGTGAGTGCACCTGCACAACCTTTATTTATAATTATTGTAAATGATTTGAGTGTAACCATGTTTATGACATTTCTTTATTTAAATATTGCTGGAATACATTAGTTTGGACCGAGAAGTGGTCAGCTTGAATAAAATCATGCCTGTAGAGCTGAAGGCTGATGTATTTTTGGTAGGGGGTGGCCTGGACAGTGACGGAACACTGCTGGAGTTAAATTGATACTGGGAATGTCGAGTGATGAGCTCAAGAGCGCGATTATGGACACTTTATGTCGAGTTCTTGAAGGAGGCAGACCTGCCTGAGGTAATGTGCGTCATTCAGTGGTATAGGTGACTGATTTTGGACGGTGAACGGCCGCTAACATACCTTAGTTTCTGAAGTGAACAGTCAGGCGCGTGTCCAGATGCCACGGCAAGGTAATTCGGCGGCGACTGTGACATCGTGACCCCGTGGTCGCAGCTCGCTCGGCCGCCACCTCTGTGCATCGATTGCCGCTCTGCAATATCGTCCCACGCGTCGACACACCGCAGAAACGTGGGAGCCACCCTCTCCCCATTCACCTCCAAAGGCTCGATCAATGGCAACTGTGTTCTATGTATCCACGATTGCCCACGAATCGTGTTTCCAGATTATTATCTACTATTTTTCCCGCCAGGTGTTGTGACTAGATACAACAGATTATTGCAAGGTGTTTTAATGCATCAACAAATAAACCCGTAAACTGAAGAAGCAGAATACACACGAGAAAATACACGCTCTTATATTTAATAGCTTAGATACATGAAAATAAGAACGTATTTCAGTTGTTCAGCGAGTTTTCTTGCTACAGTTCGATAAATTTCGTGGGAAATGAAATCAAGTTGTAGATAAACGCGGCCCAGTTACACGCCAGAATAGGCACTAATAGGTATAATAGTTAGGTAAACACTAGAATCTTTCACAAACAACATAACAAATTAGCCTGTTAAGAAACCTAAAGTAAAACTTCAATTGGGAAAAACACGGCACCAAAGATCTTGTTGGAAAGAACTGCAAAAATTGAGAGAATATACTCTGCAGCGTGTTCTTTTGGTTGTATTATTGCCTTAATTTTTCTGGTAATTTTCTGCATAGATATGCCATCCGGAGCGCCCGTGTTCCTCTGGAACTGTTTGCGCCTCACGACTAAGAGTAAGTAAGGTATTTTTCTGATAAACTTGGAGCATTTGAAGGAGACTGCATCTACAGGTAATTCGCTGCTTTAGGAAAATCCCAGTGATGCACAGAGTAGGTGATCTATCAATTCGTCAACTCCCGTACGATCCTAAGCCACCAACCAGACGTGCAAGAAACCCACAGTCGACCAACACAACATCAAGGTGATCAGACAAATTTGTTTTCTAGGCCGAGATAGGTGGCGTGTTTGTTTGCAGACTGGACGCGCAAGGTTGAAATTCCGTGATTCCCCTAAACTGACTACGGCGAATACCAGCACTCCTCGTTTGATGAGGACATGACCGACTTCTTTCCCTATCATACTTCGCTACATCTTCAATCACTGACTTCGGCGTCGATGGGTCATTAAACCGAAATCTTCCTCTTCCTTCTTCATGTCCATCGACCCTATCATGAACATTTATTTCATTTACTTGTTCTCCACATTAACAGCCTATTAAATCCATAGACCATACAAACCACATATCAATGTATAGTGACAAAATGTATAGCGGAACTTTGAGTTCCAGTTCTTTACCAAGGAAGATCATTAAGAGACAGACTACACAGTTCATTTCTTACTAGGCTGCATTGACTATTAAAGATCTATAAAGGTGTGCCTCTACGACCTATTGTGAGCCATACTGAGCAGGCACGCATGATTTTGCCAAGTATTTATCTTCTTTATTCAGATCATGATAAGCAAGTGTCCACATATAAGTTCTGCTAGTTGTATCAGCTGAAAAGCAACGACATATTCGTCAGTTTTGACGTTGTCTCCCTTTTCATAGAAGTCTGTGGTGGGATAGCTACATCTCATCAACAGAAGATTTGGGACTGATCTAACAGCGTTGTCTGAACACACTCTCTGCCCTACATACGTTTTATTTAACAGATAGTATTATGAACAATCTGATGGTGCGATTTGTGCTTTTACCAGTGTGGGGGGGGGGGGGGGGGGATGTCTTAGGGGGTTAGTATAATTACATATGTTACTAGCTTGGACCGCGGCGTTACCCATGGTTAAACAGTTATTTATAAATAGATGTTAATTCCGAAACTCACTATGCACGCGTATGCACTATCAGAAAAGCCATCCCTTGTTATATCTTTAAAAGTACATTGTAGGTAAAGCTTATTTACAAAATCATCTACATACAAGTATACGAGGGGAATTCAAAAGTAAAGGCACATTTGTGAAAAGCTGTACTTATTCTGATGATAGAAAACTGAAACATGCGTTATTTTTCTACGTAACCTCCCTGGACTTCAATGCAGTTTTCCCGACATTGTACGAGTTTTTTTTTTTTTATTTCATCAGAAAATACGCTTTTCGGTTGCATCTGTAACCAATTTTGCACAGCAGCAATGACGTCTTCATCACTTTAAAATCTTCCGTTAAGGGTCCAAACATGTGAAAATCACTTGGAGCCAGGTCTGTACTGTATGGTGGATGTTCCAGCACCTCGAATCTCGACTTCTTTTTGCGTTGGCCGTCCGTTTGGCAGAATGTGGGCGAGCGTTATCTTGCTGCAGGATGACACCTCTTCACAGTTTTCCACGACGTTTGGATCTGATTGCAGGTTTTAGTTTCACATCCACCATACAATACAGACCTGGCTCTAAAGCCTCGTTTACGCTGGGTCGACGTCTTTCAACATTGTGGCATGCTAGGGAATTGTGGCGTGCGTCGTCTTGTAGCATGCTACAACAGGCAACATCTTACGGCGTATGTTGCATGCGGCAGGTTAATTTATACCAAAGCAACAGAATTTGTGCCACACGTGTGTCGGTCTTGCAGTATAATGGATGATAAAGTGATCACAGCGGCGGCCTACTTGGTACTTGCACATGCAGCTAACAACGTAAATGATAACCAAAGGAAAAGAAAACGATGGTGGAAGAGAAGAGTATTTAAAGAAGGTCCACAAAATAGTATCCTAGGAACTAGAAGCACCCGATGGTGCGTTATTTAGAAATATGTGCTTTCGTCCCAGACGCGTTAGTCCGCGCTACACCGTTGCCAAAAAGGTGGCCTAACGGTAAATGTTCGCACAGGCACCGGGCCGGTCACAACCCTGTGTCAGGGCCCGGGGTGGGAATTTCAGCCCCCAGATCACCCAACTCTGCGGTACGACTGCTGCGGTATGACTGCCACACTACTTCCCTCGCAAGCTCGCAAGTAAACGGATGACGCACCTTAGACGAAAGCAACAATGACAACATGAAACATGAGAATGGTGCTTTAGTTCTAAATGTTTTGAAATGCTTAACTACTACATAACACTTTTTCGAAATTAATAAGCAAACATTAATAGTATTAATAGTAAGACTGTATTAAAAACTTTCAGTGTTCGGCTCCACAAATTTAAATTATATGAGTTTTACTCCAGTGCATGGAAAATAAACATCCCAGGTTGGGATGCATAAACTAAAGCCAGAAGAGGGGATGGTCTGATGCAGAGGGGGGAAATCCCCCCCATCCCCCCCTGCAAATCGCACACTGGTGGTAACCAATCTTTTTATGAAAGATTTTGAGGAGCGATCACTCGACTCGGCAGTTTTACAACCAACAGTATCTTGGCAATACGTTGATTATACTATAATAGTTTCGTCTAGTGGTTTGGACAATCTGCGAGATTTCCTCTAACATCTCACTTCCATACATGGAAACAAAACATTTGCTATGGTGATGGAAAAAAAAATGTTGTTTGTACCTTTTTACCTCGTTCGTGCGACGTAACAGCGATGGTACACATGGACAATGCGGTAGTCGAAAGCCCAGTCATATACACCTGCCTTTACATGCAACTATTTGCCATCATCCGGCACTAACAATGAGAGTTCTGAATACCTTGAGTCACTGAGCCCACGCCATCTCAGATACCGACGACCTGCAAGCGGAACTGGAACACCACACTGTGTTTCTGAAAATTGGGTATTCATTTCAACAGATATGGAGAGCACAACAGACGTGTAAACGGAAGAATAAGAAAGAGGATGGGGCCTTCAAGACGTCAACCAACCTACCACATAACGTATGTTCCCGCGAAAGTAGGCAGAGTACTTCAAAAATATATGGTTAACGTTGTCTTTCGTCCTTCTGTAAAAATGTCGGCGATTCTGGGATCGGACAAGACGATTCAAAGTAAGGCAGGTGTTAACACAACTGAGTGCGTGTGCGGCAAATCATACCAACTGTTGGGCAATCGATGCCCATTATTCAGGAGAGCATTTTTCACCACCAGCGGCAGACTCGCCTCCTCCAAGTCAGCAAATACGTTATCGCAGAACACTGGATTTCTGCCGATCATTCGACGAAATACAACGCAACAATAATTGTAGGCCATACTTCAAACTACTGGAACTAACGAATCAGTGGAAATAAGGCTGACTGAGGATCTTATCAATCGTAACAGCGGTTTCCAGCTAGACTCTGCATGGAACCTTGTAATAGAAAAACTGTGGTGTCACCGCCAGACACCAAACTTGCTAGGTGGTAGCCTTTAAATCGGCCGCGGTCCGGTAGTATACGTCGGACCCGCGTGTTGTCACTATCAGTGATTGCAGACCGAGCGCCGCCAAACGGCAGGTCTAGAGAGACTTCCTAGCATTCGCCCCAGTTGTACAACCGACTTTGCTAGCGATGGTTCACTGACAAAATACGCTCTCATTTGCCGAGACGATAGTTAGCATAGCCTTCAGCTACGTCATTTGCTACGACCTGGCAAGGCGCCATTATCAGTTGCTATTGATATTGTAAAGAATGTACAGACAAGAGCTACGTTCAACATTAATGGATTAAAGTTAAGTATTCCACCAGTTACCTCCTTTTTTTCTGAAGTCTAAATTCCTTGTCCTGTTCCAGACCTCACGCCAGCCTGCGTGAGCTTAAACGCGTGCCTTTCGGCTTCCTCTATTCTTACATTAGTGGGTTGGCCCTTCTGCCAGCTCACAACAAAAACTTCGTGCTCTACGTAGCTGTGAAGACGATCAATATGACATTGATGACGCGAGTTGTTCTCAGAAGCGCAAAGGCTTTGCAGCAGAAGCGCATCCGCGCAATCCGTACATGCACAGCAACAACTGGGCACCCCCATGCATGCGTCGATGAGGTTTTAAATAGGGGAGTTCAGTGTTGTCTCCAGTACATACTGGAAGCTGGAAGATAGCCAGAAGACTCAGCGTCGACATATTGTGGAAGCAAGATACTGACAAGCGCCAGTTCGCCCTGAATATTATGGTACACAAAATGTAGAACTGACCACCGATGGATGTTTTAAAAGCTTATGTTGTGAGAAATGACGTAGCCAGAATTTGTCAAACGGGAGAGGGAGGGGTGGGGAGTTCAAATTGTCGAAGAGGATATTACAGGGCTCATGCTTTTTCATTTAATCTGATTTTTTTTTTTTTTTTTTTTTTTTTACTGTGAATAGGCCATCTGAGGACCACGTACCAATTCCAATTCTTCGTCCTTTCTTCTTTTCTTCCAGTAAGCCTTCATTTGTTCACTACGTTTCTTCTGTCTTCAGGCCATTTTGAATCAGTCTGTTTAGCCTTGGAATCATTCCATTTTCAATACTTTTTCCAGAAAGGCTTCTCTGTTGTTTATATCTTCTATTTTTATATTGTTTCTTTCAAAATCCTTTTTTACTTCGTTGACCCATCGGTTTGTGGAGTTCTTACCCCACAAATGTGTGAAATCTACTGTCTTGCATTCGAAATAGATGTCCAAAAACCATGAGTCTTCTTTTCCTCATTAAGTTTGAAATATTTTATATATTTTGGTATATTTAAGCATTACTTCGTAATTTCCAACCTTCTGCTGTGTTTTGTGGTACTAATATTTTCCTTGTAATTCGCCTTTCTAGTACTTCTAATTTATCTTAATTGTAATTTAATGCCAGGCATTCGCTTGCGTGTAGGCATTCTGGCTTCACTACTGTGTTGTAATGCCTTATTTTTGCATTTTTGGGTGGGCATTTTTTATTGTAGAGGTCTTTGGTGATATATGCTCTCCCCATTTTATGCAACCTTTCCTCTAATGCAAATTTTTCCAAAGCATCTTCTTGGATTATTTGCTTTCAGGAGGCCCTCTTACAAATAGCATTTCGTCTATAAGCAAGAAAAGTTTTTCTTAAAAAAGCATATACAGACAAGTCAGCCAAATTAACGTGACCACCGTCTACATTAAACGTCAACGTGCAATAACCTCTCACAGACGGCAGGTGGCAGCACTTGCAGTGCGTGTCGGGGGAAGTGGAACAAAGTCTAGTCATTGTCGTAATGCGAAAACAGTGATTTTCCAGACGTCCATAAGGGCATAATCAGTGGCTTTCGGGCCAAGTGTGGAAGCATTTCCGAAACGGCTAAGTCTGTAACATATTCGTGTGCCACCATAGTTGAAGTATACGGTACATGGCAATATGGCGCTAGGCAAAACCAGCGCTGAGGCAACTGTGGTGCACCACGGGCTATAAACAACAGGGGTGAACAATGGCTGGGGAGATGTGCGCAGGCGAATAGGTGTGCAACTCATCACTCAGATGAACCAAGGGGCTACCAACAGCGTCTCCTTAACGACCATTCAGCGAACGTTACTGCGTACGGGCCTCCGCAGCAGATGCATGGCTCATGCAACCATGATGACTGTTGTTCATCGGCAAAAAAAGGCTTCAATTTGCACGCCAAAACCGCAAATGAATGCCCATTGAGTGACGACGGGTAGCCCTTGCAGATGACACATGACCTTTGGCGTGGACGGCGTGAAACATCTGAAGGCAATCACCCTGCAAAATCGTCGGAAGGTTCCAGGCCGGAGGAGGAAGCGTTATGGTCTGTGGAGTATCTTCGTGGCATTCTCTGGGTGATCTCATCATTCTGGAAGGCACACAAGTAGCATCTATCCTTGGTTACCACGTCCAATCCCGCATGCTGTTTGTTTTTCCTCAGCACGATGACATCCACCAGCATGACAGTGCAGCTTGTAACTCAAGCTCGCAGTGTACGTGCGTGGTTCGAAGAGAACCAGGATTAGTTTATCGTACTCCCCTAGTCACCAAACTCCTCGGATTTAAACCCAATCGAGAATCTGTGGGACCACATCAATTGGGCTGTGTGCACCACGGATCCTCAACACCACGGCACTAGAGTTGGCATGGCTACAAATCCCTTCCAAAACCTCATTGACTCTCTTCCTGCGCGTCTCGCAGCGGTCCTTGCTGCAAAAGGTGCTTCTTCAGGCAATGTGACTGGACAGTGTATAGACAGTATACGAGCAATACCCAACTGCACTTATTTATTTGGCAATATGACAACTTCACTTCATTGCCAAACTAATGAAAATTCAAATATGTATTGCCTGTTTCTAATAGAAACTCAGCTCAGTGTTCTAACATAAGGTTGACAATAGCAGAGCAGAAGATCTTAACGTTGGTTTGATTGACTTATGAAGTTAAACAGGTTCAAACCTCTTGACAACAGCAATCTTTCTCCTACTACAATATTGTGTTTATATTTACGACTTATCTGAAACCAAGTCAGAATTCCTTCAGCACATAAAAGCATCCTCATTTCTTCAGTTCAGTCTCAAATTTAATTAGTTTATTTCATTTCATTAAGTGATCAATAACTTCCTTGAAAATTATTATTTCGACAGTCAACTTGAAACTATAGCAACCGATTTTATCTACAAAACAAAACGGAATACACAAACACTATGAGCTACAGTTTTGGGATCTTAACACTCATTCACACACTGATTTCAACTATATTTCCAATGTATGCGACCTCACAAAGAAGTCTGTATTTATCCGTGATTATATGGTTATACAGTACTTGACGTTATTAAAATCCTGTATGACTAACAACATACGTTGTCGTTTATATGACATTTATTTACAAATACATTAAATTTGTGACGGTTGAACACACTATTCCAAGGATATTAAGAAAAAGACATTGCACAATAGAACATCGTTCTTGTGGCAATGCATCTCTAGCCGCCTTCCAACGTAAATATCGCTGAACTACGCATACTGTCGACATCTTACGCAGACTAACGTTAAAATTAAGTACTGTCCGCCCAAGAAATAAATAATTACTCCTCAAATCAAGGGGAGCACTGGTAATGTTACAAAAGTAAAGAAAAAATTATTTTTATCTCATTGTTGCTACAATTTAAGACTATTACAGTTTGAAGGTTATCAAATAACATTTGAAAAAGCTTCAGTTATGATAGTACTACAAGAGCGTAAATATATTCTGGACAAAAGAGTGGGGGCGGAGAGAGGATGGCCTGTGCGGCTGGTCCCGGCGGAGGTTCGAGTCCTCCCTTGGGCATGGGTGTGTGTGTTTGTCCTTAGGATAATTAAGGTTAAGTAGTGTGTAAGCTTAGGGACTGATGACCTTAGTAGTTAAGTCCCATAAGATTTCACACACATGTTTTTGGAGAGAGGAACGGGGATGCAGGGCGCAGTCAGCTCGGACGAATTCAAGCAGCTCCCTGAAAAACCCTTTTAGAAACGAACGAACTATAGAATGTGTTGTCATCACAAACATATCCCTTCCGTTCTCCATAAACCCTATCGCATCGTTCGTTATCGGAACTGGCTTCCATAACTGAGTACCATCTCGGTGACTAGATTAGGAGATATCATTTGGGCTACTAATGATAGAACTGAGCATTTTTTTTTTTGTACAGAAATGTAACCATCGCCGTTTAGAAGAATTTTTTGTTCATCGACGCGATTTTAAGTAACACAGGCAAATCCAGTCGTACTTGTACGCACTGATTTTAATATAATGTTATCTGTAAATGATGTTCACCGCTCCGCCGCCTATCGAAATACTGAAACACTGCAACCCAAAAGTTGTACCAGTCTTCAAATAACGACTCCAGTGTTCATATTAAACTACTATAAGTAGGTAATTACGTTATTATAGTTGTGTGTTCGTATTTTTATCTTACCGAACGCTAGTGGACGAATCAAAATCGGTTTTCCTCTTGTTCCTTTGTTAGAAACTAATACATAATTAGAAAGTATCACAACAGCATATAGAACAAAAGCAATAAACGACGGCACTCACACTAAATTCTACTGCAAGTAAGAAATGAACTGTGTAACTAAAACAACAACTAAGCTCAAGTAAGGCCAACAATGTACAGTAGTTGATCTTAGCAGAAGTACGCATAAGCGATAGCCGATAGTGTTATGATAGTTCAAATCTGTCGATGGCCTTGTTAACTATCCATAGTGGACATCCTTTTTTCGTCGTATGACTGAAAATTAAAAAATCTTTCCACTTCGCTACACAGCAACTATGTCGTATGTAATTTCATTCAGGTGATTGGGGGGAGGGGGGCGGGGATCGGCAACCCCCTCCCCTCCCTTGGCTACGTCCTTGTTGGGAGCATCAGTCACACCATTGAACGCCATCGAGGATCTGAATGCCTTGCACTAACATAATACTTAAATTCGCACACAATGCGAACCCAGACAGAAGATCTTAAAATTTTAGTTTTCAATTGGACCAAGAAAAGCGTACTGTGGAGGACCTTCTGTTCCGTTCTTCCTGAGACAGAAAGTAACATGGGACTCATTGCGAATCTGCTTCATGTAGTCATAACCGACGTTCCCTTTTCTAAATTATATAACGACATCGGAGTCAATTAAATATCTCTCCTTTGGCGACCACTTTACAATTTGGGTTCCGCCGTAATCTTTTGCATCAGATTAAAACATGTCTCCTCCTATAGGTTTTTGGAACATGTATGTAGCCAGTATGTAAATCAAGATGCTGTTTCCCATTCCATATGATTTCAATTATTATTCATTTATAAAATGAATACTGACAAGAATACAGCTGTTGCAACAACTGCCACCCGTGTGAAAATGTCTAACGAAAATCTGCGGTAGTACCGTCTGCTCAAACTCCAGCGGCACTTAAAACCATTCGCAGATGCGTTATGTTCGACCGTCCAAGAGCAGCGGCGAACGGGATCGATTATCTAAGGCCACTTACCACAAAAAGATCGTAATATGGGATGCGCTGACTAGTGTTTCGATTTCAACTGCTATTTTAACAAATTCTTCACAATTAGTAAGTCTCTCTGCAGCAACTGCAGCAACGAAGGCCTAAGATTATGAAACTTGCAGCTATCAACAATAATGTAAACTCCGTAAAAATGTATCCAGCTAATGTAAGTACTACACAGCGTGATTTTTTTCCACCGTGTACAAACTCTAGGGATTGATCGATGAGAGGATACGGAACCTAAAAGGTCTAATGAACTTACGTCCGGTAATGCATGGTTTTCATACTAGAGACCAATTATTCAATCACACTTTGTTACAGAGACTGCAGTCTAATACGCACTGTAACATACAGCCCACAGGTACAGTATGCATGGTATCCTCCTAGAGGGTGGTACTGTTCCTCGTACATCAGATACTGGTCTTCGTACGTCATGCCCTAGCGCCCTCATCTGCCATAGTAATTGGTAATGTTATGTCCGATTCACTTCTCTTGCTGACTCACCTTGTGATGGATGTGGTACAGCATTGTACATTCCGTATTCGAATCGAGAGTTTGCCGACATGGTGTTTACTTACAGAAAGGCAAATGGCAACGGGCGGTGGTCAGCAAGGTTGTATCAGGAGACCCATCCCCGCCGACAACCGCAGCATTCAATGTTTGCAACAAGATTCGCTGTTTGTCTCAGTCAGGTCCTTTTCAGAAAGCAGGAAATCATGAAGGACGTATCCGAAATGTTCAGGCACCAGACTTGGAGGAAAATGTGATTAACACTGTGGAAGGCGACCACCGTGTCGGTACCAGACAGTTGGCCCGCCAATACAGAATAAGCCAGACGACCGTGTGGAACATGCTCCATGACAATTGTTATTACCCGTAGCACTTACAGCCTGGGCATGGCCTACTAGCGACAGACTTTCCACATCGGGAGCGGTTCTGCCACTGATTTCTTCACTAGGCAACCATGATTCCTGGATATATGTCACCCATCCTATTCACAGATACATGGAGTGGCATCTTCATATTTCATAGCAGTCATCTGTGTGATAGTATGCAGAATCCCCATGGTATGGTGACAGTGAATAATCAGCATCGGTGCAGCCGGAATGTGTGGGCCGGGATAATTCGTGACCAGATTTTGAGATCAGTGTTCCTTCAAAGTTGCCCAAAAGGCCGGAACTATTAGCGTTTCTTGCGGGTGACTTTGACTGCCTGCCCCGCTGGAAGAGGTGCAACTGGTGATTCGAGGGGTTATGTGACTGCTACATGATGGTGCTCCAGCCCACTTCGTCGTTAACGTCCGGACGCATTTCAATCGTGTCTTCCCTGGTCGATGGATCGGACGAAGGGGTGCAGTTGCATAGCCTGCTTGCTGCTTGTTCACAGGATCTCAACCCGTGCGATTGTTCGTTATGGGGATATCTCAAAAGTATCGTGTACGCAGAGCCGACTCCAGTTGTGGAGACAATGGAGTGACGTATTCATGCTGCCTTTGACACTGCCAATGTGAACATGAGACACAGAGCGTACACTCATATATTGAGGCACATGGGAACCATTTTCAACACATACTGTAGCTGTTGCTGCATGGCACAGCGCATTTTAGACTGCAGTCTCTGTAACACTGCATAATTGAATAAATGGCGTCTAGCATGGAAACCCTCCATTTCCGGACGTAAGTTCATTAGACCTTTTTTGTTCCGTATCCTCTCATCGAGCAACTCCTAGAGTTTGTACACGGTGGAAAAAATCACTCTGTATAGTGTGTCCAGGAATGAATTAACGAAGAAACACAGCCTCTTATGTCTGAAACAGCTGTGTGTACTGTCATCCCATATTCCGCACACGAGTTTTTACATACGGCGAAATATGGAGGCACACTGGGAAACAATAAACATCACCGAAAATGACACCGAGCGTCCACAGACGGACAGAAACAGACGATGTGTCTGCAAATGTTTTTTGTTCAATGGATGTGCACAGTTAGGATACTAGATAAGGGAAACCTTGTGTTGCGGTTATTATGAGATGAGAGGTATTTGATCTCTCATACGAGGTACTGGGATTAATGTGAACTGAGGAACAGACGAAGTAGGCGCAGTGTAGTCTGAGCGCAACCATCCTAACAGGTAGCATGAAATATTGACACACTCAAACAGACGGACGTTGCAGATGTAAAGAGCACAAAGATTCGCGGTTCTTCTAACCGTTTACAGTTGCACAAGTTTACATTTGATAACCCGTTCAGATATGTTCCGGAACTACTGGAGGGCATAGAGACAAGCGAAAGTATTCCTGTATGTGGCGACAGTATTTTCTGCAGACCTGGTGTGCTCGTCCAAAGTAATAAAGAAGTTCTTCGACTTTTCAGATTTGGCTTTGGGATACTGTCGAGAAGAATAGGTGATAATTGTTCGCGGATTTCCGAACTAATCAATTTACGTTGGTATACTAAAATTACTTGGTGTCTCCATCGTACTGAAGTTTACCTCCCACGCTTTGAGCGCTTGTGACAATTGGCGACAGATCGTCATACATCCGGACGAAGGCAATATTGAAATCCTCATGTTTGACACATCGGCGTAGAAATATTTAGAGGATAGAACTGACGAGATATAACTGAGAACAATGGTGGGACCAGGACTGAACCCCGTGGTTCTCCTGAAAGAACATGGGCCCCGGACGATTTATTTCCCACAGACAATATATTCTGGTCTGTTATTGAAGTAGCCTACACCGCCGCTTCAGCACACAATTTGAAAGTTTCCGCTGTCGTAACTTTTTGAGAATTATGTCGAAGTTGACGGTATCAAATTCTTTTGAAGTCTAGTATTGTCAATACTGTGGCCTCACGTTTGTCCGTGGCGTATTTCAGGTTATCAATTACTTTAAGTTATATTTACGAAGTATTTGCCATACAATTTTAATTTTCTTACATATTTAGTCAGTTGTTCGCGAACAATAAATTCCATGGCTTTGGATATAGCGGGTAGGATGCTAACTGGCCCATAACAACAAGGTAATTGTGATTTTTCTTTATTACGAATAGATCGGGCTATGCTTCATTTCCGCTGTGTGTGATGTATCCCATTCACCATAGCCCCAGATGATCAGCAGCGTGACACTCGGAAGGGCAAGACAAGGCGTGAATATTCAATCTGGAGCCAGTCTTCGTCTGTCTTAATAACATTTGTATGGAAACGATATACCCCTTTAAAAAACTACCGAAATCTGTTGGAGATGAGTGTAATCCACAGCTTTTTGAAAATAAAACAACTCCAAGGAAACATGTTAGAAACATTTTACTTTTACTTACATCGTTAGTATCACGTAAATATTCCTTCGAATTTCAAATGTCAAAGCAAACTGCACGATGCAAAAGCCAATCTTGTCCTCGCGCGTCAGGTACTCTAACACATATACATTGGACCCGTCGAATGTGTAACCAAGTTTTTGATTAATCACGAATTTATCAAATTCGCATCTGACATTGCTTTGTGCACCTAGCCACAACTGAAACTGAGGTCTACTAAACTGACGGAATATTAGTATTTTCTTGATGTTTAGCTGCTTGCTTCTTTTCAGGTTGAAGAGCAGAAGAAAAACTCCAGATCAGATAAAAACCGTGTGTCGTACAGTTTTCAGAACGATGTCTTTACTTTTGGCCGGAGGTTGGAATAACGGCATACAACGTCCCGTTCAGAAAGAGGTCATTGGAGACGGAGAGAAGCTCGGATTGGAAAGCACGTAGAAGTAAGTCTAACGTGTCCGTTGCAAAGGAACTTCCTCGGAATTTGTTTGAAATGATTTAGAGGAACACGGAAAATGTGAATGTAGATGCCCAGACACGGATCTGAACCACCGTTCTCCAAACTGCGAATCCAGTGTCTTACTACTGACCCACCTCGCTCGGTACTTGCCTTTGGCGGGTAATATTCTTACCAATCGAGGTAGCAGGCAGGCCAAAGACTTAAATGTGCCATCAGCTTTCTCTTACTTTCCGACCTGCACAAAATCCCTCCTGCATACGTTGTTGGGCTAGTAACAACGCTCAGGCTGTGATTAGCCTTTCTCCGCCATATACTTCCTCCCAGCAGTATCGCAGCAACAACGTGAGCACGAGACCGTCTCTAGAATTTGGCAAGTAATTGAAACTGGCGCCAGTGAGGGGGGGGGGGGGGGGGAGCTCAGTTAGTAACAGCACTGCCCACGAATGGCAAGGATTCGGCTTCGGCGCACAGTTTTAACCTATAAGGGACTGTCGCAACAATAAACGCTCTGCTCCACTATGCAAGATGAATATTTCAGAAAAAATGCTAATACTTCGTTCTATAATTGCGAAATAGCTGACCACTTTTTCCCAAATATCGTTAGATTAGTTATTTACCTGTTCTTTTATCGAAATGATGTGGAATGAGTTGGTTTACTGGATACATATACGTGATTATTGTGAACACTACTGAACATATTTTTAGTCCAACTTATACAACTACATTTAAACACTAGCTTTTTATCCACTAGTTTTTGAATAGAAAAGTCGTCCGTGAAGTAGGAGGAATTGTCCATGAGAAATTATTTTAGTTCATATCTGGAATTTGCGTTGCTACCTGTCAGCCATTTTACGTTATCGGGCAAATCATCAAAAATTAAACTTCTTTCTGAACCACTGACAGATTTAATAATGGATAATAAAGGCCTTTTTCCTCTAGTGTTGTAGGTATGGGCATAACAATTCAGCTCAAATTGTGGCGGACTCTTTACGATGTTTTGTATTGAGATGGCGCAGTTAAAATGCCGGAGTCCTTCAGGGGATGCCTACATGACGACCGCTGACGAACACCACATACCATCCCTGCTGCTCACTTTTGTGCAATTAATACCTTCTTTCTAAGGGATGAGTGACCCCAGAAAACTATTCCGTAAGACACTGTAGAGTGGAAATATGCCAAATATTTCAGCAGGTGGATTCGTTTCTTTCTGATGTTAGCAATTCTACGAAGAGTAAAAGTAGCTCAACGTAATTGTCTGAGAAGATCGTTACCATGCTTCTTCATTTGATATGTACACCAAAGAATATGAAGCAATCTATCCTGCTTACTGACTCCTATTCATGTGCTGAATCAACTTTTTGTGTGACTGTTAGCAGAGCTGAATATAGTGTGTTTCCTTAACATTTTGTGAGAGTCCATCTTCAGAGAACCATTTAATAATTCTCTGAAAAAGGTCATTAACATTCTCAAGTGGAATTTATTGTAACACTAGTATCGTCTGCAAAAAGTACCAATTCTGCTTGATGGATGTCAAGTGGAAAGTCATTCATATTATATACACTCCTGGAAATGGAAAAAAGAACACATTGACACCGGTGTGTCAGACCCACCATACTTGCTCCGGACACTGCGAGAGGGCTGTACAAGCAATGATCACACGCACGGCACAGCGGACACACCAGGAACCGCGGTGTTGGCCGTCGAATGGCGCTAGCTGCGCAGCATTTGTGCACCGCCGCCGTCAGTGTCAGCCAGTTTGCCGTGGCATACGGAGCTCCATCGCAGTCTTTAACACTGGTAGCATGCCGCGACAGCGTGGACGTGAACCGTATGTGCAGTTGACGGACTTTGAGCGAGGGCGTATAGTGGGCATGCGGGAGGCCGGGTGGACGTACCGCCGAATTGCTCAACACGTGGGACGTGAGGTCTCCACAGTACATCGATGTTGTCGCCAGTGGTCGGCGGAAGGTGCACGTGCCCGTCGACCTGGGACCGGACCGCAGCGACGCACGGATGCACGCCAAGACCGTAGGATCCTACGCAGTGCCGTAGGGGACCGCACCGCCACTTCCCAGCAAATTAGGGACACTGTTGCTCCTGGGGTATCGGCGAGGACCATTCGCAACCGTCTCCATGAAGCTGGGCTACGGTCCCGCACACCGTTAGGCCGTCTACCGCTCACGCCCCAACATCGTGCAGCCCGCCTCCAGTGGTGTCGCGACAGGCGTGAATGGAGGGACGAATGGAGACGTGTCGTCTTCAGCGATGAGAGTCGCTTCTGCCTTGGTGCCAATGATGGTCGTATGCGTGTTTGGCGCCGTGCAGGTGAGCGCCACAATCAGGACTGCATACGACCGAGGCACACAGGGCCAACACCCGGCATCATGGTGTGGGGAGCGATCTCCTACACTGGCCGTACACCACTGGTGATCGTCGAGGGGACACTGAATAGTGCACGGTACATCCAAACCGTCATCGAACCCATCGTTCTACCATTCCTAGACCGGCAAGGGAACTTGCTGTTCCAACAGGACAATGCACGTCCGCATGTATCCCGTGCCACCCAACGTGCTCTAGAAGGTGTACGTCAACTACCCTGGCCAGCAAGATCTCCGGATCTGTCCCCCATTGAGCATGTTTGGGACTGGATGAAGCGTCGTCTCACGCGGTCTGCACGTCCAGCACGAACGCTGGTCCAACTGAGGCGCCAGGTGGAAATGGCATGGCAAGCCGTTCCACAGGACTACATCCAGCATCTCTACGATCGTCTCCATGGGAGAATAGCAGCCTGCATTGCTGCGAAAGGTGGATATACACTGTACTAGTGCCGACATTGTGCATGCTCTGTTGCCTGTGTCTATGTGCCTGTGGTTCTGTCAGTGTGATCATGTGATGTATCTGACCCCAGGAATGTGTCAATAAAGTTTCCCCTTCCTGGGACAATGAATTCACGGTGTTCTTATTTCAATTTCCAGGAGTGTACATATACAGGGTGAGGCAGCTAAGTCATAACACCTCTTTTATCTTCCCAACCGTAATAGATGCAAAGATGCCGTTGGGAAAGTGAATTGGAGGGACAGGGGTTACTTGAATACATTACAATTCATGTTCGTGCTATTTTTTATTACAGAGATATGAGGCCATCTTCGTTTTTTTTTTAAATGGAACCCTATATTAAACGTTAGCGTAACAAGATGGGCTCAAAAAGACGGTTTCAAATGTGTGTGTATATCATAATATTTAGGCGAATAGTTTTTGAGATACAGATATGTTCTCGTATCGTGTTAGTCCTTCGAAGCGGCGTCGTCCAATGCGACCTTTCCTGTTGCGTTGAGTACATGGTAGGCGTCGCGAGTCCGTCCTTACACAAACATGCCCATTTACCCAACAATAGTAATATTTACTGCGATATTTTGCGCAAAAATTAAATGATGATTACGCACAAATATTATTCAGTTATTTGGCAACTGTGATTACCAAAATAGTAGACAACATACAGTATTAAAATACTGCAAGATGTTAATACATTTGAAGTAGCAGAAATACTAATGTAAATGAGGAGGCCCTTATTGGTCACAATTATTTCGTATGTATTTGTTTTTTATTTGAAAATATTTACTATTGATCACAATACGAAGCAAATACACACAAAGATGCAAAGTACATACTGTAAATGATACAAAGCTTTACTGAAGCATGTGCTCAAAATTCTTCCCCTCTGCTGCAATTCACATTTGTAGTCGCCGTTCGAATGATTTGTGACCGGCTGCGAGGGTGTCACGTGAGATATCAGCACATGCTTCGATGATACGTTGCTTCATATCGTCTGGCGTAGCTGGTATTTGAGAATACAGTTTGTTTTATTCGACTCCACAGAACAAAAATCAAGAGGGGTCAAATCAGGAGACCGGGCTGGCCACTTCACTTCAGCAAGTAGTCCTATCCAACAATCCGGGAACTTTTCATTTAACAGCTCTGTAGCCACACGGGAAGAGTGAGCAGGACAGCTGTCATGTTGGAACCACATGCACTGATGCGTAGTTAGTGGTACCTCTTCCAGCAAAATGGGCAGAACGTTTCGCAGGAACTGTACCGAGTTATTGCCATTTAGTATACCCGCATAGACGTACCGCCCCACAATGACATTTCCGACGATGCCGCACCACACGTTAACACTCCACGGTTGCTGATGCTTAACCTGTCGAAGCCAATGAGGGTTCTCTACTGACCAGTAATGCATATTATGCAAATTCACATTACCGTGGCTGGTGAAATTCGCTTCATCAGTAAAAAGCACCCGTTGAAAACACTTTGGGTAATCTTGTAGGCGCTGCAGAGCAAACCGGCAAAATTCCTGGCGCCGTTCGGAATACACACCGGAAAGAGTTTGATATAATGAGAGGTGTAACGAATGAAATCTGTGCCGGTGCAATACGCGTAGAACACCTCTCTGACTTATACCACATTCCGAGGCGATACGTCGCGACGAAACAATAGGGTCGTTATGCGCCAACGCTAGAATGCCCTCTTCATGTACCTCGCCAGTTGCAGTTTTCTGCCTTGTCCTCTGTATGGCGTTCCATGATCCCGATTCAAATAGTTTCTTGCAAATACGTGCAAGAAGCTGGCGCGTAGGATGCTCACGACCAGGATACAGCTCTCCATATAGCTTTATTGCTCTAACAGCATTTCTTCTGCTTTCACCATACACTAGAAGCATATTTAACTTTTCTTCGTTGGTGTACACGTCTGCTCCAAGAAACTGTGACGGAAATGCGATGTCTCATTACCCCAGCAGCACATTTATACCCTTCTCTCCAGCTACCTCGTGCGTCGCCTTGCGGCGTTACCGAGAAGCAGGAAAACAACGCTTTCCCTGTTAAGTTCCTCAGTGGTCAACAGGAAAGGTCGCATTGGACAACGCCGCTTAGAAGGACGAACATGATACGAGAACTTATCTGTGTCTCAAAAACTATTCGCCTAAATATTATGATATACACATATTTGAAACCGTCTTTTTAAGCCCATCATGTTACGCTAAACTTTAACACAGGGCTCCATTTAAAAAAACCAAAGATGACCTCATATCTGTAATGAAAAATAGCACAAACATGAAATGTGGTGTATTCAAGTAGCCCCTGTCCCTGCAATTCACTTTCCAAACGGCATCTTTGTATCTATTACGGTTGGGGAGATACAAGGGGTGTTACGACTTAGCTGGATTAGCAGTGGGCCCAAACTGAACCTTATGGGACACTGTGTTTTCTCCCCAGTCACTATCTTTTTTCCTCTCTTTTCGAGATTGTTTGAATTATTCAGCATAACGTTTTGCATTTTTTTAAAGTATGGTTCGAACTAGTATTGAGTAAGAAAAACGAACTGGTTCCCAGTACGTACTTTTTGGAACAATGGTGTGTAAGATACGCACACTAGTCTGTATATCCACAATTGAAGACACCATTGCACAAATTTGTCTGTTCTGTGCCTTCCTACGATGCAACTGCGTGGACAGCATTCTAGAGAAGCGTTTGCCTACAAATTCCCACATCTCTCTTTTGAGATCGTACTTTCATAAAAGAATAATAATACGAGGTACCTGATTAAGAATAAAGAATGACGAAGAGTGATAAATGTGGAAATAGACGTGTGGGATCAATACTGGTCCGGTGAGTAACCAACAAAGTGTTTGGCAAAGGCGCGGGCACAGCTTGGGACCGCGGCGGTTTTGCAACGGCGAAGAAGGGGAGAGGGCGGCTATTGATTCAGTGAGTCGCATCCCGCATCCCGCTGCGCCTCTCAGCCGGAGATGCCCGCGGGGAGCATGCCCCAACTGCAGTCTCATTACACCGGCCGTGGCGCGCCTCTTATTCTACACTCCAGTAGTCACACCGCAAATACTCTAATACCGTCTCACTTCTGTCCACTCCAACACAATAAGTAGATCGACCGCAATACTGGCCAGACGCATAAATGGCTCAATGGAACAATGCGTAACAAAAATTACGCCACCTCATCATTAATACATTACAATAAACTGTTTTATTCCTTGATTTTTGCAGCTAAGACGTATTTGTGAATTGCCTCACAATCTGCGAAATATTTTAGAAGTGACAAATTTTACCTAACATTTTGGGTTATCATCAACTTTCGTCTTAGTATCGCCTCATGCGCTGGTAACAACTGTAAATACTCTGTAGGAACAGAATAAATAGAGTCAGCATTAATGACATGTTCTCAGGAGACGTATACACTCACTGACAAAAAAAGTTAGTAACTTACAGGAAGAAAGTGAAATGAAGTTGACGCGTTGACAAGTTAGGTGGTTTTATTTTAGTGATGAAATCAAACGAACAACAAAATTGTCAGCACGACGGCACTGCTGGTTCAGATGTTGCAACCCTAGGGTCTGCACGCGCGCAATGATTTGATTGGGAAAATATCAGCCAACCTTTGTGGCCCACATCTGTTCTAACTACTCCTCGATATCCTGGATACTGGCACTGGGAGGGGGTTGACGGCCGGCCGAGCAGGTCACACACTAGTTATTGGTGACAGATCGGGGGATCTTCCTGGCAAATATCTCGTATTAAGTTCATAGACACACGTGCCGTGGGAAAACAAGCATCGTTCTGTTGAAAGATGGTACCCGTATACAGTCACAGGAATGGTAACACATAAGAAACGGCTAACACCAGTGTTTCTCCGAAACATTCAGAGAAGAGGAAAATGATGCAACGCTATTCGTTAGCAGTCCATTCTTCTCAAGCACGGCACCAATCCAAAAGCATCTCGCTGCGTTGTAGTGTTAATGGCACCCTACTCATTAGATGAGGATTTTATAGCCCAGTTTCTGCTAATCCGCAAGGGGTGGTTTACGATATGCTTGGTGGATAGTAGGGCACGCCTCCTTTGGTAAGATTAGACGTGGTCACCAGAACACTGACGACGCTTTTGGTTTCCTTGATGTTCTATCTAGTCCAGACTTGAGACCGGTAACATCCAAACGCCAATAATGACAGGATCTTGCACAATTTGACCAGCCAGCCGTATGCAGACACTCAGTGACGCTCGTCGCTCGTTTCAGACTCTTTCAGGCGACGGTAACGTTGTCACACTGACGTACGCTGCATTATGTGGCTCCTTCACAATGCTCAGTAATCCCCTAACTCATAGCACACCCGTTATATACTCTGTCAGACCCAATCAAATGGCAAAGTGGTGGTAACACTAATGTTCTCTGAGGGCCCTCACATATCGTATACCTCATCATTTGCTCGTACAGATCCGCTGACGTTATATATTTACGTATGTATGTGTATATGTATGTGTGCGTAACTGCGTTAACATCGAACCATTCCTCTCATGTGCTTAACTTTCTTTGTGAATGTATTTAGGTACCAGGCTGAGGCTGCCACTGTCGCGAGTAAGGCGAGCGTCGAGCTAATGGAGGAAGCCGTACAGTCTTCAAGGACAGCGTTTAGTTGCCTGAAAACTCACGGTAGTTCACTACATTGTCAGAACGACTGAGAATTCTTCGGCGGACCAATGGAATATTTTCTATATGATCGAATGGAAAAACCTCCTGTTCTGCTAAAGAAAGAGCGAGACGCGGCCTCAGCAAAAGATCATACTACACTTGTTTACATACCATAAAATGATTTGTTTCGCAGGCGAAAGTGATGCCACCATACTCTTTTGGTGTTGGTTAAACACTTCCCTGGGGGAGCTCTCAATAGTGACGACAAAGTTAGGTCTGTTTAAATGGCTCTGAGCACTATGGGACTCAACTGCTGAGGTCATTAGTCCCCTAGAACTTAGAACTAGTTAAACCTAACTAACCTAAGGACATCACAAACATCCATGCCCGAGGCAGGATTCGAACCTGCGACCGTAGCGGTCTTGCGGTTCCAGACTGCAGCGCCTTTAACCGCACGGCCACTTCGGCCGGCTAGTTAGGTCTGTACATTACGGCACAACTAACTACTGGTGAAGGAGCAATCAACAGAAACCAGCGAATATAACTTTCCTTATTGTTCGCCTTTTATAGTAGTACAGTTTTCCTATTCTCCCATTACGCTATATACGAGCTGTAACTGATTCTTACACACACACACACACACACACACACACACACACACACACACACACACTATGTAAACACATAGTTTCAGGGCATCCATTGCGCTGATAATTGTTGAACACATAGACAGTGACAAGTTTTTCTATTTCTCAATAACCATACCTTATATTCATCAGGGGTTAAAGTTTGCTTACAAATGGAAGCCTTCAGCTGTGATTCATGGATTTTTCGACATTAGAATAAAATAATTAAGATTGATCTCGTTTTTCAGCTCGAACTGGTTCAAATGGCTCTGAGCACTATGCGACTTAACTTCTGGGGTCATCAGTCGCCTGGACTCAGAACTAATTAAACCTAACTAACCTAAGGACATCACACACATCCATGCCCGAGGCAGGATTCGAAACTGCGACCGTAGCGGTCGCTCGGTTCCAGAATGTAGCGCCTAGAACCGCACGCCACTCCGGCCGGCCAACTCGAACTTCCGTAGATTTTCAACAATCGATAGAGCCATTTTCTGTGACGCCTAAGTCCAAACATCTATAACTAACTGGAGAGCCAGTCAGACGTGCGAGTGGTGAAAGAGGATACTACTAATAAATATCGAAACATGGCTTATGTGAGAAAAGCAAATTTTACTTACGAAAATAAGTTCTCTCGAAATAGCGCAACGAAGCTGAATTCGAATTCACAGATCCGGAGCACGAAGCCATCAGCATACATAGTTGGCAAGCTTGGCAAGCCACCGGACAATTTATGTCTGAGGGTACTTCGTACAATCGCTCTCGATTTTCCGACCTACTCCACTTGCATAATGAGCGAGGGAAGTTACTGACTCTGCACGTGCCCTCTTCTCTCGTATCTTATTCTGGAGGTCCCTATGTGATATATACGATGGTCGCGCATACTTCTTCCAATACATGTTCTTTTAAATTCACTCAACAGGATTTCGCGAAAACTACGTCGTCTTTCTTCCAAAGATTGTCATTTAAATTCCCCAGATACTTGTGTTACACTTACGTATGGGCTATAGTCGACCTGTTACGATTCTAGAAGCGCGTCTCTGAATTCATTCGTCTGTTGTCGTGCCTTCTTCATAATAATTCTCGCACCACTGTCTTGTAGTGCGATTTCCTTTACAAGTGCACTGCATTTCCCACAAAACCATGCCAAATAATCTGTCTTCCATTCGCATTACCTAGCAATGATTTTACGTGAGGTTTTATTTCATATCGTTTCCTAGTACTGCCCGTCAATACTAACCCGATTATACGTTCTCAGGACGTTCACCAGTAGTCCTGCAATTGGATGCTATCGTTTACTGTCTCTTGGATATAGGCATTAAATTACATGTATACAAATGCAACAACTTCCATCCATTCCATCAAGTATAAATTTGGTCCAAGTCCTAAGTTGTTTTCTAAAAAACCACAGATCTATCTACAAGGAGAAATTAGTGTAGGTTATTTTATGTTAGATATATCTAATTCATCCCACAGCTACCAGTATCATCTCATTAGTTGAAGACCACACGATGGCGCTCTGCCGTTCACAATGACTCTGTCATGTTACTGAGACAATTCTATGCGTGCCGCGAGGAACGATTCTCACGATGTGCACTTTTAAACAATCCAACTTATCTATAATCTCACCACATGTGCAACTTAACTTGGGCGTTATTATCGTTATCATCATCTTCACTACAATCGAATTGCATTGCCGAACATGTACTTTTTCAGGGCACCTTTAAAAAGCAGATACTGCAGTTCTTCAGAATATCCAATGGAACAAGTTTACTTTTGCCAGTCATTGTTTATTTAAATTTATTTCTTCCGATGTCAGTAAGTCGCGGTGAAGCCTAGCCAAAAATGTTCACATTTGAAGTCTTCACAATACATCTTGTTGTCTGTCCTTCCGCATCACACACTGATGCAGCACTTTCACGGTAACACCACTTCAAGATGTGACCCCTACTCCTTTGTCCTGATTCGACTGAGCCTGTGCCATTCGCAGCATGCAAGATCAATCTGTGTGACGCTTTGCATTGGGATTTGAATCAGGTCGGTGTTCTTGTGTGGACTTTCATTCCAGTGTTGTTTCTACCTCTTTGTTACACAGAAAACATCCGTGAACTTAAGATCTACATGAGGTCGGGTTGTTTACAGTCCAAATGGACGAGATTTTAGCAGCGTAACAACACAAAATTAGAGTTCTGACAATGGTTTACTTTTCTCGAAGACAGCAATAAAGATTTTATGGATTTGAGAGTAAGTGACCATGGGATACTAAATCCGCATCCTCTAAGTGTGTTTCTTGCCGTGCTCTGTAAGACGTGTAAAAAACAATATTACACTTCAACGTTTCCTTAAACGTTCTCCACAACAAAGACATATACTAGCCGACCATATTATTGCACTTTCCCTCGCATGAGCGTCATCGGAAACACGCGGTGACATTACAATAAAAAATTACAGTGGTGACTCAGGAAAGTGCATCGAACTGTGCATTATTTCAAGAGAGTCCTGCATTTACTATCAAGTTGTTCAGCGTGTTTCCGTGAAATATCACGGTAAAAACTCGCGAAAGGCCGACCAAGGGGCCCCTACTCCCACGGGCCGTAATACAGACGATGAGTTATAACCCATTCTACTGATGATAAACAATGAAGCATGCATTGCAGTGCCTTGATGTCTGTGCCACTCATCTAACGGTCTAATGGGATGTCTGTTATTTGTCTGTTTGTAGGTCAGGTATGAACAGAGCAGTCGTTTACACACTTTCGTCTCTCATTTTTCTTGTTATTCGATTTCTTTGATGTTTAGGGCCCTGGCAGTATCAGAGATGAATCGAGTTTAAATTCCCCAGCTCATTGTCAGAGAGAACTATGTTTTATACTTAGCTCATCATGACAAGTGAGTTTACGTAGGGATTTCGGAAAGTAAGGTACACACGTATTCCCAAGCTAAGACCATGACGCAACAACGATGGCGCAGTGTCAAAAGAGAGCACGTGTTCCAGGTGTTCTGCAGACACAATTCTGCTGCAGTACAGGTAACAGGTACATCACACCGTGCGACTGAACTGATGCGGCAACTCGAAACATACTCCAAAGCAGAAACACACTGACAGTACGATTCTTCTCGGGAAAATGTCTAAATTGTACACAGATTCATCGTGAAATTTTGGCTGTATATGGACCAATGCAATGTCCCGTCCGGCTGTAGTGAAATGGTGCCAAAATTTTTGACCAGGGCCACACAGACGTGGGTGATGCCGACCCGCCATACAGTCCCGATCTTGCACCAAGCGATCTGTATCTTTTCGGCAAACAAAGAACATCGGCGGGGGCGGGGGAAGAGATTTTTCAACGATGAGGATGCGCACATGGCAGTTCTAGTACGGCTCCGTGATCAAGGAGCTAATTTCTATCGTCGAGGAGCTGAATGACTAGCAGAACGTTCCGACTTTTGTTGACAGGTAGTAGGTTACCATTTTGAGAAATAGTGTGCTGTATCTGTGTCACTTTGAATAGTGCAGCTTTCAATAAAAATTGCTTGGCTTGCCATGATAACGTGTAAATTACTTTTTGAAGGTCCCTCGAAGAACTAAAGGAATGGTAAAGCAAAATAATTTGCCGTTAATGACTTTTGCTGCAAACAGTAAAAGTAGATTGACAGTCCGACAAAAATCCTGAACTGCTTCCTTTAGACTGTGTCGGATGAAGAATAGCAATGTCACTTTTGTCCCCGTAAAAAAAAAAACCAACCTGATTCTTCTCATAAATGGCTGATGCAAGCCTGTGTTTATTTTCTGCATCTACATAAAGCTCCGACAACCATTATACGGTGAGCGACACCCTGTACAACTGCGAGTCATTTCCTTTCCCGTTCCACTCGACAATGGAGCGAAGGGAAAACGACTGTCTATATGGAGACATACGAGCCATGAGAAAGAGCTCCTTACGCGAGATGAACGTTGGTGGCAGTAGAATTTTTCTACAGTGATAGACAAAGTTTTCTCAATAATGTTTCGCGATAAGAACGCCTTTTTCCGTCCAAAGATCCCTATTTCAATTCACGCACCATTCCCACAATACTCGCGTGTCGATCGAACCTACCGGTAACAAATCTAGCAGCACGCTTCTGAATTACTTCTATGTCTTACTTTAATTCGATGTGGCTGGGATTCCAAACACTCCAGTGGTACTCCAGAATGGATCCGTACGCGGTGTCCTTAAAGATGAGCTAAACTTTCCTAGAATTCTCCCAATAAACCGAGGTCGACCATTCGTCTTCCATATTATCTATCCTATGTGCTCGTTCCATTTCATACTGCTTTCCAACGTTACGACTAGACATTTATTCGACGTGACTGACTCAAACAGCAAACCACTAACACCTTATTCGAACATTACAGGATTGTTTTTCCAACTCATCTACATTAGCTCGTATTTTTCTACATTTAGACGAAGCTGCCATTCATCACACCAAATAGAAATTCTATCTAAATCATCCGGTAATCTTCCTACAGTCTCTTAATGAAGATCCCTTCCCGTATACAACAGCGTCTTCAGCAGACGCTGACTGCCGTTCATCCTATCCGTCAGATCATTTATGTATACAGAGAACAATAGTGGTCCTATCACACCTTCCTTGGACACTCCTGATGATGCCCTTGTTCTCATGAACACTGTGGTGCACCACGGGAGATAGATGACAGACGTGAACAACGGCCCACATATCTGTACGGGAGAAAACGCATGCACCTGCTGAGCAACTGACCGCACAGGCGACAAGGAACTACGAAAAGTGTCTCGTCAACGACAGTTCAGCGACGTTGTTGCGTGTGGGCCTCGGCAGCAGGCGCCTCGTCTATGCAACCATGCTCACTGCTGTTCATCAGCGACGAAGGCTGGTATTTGCACGCCAGTGTCGCAACTGTACGTCCACTGAGTGGCGAGAGGTGGCCATTTCATATGAAGCACGTTTTTGCTCCATTGAACTGATGGCCGTTGCCCTGTACGGCGCGAAACGTCTGAAAGCAAGAGAAAGGGAGCGTTATGGTCTGGGGAATGTTTTCGTGGCATTCCCTGGGTGATCTCGTTATTCTGGACGACACAATGGATCAACACAAGTATGCACCTATCTTTGGGGACCATGTCCACTCCCACACGCAGTTTGTTTTTACTCTGCATGACGCCATATACCAGCAGGGCAATGTAACGTGTTGCACACCTCGTAGTGCATGCGCATGATTCGAAGAGCATTAGGATGAGTTTACAGTAATCCCCTGACCATCCATCTCCCCGGACTTAAACAATCTAGAACCTGTGGGAGCACCTCGATCGACTGTTCGCCCCATGGATCCTCAACCGAGGAACCTAGCAAAGATAGCCACAGGACTGGAGGCGGCATGGCTCCAAATCCCTGTCGGTACCTTCCAGAACCCCCACTGACATTTCAGGCACGTTTCGCACTGCAAAAGCTGGTTATTCAGACTTTTGACAGGTGATTACATTAATGTGATTGGACAGTGTAAATCCGCGCTCATTTGTGGACAGAAGCCGTTCTGTCTCAAATTTACTATATGCGAACAAAAACATGCTCAACAATTCTGCAGTAAACCGATGTTAAGGATATTAGCCTGTTATTTGGCGGGTCCATTGTTTTATACGTCTTGTACTCAGGATTCGCCTGCGCTTTTTACCGATCGTTTCGGACTTTGCGTTGAGCAAGAAGTTTGCGATGAATGCAAGCCAAATAAGGGGTCAATGTCGAATACCACTCTTTGTAGAATAGAACTGGGATTCCATCCGTACTTGGCGACTCATTTGTTTTCAACTGTTTCACAGTTGTTTCTCAACGATAGTGACGCACATTTCTGTGTCCTCCCTACGGGAGTCTGTGCGACCGTCAAATGATTTTCTGAACTCGAAATTTAGAACTTCAGCTTTCCTTCTGCTGTCTTCTACAGCCACACCAGACTAGTCGATGAGAGGCTGAATAGAAGCCTTCGACCCTCTAACTGATTTTTCGCATAACCAGAATTTTCTCCGGTTTCGCCAAAATTTATTGCTAACGTACGACGGAAGAAGTCTTTATGTGCTTCGCGCATCGATCTGTTAACAGACGAACGGATTTGTATTGACTTTCGTACGTCGAAATTTCCGCGTTCTTTTTCGAGCCAATTGTGCAACAATTCTACTCCCTCAGCATTTTCTGAATTTTGTTATTAAATCATGGTGGGTATATTCCGTCCTCAAACCACTTAATTCGGCACATACTTCTTGAAAATGTGATTACAGTATCTTTCAGCTTTGCCCATTATTCCTCTCTGTCTATCATACTGGAACTAGATGATATCCACTCGTATGAATAGCATGCTAACACTTGCTTATCTTTCCAGCATAATAGCTCTTCCAGCTTCCTCGCTGGATTTATTAACTTGGATAACTATCGTCGCTACGACGACACCATCACTAAATCCCTGTCTGAAACCTGACAGCATCGATAAGGTTCGCAGGAGAGCTTCTGTAAAGTTTGGAAGGTAGGAGACGAGGTACTGGCAGAAGTAAAGCTGTGAGGACGGGGCGTGAGTCGTCCTAGGGTAGCTCCGATGGTAGAGCACTTGCCCGCGAAAGGCAAAGGTCCCGAGTTCGAGTCTCGGTCCGGCACACAATTTTAATCTGCCAGGAAGTTTCATATCAGCGCACACTCCGCTGCAGAGTGAAAATCTCATTCTGGACGGTCACGACTGTTTGTAGCTTCAATGTCTAAAATATTTCCACTGGAGAAAATGTGTTCAGTACTACTTCACAATACTGTCTATTACCATTTCATTACATACACTATTGGCCATTAAAATTGTTACACCAAGAAGAAGTGCAGATGATAAACGGGTATTCGTTGGACAAATATATTATACTAGAACTGACATGTGATTACATTTTCACGCAATTTGGGAGCATAGATCCTTCGAAATCAGTATCCAGAACAACCACCTCTGGCCGTAATAACGACCTTGATACGCCTGGGCATTGAGTCAAACAGAGCTTGGATAGCGTGTACAGGTACAGCTGCCCATGCAGTTTAAACACGATATCACAGTTCATCAAGAGTACTGACTAGCCTATTGTGACGAGTCAGCCGCCCACCATTGACCAGACGTTTTCAGTTGGTGAGAGATCTGGAGAATGTGCTGGCCAGTGCACCAGTCGAACATTTTCTGTATCCAGCAAGGCCCGTACAGGACCTGCAACATGCGGTCGTGCACTATCCTGCTGAAATGTAGGGTTTCGCAGGGATCGAATGAAGGGTAGAGCCACGGGTCGTAACACATCTGAAATGTAACGTCCACTTTTCAAAGTGCCATCAATGCGAACAAGAGGTGACCGAGACGTGTAACCAATGGCACCCCACACCATCACGCCGGGTGATACGCCAGTATGGCGATGACGAATACACGCTTCCAATGTGCGTTCACCGCGATGTCGCCAAACACGGATGCGGCCATCATGATGCTGTAAACAGAACCTAGATTCATCCGAAAAAAATGACGTTTTGCCATTCGTGCACCCAGGTTCGTCGTTGAGTACACCATCGCAGGCGCTCCTGTCTGTGATGCAGCGTCAAGGGTAACCGCAGCCATGGTCTCCGAGCTGATAGTCCATGCTGCTGCAAACGTCGTCCAACTGTTCGTGCAGATGGTTGTTGTCTTGCAAGCGTCCCCATCTGCTGACTCAGGGATCGAGACGTGGCTGCACGATCCGTTACAGCCATGCGGATAAGATGCCTGTCATCTCGACTGCTAGTGATACGAGGCCGTTGGGATCCGGCGCTCCGTATTACCCTCCTGAACCCACCGATTCCATATTCTGCTAACAGTCATTGAATCTCGACCAAAGCGAGCAGCAATGTCGCGATACGATAAACCGCAATCGCGATAGGCTACAATCCGACCTTTATCAAAGTCAGAAACGTGATGGCACGCATTTCTCCTCCTTACACGAGGCATCACAACAACGTTTCACCAGGCAACGCCGGTCAACTGCTGTTTGTGTATGAGAAATCGGTTGGAAACTTTCCTCATGTCAGCACGTTGTAGGTGTCGCCACCGGCGCCAAGCTTGTGTGAATGCTCTGAAATGCTAATCATTTGCATATCACAGCATGTTCTTCCTGTCGGTTAAATTTCGCGTCTGTAGCACGTCATCTTCGTGGCGTAGCAATTTTAATGGCCAGTAGTGTAGCTTTTTGAGCAGCATGTATAGACCCAACACGAAACCTGTACCTTGTGTGCCATAACGATGAAGCTACAGATAGCCATAACGCAGACACAACTACAATGGAGGAGTATCTGTTAAGAGGACAAACATCTATTTCCTGAAGAGGAGCAACAGTCTGGATGATTGACTAATCTTGCCTTTGAACTTTAGCTAACGTGGCCTTGCTAAATCGGAACTGCGAACGGCTGAGACAATAGGAGACTATAGCTGTTACTTTTTTCGAGGGCATGTGCTCTGCTATATGGTTAAATGATGGAGTCCTCTTGTATAAGATATTATACGGAGGTATAATCGTCCGCCATTCAAATCTCCGGGTGGGGACTACTCAGGAGGCTGTCTTCATCAGGAAAAACAAACATGGCGTTTTACGAATCGGAGTGTGGTAGGTTAGAAAATCTAAAAAGGGAAATAGACAGGCTGAAGTCATATATAGTGGGACATAATGAAGTCATGTGGAAGGATGAACACGACTTCTGGCCAGCTGAGTACAGGGTTATAAATACAGAAACAAATAGGGGTAATGCAGGAGTAGGCCTAATGATTTATATGAAAATAGGAAAGCATAGTGAACGCATTACTGTAGCCGAGATACACACGAAGCCAACACTCATCACAGTAGCACAAGTTTTATAATGCCAACCAGCTATGCAGATGAAACTGAAAGAATGTATGAGGAGATAAAAGACATTACTCATTTAGTCAGAAGAAACGAAAATTTAATTGTAATGGAGATTTAGAGCTGAAAGAAAGATATAGAGAAAAAAAAAACAGTATGAGGATATGAACTTGGGGGAAAAGAGTGAAAGAGAAAGCCATCTGTCAGAATTTTGCACAGAGCACTATGTAATCATTACGAACATTTGGTTTAAGCGTTGGCATGAGAAGCAGGTTGTCTACCTGGAAAATACTAGGGCACACCGTCATCGGTCACAAAATGGAAGTGCAAAAAATGTAAATGCTGCAAAAGAAAAAACGGGTTCTAAAAGCCGAAAAATCGCTAAGGGTGAAAGTGCAACTACCTTTCTTCGATGTCAGCCTGTGGACACTAGGGATGGGAACAAACCGACTGGTTAAAACCGATATCAGTACTTTAGTTCTGAATAGCCAGTGTTTTTCGGTATTTATTTGATTTCGGTTATAACACGTGTTTTTTAAAAAAAATTGTCATAATTGAGTAAAATACCGAAATATCGATTAACCACAGCAGTTATGTTAAATCCTTTTGTTTTTGAATAATCATTTTATTAAAAAAAGTAATTTTTATTAGTACCATCTGCATTGCTATGAAATATTGCGTTATTACAGAAACTGGGAAAAACGATCAGTGCTATTTTAATAACAGTGGTGACAGAAATGAGCAACAAACACATGGCCTAAGAATCGCTACAACATTGCTCAGACCATAATGTCCCTGTGGCCGTGCGTCGTGGTTTGAAGTTCGTGTGTACGTACAGTGTGCAAGTTACTTAGCAATGAAGTACAATGCTTCATTCGCTTTAAAAGATTAGAAGTTTGTCTGCCATTTCTATGAAATAACAAAAAAGGAAGAAAATTATAGTGACAGTAATAAATTAAAAACTAAATAACAATAAAAATAGATAGTAGCTGATCTGCTGCCTGTGCATTCGTAATATGTCTTCAACTGCTTGCAGCCCTCGAAAACGGACAAATTAACAGGAAAAACACAGTTCTTCTTCAATCTCCGTTTTCATCCTTTACCATTGGCCCAAATACTGGTATGATCCCCCATTTAAACATGATTTTTGAGCAGAGTTTCAAAAAATTACAATCGATAGGAGAATACTGTTTTTTTCCGTAGTATTCAACCACTTACCACTTTTCGAGAAAAGCAGCGAACGGTGGATGGGTTAAGTTTTCTTTTCTTTTCATACGTAATTTAAAATTTTCATTCTATGTAACTTGCAACTGAAGGACTCAAAATTTTTCAGTCTTTGTTCGAGTTCTAAGTTTCTTACAGGAATGATAGGAATTAAAACCGAAAATCGGTTAATTCAGAAACCGGTGAAGCTAAACGGCTTTAAGTATCAGGTTAAACTGGCGTGGAAAAAATCAGATATAACCAAAAACCGGCTTTTTCACCGACAACCGCCATCCCTAATTCCAACAAAGAGAAAGAAACTTGACTTCAGAACGTGTAAAAAAGAGCAATAAACGCCCACTGACGATGCTATGTAAATAAAAGCGAAATGCGTCTGATGTAAAATACTCAAACTGTGGTACGCGTAAGACGAAAAACAACACACAATCACTGACGCAAAGCAATACTGAACCAACGACCTATCTCACAAATGAGACTGAAGAAAGGTAAAGATACTTTTATAGGATGAGTACATTTAGAGTACGTTTTTGAAAGTGTTGACAAATTCGGAAGGTAGCAGGGATAAGGCACATGGGCCGAATGGTTATCTACAACTAGCACAGAAATGAGACTGCGCTTGTAATAGTCAAACTACATGAAAGGGGAAGTCTTAGTCGAGGAGGAGTGACAGGGTTTGCAGCCTATCCACGTTGTTATTCATTCTGTGTATTGAGCAAACAGTGAAGGAAACCAAGGAGAAGTTTGGAAACGGAATTTTCCGATGACACAGCGACAGTAAAAGACTTTGAAGATCATTTTATCGGAATGGATAATGTATTGAAAAGAGGATTAACATTAACAGACGTAAAAACAGGATGATAAAAAACGTATTCTAATCAAATCTGGCGATCCTGAGGGAATTAGATTAGGAAATGAGACACTAAAGGTAATAATGGGTGATGCAGAAACGCAGACTGGTAACAGCAACAAAATTATTCCTAAACAAAAATTTGTTACCTATAACATAAATTTCAATTTTAGGAAGTCTTTTCTGAAGGTATATGCCTTCAGTCCTCCACCCATGAACCATGGACCTTGCCGTTGGTGGGGAGGCATGCGTGCCTCAACGATACAGATAGCCGTACCGTAGGTGCAACCACAACGGAAGGGTATCTGTTGAGAGGCCAGACAAACGTGTGGTTCCTGAAGAGGGGCAGCAGCCTTGTCAGTAGTTGCAGGGGGCAACAGTCTGGATGATTGACTGATCTGGCCTCGTAACACTAACCAAAACGGCCTTGCTGTTGTGGTACTGCGAACGGCTGAAAGCAAGGGGAAACTACAGCCCTAATTTTTCCCGAGGGCATGCAGCTTTACTGTATGATTAAATGATGATGGCGTCCTCTTGGGTAAAATATTCCGGAGGTAAAATAGTCCCCCATTCGGATCTCCGGGCGGGGACTACTCAGGAGGACGTTGTTATCAGGAGAAAGAAAACTGGCGTTCTACGGATCTGAGCGTGGAATGTCAGATCCCTTAATCGGGCAGGTAGGCTAGAAAATTTAAAAAGGGAAATGGATAGGTTAAAGTTAGATATAGTGGGAATTAGTGAAGTTCGGTGGCAGGAGGAACAAGACTTTTGGTGAGGCGAATACAGGGTTATAAATACAAAGTCAAATAGGGGTAATGCAGGAGTAGGTTTAATAATGAATAGGAAAATAGGAATGCGGGTAAGCTACTACAAACAGCATAGTGAACGCATTATTGTGGTCAAGATAGACACGACGCCCACGCCTACTACAGTAGTACAAGTCTATATGCCAACTAGCTCTGCAGATGAAGAAATTGATGAAATGTATGACGAGATAAAAGAAATTATTCAGGTAGTGAAGGGAGACGAAAATTTAATAGTCATGGGTGACTGGAATTCGACAGTAGGAAAAGGGAGAGAAGGAAATTTAGTAGGTGAATATGGATTGGGGCTAAGAAATGAAAGAGGAAGCCGTCTGGTAGAATTTTGCACAGAGCATAACTTAATCATAGCTAACACTTGGTTCAAGAATCATAAAAGAAGGTTGTATACATGGAAGAATCTTGGAGATACTAAAAGGTACCAGATAGATTATATAATGGTAAGACAGAGATTTAGGAACCAGGTTTTAAATTGTAGGACATTTCCAGGGGCAGATGTGGACTCTGACCACAATCTATTGGTTATGACCTGTAGATTAAAACTGAAGAAATTGCAAAAAGATGGGAATTTAAGGAGATGGGACCTGGATAAACTGACTAAACCAGAGGTTGTACAGAGTTTCAGGGACAGCGTAAGGGAACAATTGACACAGGAATGGGGGAAAGGAATACAGTAGAAGACGAATGGGTAGCTTTGAGGGATGAAGTAGTGAAGGCAGCAGAGGATCATGTAGGTAAAGAGACGAGGGCTAGTAGAAATCCTTGGGTAACAGAAGAAATATAGAATTTAATTGATGAAAGGAGAAAATATAAAAATGCAGTAAATGAAGCAGGCAAAAAGGAATACAAACGTCTCAAAAATGAGATCGACATGAAGTGCAATATGGCTAAGCAGGGATGGCTAGAGGACAAATTTAAGGATGTAGATGCTTCTCACTAGGGGTAAGATAGATACAGCCTACAGGGGAATTAAAGAGACCTTTGGAGAAAAGAGAGCCACTTGTATGAATATCAAGAGCTCAGATGGAAACCCAGTTCTAAGCAAAGAGGGGAAAGCAGAAAAGTGGAAGGAGTATATAGAGGGTCTATACAAGGGCGATGTACTTGAGGACAATATTATGGAAACGGAAGAGGATGTAGATGAAGATGAAATGGGAGATACGATACTGCGTGAAGAGTGTGACAGAGCACTGAAAGACGTAAGTCGAAACAAGGCCCCGGGAGTAGACAACATTCCATTAGAACTACTGATGGCCTTGGGAGAGCCAGTCATGACAAAACTCTACCATCTGGTGAGCAAGATGTATGAGACAGGCGAAATACCCTCAGACTTCAAGAAGAATATAATAATTCCAATCCCAAAGAAAGCAGGTGTTGACAGATGTGAAAATTACCGAACTATCAGTTTAATAAGTCACAGCTGCAAAATACTAACGCGAATTCTTTACAGACGAATGGAAAAACTGGTAAAAGCCGACCTCGGGGAAGATCAGTTTGGATTCCGTAGAAATGTTGGAACACGTGAGGCAATACTGACCTTACGACTTATCTTAGAAGAAACATTAAGAAAAGGCAAACCTACGTTTCTAGCATTTGTAGACTTAGAGAAAGCTTTTGACAATGTTGACTGGAATACTCTCTTTCAAATTCTAAAGGTGGCAGGGGTAAAATACAGGGAGCGAAAGGCTATTTACAACTTGTACAGAATCCAGATGGCAGTTGTAAGAGTCGAGGGACATGAAAGGGAAGCAGCGATTGGGAAGGGAGTGAGACAGGGTTGTAACCTCTCCCCGATGTTATTCAATCTGTATACTGAGCAAGCAGTAAAGGAAACAAAAGAAAAATTTGGAGTAGGTATTAAAATCCATGGAGAAGAAATAAAAACTTTGAGGTTTGCCAATGACATTGTAATTCTGTCAGAGACAGCAAAGAACTTGGAAGAGCAGTTGAACGGAATGGACAGTGTATTGAAAAGAGGATATAAGATGAACACCAACAAAAGCAAAACGAGGATAATGGAATGTAGTCGAATTAAGTCGGGTGATGCTGAGTGAATTAGATTAGAAAATGAGACACTTAAAGTAGTAAAGGAGTTTTGCTATTTGGGGAGCAAAATAACTGATGATGGTCGAAGTAGAGAGGATATAAAATGTAGACTGGCAATGGCAAGGAAAGCGTTTCTGAAGAAGAGAAATTTCTTAACATCGAGTATAGATTTAAATGTCAGGAAGACGTTTCTGAAAGTATTCGTATGGAGTGTAGCCATGTATGGAAGTGAAACATGGACAACAAATCATGTAACTAATGAGGAGGTATTGAATAGGATTGGGGAGAAGAGAAGTTTGTGGCACAACTTGAGTAGAAGAAGGGATCGATTGGTAGGAGATGTCCTGAGGCATCAAGGGATCACAAATTTAGCATTGGAGGGCAGCGTGGAGGGTAAAAATCGTAGAGGGAGACAAAGAGATGAATACACTAAGCAGATTCAGAAGGATGTAGGTTGTAGTAGGTACTGGGAGATGAAGGAGCTTGCACAGGATAGATTAGCATGGAGAGCTGCATCAAACCAGTCTCAGGACTGAAGACCACAACAACAACGCCTTCAGTGTAGCCCTGTATCGAAGTGAAACGTAGACAGCACGCAATTTAGACAAGAAGAGAATAGAAGCCTTGAAATGTGCTGCAGACCAAGGAATGACTCCAGTAATCAGGTTCAGAAGGGTGTATGCTGCAGTAGTTACGCAGACATTAAGAGGCTCTTGTCCAGGATAGACGAGCGTGGAGAACTGCATCAAACCAGTATTTAGACTACAGAAGACGACCATCACCACCACGTGTCGCAACCAATGCACATAGATTTTACTTATTTAATTTACTACGTCGTATGCAGTAGTCTGTAAACGGCCTATGTGTAGCCGAAACACACACACACACACACACACACACACACACACACACACAAAATCACGTACACGTTGTTTTAACATGTCTCTTTCGACTAATACGACAGAGATCTTATGAATGATGTGTGTAAAATAGAATTAACGACTAACTTAGGCCCTACGATTAAATGAAAATGGCTTTTATCGACAGCGAAAAATGCAAGTTGTGCCTCAAAGTTGTCGCGATTCAGTAATGAAATTACCTTTCCAAATTACCTACCGTACTATTGGAACAACTGGAAGTACACTATGTGCGAAAAATCTAAAGCGCCTAGTGGGACGCTAGTTTTCACAGTGGTTTTGCAGGAGCCGTGATAATTACAGAAGTTTATCCGTACTGACGCATTTCCGCAGATGTACACACAGCGCGTGCCTGCACGATAAAAAGAAACAACGCGAAATATTTGGAGCGGCAGGAGGCGGTGGGGGGAGAGCCGGGGCGCTCTAGCATTCACATTCAAGGACACCGGTGTGGTGGTAAATAAACAAAAACGTTCTCCAAGGAACAAGCGGAACACGTGCAACCGTTCATAGCACTGTGTACCGGAAACAGCAGATGCGAGTCACAGAATTGGTGCTGAGCAGAATTAACGGGTGTGAGAACTGGACCGGATATTTCCGATGTGTGTGTGTAATACAATATGACTTATTTTCTGGGGAACTTTTAACGTTTATGACTGCCAAATAGTTACACTGACACATTATTTATGGAACTACAGACTTTTTCTGTGGCCTCGAAACACGTCAGACCTCGATCAAGAAGCAACAAAACAGCTCCGCACACCAATGTCCCATCGTCAGGAAACGACGTCGTTTACCAAATGTAAGCAACCAAGTAACTCGAGCACAGTTCTCGTGTTTGCCTGTGCGCTTTAACTCTTCCACATCTTCTGGCTACAACTGTGTACCTTAACTTTTACTGTGTCTTAGCTGCAACAGGAGTATTTTTTCCCCACTGGAAACTGAGGTACACATTTCGTCATGCTTTACAAATGGCTGGGCATCACTATTAAAATAGCAATAAGTCAATGGAGCAGTGATCAGCAGCTCATGACCATCATAATACTAGGATGTGATTGGTTTGCTATATTCCACCGTATAATTGGATATTGATACTGTTATTTTGCTTGTTGATAAATGAACGATCAAAAAAATTTGTTTAAATGTGTGTGAAATCTTATGGGACTTAACTGCTAACGTCATCAGTCACTAAGCTTACACACTACTTAACCTAAATTATCCTAAGGACGAACACGCACACCCATGCCCGGGGGAGGACTCAAACCTCCGCCGGGACCAGCCGCACAGTCCATAACTGCAGCGCCCAAGACCGCTCGGCTAATCCCGCGCGGCAATGAACGATCATTTTACTATTTATTACAATATAGAATATTTCGTACGTAATTATTTTAGTCCATAAAATGAAGCCAAGTGTGCAAAGTATGTTTCGAAAACGGCTACATATTGTTGTATAAATCTTGCATCTAAAATCATTAAAAAAATCACCTAAGAGCATCAACATATAGAAAAATTTGCCTTCCTCCACAAAAAAATCAGGTATGAAACGGTTAAGCCCATACGTCCGTGTTTTGCTTTTGTATTCACAATGAATATGACGGACGAAAAATCGGATTGGCGTTCGTTTGCCGCGAAAGTCGCGTAACTGTTACATCAGCAGTGCGGTTGTGTATGCTCAAAGGTATCGTACCAAATCCTCGCGATAAGAGTGTTTGTAGGGAACTCAAGTTGTGAAAAGTAGAATACGTCACGAAAAAGAATAGTGACGTTATGAGAGATGTGTGTAAGGGGTGACTGGGGTGGGGGTCGGGAGAGGGGTGCTTCTGCTTGCAATGTTAACTGAATATGTAAAAATGGCCTAACATATCTGACATAATTCAGAACTTTGCCCTCCAAAAGAATTATCAACGATTGTTATCTACGAAATTAAAACAAGAATCACAATGAACTTAGTTTATTACATAAAAATGCAAGAGAAATAATTTGACAATTACTGACAATGATAAGCTAATGCCTTAGCAAGCCTGGCCAAGGGATCTGGAATGTGATTCAATGAATGCCTATCTGGATTAGCAGTTATATTTGTCTAATTCGGACCGTGATTTCCGAAGAGATAATGTTTAAAGTCAGAAAGCGCTACAGAAGGGTACGTATTTGCATCTATAGGCGGAGTTTAAAGCATCGTGAATCTTTAACGGCAAACAAGTGTTCAGAATGAAAACTGCAATTACTGGATCTTGGTAAAATAACTATTTTCACTACAGCTCGCCTCGCCATTGCGGCTAATTCTCACCATATTAATCGGCTGGTGGTGGCTGAAAAATCAATCACTGGCTCTATCCCAACAACTTGCGTCTGCATCTAAGTTCACATCAGCTGGCTACATGCATAACTGATGTCTGCCAGAGACCGCGCCCGTTCATCAAGTCTGTCCAACGTGAATCCCTCCTGTCAAGACAACTGGTTGTAGAATAACTTTTGACCATCTGCATCTTACAAAGACTAGTGTATCTGCGTTTTTCTGGCGTTTAATAAGTAACTCAAATTTTTTTCTTAAAGCAGGTTGGTTTTATTCAGGATTTCAATACATCATATTATTCCCCACTCTTTCGGCTACAAAATCCTGTTTTTCAACGTCATCTCGGTTCAATGAGACGGCGTTGCGCTATCTTAGTGGGACAGCTTGCATGATACCACTCTAATGGTCGGTGTGGGAGCAAACGTCTTGCTGCGCCAATAATCTACCTATCATTGACGTACTGCTTCCCGCGGAGTGCATCCTTCATTGGGCCAAACAGATAAACGTCGGAAGGTGCGAGATCCGAGCTGTAGGATGGATGAGGAAGAACAGTCCAACGAAGTTTTGTGAATTTCTCTCGGGCGCGCAGATTTGTGTGAGGCCTTTCGTTGTCATGGAGAAGGAGAAGATAGTTTGCATTTTTGAGGCGACGAACATGCTGAAGTCTATTCTTCTGTTTCCTGAGGGTAGCACAAAACACTTCAGAATTGATCATTGCACCATGAGGCAGGACATCAAACAGAATAACCCAGTCTCGTAACGCTCAAGCAATCCCGCACAGGTGGTCCTTCGTTGCTCTTTATGGCACTGAGTTGTGCGGCGAGGAACCCAGCGTGCACGCACCTTTGAGCACCCCAACTAGTGGAGCAGTGTGTCGGCACTAACAACATAGACGTTCAGCTAAGCAGCTATTAGTGTGATTGTGATCTGTCGATCACCTCGGATGAGAGTGTCCACACATTCCAACACTGAAGGAGTCACAGTTGTGTGCGGCCGGCCAGCACATGGGCGATCGGACAGGTTTGTGTGACCTTGTTGCGATGATCACAGACGCCTCGCCCGACGACTCACAGTGCTCTTGTTCAGTGCCAGGTCCCCATAAAAATTCTGAAGTGCCTATGAATACCTGATACCCTCTGGTTTTCAGCTGAAAGAAACTCAGTGATAGTTCTCTGCTTGACACGCTTCTCCGTTACAGACGCCATTTTGAGGCTACATATACCACCGTCACGTAACGAAACTTCATCAAACTACAGGGGCTGAAGCGACAATATTCCACGACGTCCCACAACAAATTCTGCATTTTTTCAATCCAAATTGGCCGAGAAAAAGAAATGTGTTGCATTACTTATTGAACTTTCCTCCTACGTCGAGTGCCGACCAGTACGAAGCTGTCTTACAAGACGCTAGTCTCCTTCCCCTCCTCTCATTTCAGGCCATTAACCAATAGCAAATGTCTTAATGCTTGGCGCTGCCAAAACTCAATCCTTCTATCTCTCTTTCTATGTCTACGTTCGAGTGTCTGATAATGAGGGTGACCCTCTGTATGCACAGTCGTGTTTCTGTCTTCCGCTTTCAAGTTAATTAGTTTACCAAAAAGTACCTGTTTGCCACATTTCGTTCAACATTTTGCCTTGTATGGCCTGAGTTCGGTGGGGGTGTGTCACACTCTTCAGAGGCGTCCTAAACTTCCCCGTTTCCCATTCCATTCTCAGATGTTATCTTTAGCGGTCTATGTATTTCGACGGATTCTCGCTTTCCACCACTCTTTCTGTAATAGCTCTTCCGGGACGCTGCCAAAAAGATCACATATCCCCTTATCACACACAGCTCATTAAAAACAGACTCCTTTGTCCCGGCTCAACTTTTGAGATACTATCTGTATTGTGACTTTAGCATGCGGCGCCCAGGAGTGGCTACCGGTAAGCCTCAAGGCACGGGCAGTCAGTCTGCCTAGTGTTGTCCCTAGCAGGTGTCAGAGTGCCTTCGGCGATTTCTCCTGAAGCGGTCTCCCGGTTGGCTTTTATGACCTACGGTCTGTTCGTTCACTAACGTAAGTGCAAGATGCTTTGAGGGAAGCTACTTATTTACATGAACATGCATTTTAATAATGGAAATTGTAATTTACGTTAGTTAAGTACTGGCAATCACTGGTACTGATACATATTCCACTTATTGGTGGGCTTTTATTATTCCCATTTGATTTTTCTTGCTATTCCGTATTATACATCAGTTACCGGACGGTTTGGGAGAAACGGTCGCGTAACGAATGAAACTAACATTTAAGTAGCGGTAACATACAACACACACGTTATAACGAGGCAGCTTGAGTGTGTGCGCGGAATCAGCCACAGGGGTCTTTTGCGAGTATTATATTCCGACGCATTTTATACTTCCTGCGATTCTTTGCGCCAACAGCCTCATGTCAATGGATTTCTAAATCTGTTACAGTTCTTCCAAGGATGTCTACGAAAACTACTAACTGATGCAGTGTTTATATACAAGATTTTGTTTGTGGATGAAGCATCGTTTGCAAACCACGAACTAGTCAACCTTCTCAATATCCCTTACTGGACACTTGAAAATCCACGCAGGCTGAAAAAAGTGGATAAACAACGTCCATGGTTTGTTAATGTGTGGTGCTGGATTTGCACGAATCGCATCACTGTTCTCTGTTTTATTGACGGGACTATTAATAGCAACAAGTCTTTACAATTCCTAACAGACATGATGCTGCAGTTATTCTCGGATAAGAAGCAAAACATGTGGTACAAATACGAAAGATGTCCCGTAAGTTTCGCACAGATAATTATAGACTTTCTTAGCAGAACATTTTGGAATCGTTGGGAAACACAAAATAGCCGGCACACTCACCAGACACCCCACTTCTAGCTATAACAAGAGGTGACTGCTGGCTTGTCTTATTGGTCGAAAATAGCACTCAATCAGGAAACTAGCAGCAAGAACGAAAAACAGATAAATAAAACTGTCTAGCTGTGGAACGATTATTTCCAGAACCAATACCAATTGATTCTCCTTCATACTCTTTACAGATTTAATGAACGTATTCGAAATTCCTCACCAAACGACGTTTAAGAAGCTATATTAATTACAGATATATCGGTATCAACTTCGCTGTTTCAAATTGAACTATAGTGATTTCTGCAACTAGTACTGTAATTCTAAAAGAGTCGAAAAAATGCAGTATCACTCTTCGAAATTCGCTTAATCCACAAGTTGGTACACGGATTTTTGAACTTTAAAATCTGAAATATATGCCAATGTAGGAAAAAAATCTCATACATCGAGAATGTGTTCCATGCGAAAAAATTGATATTCATTAACTATTATACATGTCTTTTACATTCTCCGTTAAGTGTGTCAGAGCTGTGGAATTAATGCAATTAATTTATTGGTGAAGGCCACAAACACTCAGAAAATATATGTTGCTACATTAGTTAACAGCAGCAGCCCACCGTATAATATGAAGTGCAGGTGTACTGCAAATCAATAACGCTGTCTTCCAAAACAAGAAGACTTCGCAGCAGTAATACTACTGTATATATTCACTAGTGACATAGCCTTAGTTTTCCTGTATTCCGAACGAAGTTTACAGAACACGCGGTCAGAGCCAATACCTTCCCAATGACACAAGATACATAAAATATAATTTTGAAGAGCCTCACTGGTAAAATATTGTTATCAGGAAGCGTGTGGAGCAGAGAGAGAGAGAGAGAGAGAGAGAGAGAGAGAGAGAGAGTGTGTGTGTGTGTGTGTGTGTGTGTGTGTGTGTCGCACTACGAAAGTAATTCGACATGGCCATTTCTTGACAGAACTGGAAATGATGGATCCAATTACAGCGGCCTAGGGCTCTATGCTGTACTTCTGTACCGTACATCGCTAAATTACCCCAGGAAAAGGGTTTCCTAATAGCTGTAGTTATTAGTGAAGCAGCATGACATTGCCACGAAGGAGACACCGGTCTTAACGTAATTTATTGAACATTTTTTATGTAAAAATTTATTATGCCTAGAACGCAAATTTCATTACACAATTAAAGCATGATGTCTAGTTCCGGTTGCTTTCTACAACCATCTTCAGCTCCTTCAAACAGTAAAAACGAGTTGAATATGCATTGAAGAATATCATCATTAGCTACAGACATGCAATGACACGCATTCGTATTATGGGCCAATTAGACTAGGACAGTATGTAATTGTATGTCTCATTGAGAGTGAACCAAGTTGTAAACCATAATCTCGCAAGATGCAGGTAACAAAAAAGGAAAATGGCCAGTTGCATCAGTAAAAATTGCATTAAATGTCCGTTATTTGCAACTGTGCAGCAGAAATTAAAGTGGAAAAAGTATATGCAACGTTAACAAGAATTGTCAGCTGTTCCACAGAAAGGAGTAATTCATAACGGCGCATAAAATAGTCATGCTTATAAAATATGCACAAACTGAAGATTAAAAGAAAAATGCCACAATCCCAACCAGCCTGGCAAGACACGTTTTGACGTACATATTTTGAAAGGATTACTATTTTGTACCACATGATGGAACACTCCTTTCCATAGTACAGCAGATAATTTTTGTTATCGTGCCATATACTTTTATCTCTGTGCTTTCTGCTATGATGTTGTCGTCGTCGTCTTCTTCTTCTTCTTCTTCTTCTTCTTCTTCCGATCCCTTCTAGACAAGTTGTGCCACAAATTCCTCTTCTGCCCAATTCTATTCAGTACTTCCTCATTAGTTACATGATGCACCAATCTAATAAAGTGCCTAGGTGAATACATATTTCGAGAGGAATTTCTCAGGTGTCAAGCATGAAAGGGATGCCGCCGCTTCATCCTGGTGGGACCCAAACTGACATCTACGCGTGGTTTGGCAGCTGACGGCCACGTCATCTCTTCGCGGGGACTGCCGATGCATCCCGACTCCTGGGGACGCGTCCAGAGTCGGCGGCGTCGGGCATGGAGTGGTGGGATGTGTTTTTCTATTAGCAATCTTTTGTTTAAACTATATTCGATCGATTTGACGACCAATAGGGTGCCGTGAATCAAAAAAATCTACCCCATACATGTGAAAAATATCGATTTAATTAATTTGCGTAATTTTTTTACGTCAACGTGGTGTTAGGGGTACAATAGTTAAGGGGAGGGTGTGTGTAAGTGGGTGACATGGAGCAGAACAGCAGATGATGTGCGTAACACTAGGTAAATTTGCATAATTTTTATGTAAACCAACGCAGTACAATAGTTGAAGGGGGTTGGGTGACGAAGAAGAATGTGCCAGAAATGGCGTTCAAAAGCATGTGAAATTCAAAAAGTGTACCAGAAAATGGTGGGAGGACGTGACTAATCACTTAATTTGGTATCAAAGGCAGTACAATAGTTTAAGGAAATGTGGGTGACATGGAAAACCACTTAACAGAACAACAGGTTAAGTGCCGACAAACGGTCAAACATTTGGTTAAGACACCCAGACTGCAGTGCCAAACATTAGGTTATGCACATGTTTGCTCCATGTAATTACTTCTTACAAGACTACATGTTTCTAAACAGCAGAGAATGATGAGCAAGAGAAATCCAACCTCCACAAAGTGAATTTCTTTATAAATAAACAATATACCCTAGAATTTCCTGTTATGAGATCCTACCTCTCTGCCAATTTCCAAATATTCTGTAAACTGCCTTGAATCCTCTAAATTGTTGAAATAAACAATATACCACACACAGCAATCGATTTCCCTCAAAATGGGCGATCAATTGAGCCTTTTTCCCGTCAATTTCCAGGAGGCAGGATGGGAGGGGAGGAGGGTATACCAGAGAGGGAGAGGTTAATTAATTGATCAATTTAATTAAGTAGGCAATCAAATTGATAAGAGTGAGAGGAGCTATTCCAATAACTCGGACCTGAAAGTGTACCTGTAGCAGTGAGGGGGGAGGGGGTGCCGCGGGACGGGGAAGGGGTGCCGGGGGCAATAAGATAACTGCCTGTAAATCAAAAGGAAATGCGGGTGACATGGAAAACCACTTAACAGAACAATAGGTTAAGTACCTGTCATTGCAAGAACAACAATTGGTTCGCCCTTGAGTGCATACCTGCCCCTGATGCAGGTAACCCGCACTAACAAAATGAACTCGCTCCTGCTTTGTCCCCCTACTGTCGTTAATTCTAAGACAAACAGTTAATATACCGTACAGTTGACACGCAACACACATGGTCATGTACCATATTTCAGTGAAGCATTTACAATAAATATGACAAGATATGAAACTTCGATAATTATGCGCTATTCCCTAGATAAAAAGCTAAAGAATAGCCAGAGGTAACATTGGGTACAGCTATTTTCTTACCTCTCTCTATCGTTGTAGGATTCGACGAATGTCAGATGGAGGCCGACGGCGAGACACAGCAGGTACTCTTATAAGGGGTCCAGAGAGACAGTTTAGGTCCACAGGAATGTATTTTCTTCCTTAATGAAGTCTTCGACGCAAAACATACATGCTGGATGACTGACAGTCTGGTTTGTGGGCATTTTCACACACGAAGTGTTTCAAAAGTTTCTGGAGAACACGACGTAAGTATATTATGATGGGAATTGCATTTCATGTTTATGGGTAGGAATACAGTGCTCGTTGCTTTCGAATCATCACTGGGCAAGAAACTGTGGTTTCTACTTCCTTTTGCAGTTTAGATCATCATTCTAGATCTAGCATTATCCCCCGACGCAAGGAAAGACGACAATCTCTTCACATGACATGGCATTACCAATTTTAAATTCAGTCCACGACGAAGAGTGAACACAGATGCAGTTTACCTGCACTAGCTCATTTTGAGGTAGCTAATCCTTTCATCTAGCTATGAAACAATGTATCATCGACAACATAGCTATGACTACGAATTTCTCTCACTCTTTATAGTTACAAAATCTGAACAACGCCGAGAACTGACCAAAGTGACTGAAATCTTGTTACAGTTACCACCATCTTACGATGAACGTAAATTTTCAAGTGTTCTGTTGGCGAAATAAAAACGTTTATAGTATATTTTTACTTGTTTTTTGTATGAATCAGGCAGCAATGTATTTGTCAGGCACAACCGCAAATATCAATTTCGAAGAAAATTGGCATAATGAAGTAAAATAAAATGAACAGTACAGAAATGTACTCACTTGTAAAGTATATTCACATGTTTTTTTAATGCTATTCCCAATACCTGATGAGCCTGAATGTTGAAAGTGCATATGAACGTAATTTGTAATTTCGTTTTTTCCAGATACCGGTCAACCACTGTTTTCAAGTGCAACAGTTTGTATTTTGTAGTTGTTTGCAGGATCAAAACCTAGTGAACCATGCTACCTTACAGTCAATGGTTCTATGGAAACATTTTCTTGAAGAAATGAAGAAATGAAGCTGCAAAGCCTCGTTCAACGGCAATTTGTACGATAAATTTAGTGATTCAGAAAGTTTGTTAATTCGAATCGACTGTTGGTACTCAACAGGCTTGAAGGCTGATAAAGTCGTGTGAACTTGTATAATATACACACAATTTTATCACCCAAATTGAAACGTGGAGCGACCACTGGTCGTCAATATCTACTCGACAGTCATCAGACAACTCACCAGATAATGAACACACGGTGCAGACGAGGCCTTACAGAGCTCCTGCGCTGCTGCTTTACCTTCTGGTTCTGCATCTAGGGGAGCGCACAGATTTCTTTGTTCACGACTAGACTTCATGTGGCTCCTTTACCCACGAGGCAATTAAAAATTTTTTGTCTCCAAAATAATCTCTCTTCTTAGCCCCTCACAAAAAGATTGCTAAGTTTTGTATTGCGTTAAAAATGGTTAGTTGTCGCACATTAACAATCTAATAGACAGTCCTTACCCTTCTGCAGGAACACAATTATCCATAACAATAGCTGAAGGGTGGAGCTAATGACTTCCGTCAGCATGGTACTGCACGATTAGACACAAATACCTCGCTTCCAACGTCCATTTGATTCAGCTTTTGAGACACTATTAACTCGCTTCATACAACTGATATCGGGGAAAATGTTTTCTCGGTTTTAAAATCCAGGAGAGAAGTCCGCACCAAATGCTGTCCACAGTCAAAATTTGTGTAAATATTTACAATAGGATTCATCCAGTACAAGTTTACAGATCCACGACTACTTTTTCTCCTTCTTGCTTCCACTTATATCTACATAAAAGAGCGGTATGTTTCATGTGATGTTCCGTACACGACGAAATCTACACTGACGAGGCAGTTACAAGATTTCGCTCTTTTTTTTAGTGTGGGAGTACCCACAATGGGCATGTCTTATAGACGTCCCATTCAGCATACGACGTTTGCTTCAGAGTCTGAATATAAACAACTCTCATTCTCTTCTTTTTTCAGCAACTCCTTAAAATCGCCACGTTTGACAACTATGTTGGTTTCAGTCTCACTTAATTAGTCTGAGTCATTATGCCACAAATCAAACATTTCCTTGCTCTTTATAGTAAGTAATCAATAAATCTTCCACCACTTTCAGTTCACAAGGTGCTCATTTCATAGGTTTCTTCGTAGGTGACCACTCTTACTTCACTTCATTTGGTTTGAGTTTTATCGTTAATCAAAACGTCATATTAAATCATCATGCTATAATAGAAACAATAAACATTCTTGAAATCTACTGTCTGTTCCGTCGTGTCATCACGACAGAGATGCGGGCACGTTTCCTTGGAAATAGTTCAACTAATGTAGCTGTTTGCTTTTATCCCATTACTATTACTTGCAGCGAAAGCAAGAGACAGGAAAGAAAAATTTTGCACTTCTCGTCGTGGTACCATCAGTTTCACCCATGTAGTCAATAACAATGGCTAATTATCTGAATGTGCAGTAGATTTTCACGCATGTAAATGTTACATTAATGAAATTTTTTGTTAACGCCGATTTGCTGGACAACAGCGTCGGTTTTTCTATGTAACGAACCACGACATCATCACACAAATGTTATCAATACTTTATACGTCCATATTAAGTAACTGACAAATAACTTGTTGTTCCATCAGTATCCAAAACATTCAAGAGCGCCTTTACCATTGGATTAATCACATACACACCTCAAACTGAACAATGCAACCTCCAGATATACTCAACATTTTCAGTCCAACAACATACTAATCATTGAACAACTATAATTACGACATACGTTGTAACCTCTGTCTACATCAAACTCGCAATGATTATCAGGTTTGTATGTTAACATCTCTACTGATTAGACGTGGCAAAATAATTTTCGAAGGTTGAGTCAATGTTCTGCACATTGTAGGTAGTACACACAGTAACTGTGCGCAACGAGTTTGTGCTTTAGAATCTGTCCAACAAACTCTTCGAAAATACACATCGTTGCGCAGTTTGTGATATGCTAGCTTGTATATCCTATATTTTTATACGACATGAAACTATTATAATTGGTCATTTACGACCTGGTATATCGCGAAATCAATCTGTAGCTCTATAGTTATACTCAGATGATTTAATTTTTTTGCGTTCGAGGTCCCCTTCAGGTTGCTTCCAATAGTAGTAGTAGTAGTAGTAGTAGTAGTAGTAGTAGTAGTTCGTTGATTTATACGATTTTATAAAATTCTTTCCCGGGATACAAGCTGTTCCAAGCAATACTGTGTTCTTTAAGTATCTCTTCACTGCTTCCTAAAATGTGCGTTGGTTCTGTAATGAAGTTACATGACTAATTATTACTGGGATGATCTCACACTGTTCACCTGCCACATACGACTTATCTCTATGATCCAGATGAGCAGTTTCCTCATTCATGAGGAAACTGTCATCCTTCCAGATGCACTACATTCTCTTTGCCTGTTGTAAAATGTGTCTTTTTACATGCTACGCAGTACCGTTAGTTTGCACCATTCTGACGTCCAAGATTGTTCCAGCTGCTGTGTGTCGGAGAGATCCAGTACTACAAGGGTTCAACACATTGGCCAGTGGTGGTTTGTATTCCGTTTTTGAATGAGAGAATAAGAAAGAGCTTTACTTTCTCCCCTGTCGTCTAACTGTTCCTTGTCCGGTGTTATTTGTATTTTGCCTCTATTGAATTTTCACTTTCAATTAACTGATAAACTACCATTATAAATGGTGTGTATCACGCCAAACCAATTATTTTACAGCAACCTCACACCTGCATTGCCACGGACTTTTGGGAAGCACTTTATGTACGAAATATATCGTACCCGACTCTCGTAATTACTGACATTACTCGTACTTGAAGTCAATGATACCTGACTTCGCTATATTACTCCTTTTACGATTAAGTTATAAAAAATGAATCATACACCTATTGAAAAGTTGATTTTAAACGTCAATCTTTTGTTTTATTACATCCGTTAATTCTTCCGCAATATTTCCTGAAGTGTCTTTTTCCTTCTTTTAATACTATAATCTGAATATCAAACCTCTAAGTGATGAGTCTCACTAAGCATACACAGACAGCTATTTTTTTCCTTATACACACATAATACTTGTATCAATGATACATGAATTATTTTAAGACTTCAGCACAATACATATAAGCACTGTTAACTTCAAAATTTTATTTTTCTGGGTGGTAAGTCTACGGCACTTCCTGAAGCTACCACCGGAAGTGGCGAAGCAGTACAAATATCTTAGATCAACCCTAGCTTCACTTTCTGTGCCTTAATCTTCGAAGTAACTTTATACTTACATCCCAGGTTTAAACGCCAACTAATGGATACGCTAAGAGTAAGACGATCACTGATACGAGAATGTTCTTCGACCTCTGTGTTCAGTAATGTACTTACTTTGTCTTCCAAATTTTAATCCATTTTCTCTGTAGCATATATTTATGCCCATCTCATCAGGAAAGTCAGCCAATAAGCTACGTTATGCAGCAGTCTGAGGACGACAGGGATCTATTCCCCATCAAGCTATCCATATGTCGGTTTTTCTGTGATTTCCTTGAACAGATTAAGGCGAAAGTCCAGGTGGTTCCTTTGAAAATGAAATGTTCGATTTTACTTATCACTGCCCAACAGGAGATTATTTCCTTCCTTCGGTTCTTTGAAAAACATTTCATGATAAAAGTGTTAATCTACAACATGATTGCAAGCAGAAATTTGTAGTTTTCTTCGATTAGTTCAATATCTACGCACCATTATTGTTGTCTTGCTGGTACCACGTTGTCCGCAGATCGTGCTCTAGTGGGCAGCGTCGCAGTCTCTACATCATGGGGTCCTGGGGGTTGATTGGCAGGGTCGGTGATTTTCTTCGATCGGAGAGTAGGTGTTTGTACTATCCCAATCACTTCATCTCACCTTCATCACAAAGATGCCCAAGTCGTCCGAGTGGTGTCAAATGAAAGAATTGCGCCAAACGGCCGAACAACCCCACATGGGGTCTACTGCCTGTTTGTTGCAAAACCGAAGATAGGCTTTAATGTAATGCTTTAATGCATTAAACGTTTGGCGAGAAAAGTCGGCCAGAGGCTTCGACTGCTATGATTTCTGACAGTAATTCCCAGCTTCACGAAAGAAAAAAGTAAGCCTTCCTAATATTGCAATAGAAATAATGTTCATCAGTTTCTTATGTTCTTCCTTCTTTCTTTAGATGATATGTAAGGTTCATGTTTAACATTTTTAATCTTCACACCTTGAGACCACAGGATTGGTTGAACATGTTGGGTCCAGACGTTCAAGGAAAATAAACTTCGTCTCTCAAACGTGTCAGAACTTACATTTCAATGCATTCTCTCACTAGCTTCACTACTTCACGTAATTATGTCTGAATTAGCAAACGATCACGATAGCTAAAAATAATCATGAGATCCCCACTTTTCTGCAACTTATTTCATTTCCGTGTAACTTGAAACTGAAGTTTGTACAGTGGTCTTCTGTATTACAGTAAAAAAGATTTTCGAAAAAGGATGGGAACACAAATCTGATTTTTTATCCTGGTATCATTTCCTCATAAGGCTAGGCAACCTTCAAAACTAAAAGAGGACTATGGCTTCGTGTTGTTGATCCGTGGTTAGCAGTACCACCAAATTGAAGGAACTTCTCAAAAATATCAGACAATGAAAAATTCTTCATCAATGATGGAATTTCCAATTCTTCATGAATGGTATCACTTCCGACTGAAATCTTCCGTTTTATGCCGTACTTAGTAGGCATTTACCTTCTTATTGCATCAATATTTTTGTTGTTTACGTGACTCTCCGTCTTACTTTGTAAAACGTCATAAAAACATTATATGTTAATGTCTTCCCAGACGACAAGAGACTGTCCACATAAAGCTGTGGATTCCTACGATGAACTGCTTCAAAGTAAAACATAATTTCATGAATTGGTGAATTTAGATATTTACATTGCTGGAAACAGCACATTCTTTTTACAGTTTTATTTCATTCCACATTAGCAGTGATAATCAGTTCGCTTCCGGGTCTTTTGTTTATTCACAGAATTGACTAACGAAGTTCATCTATAACATTTCAGAAGATTGTAAGAAAGTTCTCATTAACTAGATGAGACCGTATTTGCATCGAATATCAAGTCCAGGATACTATTTTCACTTCGTTGTTCTTGCTTCAAAAGAAACTTTCTTCTTAACTAACTCTATTTTATCTGAATTGTTTCAGTCTTGGTGGATTTTATATTTACCAATGACAACATACTTCCGACTTATCAATCTTACTGAATAGAAAATTTATTTATGAAGACACAACAAAGCTTGGCAAATTTTATTATTTACCCAACAGCAAATCATTCTGAAAATGACATGATAAATACTACTGATTTAGGTAACAATTCTGAAGTGCTTTCTGATTAATACCATCATTTTACAGAATTACTATAATCTCTAACGCACTAGCTTTCTTGTGGCTGTTATTTTTAAGAAAAGTATCATAATTAACATTAGAAAATTCGCTATGCATAATTTATATAATCATTATTAGTTCAAATTTACGATCTCATGATTTCATAAACACAACTAATGGTCTAAAACAATCAACTTCTTTTCAGCCAATAGTGCATTAAAGAACTGCTAAATTTTATAACTACAGTTTTGCTCTTCTTCGTGTGCATTCTATCGATGGCACATCGACATTTTCTCGTTACTTGTTGCCTATTCAACTAGACAGCCATTACTTGGTTGACGGGAACAGCCTTCTCCTCGTTGTGAACAGCTACTTCGGTGGACAGCGCGCTCTCTCACCTCAATGAACCTACAGCCTTCACAGCAGTTGTCGGGTCCAGCACTGACGACTATGACACGAAACTCACCTGAAACAGAAGACGTAAGATGTTCGGTTACACTATCATGACATTCATCAGGAAAGAAAAGGATGATTTGTATCCTTCTTTCGCTGACTTTAGTGCCTCGTCATCAGCGAAGAATGTACGTAAACACAGAACACTAATCTGCACACAGTTTAAATCAGACAACGGTAGTATTTGTCGCCATCTCAAAATTGGAAAGCTCAAACACACATTCTCAAATTCCCAGCAATTAGCTTACTTCATGCGCTTACAGGTAAAAGAAAAAATGAAAAATAAAAATGGAAAGCTCTCTCTCTCTCTCTCTCTCTCTCTCTCTCTCTCTCTCTCTCTCGCAGAGAAGACATGTGATGTCTTACGTGCATTGTCTATGTCTATAGATGGGCCGAGAAGAAACATCTGATAACTCTGCATTGACGAAGAAGAATACTACATTCAGTCCGTGGACAGCCGGCTCCTATACAATGCACTAGGTATGAAAGAAATGCGTCAATCAACGAACTCTGAGGAAGTTTTCGTTTTAACAAAATAAATGTCACTGACTGTAAGCAGAAAGTTTAGTGAGTCATCCTTACTCACTACGTCGTCGTTATTGTTTTCGTTGTAGTCAGAAGACTGGTTTGCTGCAGCCATCACACTAGTCTACCCCGCGCAAGCCTTTGGGTAACAAGTTTTTGGGTAACAACTGCAACCTACATCCATTTGATCCTGTGTACAATTGTTGCCTTCCCCTCCCTCCGTTTCCCTTAATCACTAAACGGACTATTCCTTGAAGGCTAAGAATGAGGAAGCGAGAGGCACTCAGCAATCAATCGCAATCCCATTAGTTTTTATCATTCTTGCAACTCTAGATTTCGGTTGTAAATAGCAATCTTCATTTCATTTGAGTTGCAATTCAAAAGACTAGCGGCAGTGTGTCAGCCTATGTTCTTACAGGTGTACAGGCAGAAGGAAACTAAGGAGGTTGTTTACAGCATGTGAAACAGCTTTAGTTGACGTCAACTAAGGCTGTTATACTTGTTGTAAACAACCGCCTCAGTTCCCTTCTGCCTGTACACTTGTAAGAACATATGGTGACACACTGCCGGGAGTCTTTCGAATTGTATCTCAAAAGCACTGGAGATGGCTATTTATAGCTGAAACCTAGATTTTCAAGAATAATAGAAACTAATGGGACGGCGACTGTTTGTTGTGAACCTCTCCTCATAGTCTATGGTCGCTTTAGACAACGGTTCCCTATGGAATCAAAGTTGGCTCAGGATACGTCTTACAAATCGTTCCCTTTTCTCCCAAATCCGATTTTATGCCACCTCATTCGTTATTCGATTTACTCATCTGATCTTCCTTTCTTGTCTGAACTCCTTACCGTCCACGTTTCATTTCCGTACAAGGCTATAGTTCACACAAATACCTCGAGGAAGGACTTCATAACACTGCAATTTGTATTACCCGTTAACAAATTACTTTTTTCAGAAATGCTTTCGAATGAAACATGTTTTACTGCTACCAATCACTATTTAATTATTTCCAAGATGCGTTTCGTAAGGCGGCGGAGGGGGGGACGGGGGGGCGGGAGAGAGGAGCGAGGGGGGGGCGGCGGGAGAGGGGCAACGAGTGGGGTGTGGGGGGATGAGAGACAGTGAGAGAGAACACTTGGATTATGATTCGAATATTATACGCATATAGATACACTCTTAATAATATAAAAAGATCTATATACTGCCAAGCTGATGGAGTGTACAAAATGTTTGTGTGTGGGTGAATCTGTTGTGTTTTGTGAGTCAGGCCACTATTGTTCAAGTGTCAGTATGCCAATTTAATAAAGTAGGCTGCTGATAAAAACAGATTACACTGGCGTAAAAAGTGTTACTTTTGTCACTTAGGATGGACTCAGGCTGTTTTCTTCGGTGTTTGTATATTTGGAGCGTTTAAAGGGTGCCTACTTTTGTGACTTTAGGTTGGATATGTAGAATATTCAAAAAATGGCTCTGAGCACTATGGGACTTAACAGCTGTGGTCATCAGTCCCCTAGAACTTAGAACTACTTAAACCTAACTAACCTAAGGACATCACACACATCCATGCCCGAGGCAAGATTCGAACCTGCGACCGTAGCAGTCGCGCGGTTCCGGACTGCGCGACTAGAACCTGTAGAATATTGATACCTGTCTTATTAACATGTTTTGTTTTAGGCATGTGAGTAGCTACTGCCAATCTGTGTTTTTTTTTTTTTTTTTTTTTTTTTTTTTTTTTTTTTTTGCCTAGTGCTTACATGTATTACTTCAATCTAATCTCAAACGATCTACCGATCTCAACTGCCTACAAGGGTGAACGGAAATTTAATGCCTCCGAAATTTTTATGTGGAAAATCTTAAAGCTTTTCAAATCAAACAACCTTTAGTAACAGTCTACACCTCTATTCTTCACGTCTGCATGTTTATTTATCAACATAGTCACCGTGGTGACGAACACATTTCTCCCAACGAGAGACCAGTTTGTTGATACCGTCACTGCAGAATGTTGATGGAGACAGAACCTCATCTCTGCTTAAACCGCTTCATTGCTACTAAAGAGAACTCCTCGAACGTGTTGTTTAAGTTTTAGAAACAGAAGAAAATCGGGTGGGACCAAGTTGGGACTGTATGATCGACAATCAAGGTGACAACCAAGGTTTCCGATTGTTGCATATGTTGAAACGCTTGCGTGTGGTTTCGAATTGTCACGCTGCAAGACAGGGTGCTCCATGTGTCGACGAACTCTTCGAATTGGAAACTCAATTAAAGCACGCTGTTTCTCATGCACCGACGTAGTGACTTTATGCACCGCCATGTTAAACACTGCAATTTAGAGCTCTCAAGCGGCAGATGGCTTTAAATATGTAGACAAGAAGAACAGAGGCGTAGTATGTTAATAACGTTTGTTTTGGTTAAAAAGCTTTAAGAGCTTTCACATAAAAAATTCAGAGGCATTATGTCTCAGGACGCCCTCACAGAAACACAGCCCAAACAAGTTTGTGTACACCTGTATGGTCTAGTGGGTTTCTTGTGCTGCTGTTATGAGGTAATTTGTGCTAATCTTGTAGTCAATGATGAAAAATATGTTGATGTCCTTGTGTTCTGAGACACTCCACCCGATACGAGGTATTACCGAGAAACGAGATTGTGTGGAAGAACTTATTCTCCGAGTGTTTTTTGCGCTGTAGCTGTTTCGATATTACGAGTGCTTCAATGTGTCGGCTGTAGCTACTTTCAATTGCTGTTTATTTTATTATTTCCAATCCTTACTTGTATTTCACTTCAGAGACTGCTAGTTGGGCTGTTCTGTTGATCATATACCGGAACGCTGTCTTTTGTGGACTGTGGGTTGTGGATGGTAGTGTACGCGCGTCCATCTGTTTGCTAGTTAATAACGACCATTGAGCTTTACCACTGACATTAGTCAGCCATTAATAAGAAATTGGGCTGGCTGATGACTGCGTAGCCAAACGCCAACAAAGTAAGTACATTCAAAAACTGAAATTAGTCCTAGAATTCCAATTTTCTCGATCTCAATTCAATTGCTCTAAAGGCTCGTGACCCCTTTAGATCGTGAGGATAATACTACAACCCTATTAGATTTGCGAATAGGCGATTTTTATTTTAGCCATATTCAAATGGCTCTGAGCACTATGGGACTTAACTTCTAAGTTCTAGGGGAATGATGACCTCAGAACTACTTAAACCTAACTACCCTGAGGACATCACACACATCCATGCCCGAGGCAGGATTCGAACCTGCGACCGTAGCGGTCGCACGGTTCCAGCCTGAAGCGCCTAGAACCGTTCGTCCACAGCGGCCCGCAATTAGTCATGTTGCATCCTAGAAATAAGTAAGTCTTGCGGCTCCTAGCCCGGTGCGGATGTTTCTATTTGCTGCCGATTAGGCGTTTGCATGCCATTTTTTCTGTTTATTTACCTGATAAACTTCTGATAATGTCTCGAGAGAATGTTTGTACCCCTGTTTTATAACTTCCCGTCACTGAAAAAATGCGATATGGTCAACGAAAGTTGAGCCAGAGACTAATGTGTGACTTGCCAACAAAACGAATTATTGTTCTAAGAGGCATGAAAGGGAAGGAAGATTTGGGTTTAATGTTCTATCGACGACAAACTAGGATTGGGAAAGTTTGAAGAAGGAAATCGGCCATGCTCTTGCCTAAGAAACGGGTCTGGTACTCTCCTCAATCGATATATGGCGAACACACGAAACTTGAATCTGGATAGTAAGAACGGGTGTGAAGCCAATTCATCCTGGACGCGACGTGGGTGCGCTGCGATGTTCTGTTCATCTGTAATCACGTTACCCTTTAGTGGTGTTGTAAGGTCTGTCGACCTGTCCGGCATCACCGCAGACAGTAATAGCCAACAGGATAACCTAGGTTGGTATCTCAGTCTCCACATCCTGGATTGACTTTCGAGTCATCCACGAAGTTATGGCGATTCAGCGCAAGGCACGTTCAGTAGTTCCCGTGTGAGATAACACCCACCCCACACAGTGCGGTATCATCGCTACATCAAATCTAAATCTTCAACGCTTTCTCCCGTTTCTCACAGAGTTTGCGTGAAAAGGAAGTAAGGGCAAGATAACCTTTGATGATCCATCAGAATGTACGATAGCTATAAGTAACAATAGCGAGTAGTAAAAATATTTTAAAAAATTAGACTTTGAGAAATGAAGACAGGTAAGATACGACGCCCATATTATGAATCTAAATTACATCGTAATGTATTATGTTACTGCCCTCTATTTGTGAACTGCATGTCAGAATTTGTCATTGTCATAATTCGTACTCAGAATGCGAATACCGAACGGTCCATTCGTGTAGTTACAACAAGACATCTTATCTGGTACAGCAGCACGAGTCAACATTCTTATCGGAAACGTGGGGACCTTTGCACCACTGATCCGTTGGGCCGCGATAGCTGACTCCCTACCATCGAAACCGCCATTATTCCCACACATTTCGTTCTACCAGCATCATACCTGCCTCAGCACACATGGCATCAAGATTTAGTGTGCAGCTACACCTTACTGGCATGAATTTCATATTTTACTGGCATGAATTTCATATTTTCGGGATTCGGTCCTGTTTCTTGACACCAGGAGGGAGAAGATATTGCTTCTACATCCACATCGATATTCCGCAAGCTACCGTGCAGCGCGTGGCGGAGGGTACCCTGTACCACTACTACTCTTTTCCTTTCCTCTTCCACTCGCAAATAGAGCGAGGGAAAAACGACTTTCTATACGTCTCTGTACGAGCCCTAATTTCTCTTTACTTATGTTCATGGTCCTTAGGCGAAATGTAAGTTGGCGGCAGTAGAATTGTTCTGCAGCTAGCTTCAAATGCCGCTTCTCTAAATTTTCTCAAAGTTAATCGTCGAAAAGAACGCCGCCTTCCGTCAACGAATTCCCACTGAGTTGCCGCAGCACCTCTGTAATACTTTAGTGTTGTTCGAACATACCGGTAACAAATCTAGCAGCCCGCCTCTGAATTATTTCGTCATCTTCCTTTAATCCGACCTAGCGCGGATACCAAACACTCCAGCACTACTCAAGAATGGGTCGTACTGGTGTCCTTTATGCTGTCTCCCTTACAGATGAACCAAACATTCCTGAAATTCACCCAATACACAGGAGTCGGACCTTTCGCCTTCCCTACTACAGTCCTTACATTCTCGTTCCATTTCATATCGCTTTGCAGCGTTATGGGTAGATATTTAATTGATGTGACTGTCACAAGCAGCACATTACTAATGCTGCATTCGAACATTACGGGTTTGTTTTTCCTACTTATCCGCATTAACTTACGTTCTTCCACATTTAGAGCTAGCTGCCATTCATCACACTAACTAGAAAATTTGTTTACGTCATCTTGTATCTCCCTATAGTCACTCAACTCAGACATCTTAACGTATACCACAGCATCAACAACAAATAGTCCGCCCCAGTAGCTGAATGGTCAGCGTGACAGAATGTCAATCCTAAGGGCCCAGGTTCGATTCCCGGCTGGGTCGAAGATTTTCTCCCCTCAGGGACTTGGTGTTGTGTTGGCCTAATCATCATCATTTCATCTCCATCGACGCGCAAGTCGCCGAAGTGGCGTCAAATCGAAAGACTTGCACCCAGCGAACGGTCTACCTAGTCACACGACATCAACAAATAACCGCAGATTGCGGCCCACCTTCTCCGCCAAATCATTTGCGTGTATACAGCACAATAGCGGTCGTATCACACTGCCCTGGCCGACCGATGTGGCCGAGTGGTTCTAGGCGCTACAGTCAGGAACCGCGCAACCGCTACGGTCGCAGGTTCGAATCCTGCCTCGGGCATGGATGTGTGTGATGTCCTTACGTTAGTTAGGTTTAATTAGTTCTAAGTTCTAGGCGATTGATGAACTCGGAAGTTAAGTCGCAGAGCCATTTGAACCACACTGCCCTGGGGCACTCCTGACGATACCCTTGTCTTTTATGAACACTCGCCGTCGAGGAGAAAATACTAGATTCTGTTACTGAAGACGTCTTCGAACCACTTACATATCTGGCAACACCAACATGTCTGGAAACCTATTACGTATGCTCGTACCTTCCTTAACAGGCTGCAATGGGGCACCGTGTCAAAAGTTTTCCGGAAATCTAGAAACATGTAATCTGCCTACTGCCTTACATCCGTTGTTCGCAGTTTATCACGTGAGAAAAGGGCAAGCAATGCTTTCTAAAACCATACTGACTCGTGGAAATTAACGTAGGGATATTGGTCTGTTATGTTGCAGGTCCGTTCTTTTACGCTTCTCATACACTTGAGTCACCAGTGCTTTTTTCCAGTCGCTTGGATCTTTGCGCTGGGCGAGAGGTTTGCGATAATGCAAGTTAAGTACGGGGCCAATGCCGTAGAGTACTCTTTGCAAAACTGGATTGGGATTCCATCCAGCCCTGCTAACTCATTTGCTTTCAAATCTTTCAGTCATTTCTCTGCGACAGGAATGCTTATTACTGTGTCGTCCATACGAGATTCTGTCCGATTGTCAAATGACGGTATGTTTGTACTATGCTCATGCTTGAACGATTTCTCTAACGAGAAATTTGAAACTTCGACTTTCGTTCTGCTATCTTCAACCGCCGCACCAAACTGGTCAACAAAAGAATGGATGGAAGGCTTAGCTCTACTTAGCGATTATACACAGGACCAGAATTTTCTAGGTTTCTCTGCCAAATCTTTTGCTAATGTATGACGGTGGTGGCTGTTGTATACCGCATAGATCTTATCGCAGACGCACGAATCGCTACAAACCTTAGCTTGTCGTCGTTTGTAGGTTCTCTTTTAAACCCAGACAGCCTCTACTTCCTCAGCATTTTGAAAATTTCGTTATTAAACCATGGTGGGTCTTTTCCGTACTTTATCTACTTACTGGGCACATAACTCTTCAGGCCACAACTACTCACATATTCACTTAAGTTAAATGAGCACAGTGTAGACATTGTCTACAGGAAACATGTTATTTATTCCTGCTAAAGTCTTTAACTTTAAATGTCTTTTAATAAGGCGACACTGGATCCTACAGTTACGTATTAGGTACATCCTTGTACCCGTGTACTGTGGTACGTACGAAGGATGAGCACTGTCACACTCGTGCAAAAACGTCAGGTTAAATTTAAAGATGCATAGATCCGTTCCGTTCCAGAACTGGTCTTATAAACATGTACACGCACATTTTTCAGTTCTGTTATTTCTGGTCGTTTACGAAGGAGGTTATGTACTTTAGTTGCCTTTTTACTTCACCTTAAATACAGCTGTATCGACAGGCAAGCCTCGGGATAGATAGAGAGGAATGGTTCATGTTGGTGAGAAAAAATTAGTTGCTACATCCACCTGGAATAATTCATGTCAGGACTGTCTTTTAAAAAATAAAAAAATGGAAAAGTGAAAACTGAATAAATTTTTCAACTGGAAAGATCGCTGAAGTCATTCATTCATATCTTACTGGTTTCGGCAATTCTCTCTGGCCATGTTGTAAAGTGGTGATGAAAGTGAGCACTTGTAATCGGCACTATAACATACATGTACTTACTGTACTGAGGGAGAAGATTGTGTAATAACGTAAACATGTGGTAGATCCGAAGATGGCAACAGTAAATTGCCGAAACCAATAATCTATATGAATAAATGATTTTAGCGATTTTATTTAAAAAATTTATTAGGTGTTCATAATACTTAAGATCGCCCCCCTACGCTGACGATGTCGGAAGTGTACTGGAAAAGTTAGTTTTCGATTACGTATTTCAGTTTATTCTAACTATGATATGTGTGTCTTTTGCAGCAATACCGCACATTGTTTATACAGCATTATAAGACTTTCGTCTGAAAAGTTTTTAAGGGTGTTGCAAGGGAGACTGTTCTGAGAAACAACAGCTAAGAAGAAAATTCGATACGTTGCGCCGTTTCCAGTTTATTTAGCAGTAAAGTTAGCCAATCAGGTAGTCTCGCACACAGCTTCAAGCAGCCTACCGAAGACAGTGTCGCCAAACTTGGTCTTCGTTTTGTTTCCTCAAACCTAAAAAACTGAAGTTTTTCTAACCTAGCTTCAATTTATCACATCCGCAACAGGCACATTTTAACTGGTAATGAGCATCTGAACAAGTCGTAATTCACGGACCCACAGGTGATATGTGCATTACAGCATTTCAGCGCGTGCAAGCGACTGGATTTTTCGCGCGACGATCTGGTTGGGTAATTTCAATGCTAAAGAACTCGGAAAAGGCGTAAAGTGTCGAATTTTTTTTCCTTAACAATTCGTTCTCAGCGCAGCCTCCCCTGCAACACCCTTAACAAGCTTTCCAGACTATTTCGGACCACCTCGTATATCACTGCAAATCCGTATTGGCGCCATGTACATGTCAACGTCTCTTCTGTGCTTTCTTACAAGGCCATTATGGCTAGTGGAGTATAAAAGTTATGTAGCAGACAAAGCTAATAGCAAAATGACTGCTAGGATGACTCGTCTACCGCACACGGTCCGCCTGCCACGAACTGAACGCCGGTGTCTCGCTTCCTGCAACAGCTGCGGCACATTTTCACACAGTGCGTATCTCAACAGCTGTAGCACATGTGTGTTGAGGCCTTCGTTTCCGGTACTGACAGACCTTCCCAGCTTTAACCTGAGCGCACTGCCGGCAGTCTCTCTCTCTCTCTCTCTCTCTCTCTCTCTCTCTCTCTCTCTCTCCCCCTCCCTCCCACTAGCGTCTCAAGATACGTTTGATCGCATCAGCTATGTTCCTTCGATAAGTAATTATCATCGCAACGAAACACTTAAAATGAGACTGACTTGTTAAGTTCCCATCGAAAAAGGATTTCACAGCCACGGCGCACTGTAGAGTTGATTTTTTTTTTATAATGGTAGTCAATATTAAATGAGAGATAAACTGATACAAAAGACGGAAAGTCATTAGAGCTGCATTCCTTCGGGATCGATGACTCGCAAAGTCGAAAAATTCACTCGCTGCAAAAACGTTGCTACGTCTTCGACAGTTGTTATGGAAGTCATTCTTGCACATTAACCTATTGCCTTAATTACACTTTCTCCATATTCGACCCTATATTTTGTTTCACATACTTTCCTCAATATAATATAATAATTTTCACAGGTATTCCTCGTAAATCTATCCTAACTATTTACTGATTTATTGGAATGAGGAGAAGTAAAGATAATACTGTTTTACAAGTTTTGTTGGTATGGTATACCAGAAAAAATACAGGAACGTGCAACGCGACTAGACATTTCTGAAACTCATACCATGTGTAAGTTTTCTTCTTCCTTGTTTGCACACTAATCAATTTCTGGAAGGTGTTTTCTTGATGGGATTGGGAAGGGGATAAACCTTACAAAACCTGAGAAAGATTGCTTAAACTCACAAAACATAGAAAGGAATCGAGTGTATTATAACACCACTAACAAGATCAGTGTCTCAGCTCCCAGTGGTATATAACATATCATGCCATCTGTTAACAGAGAAGAAGAAACATTAAGAAGCAGCTACAGCTGCTCGGCCAGTCTCACTGCCGGCAATGTAATAAACCTGCGGCAGGCTGTGAAGTCAATGGGTTACTTTCCTGTTGAAAAACGCCATGTGCCGTTATCTCAAAGACAGTCATTACCTTTTGTTCGCTATTTGTTCAGAATATCATAGTAAAAACCGTGTTATATCTAATAAGGTCCCCAAACCGCAGGGGTTTCACAGCTGTGCCTCAAAAATTTTTATTTACTGATTCATTTATCCTAGCAAAATTATAGACTCTCTCTTACATGTAACCAGGTAGTCTTCATATTTTGAGCAGCCGACTAAGTTGACAGTAGTGTCGCCACGGCCACTAGTCACACCAACGACAGCTCTAAATGCCCAATGTATTGTAAGGTTTTTGGGTTTTCTGGACAATGTAATCCGACGGCATAGCATGCGTCCAGGTTGAACTGTCTACGCGGACTCGACGTAATCCATTGGACTGCTGTAGCGTCGAGCAAATGTAGAACGAAAGTGCACGGTCACCTTGTGCCATGGTCACGTTGCGTCGTACAGCGCACGCTCACTGTTCCATTTCCAGAAGACCGTTCGTCTTCACATGCTGATGTTACTGATACTGCGCCCTTTGACGACAAAAAATTATACTATCAGTTCATACATCGATTGCCGGCTCTTCATGGGGACGATTTACTTTTTCGGTAATATAAGAGAGAGCGCTGCTATGGGGAAGTTTACGCCCTCTCAATCATTCATTCATTCATTGATGGTACATTTTACTATACTTTCGCAGTTCGTTAATTTAGTGCTATCCTTTCTAGATGTATTAACTTCCCTTCATGTTAGTATGGATGGGATTTCAAAAAGATGTAATGACTACTGTTAAATGATACATTATAAACTGTGAAATACATACGGAATCAGAATGGCAAATTCTCTGTATGAATTAATTATGAGAATTAAGGAAGAAAATAATTCCTGATTGCGTCCAGCAGCCACACACCTTCACCTTAAGTATCGAAATGAGAAACTGCAATGAAAATAAGTTGACTTTGTGCATACATTATTCTAATATGACATACCAACAGCGGGCAATTTTAGTTTGTCAGCAACTGGTTGAGACTCGCACGTGATTGTACAGACGGCAGACAAAGTGAGATTCGTGCTCGATGGTACAAAATACGTTTTTACACTTATCGAGCAGCTAGACAAGTCGCAGAATTGCCAATATCTCTCTCTAACAAACAAGCTAGAACTTTGCCACTCTATTTTGGTACCGGGAGTAGTGACAGACGACAATTCTCATATACAGGCAGTGACTGCTTTCGTTGAACTGTTACTAAGGGGAGAACAATAAAAATATGCTTCAACTAGAACACATTCAACCACGTAAATGGGAATCTTGATAACCTATGGTTAAAGATACTGAACAGGCACGCTCAAAATAAATAGCTTACAATCAAAATCTGCCCGATGCAACGTCAAGCGGAAAGATACGTATCGGGTATTTATTCAAACAATTTTAAGGCAAAATTTTATCTTTTGGATTATGAAATACTCACAGGAAGTTTTGGTTCTTTGTACAGTCAGTTTACGAGTAGAAATCATCTCTTCCGCTAATGAATGAGCATCCTGGTACTGCAGTAGTATATACAATAAAAATAAAATCCCAAATTCTGCCTTTCGAAACACTTTCAAGGCCTGAATTCAATACTCGCTATAGAAAAAAATGCACCAGCACGATCAGAATAAAATTTATATAAGATGGTATTCGAACCAAACGTTGCTGTCGCTCAGACGAGTTCAATCATTGAGCTACCAGCATATTACACGCTAGTCGCCCCCAACAAAGTGGTATCTCTTGCCGTTGTTACGAACCGCAATAAAGCACCTCTTCCGAATCTATAATCGTAAGAATGAAACCGTGTATTTTTTGTCTGTGTTTGCAGGGTGGAAGCAATCCTTGTAGAGTGTGGACTGTACCTCGCCAGAATGGTAAAATTTTACAATGTTGAAAGTATCTGCGTGAAATAAAACATAATTTTGTTTTGTTTCGTTCACTGCACAGTTTCGGCTGTGTAGCCAGTTTTTAAAGGTTTGCACTATTGCAGTCCATAAAAATCGTCATACCTTGATCAGAGTATAAAAATTCATCAAACCACACAAATTATAATTCAAACGCACAAAGTTGGTTACATTACCGTACTTCACAATGAAAGGCATGGCAGCTGCTACCTAGAACACCACTCATCCATGATACCACTAGTATTTTATGGATGTACTGGAGTAGTTACAATATGTGATCAAAAGTATCCAGACACCCCAAAAAACATACGTTTTTCTTATTAGGTGCATTGCGCTACCCTACTGCCAGATACTCTGCATCAGCGACCTCAGTAGTCATTAGACATCGTGAGAGAGCAGAGTGGGACGCTCCGCAGAACTTACGGACTTCGAACGTGGTCAGGTGATTGGGAGTCACTTGTATCATACGTCTGTCCGCGAGGCTTCCACACTCCTAAACATCCCTAGGCCCACTATTTCGGATGTGATAGTGAAGTAGAAACGTGAAGGGACAAGTACAGCACAAAAGCGTATAGGGCGACCTCGTCTGTTGACTGACAGACCACCGACAGTTGAAGACGGTCGAAATGTGTAATAGGCAGACATGTATCCTGACCGTCACACAGGAATTACAAACTGCATCAGGATCCACTGCAAGTACTATGACAGTTAGGCGGGAGGTGAGAAAACTTGGATTTCATGGTCTAGCCGCTGCTCTTAAGCCACACATCACGTCGGTAAATGCCAAACGACGCCTCGCATGGTGTAAGGAGCGTAAACATTGGATGACTGAACAGTGGAAAAATGTTGTGGGGAGTGACGAATCACGGTACACAAAGTGGCGATCCGGTGGCAGGATGTGGGTATGGCGAATTCCCAGTGAATGTCATCTGTCAGGGTGTGTAATGCCAACAGTAACATTCGGAGGCGGTGGTGTTATGGTGTGGTTGTGTTTTTCATGGGGGGGGGGGGGAGGGGGGGCTTGCTTCCCTTGTGGTTTTGCGTGGAACTATTACAGCAGAGGCCTACATTGATGTTTTAAGCACCTTCTTGCTTGCCACTGTTCAAGATCAATTCAGGGATGGCGATTGCATCATTCAACACGATCGAGCAGCTGTTCATAATGCGCGGCTTGTGGTGGAGTGGTTACACGACAATGACATCCCTGTAATGGACTGGCCTGCACAGAGTCCTGACCTGAATCCTATACAACACCATCGGGATGTATTGGAACGCCGACTTCGTGCCAGGCCTCACCGACCGACATCGATACCTCTCCTCAGTGCAGCACTCCGTGAAGAATTGGACGTCATTCCCCAAGAAAACTTCCAGCACCTGACTGAACGTATGTCTGCGAGAGTGGAAGCTGTCACCAAGGCTAAGGGTGGGCCAACACCATACTGAATTCCAGCTTTACCGATGGAGGGTGTCAAGAATCTGTAAGTCATTTTCAGCCAGGCATCCGGATACTTTTGATCACACAGGGTAAGCTCAGCGTCGGAGGCACAGGGGGAATAGCACATTGCCATCGTGGGCAAGGTCCTACGGGTGGTGTCTTGCTGTTGTCTTATTTCGACCCATGTCAAGGGTGTAACTGAGTGAATGTGGACAGTGCTTTGTATTACACACGGATCCACGTAGAGTGTTCCCAACAACCGTTTCGTTCAGCCTTACAAAGAAGGGGATATGAACTAATGAGCCGGCAAATTTCGTACGGAAATTTCAAACTAAAAAGTAACTTTCACGGCGATTTCTAACAGACCAACGTGTTGCCAAGAAAAAGGACCATCGGATGAGAAGCTCCACATAACTGTTAGATTCCTGGAATCAATTTAGTAAAGTAAACCAGGCTGGTGTGTCTGTCCAATAAGACGACAAAGCCTCAGAGTTCAAACTCGTATCGCCGGCCGGTGTGGCCGAGCGGTTCTAGGCGCTTTAGTCTGGAACCGCGCGACCACTACGGTCGCAGGTTCGAATCTTGCCTCGGGCATGGATGTGTGTGATGTCCTTAGGTTAGTTAGGTATAAGTAGCTCTAAGTTCTAGGACACTGATGACCTCAGATGTTAAGTCCCATAGTGCTCAGAGCCATTTGAACCAAACTCTTATCACAGACACGATTCCGCACAGGAAGACATTGTTTCTTGCGCGACAGCTGGTGTGGCGCCACCGCACGGTGTCCAACCTAAACGCTGGTGGTCTCGTCCGCTCCTCCGCTTCAAAAGCCACAGGAGCGGGTCAGCGAAGCCTCTCTTCTGGAAAAACTGGCCCTTTTTTTCCAACGTGGTCACTCCATTGAGTCACTACCGAGCTAATAAAACTGCAATACTCTCGCCGTTATTTTCTTGTGTAATCTATGTATTCTTTCTCCGTGGTTAGCATGCTTCTGACAACAGCAGCCCATAATCATGGATTCACGGCTTTTCCCACATTATGAGCCTGATTCACTTCCTCCCGTGTTTCTTAGAAAGCTATATATTGAACTAAACTAAAGCATCTCCATTACACGTCAGTAACCCTTCCCCCTGCCCCTAAATAATTCCAACGCCACAACTGAAGCACTTGCTATAGATTGCGAGCACCAACGCCGAACGGTCAAGTGAGCATGCAATTTTGCAGATAAGCTTTAATTTACCTTTAAAATTGCGGGAAGGAGTGAATAGTTGCCGCTACCTTTGTGATCGATCGTACCCCACCTTCTCAATTAATTAATATCGTCACAAGTGTTGACGAAACAATCATATAATTCCCTCCAGAGCTTCATAGGTCTGGATCATTGTATCCCATCTACAAGGCATTACAATATGAATTGAAGGGACGGAGAGCGTAAAATCCTGTGCCTGCCCGCGTGCGTAACGTCCCTATTCGGCAAATGAGTTACTATCAACAGTATAATATACCCTCACACTATGAGATACTTCTGAAAAATTTTCAACTGAATCAAAGAATGGGCTCAAAGTTTGTTGATCAGGAGCTAAACGCCACCACGGTCGTCCTATTTTCGGCGAAATACTGGTGGTGGAAATCTCTTCCTTTATGAGTACTTGATCATGCTACCTGCAAGGCAAGCGGCACCTTGCATTGTGCGTCAGTCGCCAGCGGGGTACAGCTACGTCATCTGGGAACTCGCCGTCTCCGCATGCTCGGCCACTCGATACGCAAGTGTCCGCCGCTGCCCATTTAAGTGGTAGCTCGTCACTTGGGTCTATTGCTGGGTACAAGTAGATGATACGAGCGTAGAAACGAGAGCGAGTCCAAGAGTTCACAGGTACAACCGATGACTCGTGGCATCCGCTACGTACACAACTTTAGGGTATGACTATTATTATTTACTAGTGCATTGACTTATCTGTTAGCAGTGAATATTGTTCTGTTTATACGTTTATTTGCATGTATATATGTATGCACGTTTGTACGTATGTATACATACATATATGTGTGTGTATACAGGGTGGCGCCATAAGTCACTGGTCTCTGGGCACTGACTGAAACGAAAGATTGAATTTATGTTTCATTACAGATACAAAAAATACATTCAATTATTTTTATGTACAAACTGTTTTCTGCCTTCATTAATACATCTTTGAAATCTTTTTGGAACACTGTTACATACTCTATGGCACAGTGTGGTATACCGTCCAAATCATGAAATGAGTCGTGTATGTAGTTTTTAGTTCAGCAATGGTCTGAGGCTTTTGAGAACAAGCAGAGTCCTTGACGACACTTCATACGAAAAAATCCACGGCCGTGATATCTGGTGAACGTGGAAGTATGACAATATCTGCCCTTCGACCAATCACTTTTCTTTGGAAGGTTTTGTTTAAAAAATCGCGGACGATAGTGGTATAATTTGGCGGAGCGCATATCCAAATAGTTAACTCTTGTCACTGTTCCTTCGAAACAATATGGTCCAAGTACGGCGAATAATGATACTGCCCACCAAACACTCTGATCAGGTTGATTGTCATTATACCAGTAAGTGCAGTTATGTCTGTTAACTTGTCCGCTTAACTTCGAATTGGCCTCGTCAGACCACACAACTTTATTGAACAGGTTAGGATCATATTTCTGTTGTTCAAACATCAATTCACGTAACTGAAAACGTCGACCTGTATCATCGTCAAGTAACACCTTTCGTAAATGTGGAATGTAAACTTTAGACTTCTGTTTGTGTAACATTCTTTGCACCGAGTAGAAGTGCGTTCAATTAACGATTTAAGAATTTAAAATTTTAGAGAACCTGATGCTAAATTAAAAGTTACGTAATTTCATGATACCTTAGCCATGGCTTACTAAAGGGATAAAAATATCTTGTAAACAGAAAAGGGAAATGTATCTCATAGCTAGAAGGAGTAATGACCCAGAAACAGTGAAACATAATAAAATCTACGGCACTGTATCAAGAAAAGTTATTAAAAAGTCGAGAAGTATGGGCACTACGTCTGGGATAAGCACATCTGATAACAAAATTAAAACAATTTGAAATATTATTAAAAAGGGAACATGGCAACAGAAAGCACAGGAAAATTGAATTTCTATCAAACTTAATGAGAAGTTTGTTAACAAAAAGTCAGAAGTAGAAAAAATTTTTAATCTTCACCTTTCAGGTATCGTAGAGAAAATAGGATCCAGCTACTCATTAGAAAATACAAGGCAGTAATATGGAAAAAGCAATACCTATGCAATTTGATAAAATTGGAATTCAACCCACCTCTCCTACTGAAATTAGGAAAATAATAAATTCACTCAAAAGGAAAGCTCGCATGGAATTGATGGCTTTTGCAACAGAGAACTAAAAGTTTGTTCCCAACAGATAAGTAGGATTCTTAGCCACACATGCAGCAGCTCAATGAAACAGGGCATTTTTCCAGATAGACTGAAATACGCTATTGTCAAACCATTGCATAAAAAAGGGGATATGTCTAAAATACGCTATTGTCAAACCAATGCATAAAAAAGGGGATATGTCTATAGCTAAGAACTACCACCCGATCTCACTTCTGACAGCTTTATCCAAAATTCTGGGGGAAAAAGTCATGTCTTCAATAGTAGCATCACATATTTGTTAAGAATGAAGTACTAACAGAATGTCAATTTGGTTTTCAGAAAGGCTTTTAAACAGAAAACGATATATACGGTTTCATTGATCAAATATTAAATACTTTGAATAACCGAACATCCCCACTGGGATATTTTGTGATCTCTCAAAGGCTTTTGACTCTGAATTATGAAATCCTTTTACATAAGCTTTTGTATTGTGGTATGAGTGGGGCAGTGCAGAAATGGTTTAATTCATATTTAACTGGAATGATGCAGCAGGTTGAAATTAACAGTACAGATAGCCTGCAAAAATTAGCAGAGTCCTCTAACTGGGGGGGGGGGGGGGGGGATGTTCAAAAATGGTGACCCACAGGGCTCAGTCTTGTGTCCCTCATCGTTCTTAATATTTATTTATGACTTGCCACTATATACTCAGGAAAATGCAAAGCTAGTTCATTCTGCCAATAATAGAAGCATAATAATCACAGCCAACAAACCAGAATCAGCTGAGGAAATTGTTAATTTATTTCAGAAAGTTAGTAAGTAGTTCTATGCGCATTGACTCTCGCTAAATTTTGAGAAAACACAGTATATACAATTCTGTACAGTAAATGTCGCAACACCATTGATAAATATAGACTTTGAACAGAAGTTTGTTGCTAAGGCAGAATACTCAAAATTTCTGAGTGTGTGCACTGATGAGAAATTGAATTGGAAGAAACACGTTGAATATCTGCTAAAACGGTTACGTTCAGCTACTTACGCTATTAGGGTTATTGCAAATTTTGGTGATAAACATATCAGTGAATTAGCATACTATGCCTACTTCATTCACTGATTTCATATGGCATCATATTTTCGGCTAATTCATCATTAAGAGAAAAATTATTCATTGCACAGAAGTATGTAAACAGAATAATAGCTGGAGCCCATCCAAGATCACCTTGCACACGTTTATTTAAGGAACTCGGTATATTCACAGTACCTTCGCAATACATATATTTACCTAAGAAATTTGTTATTAGAAGCCCGTCCCAATTCAAAAATTATAGCGAAGTGCATAGTTACAACACTAGAAGAAAGGATTATCTTCAATATTCTGGGTTAAATCTGACTTCGCGCAGAAAGGCGTGTATAACGCTGCCACAAAAATCTTTGGTCATTTGCCAAATAGCATTAAAAGTCTGACAGATAGCAAACCAACATTTAAAAACAAATTAAAGGAGTTTCTGAATGATAACTACTCCTACTCAATAGGTGAATTTTTATACGTGAAGTAGTAACCGTAAAAAAAATTAATTACATTGCGTAAAGAAAACTTACATTAAACTCACATATTTCACATCATTACAAAATGTCGTATTCTTGATCTATGGAACAAGTATTAACTTAATGTAATGTCACTGACCTTCCCAATAAATCTAGCTTAGTTGCTAATCGTCTGGTTGACTTTTGCGGACAATGGGTCAGAGCTAAAAATACTCACAATTAATTCTCCTCAGTTGTGACGGTTGTTCGTGCATGCATAACAAATCCATGTTCTTCATATCTATCTTTTATGGCGTACACTGTTTGACTAGACGGTGGTTATGATCTGAAGTGTCTTCCCCATTTATTAACAACTGCAGTAGCACCAATTTTTTATAACGTTCTTTGAATGCGAAAATACTTTCTTCTTTCGTTAACATCAAGACAATTCGGAAACCTATAGCCGTAAGCACGTTCACGCTTTCAACAATTCACTAGTTTAATTATGGCGTCTGTTTTGTTTGACACCGCAGTGTATGCCAACTTGACAAGGCGTAATTATCACTGTGTGTGTGTGTGTGTGTGTGTGTGTGTGTGTGTGTGTGTAAACAGGTATTTGTATACATTGCATCACTTACTTTTCCTTTTACACCATCCACCATCTCAACTACAGCTTCTTGGAGGCCATCTGATCAGGAGATTCGGCCATTTTCCCGTCAGCTTTACATTACAACGGAAGACTGTGTTCTCAACTTCCATACAAACTCACGATTAGCCTTGCACTCCTGTACGCTCCAGTAAGAGGGAATGAGTCAACGAGTTGGTTTGACCGCAGTACCACCGTCCTCAGACCCGTCATACTTGTGATACGCGCAGAACCACAGTGGAAAGGGGTACAGCACTCACCTAAGACCGAGGCCTTGATTTCTAGCGTATGCAACCCTCAACACTGGACTCCAACCCACTCCGCATGCATGTCAAAAGTTGAAACAGAATGTAGGCTTGTCAGCTAGAATCTGAATTACCGTAACTGCCCCACTACCATGGTAAGAATTACACAGCTAATCTTTGGCACTAGAGCTTCACTGCTCAAGTTGTGAGTGTACACAGGGTTCTTTCCCCATTTTTATCAAAAACAAAACCAACCAACCAAACAACCAATCAAACAAAGAACCAACCAACCAAGCTTACACAGTGAAGTATCTGTGTAGGCCTTATCCTGTTTTTGTATCCACTGAACTATGTTGCATGAATCAACAAGAACACAGAGCAATGATTCCGAATATTTGACAAGGTCAATTATTTGCTGGAAAGTCTCATATGCTCAGTATCCCATGAGAATAACATCATCTAGTATCAGCCAATCTGAATATGCCTGACACAGGCAGAATGCGTCATTAGTGAATAAATAATACTTACAGCCCTGTAACCAAGACTGTTTGATCCTTCATCGTGTATCACTGGTTGCTGCACCATCCCGGCTATGAGTTGGAAAAATTTTTATATTTTATTTCTTTGGTACTGCCAGACAAGATTTTCACTTTAAAGTTCAAGACAATATATTTGGCAAGCTTCATTCTGTGTTTGCATCTATTATTACGAATACAGTGTGAAAATTCACGGGCGTTAGCCACGAAAGACTTTTTGTTTACAAACCGTTCCAGGGCCACAAGAGTTTGGGAGGCGCTGCAACTATCTACTACAGAGCTCAATGGTTACCAGCTCTTTACAAAAATCGCCTCTCAGCTCATTTCGCCTCTCAACAGACAGTTTTATGAGGATCATTCAATAAATAATGCCCCACATATTTATTCTTTTCGAAATGCGTCCAACATTGAGAAACCTGAAGTGGCCCAAACAGATTGAAATCCGAGAATGCACTATAGGGCGGATGAGGCAAGGTCTCCAACCAAATTTGGCAAAGTGTGCTCCAGTACTGAGACTCTTGAGTGAGTATGCACTATTATGTTGAAGCAAGATTTCTTTTTGTATTCTTGTCAGGCCGAACACATCGGAAAAGAATCGTAAGTTTGTTCAGATTCTTCACATATACTTCTGAATTAATGGTTGACACTTTTGGCAACACATCCATGAGAACGACACCATCCCTGTCCCAAAAGACAGTCATCATGACTGTCGTACAGGGAGCTGCATTGAATTTCTTCTTTCTTGGTGACTGTAGGTCATGCCACTTCAATGCCTGCCTTTTTGTTTCCAGCTGAAAATTATGCACCCAGGTTTCGTCACGTCTCCACTGCTTCAGACTGCTCCAACAGTTCATATGAAATGGTTTTTCTCTGAATGTTGTCGTCTGTTGTGAGCATTCATGGAACCAATCTTGTGCACACGTTTGGTTATCCAACAGTTTCAATCATTACACTCTCCCTTCCAATATTCGCCGATTCAAGTGAAGTATTTGTGGAGTACTGATGGCGCCAGTTTGCACGATCAGTGGCATCCGCACGATTAACCCTGTCGGCAGCAATGACTCTGACACGACGTCTCGAACGTGGTCTATCATGGAGCTCAGTTTCTGCACTACCTGACGCTTTAACACTATTTCCCTATCGCCCAACAGTTGTGTCACTTGTATCACTACCATAAATCGCAGTCAAATTTTTATGGATGTTCACCAAGGTTTCATTTTCCGCAATCTCGAATTCAATTATAGCACGCTGTTCATAACGTGTGCATTGCGTATATGACGTTTGGATATTTCACTAAGGCACTGCTATTTGTCGAAATTGTTCGAAACATGTTGCTTAAACATCAAGTTTAAAGTCTCTAAAGGGACTATTCCTATATAATATGTAATACGTTTAAAAAAAATTGGGGCATAATTCATTGAACAACCCTCGTATGGCATGATAAAGCGATTGGCTGGTTCGCAGCTGGAAGCGGTCTCTGATGCAATTTATATACTAAATTAAGTTCGTTACGTATTAACTGTAGTCTAAGGAGTATTATTTGTCACAGTGTTTGCTATCGACAGCGAACGCCTCTACTCAGTGCAGATCTACTGCTCACGATAGACCAGTTGGGATTAACTATTATCTATCTCCTCGTTACGCAATGCCCAAGATTCCTTTCATACAAGAACTGGAAGAAAGTAGTAAAAAAAGAATATCGTACGATGATTTCTGGTTCTGACTCCATCGTGCGAAAGCTTCGGATGTTACCAAGCCTCTAAAGCTCACAAGTAAAACAAAACAACTGTCCATCGTAATGAAAAAATACGGTGCCAAAGACGCTTGCCGCTTCCATAGCTAATTAAGAGCATTATCAGCAGTATCGGTACAGTTAATTAACAGACAGAAAAAAATATTAACCATAAATCACTTATAATGAGACATGAAGCAGAAGGCTGGTGCAGAACGAAACAGTCTATAGGCGAAGCGGCCAACAAATGAAATAAAATGTACGGCCCATGATAGGGTTTAAAACAGAAAAAGTTACGTTGTCCGAGTGTCATGGGTCACAGTAAACCTAAACTCTAATAACGCGAAACGGTCAGTATCAATGACGTTCACTCCCCTTAACCCTGACTAACTTTCATCAAAGAGCATTGCATATATCCAGGGTCACAAAATCCTCAAGCAGGTTCTAGTGACAGTGCGATGCTAACCGACTATTTCATCCTCCCCTTGAGGCGTCACGAGATCGCAGAACTGGAGGACCGTGTTGTTAGCACATTTCTCTCCCGGTCTTTAATGTCGGCTCTCTTGTTTCAACAGTGTGTTGCACTCAGGCATTCCCTGGTGAAACATTGAAGCGGCGTTCCAAAATAAGTTGTACTATATATACGGTGATAGTTACTGAACTATATGAAAAAACGTACATTAGTTACTAACTACAGCGTGCACACACTTTATTCAACATTTACATGTCACTACAGATATTCAGGTTTAGGTTATGACACGTTCGATATGCCTTCCATCACTGGCGATGATGTGGCGCATACGAATAGCGAAATTATGCATGAACCGTGGAAGTATCGAAACATCGATGCTGTCGATGACCTCCTGCATGGCTGTTTTTAGCTCAGCAATGATTTTTGGGTTATTGGTGTACACCTTGTCTTTTAATTTAGCCCCCCAGAAAGAAGTCGCATGTGTTCATATCCAGAGAATATGGCGGCCGACCGCGGCCCATGCCAGTGGCCTATGGGTACCCCAGAGCCAGAATGCGGTCCCCGAAAGTGCTCCTCCAGGACATCAAACATTCTCCTATCTCGATGGGGTCGAGTTCCGTCTTGCAAGAACCGCATATTGTCGAAGTCAGGGTCCCTTTGGATAATGGGGATGAAGCCATCTTCGAAAATCTTCACGTACCGTTCGGTAGTCAGCGTGCCATCAAGGAATATCGCACCGATTATTCCGTGACTGGACACTGCACATCACACAGTCACCCGTTGAGGGTGACGAGACTTCTCGATCGCGAAATGCGGATTCTCAGTCCCGCAAATGCGCCAATTTTGCTTACTGACGAACCCATCCAAATGAAAGTGGGCTTCGGGCTTCGTCGGTATTCCAAACCATACTAACTCCCATCATGCCCTGCAGCCAACCGTTCATTTTGAACGTCCTAACGCAAACCGTTCAGAAGTTATGACGATTTTATTTCATAAAGTTCAATAATTGTCACCCTGTATGTACACAGGTATGAATAATAGAATCTCGTTTGCATAACGGGATGGTTAATAGGTCGATAAAATGACAGCATTCGTCCTAGAGGAGACTGTCGAGAGAGAGAGAGAGAGAGAGAGAGAGAGAGAGAGAGAGTTCCAAGGTCTAGCGTGATCAAGTCACATATTTTTCATTTCATTTCGTGTGCGAAGTATGTAGGATGGAAACCAAATCGTTCGTTTTCTTTTCCAGAAATGGACCAGAACTGGCTGCCACTTCGGTATCAGCAAAATCACATACAGCACATATAAAGAAGTTTATGTTATCACATTAAATTGAACACGATAGCTCTGTTTCATCACACACATGAGTATGTGCTTGTCTGGCACATGCTAACTAGAAATGACAGAAATACTTCAATGTAGCGATACCGACGAATATAATAATATGGGGTAACGCAGCACCCAAGTGTCACAAAACAATACTTAATCCAAAACATTCGGGACTTATTTAAAGTATTACCTGCACTTTCTCTCAAGGACAGGATAGGTAAAATGTCCAATAAAATACGAATGGTATTACAGATGCGCTTTACTCAGAGAGTGTTTTGTTAATTGTAGCAATTTATATTAGGGTCAACTGTAATTTCACTTTTATTTCTTTAGTATAAAGTCAACAGAACTATAAATACTACAAATCTTACACAAGTAAAGACGAAAATCGTTGCTCTGGGTCCCTGCCGTATGCTTATACCAGCGATCCATTCAATTACTACTTTCAAGTTCCTGGAACACTTTTAAACAAAAACTAGTACTTGTGAGAGCGGTTGACAGTCGACATACATTCATAGTGATCCTCTGCTATGTTCTCACATTAATATGTAACGGACAGTCAAATGAAAAAGAGAGAGATGGAAAAAAAGGAAGTACACTGTTTATTATTTCAAAAGCAATCGCCATAACTGTTTGTTCATTTATCCCACTGTGAGAGACGACGATCAATGCCTTCATGAAAAAATGTTTGCGGTTGCGTGCACCTCTTCGTGTGAAGAAAATTTACGATCACCAAAGTCTTTCTTCATGACTTCCAAAAACATGGAAATCACATGGAGAGAGATCAGGACTGCATGGAGGATGTGTAAGGCCTTCCCAGCGAAACTTCTATTGTGTAGTCGAAACAACAGGCACGCCAGCTGCAGGAAAGGCATGACGACTTTCTTTTATTGCAATTGTACGCTGCTCGTTGGTTTTCTGCAACACGGTGCCACAATTCACGTACAGCGCGGTACATGGACACCTTGCAAACACCGAAGCGCGTCCCGAAGTCCAAACGCCCAGGAATCATTCTACTGCAACATAATGCCCACCCTCTTGTTACCAAGGTTACTTCTAAGACGCTGCTGAAGTTGCACTGGGAAACCTTTACACGTCCTCCATAAAGCCCCGATCCCTTCCCATGCGATTTCCATATTTTTGGAGCCCTGAAGGAAGACATTCGAGGCCGTTTTTTGCTTTGTACAAAGAGGTGCACGCCTGGGTACAATCATCCGAAGGCAACAGCGAACATTTTGCCATGAAGGAACGGACCGCCTTGTCTGACAGCGGGTTAAATTTACGTTATTAATATTTATAACGACTACTTTTGAAATAATAAACAATTTACTTACTTTTTTCCCCATCTGTCTAGTTTTCAGTTGGCTGTCCCTTATATGTAGCAGATTAGCAGATCTCCACCTTTGCGTTCTGAGAACATTTGCTTCTTGTCTGCTTCCCTCGGGGAACATGTGTTGCTGGAATTAACACGACTCAACATTATCAGACAGTTCTTCAGACTGCTAATCAGATGTGATTCGTTCTTTGCTAACACGTTACGTGATAATCTTACGACGAGAGAGAAGTGTCATACACACTTATCAAACGAAGGTCTCGTAAATGGATCACCTAATCGGCACAGGAGATACGGAGGGGAAATGCCAATGCCTTAATTTTCTTTTTCTGTGTGCAAAGGAGAGCTAATAGTGGTCATGGCGCAAGTTCGGTATTTTTGTATGATGTAATGCGGAAGGTGGTAATCGTTTCGATCAAAGGCAAGTTTTTAATGTGCTTGCTTCTGACAGGAAAGGAATAAATTTTTTTAACCGTTTGCCCTGGAATAATTTACACTCTAATGAAACAAAACTAAAAAAACAAGCATTACGAAGGAATTGTCCGAATGCGATAGAAATCTGTGGATGTGATGTACATGTGCAGACAAACAAATGACTTACATTTCAGAAAAAATTGGATGATTTATCCAAGAAAAAGAGGTTCACAAACTGAGCAAGTCGATAATGTGTTGGTCCACCTCTGGGCCTCATGCAGGCAGTCATTCGGCTTGGCAATGATTGATAGAGTTATCGAATGTCCTCCTGAGTATTATCATCCCAAATTCTGTCCAACTGGCGCGTTAGAGCGTTAAAATTCCGACCTGGAATAAAACGCTTACTTTACATATAAATTTATTTTTTAGGTAGGTTCAACAGTAATGCTCCGATGTCGTCCATATTCAAATGCTGTGGCACAGATTTCAAACAATCTAATAATAACTATACAACATGCTTTCCAGGGGCATCTGCTTCAGGATTTGATGAATTTTCGCCCCTTGCGTTTGTGCAAGTACCTGAAACAATTTCTCCTCCTGGTGTCATCCTTTGTCTCTTACGAGAATTGGAGGTAGCTCCATCCTGAACATCAGAATCATTTGCCTCATCAGTATGAACAACAGCTTCTTCCATCTCTGCTTGTTTAGTGGCAATTAGAGGTGATAAGAAATGAAGCATGTCAAAATTTAGACTTTTTTTATTCTACAGGAGAACCACTTTTTGAGGCCTTCCTTATCCCTCCTCTGGGTGGCACCTTCCAATGTGAGATACGCATACATTTTCGATCGCAGATTTACAAACTCCACAATAAGCAATAAATTCGCCTCGTCTTTCGTAAGGCCAATAACCTTCTTGTTTCCTGTGAAACAATAACATAAGGATTAATCAGCCATGTATGAGGACGTGTCGAATTCATTACAGTGGTAGGTGTCTACTTCATATGGATCGCAGTTCTTCACCCAGTAGATAAAGCTATCTGTATCCATATAAAGTAACTTAGGATCAGCAAAATGCTTTTTCTCAAACCCGTAATGAAAGCAGTACATGTGGAATTTGGACAGCTCTAGTATGCACATTCCCACATACGATATAGGTTTCGTGACTTTACTGCAACCTTCGGCATCTTCACAGCAACGAAGGTCTCATTGAATATTGTGACCCATTTACAATTTGGTCTGGCGATGCATTTTCTCACGTCCCAACGGCCATCGCACTCGGTTCTAATCAAAATTTCACTTTCCTTCCAATGCTCCGTTGTTTTACCGAACACTGAATTAACCATTAATTTAGAGGTATCTTTCTCAAAGCGACATGTTGCAGGAGCCCTCAGTTTCGTATTCAAATCAATATACTCCTTCAACGAAGGGGATTACTTGAAGGAGATTCCCGGTGAGTCTAACCAGCTACATTCCCAATCTGAGACACTGCTGGAGATTAGGACAGTGAATAATGTATCTCCGCTTAGTACGCAGCGTTATGAGTTTTGGGATGGAGCCTCGTCACGTAACTAGTTCCTCAGGACACAGAGGAAAATCGGAGTGCGCACAATGCAAACTAATAGGGTGTGTGATTTCTGCTTTCACCACATGTCCCGCATCAGGATTATCCGACATACCCTCGATTTTTCCACCTAATCCCTTGGATTAGGTGGAAAAAAACTCCCCAATCGGCATTCATTACTGCATGGCATGCCCGTGTAAGTTATTTATATTCAAGAACATGACATAACTCGAATCAAGAGATGCACTGACCCTGTCACCCATTCGTGGGTTATTTGCCTTGGCGTGCCTATGGAAACACTGCCAATGTCCCCGACGGATTTCTTGCTCTAAGGAAAGAAGCATGGCAGTATCAGTCATAATTCGATGCTGCACTTCGTTTTCTTAAGCATTGCGTTCCAAGACAACCCAGGTGCCGTGTAACAAAAGGCAGGATCCAGAGAATATGTGGTCATGCATAGACTCCAAAATTTCTCGACAACATCTGCAAGCAAGTGCAAATCTGTGTCCACGTAAAGCATCCACAGCGTGCTCATACTCTGCATCCGTTACGGCATCGCCTGTAATGTTGCTGGAGAATGCAGTTACGTCAGGAAGCCTGGTTTCGTTGAGTTTTGCCGTACTATTCAGATACTTGTATGACAACCCCCCCCCCCCCCCCTGCTAGTCACAAGCTGAAACTTTTCTTCGTCGGGAAATGCAGTTCGAGTGATGTGTATATCCTTCAGAGGTGGAGTTTCAACGAGTTTCTGGAGTGTTGCCTGCATAAAGCAGAGCGAGTCAAGGAAGTGGAGCGTAACTCTTGGTGTCATTCGTTTGGAAAATGAAATATATTTCTCAACGCTTTGAGGCAGGACACTGATCTGACTTTTCTCCATACCGAAATCAGCCAAGTGCTCAACAAGAAAGTGAGCGTCATACCCGCTTAAATTATAGAAGAAAACATATTTGTGCCTGGATAGCTGATACTTCAAATTTCACATATTCTCAGCTGCGGCGCGGAACTTCCCCAGAAGATGACAGTGGTCCCTCGAGGAGTTTCCACTTTTCTATCTAACGACAGCCCACAAACATGGCAGCCAACTGCATTATTGCACAAATCTTCATTCTCTTTCGGATTTGGTCATGGGAATGTTGTTGCTGTAAAGCTTATCAAACTCCCACGAAAGTTTTACAAGCTCAGTGAGAAGCCAAACCGCAGGATTATCCCCAACATAAAATTTGTAGCAGTTAAGGACAGTACAATTTGGTACGCTGCCACATATGGTACGTGTTTTTCTGTGAAGGTCGTATGTGAGCCTGTGGGGTCACCTTCACAGTGGGACACAGGAGCGAAGAGGAGTTCAAAGTTGGCAGACACCATGAACGGGCATCACTCGCTTGTCGAAAAATAATTCAGACGCCTTAAGCAAATATGCTTTACACGTATACTTTTTGACAGTTGAAAGGAAATAAGTCAAGACATGGCTCTGATCTATAAGTAACGATAACTCTCTTCCTCCTCATTTTTCTCTTCGGAGAATAGCAGTATGTTTACACGCAGCTTACGCTCACCTGTAAATTTTGAGAAACAGAGGAGTCCAACGACTATATGCTCATTCTTCCCCTTCGAATTGCGTTTCGCCAGGCCATAAACATGAACAATATATCAGTATTCGGAGCCTGAAATTTAGATATATCTTGGAGTTTAACGGGGAACTCGATACTATCAAAGTTATACCCTCTGTGAATAGTATCTTGACGCACGTCATATTTACCTGTTCGCTGTGCATCTTTCTTGTAAATTTCTCTCACAAACCAGGACCGACCAAGCAAAACAAGCATGATCCTCTCTACATTCGACATTAACACATGCCTTCTTATTTGCTGTATCTTTAGGTTGTTCGATGTAGCTAGAGACCTTCCATTGATTGTAGGGCAAAGCGAGAACCAGCGTACTTTTGATATCAAATTGGTATGAAATTAATTATGCAAATGAATTAATTGATATATTAATTACCCCATTCTCTGATGACATGGGTTTTCCGCAGCCGGCACGTGGGTCCCTTCTCCGTCCCCCACTCCTTGTAAATTGTAGGAAACTGAAATTTTGGCGGAAATATCAAATGATGTGTGATCACCTCGAGGTTCAGAGACCAGTTGACGTGGAAAAAGGACTGAGTCTGTGCTATTATTGTTTATTTAAACAATTTGAGTCGCCATTGATCAAGCACTAGACAGTAGCTCTATCCTGTTTCGCCAATAACTGCGGGATGTAGAGGGGATACTTTTGCTATTAGTCTAGCACTAGATAGTTCCTCCAGTCAGTCTAGCCAATACTCCTAGATCGGTAGGATGGTAGTTAATAATAATACGGCAGCAATCTATCACTGAAGTACAGGGGAGTAGCCTCCTGCCGATCTCCAAGTGAATAGCTGCTGCTGGGAGAAACATAATGATGGGTAATAATAATAGAACAGCGACTCACTGTCCCACTGTGGCTGTAATGCCCTGCCTTTATACATAGGACTTCTGTAGCAGCATCATTTGGGAATGAAGCACACTTATAACTATTTACGAATTGCAAGACGCATCCTACCCCAACAGAAACATGGGAAATATAAGATATTTTTTTTACATATGTAGTGCTCGATATCTTATCAGAACAAGATCTCTCAAGACGATAAATAAAACTGACCAGTCACCTCCAGCTTAGTCCACTGTCATCTACCGGGTGTATTGCGTCCTGAAAATCCGGCCTGCCGGGACAGCTGTGAGCAAAACCGGCCGTAAGCCTCGATTTCCGGTCGCCCAACATCCTCGTTACCTCTCCAACCTCTGACCGTGGCACTGCAGCTCTACTCCTGACAGACACATCAGTTTAAAAAATGCGAAACGGGGATGTTGTTTTGTCAATACACCTTGAATTTCTCACGCGAAATGTAGATTCCTCTCTTTTACACGTGTTATTTTCGAAGACAGAAGAAATGATTCCACACGTGTTCCCACATCGCTAAAATATCGTTACTTGTTGTGAAAATCCTGTACAACACTATGGCATAGGCTATATTTCCTCTAAGTATCCTCTCATCACATAGAAAAATCTGCCCTTATCTGCTAAGTATCTGCTATGTCCTGCATTACAGGATCAGAATATTAAACTTATTTTTGGCTCATGATGGAGTGCTAAGACCATGCTCTACCTGTGTACCGGATGCTTCCTCACTTTCGAACTCTCTTAATGTAAACAAATGTCTCATCACATATGAAGTCTCTCAAGGTAACAGTACAGGGAAGTCTTAAGTATCAGGTTTGTACTACGTATCACTTTATATAAATTCGATAATGCAGCCAATTTTATTACGATAATCATCTCTACCTATTATGGTGGGAGATTGAAATCCATCATGAATCATACCTGTGGTTCTAGGCGCTTCAGTCTGGAACCGCGCGACCGCTACGTTGCAGGTTCGAATCCTGCCACGGGCATGGATGTGTGTGATGTCCTTAAGTTAGTAAGGTTGAAGTAGTTCTAAGTTCTAGGCGACTGATGACCAAAGGATGTTAAGTCCTACAGTGTTCAGAGGCATTTTGAACCATATTTATGGTACTCTCGCCCTCGCTCCCACTCGCCTGGTGGCGCATCACCGATATCAAACTGACAGCCTAATTAATTAAATTGATCGGAGTCCTTTTGCATGCTGAGTAATTTTTCCTGCAGACAGACTATACTCGCTAGATAACCGTTACAGACGTTTCTGTGACTTCTCCAGAGAATTCACAAATGCTAGGTAGTCATTTCCTCTGATACCAAAATGAGTGGTAACCATTGTCAAATACCTGAAGACATCCAACACTATTTGTCTTGTCATGTTGGTGGAAGTAATTCACTTAGAATTCTGGTACACTGCCCCCAAACTAATCCTGCTGAGACCTTTATGTCTATGGAGAGCAGTACGGTGTTACACACTCTTCTCCACCCCGACGACGCCTCTGTCACTCGATCGCATGTGAATAGTTACCACTGCCGCCACCAGGTCGTGACTCTCCGCCCACACGTCAGAGCTGTACCTCTCCAAGCAGACAACCCACCACCCGCCGTGCCAGACAGCTGTTAATGATTTCACACTCGCAAAAGTTGTCCTATCGTTACCAGGAGGACTGGGCGCATAAATGTCTCTGGGGTAAATACCAGGAAGTTGAACAATATGCTTTGCCTCATCCTCCTGCGAACAGAAACGTTCTGAGATGTGTTTTCGAAATATCCCGGAAAGGCTGAAGTAGTGAGCAGTAATAAAATAACTGTCTACTGACTGCCACACCCCAAATGTGTGCGAGTCTGCTGAGCTACGTTTTGACATGTAAACAGTCTTTTCTCCGTAGCTCTATTTGTGAGTGGAATAGGGAAGGAAATGACTAGTAGTGGTAAAGGTACCCTCCGCCACGCACCATATGGCTGCTTGCGATGTATGCATATCGGTGTAGATGTAAATTTAGTCTGCCTACGAACATGTCTCAACTGTCCATTTATGGGCACACAAATCTCACGCAAGAATGTCGCCTCTTACTTATTGAGAAAACAAAAGACAGAACTTCTGCTGATTGTACGTAGAAGTGGTATCAGTCCATCATTATATGGTAATCAACAGCATACCAGTGGACGGATGAGATGAAAAAGACTCTGCCGATATGGGACGATGTACTGCAATATGCATCACAGTTGATAGTGTGATCAATCTTAGCAATTTTTCCGTAATTTCAACGTCAACCAATGACACGACAGCATGCTTCCCAACTTCTGTATCACTGATAAACCACCCCTCCACTACTCTATGAGCATCGCATACTAGATTGCAAATGTAGATACATGATCGTAGTGCATTTAATCACGGTTAATTCTTAAACATATACACAGAAGTATACCAGACAGCACCCTACCCGATGCAGTTAGGTTATCTACATATTTCTAGCACTTCGACTGTAGTGCATACTTTAGGATTGCCCATCTTTCTCTATGTGGATGGGAGTCGAGGAGCATTCTTGCATTCTTAGGATCTTGTCACATTGTTTTTGGCCAACCCTCCCTAAAACACTGTTGCCGACTTAATTTGCAGCTGACCAGACATAGAAGGGTACCATACCCATTACATTCCACGTCTCATGAAGGTACAGAGCAAGTAGAGTCCATAACTACTGCTCAGCGAAGACTGTTCCGCACCAGTCTCTCTACGGCATCCATCCAAGTGCACAAGATCTCTCCAGATGCAAGCAGGTCGAGGAGGTTAGCACCCCTTATCAGTGTATAGTAGAGATGAGTGTATTGTGTTGATGTCACAGGCACGTAAGAAGAAATATGTGGTTTATGCATGATGGAGCTCCACAAGGATGGAGTGTGAAGCATTTTACGCAAATCAACTGCACTATCAATTCTGAAGTGTTTTTTTTTTTTTTGTCTCAGGTATCAAGAAGGTATTGGCAAGAGAAATGATCGCAGAACATAAAAACTCGCACTTCTAAGGCTACACTGTTCTGTACTTAAACACGCTATAATATTAAAGCCATGTGGTTTCCAAAATATTTGTGATACGGAGTGCAACGGTCTTGATATTCTAATGCAGGGCATGTATGTCCAACATCTGACATACATTCAACCTGCAAGTTTTCTATCCCACTCACTATGGTGACAAACTTTAAGATGATGAAACCGACTGTCACAAGTAGATGGAACATGCTGTAATGCATCGCCATGCGCATTGTTTATATGCCGATTTGGATCCAAAATTTAATTTTGTACTTATTGCGACAGTGTGAGCGGCTTCTATCTGTGTGCTTCTACTGAGAAGGACAGCTGGTAACACATCGCTCACCTACAGAATATTCATGTATATACACCGTAGTAACTAAACTTTGGCAGCATTTAGCATGTGCTGTACAACTGTTGCTTGTTACAAAGATGCTCATACGAAGATATAACACAGGCCTACTTTGCTCAGAGATATTATTTGTAAATACATACAATATTTGTTTTTCTTTGCATAAATTAGAGTCGATATATGGGCAAATACTTTAATCAAAACTGGCGTTAACGTGAATGCCCAGGAATAAAATAATATAAAGGTATAGTATTTGCAATGAACTGCAGCTTTTTATAAGAGCATGAACTTTATATTTAAAAAACAACGAGCACAAAACTTCAAATGAACTGCTGACTTATTTCTGTTCTTACATTAACATGATCTGCAATATTAGTAAAGACAGATTGTGTTTATTTCAGCTGAAGGTCATATGTAGAAAACTATTGATTTATTTGAACAGAAGTCAGTCAGCAGTTCATTTGAAGTTTTGCTCTTCTTGTTTTTCAGTATATAGTTCATGGTCATACAAAGAACTGCAGTTAATTGCAAATACTGTACATTATTTTATTCCTGGGCATTCCAGTTAATGCCAGTTTTGATTAAAGTATTTGCCCGTACATGAACTGTAATATAGGCAAACAAAACAAATAATACTTCTGAACAAAGTATCCTGTATCTTCGTATGAAGATCTTTGCAACAAGCAACAGCTGGACAGCACAGGCTAAATGCTGGTAGAGTTTCGCTACTATGGTGTATATACGTATATATTCTGTTCGAGTGAGTGATGTGCTACGAACTGTCCTTCACAACGGAAGCGGATAGATGGATATATTAATAACAAAGCCGTCTACATTGTCGCAGAAAGCACAAAATTAAATTTTGGATCCAATCCGGCATATAAACAATACTCATGGCGATGCATTCAAAAAATGTTGAAATTTGTGTGAATTCCTAAGGGACAAAACTGGTGAGGTCATCGGTCCTTAGACTTACACACTACTTTAACTTATGCTAAGAACACACACACACACACACACACACACACACACACACACACACACACACACGCACGAGGGAGGACTCTAACCTCCAGCGGGAGGAACCGCGTAATCCGTGACATGGCGCCTCTAACTGCGCGGCCACTCCGCGCAACATGGCGATGCATTAAAGCATGTTCCATTTGCTTGTGACATAGCCAGCATCCAGCATTACGCTTTGAAGTAGCTATGTAACCTCCTGTGCACCATCTGAAGATGAGCCTGAAAAGATTCGAAAACCGGTCCGTGAAATAAATAAGTATTCCAAAAAAGTGACTGGTCGCAGCTTTCTGTATTTATACTACACAAACAGTCGCGAGTTCTTAAACATCCGTAATGGATAAGCTTAATAAATAGATCGTTTTCTTGGGGAGTTCAGTAACTTTGCTTTCACGGAACTAAGGTCGGTAACATCAATGCTATCGCACATTGAAGATATCGCTAATGACTTGGTGCTGGTAGATTTACAATCAGAGTCTCTTTGAATTTTCTCATAAATTTCGAGATAGTGCTCGTGTGGTAGTTAGTGTGCGGCAGCAGCTGCGTGTGGCGAATCGAGGTGACTTCTTCTATCTGCCTGGGTTAGCCTGACAGCTGCAACACTTCGCAGCGGCCAAAGCAAACTATCGCACGCTGCTTCACTCTGTTACTGGCTTCGCCAATATGTTTCTGTTCCTCAGACAATGTGCTACAGTACTGTGGTGCGGGAATTTAAATTTTTTTGAACTGATAATTAAAACTTTATGACTTCCTTTCGAGTACAGCGAGATCAAAGCAGTGGGTGCATCTGACATTTTTACACGTACAGGAGGGAACGGAATATACGGATATCTGGCCCAGTAGCACGCTGTAATAACTTATAACAGCGTTTCTAGAACTGAGGGTTGCAAAACCCCAAGGGGTTGCGTAAACTATTATAAGGGCCGCGTTGGAGGAGGAAAAAAAAAAAAAGTTTTCGGGATTGAAAAGTCTCGCTGGTTGCAGTTTTTCCATTTTTTATATCAAACAGTCATAGTCGTCAGGAATCACAAATTTTGAAATTCGTTTGTTGTGGATCTAGGCTCCTCTATTGGCTCTACATTGGACGTTTCATTAGGAAGTACAGAAGGCCCGAAAGAAAACCCAACAACATTCACCTACACACTAATGACAGGAAGGACCCTGAACCCTTACCGGAATTGCGCGGGATTCAAACCTCTGTTCGAAAATACAGTTTTAGGTATTCCGTGGTTTTCGTGAATGACTTCAGGGATGGTCCTTTGAATAGAAATTTGGCCGACCCGAGCTTCTGCGGTGTATCTACATCAATGAGACTTTAAAGCTCTCTACTTCCCTCGAGCTAATGCGGACTTCTTGTTACGAATCTAGAAGGCAAGTATGCAGTGTATTAAGTGAGCAGTACACTACGACTGCCTCCAGATGTGAGAGGCAGATGCAATGGCGAGGCGACTATCGGCGCTTATCTAATAGGAGCGGCGTCAGTAGTTGGATCCGGAACACGGCACAGAACAGAGCGACGAGTGCTTCGTGCCGCTGTTGCTTCCGGCACGTAGACGCGCCGTATATCACTACAAATTTGAAGGCTTATAACAATATATGCCACAATTGGAGCACACGAAGCAGAAACTCTATCTCTACTTTCAGTTTTGATCAATGTCACTCACGGCTTTTATTTTTATTTTTGTATACCTCAAAACATACGCTACAATCCCCCTTGTAACCTAACTGTCTGCGTCTTCCGATAATGCCACTTTCAGCTGATACGCATTTGAGATCTGGCGGCACACACTGATTTCAGGTTCTCTTCTTTATTTTTCTTCAACTAGAGTAATTTGTTACCTAATTCCCCTCGCGACTCACCCATAACCGTCCTCCACACGCACATTTTCATTTATTCTGTTTAGTAGCTCTCCACACTGCCCTCAAATGATCGATCGTCTGTCTACTTCAGGTGGACAAACAATGTTTATCGATTCTGATTTACTTACAACATTCACAGGACATGAAGGGGGCCTTTATTTTAACACGACCTGTGTATTGCGATTATAATTTAAGGTGCCTTTCACTCTCTCGTCTACGAACACCAAATAGTGTTCTTCAAACCGACAACACAGAACCACATATTGCTGTTCCAGTTCGATTTCTGCACTTAGTATCACGTATAATAACAAGACATAATGCGTTAGTTAGATGAAAATGTGACCATTTAATGTTTCAGCATCTCAGTTTCTCCCTTTGTTGCTTAACTAGCTGCCATCACTGTATCAGTCTCTGGTAGTACAAAACTCGACTAGCACAGAAGGCTGGAAACACAGACTCCCTGCGACCACTCGTGACCCGTCGTACCGCGCGTTAGGAGCCAGTAGCAGTCGTCTCTTATTTTACAGTAGCGCATCCACGGCTGCTTCACACCCACTCGTGCCTCTTGGATCTTTATAGGCTGTTCACAGCAGAGATGGTGCTCTTGTTTACTGTGCAACCCCAATTGAACACAGCGTGCGCGTTCTGCTATACATGTACTAACATGCACTCCCGTGGCCACTATGTTGGCGGTGCCTCACACTGAATGTATCGTACACGCCCGCCGAATTGGGAGACCTAGCATATGTTGGTTGTAGCCTCCAACCACTCCAGGAAATTGATTTTGTGGTAAGTTCCTATGGGACCAAACTGCTGAGGTCATCGGTCCCTAGGCTTACACCCTACTTATTCTAACTTAAATTCACTCACTCTAAGGACAACATACACACCCATGCCGAGACGAAGCACGTTGCCTATACGTTTGCTGACGCCCTTGAAGGCACAAAACTATTTTTCTCAGGGTAGCTACAGGATCCCGAATGTCTGCATTGTCTATCGTAGTAATTACGCAACAGGAACAAATAAGAATGACGGGAGAAATGAGCCTCACTATTTTGTTCTATATGTCCCTCCATCAGCTTAACTGCATATGCGGTGTGTTTCACCGCATAGCCCAGTCCTTTGCAACAAGAAAAGGAGCTCCTCTGGTCCTTTCGGCAATGATTTGTGATCCAAGTTGTTCGAACATGCTGTACAGAAGAGTCTTCTGCCGCCTTCCCTCGTATAATGGTAGCCAGCAAAAACCACTCAGCACTGAACATTAAACAAATTCATAGCTCAAATCAATTTGCTCAAGAATTTGACGAAGGATGGTATGGGTCTGCGGTGGCCGCGAACTCGTACGGTCTCGACCTGGGTTTAACCTTCCCTTCGGGCAGACCACATCCTGACTCTACAATTAAGGTTCAGAAGTGCTATTCACTATTCAACTCTACGAATGATTTCTACGTCTACATCTCTCCTCTTCATGACACCTTGAGGTGTGTTGCACAGGGCGCATTGTGAACTAGTGTCATTTCCCACCTTTCCTGTTCCAGTTGCGAACTGTTCGCAGGAACATTGGTTGTCGGAAAGCATCTGTGTGAGCTCGAGTATCTAATTTTATAATGTCGCAGAAGAAGCCCAGCAGCGCACACGCCGTAATATAGTGGTTATCATACTGGATGGTTGCATGGAGGGTCGTGAGTTCAAAACTCACCTGAACTGAAACATTTAAATTTCTATATTCGTTTCGAGTACATTCTAGAAGTATCCACAAATGGCAAGAATCGTTGTACTGGAATGTTCTGTAGCTGTATATATACCGTGTTTGTTCTGACCAGAGGCAGTTCACTCCGCGCTCTTATATGTGCAAGTGCTGAATAAACCTTCGTTAAGTGAAGTTAGTGTTTGTCATTCATCTACTTACACCATCCTCTACGTGACATTATACTGGTGGAGGCGCTGGCTATTGGAACTTGTGATACCTCACATTAGCGACGACACAGTGGCTCCCATCAGGCCACGACAGAGCCGCCGTTTACGAGGAGAGAAACCAGAGTTAGAGCCATATTCAAAAGATCGCAATCTATCAGAGACGGAAGAAGACGACGACGTCACAATGACAGCTACTGTGTGCCACCAAATCAGACATCCTTCTCGGTTCTCTGGTGACGATGGCCAAGATCCAAACAAATGGCTGAAGGTATATGAGCGAATAGCCGAATTTAACAAATGGGATGACACCGTGTGTTTGGCTAACGCTAACGTACACTACTGGCCATTAAAATTGCTGCACCAAGAAGAAACGCAGATGATTAACAGGTATTCATTGGACAAATATACTAGAACTGACATGTCATTACATTTTCACGCAATTTGGGTGCATAGATCCTGAGAAATCATTACCCAGAACAACCACCTCCGGCCGTAATAACGGCCTTGATACGCCTGGGCATTGAGTCAAACAGAGCTTGGATAGCGTGTACAGGTACAGCTGCCCATGCAGCTTCAACACGATACCACTGTTCATCAAGAGTAGTGACTGGCGTATTGTGACGAGCCAGTTGCTCGGCCACCATTGACCAGACGTATTCAATTGGTGAGAGATCTGAAGAATGTGCTGGCCAGGGCAGCAGTCGAACATTTTCTGTATCCAGAAAAGCCTGTACAGGACCTGCAACATGCGGTCGTGCATTATCCTGCTGAAATGTTGGGTTTCGCAGGGATCGAATGAAGGGTAGAGCCGCGGGTCGTAACACATCTGAAATGTAACATCCACTGTTCAAAGTGCTGTCAATGCCAACAAGAGGTTATCGAGACGTGTAACCAATGGCACGCCATACCATCACGCCGGATGATACGCCAGTATGGCGATGACGAATACACGCTTCCAATGTGCGTTCACAGCGATGTCGCCAAACACGAATGCGACCATCATGATGCTGTAAACAGAACCTAGATTCATCCGAAAAAAATGACGTTTTGCCATTCGTGCACCCAGGTTCGTCGTTGAGTACACCATCGCAGGCGCTCCTGTCTGTGATGCAGCGTCAAGGGTAACCGCAGCCATGGTCTCCGAGCTGATAGTCCATGCTGCTGCAAACGTCGTCCAACTGTTCGTGCAGATGGTTGTTGTCTTGCAAGCGTCCCCATCTGTTGACTCAGGGATCGAGACGTGGCTGCACGATCCGTTACAGCCATGCGGATAAGATGCCTGTCATCTCGACTGCTAGTGATACGAGGCCGTTGCGATCCGGCGCTCCGTATTACCCTCCTGAACCCACCGATTCCATATTCTGCTAACAGTCATTGAATCTCGACCAAAGCGAGCAGCAATGTCGCGATACGATAAACCGCAATCGCGATAGGCTACAATCCGACCTTTATCAAAGTCAGAAACGTGATGGCACGCATTTCTCCTCCTTACACGAGGCATCACAACAACGTTTCACCAGGCAACGCCGGTCAACTGCTGTTTGTGTATGAGAAATCGGTTGGAAACTTTCCTCATGTCAGCACGTTGTAGGTGTCGCCACCGGCGCCAAGCTTGTGTGAATGCTCTGAAATGCTAATCATTTGCATATCACAGCATGTTCTTCCTGTCGGTTAAATTTCGCGTCTGTAGCACGTCATCTTCGTGGTGTTGCAATTTTAATGGCCAGTAGTGTATTTTTCTACTTGGAGGGCACTACCAAGCAATGGTATGAGAACAACGACGGAAAGTTCACAATCTGGGAAGTATTCCAGGCGGAACTGCGCAAGCATTTCGGCGACACACAACGACAGAAGTGCAACGCTGAAGATAAATTCAAGTGCATGGCACAAGGTCCAGGAGAAACTACAGCATAGTACATTCAAGACGCCTTGGAGCTGTGTAAAATAGTGCATCCTAGAATGAAGGAGGAAGATAAGGTTGCACATCTCATGAAGGGTGTTGCTGAGGACATGTATCAAGCCCTACTCCTGGAGGAGGTTTCAACAGCAGATGACTTCATAAAATGGTGCCAGTATATCGAGAAAATTCATCAAAAAAGAATTACACGCAAGAAGTTTGAATGGCTTCCAAACGTCGTATCGATGTCTGTGACGGAGGAAGAAACTGGGTTCACAAGTGTTCGTCAGACCAGATAGTGAGAGAGGAAGTTCAGAAGGCACTTGGAATGCACGGCGAACAAAAAACCGAGACGCTTCAAGAGGTCATAAGGGAGGAAGTGGAACAGACATTAAGCCGAATCTCTCGCCCTTCATTTCCCTTTCAAACGGTAAAAAAGTCGAGACCCAGCCGCAGTTACGTTCCTACAGTGTCGCATGGGGAACCTGTTGGGCACCAAGGAAGACTGACACCTGGAGGACCCACGATAAGCAACCAGTATGTTTCCACTGCGGACGACCGGGACATGTGGTGCGCTGTAGTCGTCAAAGGCTGCGGATATTTGATGACGTCCGCGCCAGAAGACAGAAGACCGTTCTTAGCCGACGCCAGCTCCGGGACGACGAAGATGAACAAGAAGATGTGGGTGCAGGACGGCGTAGGTCACCATTGCCGCAAGCCAGTCGCTGGAGAGGACGCTCCTCAACACGCCGATCAAGGTCTCCATCGCCGGTTAGAAGCACCAGCCTATCACCTAGCCGCCGCAACCTGGAAAACTAAGGGGTGCGACCTTCCTTGGAGGTGAGGCCGCCGATCACTACAAAAATCATACGAAACTACGTCGATATCCTGGATGGCCGACCAGTCCAAGCTCTTGTGGACTCTGGAGCATCACATTCAGTCATTCCGGAGAAGTACCGTCGCCATTTGCAGAAAACCGTATTCGTCGACAGCAAAACATCTCTGCTGAAGGTGGCAAATGGGAGATATGTAAAACCTACAGAAAGATGTGTCACTCGTGTGGGTATAAGTGGCTACATACAGCCCTTAGAATTGATCGCCGGCCGAAGTGGCCGAGCGGTTCTAGGCGCTACAGTCTGGAACCGCGCGACCGCTACGGTCGCAGGTTCGAATCCTGTCTCGGGCATGGATGTGTGTGATGTCCTTAGGTTAGTTAGGTTTAAGTAGTTCTAAGTTCTAGGGGACTGATGACCTCAGATGTTAAGTCCCATGTCCCATAGTGCTCAGATCCATTTGATTTTTTTAGAATTCATCGTCTCAAAAGAGTGTAGTCATGACGTCATTCTCGGATGGGACTTTTTGAAAGTTTCTCAAGCAGTTATAGATTGTGGTCGCTCGAAGATTATGCTAGACAAGATGAGATACTGTGGATAGGAAGATGCGCATCCGAGTGTGTGGACACTGTGTGTGCTGGATGAAGTGATCATTCCTGCAGTCAGCGCTAGAAAAGTAGCTGTCATGTGTCATGCCATGCAGCAACCCGTCGGACTTTTAGTAGAATGTAAGAGAAACATACCACTGAAGAATAACTTGGTCATACCAGCCTCTATCGTCTCGTTTCAGAGCGTATTCGGTGAATTCGATAGTTTACTGTCGCCGAAAACCGTAGATCCTTATAAAAGGCATGTGCGTAGCAAACGCTGAGCCGTTAATTGCAGAACAAATGGTTCAAATGGCTCTGAGCACTATGGGACTCAACATCTTAGGTCATAAGTCCCCTAGAACTTAGAACTACTTAAACCTAACTAACCTAAGGACATCACACACACCCATGCCCGAGGCAGGATTCGAACCTGCGACCGTAGCAGTACCGCGGTTCCGGACTGCAGCGCCAGAACCGCTAGACCACCGCGGCCGGCCAATTGCAGAACAGCTGAGCGTCATAGAAACCTCCCACGCCGAGTCTGTGGGCGAAATTAGCGCTACCACTACGGGACAAGATTTTCTAGCTCGACTATCACCAGATCTCACTAAGGAACAACAGAACAAACTACTTGCCGTTATTCAGGAGTTCTCTGAATGCCTCAATCTACAGGTGAAAAGCAAATTAGACAAATCGACGTTGAAGCACCGGATTAGCACTTCGCGACGAGGTAGAAAAAATGATGAAAAATTAAATCATTCGGCCTTCGCAGAGCCCACGGTCGTCACCAGTTGTTCTCGTCAGGAAGAAGGATGGCAGTTGGCGCTTTTGTGTTGATTGCAGGATGCTTGACAAGATAACTAAACAGGACGTTTACCCTCTTCCACGAATTGACGGTACACTACATTGTCTGAAGGGGGCTAAGTTTTTCTCGACCATGGACATGTACTCGGGATACTGGCAAATCGAAGTAGATGAGGCTGATCGTGACGAAACTGCATTCATCATCGCTGAAGGCCTGTATGAGTTTAAGGTAATGCCGTTTGGTTTGTGTGTGCACAAGCAACTTTTGGACGAATGATGGATAATCTTCTAAGGCACCTGAAGTGGACGATGTGTCTTTGTTATTTAGATGACATTATAGTGTTCGAGACATTTGATGAACACACAAAAAGACTGAGGGCCGTTCTAAGTGTCTCCAACAAGCCGGACTGGAACTTAATCCAAGAAAGTGGCTCTTTGGAGTGAAAGAAATCAAAATACTTGGGCACCTTGTGTCAAACGAAGGTGTGCGGCCAGACCCAGAAAAGGTGAGAGCTATAACGGAATTTCCTATTCCTAAAACTATGAGAGATGTGAGAAGTTTACTCGGATTGTGTTCTTATTACCGTCGTTTTATCAAAGACTTTTGTATCAAAGCCAGGCCACTCCAAGAGTTGTTACAACCCGATGCTAAAGTTATCTGGGGGTGGTGCTCAACAAGATTATTTGGGTGTGCTGCGAAAAGCTCGGCCGACTGAACCTGTACTTGGTCTCTATGATGAGTGAGCACCTACAGATGCCAGTGGGAATAGGATCGGTGATGTTCTGGTGCAGATTTCGGATGGGAAAGAGAAGGTTATAGCCTGTGCTTCTATGACACTTACAAAAGCCGAGAGAAACTACTCAACTACAGAAAAAGAATGTCTTGCTGTGATCTGGGCCATGTGCAAATTTCGACAGTATCTCTATAGAAGGCCATTCACAGCTGTTCCAGACCATCATTCACTTTGTTGGTTGACATGTCTTAAGGATCCAACAGGACGACTGGCCAGGTGAGCACTACGTCTTTAAGAGTATGACATTATTATAGCGTACAAAAGTGGAAGAAAACACCAGGATGCCGACTGTCTCTCAAGAAACCCTCTGAAAAACCATCAAGACTTTGATGAAGATATTGACTGCCTCGCTGCACTTCAGGATCTCTCTGCTGAGCAGAAGAAGGACGCCAAGATATCTCAAATTATGCTTGCCTTAAATCGGTCGGAGGGTGTGAAAAGACAAGTTAAGGTAGTTAATGGATTACTTTGCGAGAACAACTTTGATCCGTTTGGAAAGACGTGGTTACCAGTGATTCCTACACACATGCGCTTAGATGTTCTACAGAAATTCCACGACACACCTGAGGTCGGACATTTAGGATTTATGAAGACATAGGATAGGATCCACAAGAGGCCAGGTTTATTTAGGAGTGTTCGTCACTATGTGTCGCCCTGTAGAGTGTGCCAGAGGAGAAATGCAGTTCCACAGAAACCACCTGGCCGACTCATACCAATTCCACCATCCGAAACGCCTTTCCAGCGTGTCGGGATTGACCACCTCGGACGATTTCCAGCGTCTGCTAGTGGCAATAGATCGATTATTGTTTGCACTGATTATCTGACGCGCTATGTCATTACAAAAGCCGTGAAAACAGCCGAAGCATTCGAGGTAGCTTAATTCATCTTAGAAGACATCGTATTAAAACACGGTGCCCCAAGGTCGTTAATTACGGATCGAGGGAAAGTTTTTCAATCGAATCTTGTGACAGAGATACACCGTCGGTGCAATATTACTTAGCACATGACGACTGCCTACCATCCGCAAACCAACGGTTTTACTGAACGCCTTAATAAGACCTTGGTTGACAAGCTATAAATGTTCGTCAGTTTTGAGCAGAGCGACTGGGATGAGGTGCTACCTTTCGCGACGTTTGCCTACTACACCGATAAACAAGACACCACAGGATTGACGCCATTTTTCCTGGTGCATGGGCGTGAGACGACGACGACGACGACGACGACGACGACGGTGGACACTGTGTTTCCGTTACATCCCGATGACGTGGACGACGACTACAGAGCTGAGGAAGCTCGGCATTTAGCTCGACTCCGCACGCTGCAGGCTCAAGAAAACGATCGCCGAAGGTATGACGCGACCACCGCCCTGTTGTCTACCAGCCTGGTGACCTCGTCTCGATCTTCACTCCTGTTCGGAAGGTTGTTCTCTCTGAGAAGCTTCTCAGGCGCTACTTTTGACCTTATAAGGTTGTAAGACAATTGTTTGTTGTTACTTACGAAGTTGAAGATTTCGACCCGACTCAAGACGACGAAAGATCAGAGATACGGTCCACGTCCTTCGAATGAAGGCCTATAAGGATCCTGCAACCCAGTGTAAATTCGAAGCTGCAGCGACAGGCAACAAGCGGAAAGATAACGAAGAACGTAGCAGCAAGGAAGTTATAATATCACCGCCAGGGCGAACGTCAGTCATCGGGAGTCGGAGTATGCAGGACCGATGACTTGTTCCCGGACTGGGAGGATGTAACACCGAGATGCTGTTCTCTATTCCACAGTCACATATTTCGGTGTCGGCCATTTTGTCATTTGTACGATGACTTAAAAGAGGTACTACAGTGTGATCCTCCTTCGAGAAACAGATTTGAAATAAGACGTTTAGATTTCGGCCTTTTCTGTGTCGTCCTCCGTTTCAATGCAATTATGGGCACAGAATCCGTCGACAGACGACTTCGATTCTTCTACTGATTTCACCTAAGACCAAAACTTCTCAAGATCTTCCGTCACATCTACCACGTGAAAATTACAGTATTCAATAACTGTTAGTAGAGACTAGCGTGCTACATATTCATTCTCTCTCTCTCTCTCTCTCTCTCTCTCTCTCTCTCTCTCTCTCTCTCTCCCCCTCCCCCTCTCCGCGAGAACAGAAGGCATGTTGTGCGGGATACTAACAAATGTTCGGTTATCGCATCTGTTAGAATTCCTTAAATATTCAGTTCATGAGTCAGATAAATTCGATCCGACTTACCGATCGACTGCGACACAAGAATGCGCTTTACGCGACTCCTCATCATCATCATCATCATCATCATCATCATCATCATCATCAATGTGAAGAGTCGTACCTTTGACAGATGAGTAAAAATCTGGCTTTACGAAACCGTCCGAGGAAAGTGACTTGCAGGAGGCTGCAGCAGCCTCTTTATCTTTGTAACATTAGGAACACCACCTCTAAGCCTGGGGTGTCATTAGCAAACTTCCGTACTACTCAAATGCCCACCCTTGCCAAAAGGGTCACGCTATTCATGTAAATTACGGACCGGTGGTTTGTGAGCGCAGATCTCATGCCCGTTAGCGTCGCAGATCTGTTCCGTTGGGCTCAAATCAGGTGAATTTGTTGGCCATAACATCAACGTGACTTCACTGCCAGGCTTTTGAAACGGACAGTTATCCTGCTGGAACATACCATTGCCGTCTGGGAAGACAAAGAGTACGAAGAGCGGCACGTGGTCGTCAATAATGCTCACGTAGTCCACACCTCTTCTGGTGCCTTTATTAGCACCACAGCCCAGGTCATATTTTCCACAGCCTAACACTCCTCCAACCGAAATGCGTCTGGGGCGCAGCCCTTTGCCTGGATGACGACATATTCGGTCACGAAGATCGACCTGATGTAACCAGAAACTTTATTCACCCGACCAGTCCAGAAGTCCAGACTCCATGATCCCACGCCCACGGCGATCTTAATTGGTGCTATTGGGTCAAACTGTAGAGATTGTCTGCTGTGGAGGCTCATGTTCAATGTGTGCTGAACGGTGTGCTCCGAAAAACTTGTGCCTGCACCAGCATTTTACTCTGTCAACACATACACAGATCGCCGCTTATTCTGCTTTACAGAGCAGACGATCCTCCGACACCCCATTCTGTGATGATGCGTGAACGTCAAAGAACTTTTCACCTACTCGTGGTTTTACTGTCATTTAGCGTGTACTCTGGGGACTGAGAAACAGAAGAAACTAAATTCTTTGGAGCTATGGTGTTATAGGCGAATGCTCAAAATAAAGTGGACTGACATGATTACAAACGAAGACGTCCTTAAAAGAGTGGGTGAGTGGAGAAACTTGTGGAAGTCCGTTAAAAAAAATAATACAGCTTACTGGCCATTTAATGTGACACAAGGTTTGCCTCAACACAATAATATGGGGGTAGGTTAGTGGTAAGAGACCCAAAGGGAGACAACGTCTAAGGTATAAAGACCAAATTATGAAAGATGCGGAATGTGACTTACGCAGAAATGAAGTCTGGAAGGCGTGGAGAGTTGCTGACAACTTAAGTACTGCCAACCAATTCCCGGACTGATCACTACAGAAGAACAACATGACGATACATACATTATGTTGTGGCGTAACAAGCTAGTCACGCCACACTGAGGAGGAAGCCGAAAGGCACGCGTACACACACGCCGACGGGCGTCAAGTCTGGAACAGGATAAGTTATGACTGCTATAAAGAAAATACGTAACTTTGGAATATACTTAACTTTTAATGCTTCCTTTGGTACATCTCTCTTGACTATACAAATGAGACTCGTAAGATACATGCACTGATACAATTGGCGCCTTGCTAAGTCGTAGCCATTAGCTGAAGGCTATTCTAACTGTCTCTCGGCAAATGAGAGCAAAGGCTTCGTCAGTATAGTCGCTAGAAACGTCGTCGTACAACTGGGGCGAGTTCTCGTACGTCTCTCGAGACCTGCCGTGTGGTGGCGCTCGGTCTACGATCACACAGTGGCGACACGCGGGTCCGACATGTACTAATGGACCGCGGCCGATTTAAACTACCACCTAGCAAGTGTGGTGTCTGGCAGTGACACCACACATTATATAGTAGCACTATGACAAAACTTCCAGAATTAGATTTTCACTCTGCAGCGGAGTGTGCGCTGATATGAAACTTCCTGACAGATTAAAACTGTGTAAAGTTTGGAAGGTAGGAGACGAGATACTGGCAGAAGTAAAGCTGTGAGCACCGGGCGTGAGTCGTGCTTCGGTAGCTGAGATGGTAGAGCACTTGCCCGCGAAAGGCAAAGGTCCCGAGTTTGAGTCTCGGTCGGGCACACAGTTTTAATCTGCCAGGAAGTTTCGTATCAGCGCACACTCCGCTGCAGAGTGAAAATCTCATTCTGGAAACATCCCCCAGGCTGTGGCTAAGCCATGTCTCCGCAGTATCCTTTCTTTCAGGAGTGCTAGTTCTGCAAGGTTCGCAGGAGAGCTTCTGTAAAGTTTGGAAGGTAGGAGACGAGATACTGGCGGAAGTAAAGCTGTGAGCACCGGGCGTGAGTCGTGCTTCGGTAACTCAGATGGTAGAGCACTTGCCCGCGAAAGGTATATGACAAAACTGTTTCAGATACGACCAGTGTAAAGTTTGTGTACCTCACTTTCCACGACAATGAATTATTTACTTTCATTTTCATTTTAGAGTACATTTAACGATTGGCAGTGAGACGCAATTTTTCTAGCCTTTGCGGGAAGGAAGGATGGACGACGCTGCACAAAGCTAAAATTATGGAACGACATCGTCCATGTAGTTTTCGAAAGATCCCGTCATTTGCCCTAAGTGATTTAGGGAAGCCATGAAAATGGAGAGAGAGAGAGAGAGAGAGAGAGAGAGAGAGAGAGAGAGAGAGAGAGAGAGAGAGTTCGGAGACAGCTAAGCTTCCACTTGCTGTATTCGTCGGTCACGGGAGATTGCCTAGTTGCACAACTTCTTTTGACTTTGAAGTTAACACTAGATCGGCCAATGAGGTGTGTATGGGTAGCACATTAAGGGCCTATTTACAATCATCCACCTGTACACGGTTGAAGGGAAGTACGTTGCATACCTCGACAGCCGTGCACAAGACGCTGTTTGTCAACCGTGAAAGTGTGAAACGGCCCGGCACGGGTATTTAACATGTCAAAAATGTTCAATCAACCAAGTTCTCTGAGATATTTAACGTAATCATAGCAGTCACCAACACAAACAATATATCAGTTGTCGAATGTCTACTAAAGCACATGATAATTTCTGAGTAAATGGAAGAGACTGAAAAGGAAAGAGTATTATTTTCCATGTTACTAACAGCAACTGACAGAGCGGTAGGTTACGACCAGTGAAAGTATATATTTTTTTATGATTTTATGACTAAATATGTTACTACGAGATAAATAAATAAGAATATACATACTTCGAGATAAAATAGTCGAAACTGTTCGTAACAACAACGACATATTAGTGTGAGACTTTATTTCGAAACTTTGTGTTATTACGCTGTGCCTTGTTTCATCAGTATCGAGGACTCAGAGGCAGTGGATGAGAATCCTGCAAAATTTGTTGTACGAGGTCCAACACATCAGGAACAAGTCTGATGCTATAAATTTTTGTACACTCATGTTCAGAAAACACAGAACGACTAGAGATAGGACGTTCATATTCACAGGGCATGTGCATTACTATGTTATGCAGACATGATTAGCATTTCAGTCACCTCGGTTCAGCATGTGTCCTGTTACTTAGTAGGCACAGGGTCAGCCAAGGGCCCTGATAAGTTGTTCCACGCTTGATGGCATCTAGGAGTATAAGGCGCGAATGGCGTCCTGTGGTATAGCCATCCATGCTGCATTCACCTGGTTCCAAAGTTCATCTGTGGTGGTTGGCACTAAGTCACAGCGCTGCACCCGTCGTTTCATCATATCCCACACGTTTTCGATTGGCGACAAGTCTCGTGCTCTGGCGGGCCAGGGCAAAAAGCTGACATCCTGTGACACCAAGAAGGCACGTGTTCGTGCAGCACTATCTTGCTGAAAAACGGCGTCTGGGGTATTGTGCAGAAAGGGTGTGGATACGGCTTGCAGGACGTCATTCACGTAAGTCACACTGGTCATAGTGCCCTGGACGCGCACCAACTGTAATTTGTGGTTGCACTCAATAGCACCCCGAACCAGAAGGCCTCGAGTTGGCGCTGTACGTCTTGTGAGAATGCAGTCACTGTGATGCCGCTCCCCCTGTCTATGGCGAACCAAAATGCAACCATCATTTTCAGACAAACAGAACTTGGATGCGTCCGAAAACACTATCTGATGCCATTCCTGTCCCCAGTGACTTCGTTCCACACACCATTGGCGTCTAGCATGTTTCTGCATATTCGTAAAAGGTGAGCAGAGAAGTGGACGACGCGCACGTAACCCATGCCGTAATAAACGCCGACGGGCTGTCAACTCTGATAGTGTACGATGTGTTCCACTGTTGCGCAGAGTAGGACGCAGATCTGTTCTGCAATGTCATTCGGGTGAGGGGGTGGGGGGTGATCTGGGTGGTGCGACCCGATGCATCTCGTTATGTTCTACGATCTTCCTTGAACCATTCTGCATACACCCGTTGCATCGCCAAACCACTTCGTCCCACACGAGCAGCAATTTTCCGGATGGATGAATCACATTCTATCATACGATCTTCCTTGAACCATTCTGCATACACCCGTTGCATCGCCAAACCACTTCGTCCCACACGAGCAGCAATTTTCCGGATGGATGAATCACATTCTCTCATACTAATAATGCGCCCTCTTTCAAGCTCACTGATTCGACGCTACGGTTCGCGCAAACGTCTGCGAGGCATCCTGCACGTCTGCTGAAGGTTGAATTAATGGTAGTTGCCTTCAAAGTACGGCCTATTTTAGTACGTATTCGCACCTTCCCCTGCTCTACATGTCATTTGCTGTGGATTCATTGACGCTCCGCCGTTTCTGTCTTCCGGCAGAGTGCAAGAAATGATATGCAATAAACTGCCCCTGTACTGTCACCGCATAGATAGATTTTGATGGAATTTGTCACAAAGTAAGGATACAGCTCAAATTTGGAAAACAAACGCGCACCAGCAGATGACTTCCTTAGTAATACGAGAAATGGAATTTCTTTTCAGTCCAAATACTACAACCACCTAAGTGTTGCAGCAATGAAGAGAATAAATCTCAAAGTATTAATGTTAAATATGGGTAATAAAGCATTCAGCTTAAGGAAAAGTCCGTTTTTTGCGGGGAGGGACACTAATATGGGCATGTTGTAGTAATGTGATCTAGTGACATTCGATTGACTAAATAAATAAATAACTTACAAGGTACGTCTGTAAAGTTCGGCGAATGGTCTCAAAAAATTTAGAAAACAAGAGTTACAAACAAAATACCTTTACTGGCCCTCAGTATAGTTACCATTAGCTACAACGGACTTCTGAGATCGGCTATGTAGTTGTTGGAAACTGTCAGTAAACACTTCTTTTGTCAATTGCTGGAAGCACTGTGGTCGCGCGTTGTTGGATGTCCACATCAGTATGGGAGATGAGACGTGGCGTGGTGCTACCAAGACGATCCGTAGACCAAGCGACAGCCAAGAGCATGGTGTTCGTTTTTACCGCCTTCTAACAATATTGGCTAACAAAATCGAAGATTAAGACGATGCTGATCGCCTTTTTCGACAGAAAGAGCTTGATTCATCATGACCTAACCGAGAGCGGCTAAAAAGTCTAACACCGTGTCACTAACTGTCGCTTGATCTCCAGATCGTATTGGTAGTAGCAGATATCATCTCCTGTAACGATGTGGATATCCAATACCGCATGACCGAACTATTCCTTCCACAATAAGTGTTTGCTGACAGTTCCCAACAGTTTCACAATCTATGTCTGAAGTGTGTTGTAGCTAGTGGTGATTACTTTTAAGGCCTCTCGAGGTGTTCTGTTTGTGACTCCGGTCTCAGCAAATAAAAGAAACAATTCACCGAACGTTTCAGACGCTCCATGTATAACACAGACGTCAACACGACACTCATTCAACATGAATTAACATCACGTCGTTTAAACAGTTATAAATGTATAAATGCTTATCAGTTTAATTAACTGATTTGTTGCTAAAGGTGAAATTAAAGGCCTAAAACTATTATGTTATCTATGTTTTCACTCATTCCAAGCCGGCCGGTGTTGCCGAGGGGTTCTAGGCGCTTCAGTCCGGAACTGCGCGACTGCTACGGTCGCAGGTTCGAATCCTGCCTCGGGCATGGATGTGTGAGATGTCCTTAGGTTAGTTAGGTTTAAGTATTTCTAAGTTCTAGGGGACTGATGACCTCAGAGCCATTTGAACTCATTCCAAATGCAGCCTCCCTTGTAAGACACTAAGTTTTAAGTTAAACAGTCAGTAGTCACTGTCAGATACTTCATTCTGTGCGTGCGATGCCGTTCGCCAATTCTTTAGAAAACGCTCCTTTCGCGAAACATGAACTTTGTGTTACACAAAACCAGTTTTCTCAGAATGCTATTATGCAATTGAAATATATAGTACCGAATGGAGTAATGATCATCTATCTAGCAGCATATATCTAAGAGATAAGTCCTCAGAAAATGAGTTCCACAATGCACTGCATCCGATGAGACAGAAGGGACGACGTAACGCGAAAAAATATCCTACGTGATTTAACTCCCAACGGAGGGGTTAAATTTAAAGCAAGCATCATTTTATGAGAGGAAGTAATCACCCATTGCTTATGTACTGGAGCACGATTTTGAGATCATTCTATTACGTCTTTACAAAATACTGTTATCGCTTATTTCTACACCGATACACTCGATACTCATGATGCCGAATAAGATTCAGTAATTACACAGTTTCGGGTAATGCTCTTGCACAGCTGTTCCATTTACTGTCTGCAGGAAATCTTTAGCAAATGTCCAACAGCAAATATGGCGCACATGATATTGTTATCCACGAATTCTGGAGCTAATCGTCCAGTTTGGAGAGAAGACTGTCCGTCTCACGAAGCCGTATAGAGTAGCAGCGAACGAAACCTTCTTGGCGGTCGATCTTCAGTCCGAAATAGCAATTTCCCTGCCGTAAGTCCGTCTTCACCGTGATCAGCACTGTCACAGAAAACGGGGACCGCTGGCAACAAGAGGGAATCAAGGAGGCAGCCGGCCTTGGGAAGCAATTGTGGATGGGCGACTGGGTGAGGCCGCCAACCACCACCTGCCAGTCACCCTTCCCTTGCTGTCGTCATTAATCAAATCGAGCACAAGCTAAAATTATAGTGTACACCATTTATGTAAATATCAGGTAACCTCGTATGACTTGAAGGCCCAGTAGTTAAGTGCCAGACTAAGAATCAAATTTAATTCCTAGGATTTTTATTGCTCGCTGAGCACTTTTTTCAGCTCTGGCAATGTTTGTTAATATGAAAACTGCCGAGTTGTATGGCGGTTCGCTGTCTACATTAAGCTTTAGGTCCCCCAGTAAATAGCCAGGTTAGTCTATTCAAAGCTCGGACAAATGCAAGGACATATCACCTCTAATACGGGTGTGTCTAGTAAAGCTATGTGCTGTTCAAAATAAACTTTGGCTTGACGACAGCGTTACAAGTAACATGCAGACCTTTTACAAAAAGATCTACCGTATTTTTGTTGAAATGTATCCACCAATGGTTACAGCAATGACAGTGGTGCGGGTGATGTTCTCTGTAGGCTGGGACTGTGGGTCAGGGTAGTGGAGGGGCGGCGATATCCACATATTCCCGCTCTACACTAAGGAAACAGGATTTCAGTAACGTAGTCACCTCAATCAACGGGAGTAATAACAATGAAAATTAACACACTGGATGCATAACTAAGACACTGCAACGACTACACACACAGACACAGATCATCAATTCAAGACACAGAAAAGCAAGACAGAAAAATTCTAAGGAGAATTTTTCGCATAGACTACTTATGTGGGGTAAGAACGAATCGAAAATCTCAGGAGAGGTATCAGAATACCGAGCAAGTTATAGGTAAAGTTGAAATCAACACAAAGGCTGGTTTGAACAACATAGTGATTTATCCCACATTGCCCTACTGTGGGTGGTACGGCATGGCCTTATTTCGAAATGACACTGACTTATTCAGTTAGTTCTAGGAGGACATATAATGTAACATCGGCTCAACACCACTGTTCAACTAGGAATTTTTCACGCCAATAAATCACTGCAAAGGCCATACAGTTAATAAGCTAAGACGTAAGGGGGGCGAGATTGCCTTCAGCAATGATGCCTTTTTATATCTAATAATTTTAGTATGTGGAAACTGTCAGCATTACTCACTTAGACACTCATCTGAAAAGAAAAGGGGTACAATACACTGATGAATTAAAACATTATGAGCACTGCACACCGCGAGATTGAATACTGCCTGGTGGCGTTGCGAGCACGTGACACGGCACAGAAACTACACCTATATAGGACAGGCAGAGAATAGTGGGTCATCATTCTCTATAGCAGATGACTCCTACGTGAGTAGGATAACAGTTCGCTTTGTGGTTGCAATAATTATCTTATCTCAAGTACAATGAAATGGACTTTTGGTGTGAGGTTACAAACTTTGGCGACTTATAATCAAGATCAACCCCCACTTGTTTGTGGAACATTCAAGGTCATCCAGGGGAGCACGACACACACTTCAGGCGCCTGTGCGAGTTATATTTAGGGTCATCCAGGGGAACCACTGCCCAAACCACGCACCTAACGCATCGTCTACTGAGCAACGATGTAACTCGATACTTGCCACGTTATACATTATTGACGGGAAACCCCTGGACCAATGGCAGCACAAAAAAATAGCGGGAAACCCCAAGGACCAATAAGATTCGAAATCCCCCTAATCATCCTTTACTACTAGCCCAACTGTGTATAGGCCTCCTTATTCCAGGCCTGAGCATCATGGGGGAGGGGTTCAGGTTTTTAATAAATAAATTTACAATAATTCTACAGTGACAGGGTTGGGAATAATAACATTCATGTACAAAATGAACTAATAGTTTATTATTAACAATTTCTTTTTAGCAATATATTATTTACAATTTATTTTTACAAGGCTATTTGTTACACAATTTTTAAATTTACAATCATTTGTTATTCACACAGTGCTTTTTTAAACACTATTTCTATTTTTTACACTCCTGGAAATTGAAATAAGAACACCGTGAATTCATTGTCCCAGGAAGGGGAAACTTTATTGACACATTCCTGGGGTCAGATACATCACATGATCACACTGACAGAACCACAGGCACATAGACACAGGCAACAGAGCATGCACAATGTCGGCACTAGTACAGTGTATATCCACCTTTCGCAGCAATGCAGGCTGCTATTCTCCTATGGAGACGATCGTAGAGATGCTGGATGTAGTCCTGTGGAACGGCTTGCCATGCCATTTCCACCTGGCGCCTCAGTTGGACCAGCGTTCGTGCTGGACGTGCAGACCGCGTGAGACGACGCTTCATCCAGTCCCAAACATGCTCAATGGGGGACAGATCCGGAGATCTTGCTGGCCATGGTAGTTGACTTACACCTTCTAGAGCACGTCGGGTGGCACGGGATACATGCGGACGTGCATTGTCATGTTGGAACAGCAAGTTCCCTTGCCGGTCTAGGAATGGTAGAACGATGGGTTCGATGACGGTTTGGATGTACCGTGCACTATTCAGTGTCCCCTCGACGATCACCAGTGGTGTACGGCCAGTGTAGGAGATCGCTCCCCACACCATGATGCCGGGTGTTGGCCCTGTGTGCCTCGGTCGTATGCAGTCCTGATTGTGGCGCTCACCTGCACGGCGCCAAACACGCATACGACCATCATTGGCACCAAGGCAGAAGCGACTCTCATCGCTGAAGACGACACGTCTCCATTCGTCCCTCCATTCACGCCTGTCGCGACACCACTGGAGGCGGGCTGCACGATGTTGGGGCGTGAGCGGAAGACGGCCTAACGGTGTGCGGGACCGTAGCCCAGCTTCATGGAGACGGTTGCGAATGGTCCTCGCCGATACCCCAGGAGCAACAGTGTCCCTAATTTGCTGGGAAGTGGCGGTGCGGTCCCCTACGGCACTGCGTAGGATCCTACGGTCTTGGCGTGCATCCGTGCGTCGCTGCGGTCCGGTCCCAGGTCGACGGGCACGTGCACCTTCCGCCGACCACTGGCGACAACATCGATGTACTGTGGAGACCTCACGCCCCACGTGTTGAGCAATTCGGCGGTACGTCCACCCGGCCTCCCGCATGCCCACTATACGCCCTCGCTCAAAGTCCGTCAACTGCACATACGGTTCACGTCCACGCTGTCGCGGCATGCTACCAGTGTTAAAGACTGCGATGGAGCTCCGTATGCCACGGCAAACTGGCTGACACTGACGGCGGTGGTGCACAAATGCTGCGCAGCTAGCGCCATTCGACGGCCAACACCGCGGTTCCTGGTGTGTCCGCTGTGCCGTGCGTGTGATCATTGCTTGTACAGCCCTCTCGCAGTGTCCGGAGCAAGTATGGTGGGTCTGACACACCGGTGTCAATGTGTTCTTTTTTCCATTTCCAGGAGTGTATATACTGATACCATTTATACATTAACGAAGTAATTTTTTTCCTGGTCACTTACAACTATCAGTTACAAGACGAACAACTGAAATACTACGTTTCACGTTATCTGTATTCCCCCCCTCCCCCCCCCCCCCCACACACACACACACAAGCACTTCATCGAACTATTCCATACACACACGCACATAACATCACCTATTTACAAATGAAAATACAGCCACACAGTCACTCACTCTAACGAATACTTTTAATATGGTAGGGTGCCAGTCCCGTCCCCAGAGATGAACCATTTGCCATCATGATACAACAGCCCTGCTTCTAGCTGCTATGCTGTATGTACCTCAAAACCTCTCGGTAGAAAAACTTACTTGCTCACCATATGTGGAGTATCGCCAACGCTCTCGGGTAGGCACATCTTGTGATCGTCTACCGAGATGAAGCCTCTGGGTGGCACTTGCATCTATGCAGTATGTTTACATTTGCGACCTGAGCTCTACGAACTCCATAATCTGCGAACCATTAGGCTGATCTTTTATCAGGGCGAAACCTTCTTGTCCTGTGATATTACTCTAAAAGGGTTATCCAGAAGTGTTGAATTCTTCGTCATTGTACCTAATTACTTCCTCTGGATGGTAGTCTTTCACCCTGTAGATGAAACTGACTGTATCCATATGAAGTTAACTTGGGTTCAAAGAAGTTTGGCATTACAAACTCACCGTGAGAGAGGTACATATGATGTTTGGAGAGGTCCATAACATGATACCGATATACACAGGATTCGTGAACCGCACCGACCCTCGGCCATCTCCATACTGACCAGTCCTTCATTGAAGGTGGTGGCCCGTTTGAAATTTGACCTGGCAATGTAATCTCTTGTGCCGTAACACCCATCCCACCGGTGGACTAATGAATTTCTCGGTATTCTCTAATGCTCTCCCATGGTTTCTCCGAAAACCGAATTGTTCATTAACTTGGAACCGTTTCGCGAGGCTATGCACTCCAGACAGCAAGTTGCTGTGCTTGGCGTGCAAATGGGTGAGATATGCCAATTCTGCCTCCAGGACATCTCACTCACAGCCACAGCCACATCGACATCATGGATCTTTTCCTTCAATCTATCAATTTCCACTTTGCTCGTCCACTGGAACCCTCCAAATTGTAGACTTGGTTGAATGGTGCACCCATAGAAGTTGTTTATATTCAGGTAACGGATGTCACTTAAATCTTCAAATTGCCTGTAAAACTACTCATTCACTCACGGATTATTCGCCTTGGCGTACCTGTGTACGCACAGTCAGAGTCACTCCACGAATTCCGCATTCAAATAAGAGCAGCATGGCAACATCAGTTAACAGCTCACTGCTGACACATGTTCTTAACACTGCGTCTCATAAAAGAACTGTCATGTTGAAACGGACAGGAGAATGTGTATGGGTACATTCGTACATCCAGAACTTCCCGAAAATATTCCCTGAATTAGGGATGCCAAACTCTTACCAAATATTCACAGCGTGCTCATACTTCATATCCGTTATGGCAGTGCCACTTAGTTTACTGAAGAATGTGGTTACGTCAGACAATGTGATTTCTTGGAGTCAGTGCATCGAATCCAGGTATTCGTATGGAAAGACCCTCTCCCTCGTCAAAGGCTGAAACATTGCATCATCTGGATATGCGGCTCTGTTAATAGGTATGTCGTCCGGATGCAACACCTGAACAAGTTTCTGAAGAGACGCTTGAGTGAAGTGAAGCTAATCCATGAATGGAGCGATATTCTTGAAATGATTCTCCACGAAAAGAAACTTACTTTTCAACGGTATCAGGATTGACACAGATATCACCCTCCAACCTGAAATCACCCATGGGTGACAGAGAAAGTGAGCACTATACCCGCTCAGATTGTGGAAGAAGATGGATGTGTATGGTAGCTGTTGGTACTTGAATAGTTGCTTGCATTGTGAGCTGCACAATTTCCCCGTTAGATGACAATGGTATCTATGTGAATTGTCTGCGTACCTATCCAACGGCAGTCCACAAATATGATTCAGCTGCTTGCTCGTACAAGACATCATTCTCCTGCGAGTCGGTCATAGAAACATTGTTGCAATAAATACCATCAACTTTCCAGGCAATATTTTCGAACTCTGTGAGCAATCATCTCGCAGGATTATCCCCGACGTAGCTGGAGTCATACGTTCATAGTGGTTCATACGCCGGCACATACAAGAAGTGATGTTCTGGGGAGGTAGTAAGGGAGGTACAGGGGTCGCCTTCACAATGTGCCACAGGAGCTAGGAGGCACTCGAAATCGTTGCATATGACGAATAGACATCGCTCCTGGTGATGGGCGTTCTTTAAGAACTTTTTATCGTCGATAGGCATTTCCACATATAGCGCTTCCTGGCTCGAGCAGTCAGTGGGGTGCCTTTTTTATACTCACTCTTACTTTTGTGTTGATGTTATTTTCTGCTCATCTGGGAGAAAAGTAGGCGGGGCATGTTTTTGATCCATACTTACCCCCGGTAGCAACAAATCTACGTTTGGGCACTGAGTGGCTAATTTTGAAAAGTACGAGGTCCAACTACTTTGTGCTTAACTTCTTTGTTCTGCACATCGTGCTCTTGGTCATCCACTTCTGGCTTCCTATCATCAACATCCAGGATGTATACGTGAATTGAATCATCAGAACTTAAAATGATGATAAACCAATCAGAAAGAAAATGTAAATAGACAGGCAATGTGAAACGTAGTATTTAAGTTGTTCGTCTGGCACCTGATAACTAAGTTTCCAGGAAACAAATTATTTTGTAAATAAGTCCTGTGTGTATATACACCAAAAAAATTGAAAATTATTGTATATATAAAAAGCTTTGTAAAAACCACTATGTGAATAACAAAAATAAAGAAACTGTAACAAATAGCCCTGTAAAAATAAAAATAAGTTGTAAGTAACACACTGCAAAAAGAGAATGTTCATAATAAACTATTAGTTCATGTGTTATATCATTTATTATTTCCATACCCTGACAATGTAGAATTAATTTGTTTATTAAAACCAGAACCCCTCCCCCATGATGCTAAGACCTCGAATGAAGTAGCTGTAGTAGCAAAGGATGATAAGAGGGAGATTGAATTTTGTTTGTCCTTGGGGTTTCCCGCTATTTTAATGTGCTGCCATTGGTCCATGGGATCCCAGTCAATAATATATGTTACCAGTATCGAGTTAGGTGTATGGGTAGGGCATGGGTTACCTGGATGACTCTAACATTACTCGCACAATTGCCTGAAGTGTGTGTAGTGTGCCCTGCATGTATAAGTGCTGGTGATTCCCTAAGGGGAGGGGAGTGGTGGGTGACCATGATGTAAGTCGCCAAAGTTTGTAAGCTGACATCGGAAGTCCCTATCAGTGACCTTCATATAAGATAGTTAAAACGGCCAGAATGCCTACTGATATCGTACTTACGAGTTCCCATGTTGATCCAATCACATCGTCAATTACGATCTAGATTGGACTGTATATCAATGGAAAAGTGTCCCATGGTCGGTATAATCACATTTCTTACTACACAAGGACGACGTTGGTGCCGGATACGCCGACAGCTACTCGAAACATGCACGGCACCGTGGACGCGGTTGGTGAGGGCAAATATTATGCTGTGGAGGGTATTCACTATGGGAACTGTGGTAGTAATCGAATGCACCACGACATATGGAGTACGTGAACATTACTGCGGACCACCTACATCCCTTCATGCTTCATGTCTTCCCTCATGTTAATGACATCTTCCAACAGGGTAACTGCCCATGTCGCATGGCTAGAATCTTGCTATAGAAATCTGAGAAGCATCATAATGAACTCACATTGCTGTTTTTGCCATCAAATTCGCGTAATGTCAACCCGATGGAATAGATCTGGGGTGTTACTGAGCACCAACTTCGAGCCCAAGAACCAGTGGCCCATTAATTTACGGGTACTGCGTGACCATTCACGAAAACATCTCGCGCCATATACTTCCGGAAACCTACCAAGGACTTGTCGAATCCATACCACGCGTAACTGCTGCTGTATTGGGTTCCAAATGTGGATCGAAACGCCATTAAGCAAGTGGTCATAACGTTTTGCTCACCAGTGTTGGAGTCACATGGTGTAAGAACACGCTAAGGTGACTGCATGTCATTCCGATTACTGCATCTGTTGTTATTTCGACGTCTCAAAATCATTCAAAATGCTTATCGACCAAGTGCTGGAATATTGGGAATTCCTCGCGTAAGTTACAAGGCGGGGACGTAGGAAGTGAAGTAAGCCTGCAGCGACCGCATCTGGCAGAACTACGACCCTGAAGCACAGCCGCAAACAAACAGGTCCGGAAACTTGCCCGCCGGAATCTGCCAGATTTCTGCATTGAGCACACGGCATTCTCTCGCTACCCACTGTTCGACTAAGCACGAGGAATCGTCCACTCTCTTGTCTTTAGCATCAAAGCGGACTTTACAGAAACTGCCGCCTTCTATTTTAATAGCGTTTCAGACATTATCGGGATAATCTCACTTGATACAACTTTAAATTTACACGCATAAAAAAAATTAAGTTTCATTAAATACTAGCTCGTAATACAGAATAACGTATTTATAGTCACAACCGGTTCCAGCCCCTAGTCCGTTTCCAAGTGATCAATTTGTTATTACAAACGGAATCGTCCTTTAATTCCAAGGGTATTTGACCACTCAAGGACTTACAACATGACTGTGTATGTGACAGCTAATTTCCAACTAGAAACTGGTCAGTGTGCCAAGAAGGGTAACAAAATAGATAAGTTTTTATACAACTTGGGCTTTCAGTTGATCACACTGATAATAACAGCGGGATATCCACAACGCAGAGCATTCTAGATGAAATAAGTAAATAAATTTTACTATTTGATCACAATCGACTGAGTAGTTTTCCACCTAAAAATATTTAGAGAGTTCTTTCTGTTGAATACCTGGGAGCACGACAATATAAAATTATTATTTCTTTCGCAGATAAATTATACAGTGTTCCATGTAAACACAGACACACAGTAATTTTAATTAATACTATTATTGTATCTCCTTAACAACCGGCCGGAGTGGCCGAGCGGTTCTAGGCGCTACAGTCTGGAGCCGCGCGACCGCTACGGTCGCAGGTTTGAATCCTGCCTCGGGCATGGATGTGTGTGATGTCCTTAGATTAGTTAGGTTTAAATAGTTCTAAGTTCTAGGGGACTGATGACCTCAAAAGTTAAGCCCCATTGTGCTCAGAGCAATTTGAACCATTTTTTTCTCCTTAACACAACTTCAAATTCTACATCTATTTGTTCGACCTGCATATTATTCCCAACAGTCATTCTGGGAGAATATAAAGTTTGGGAGTCTTCGCAGGTGTAGGAACATTAATCGACCAGCAATCAATCGCCAGTTTGTCCTTGGATCTTGGACAGTTAACAGCTCATCCCCCCCCCCCCACACACACACACACACACTCTTGTTGATACTCTGTCCGCGAAAACAGATGCATGTGGCTCAGTTGGGCATTAAACTGTAGACACCTTCGCGTCAGTCGGCTGGATGAGAACGGCTCTCACACAGGAGGAAGGGAAGGGAGTACTGCCTCGCTCAGGACCATGCGATAATCCAGCTAACTTCCGATTTATTAAAGTTTTATTTCTTAAAGCTATAGCAGTCGGATGCTTAAAGTTGCAGATATGAATACGCATAACCAACACATCCAACTATATCTGATAAGGGGAAGGCCTCAAACACGGCCAACTGATTCGGGTCAAATTTGGCAGGCCACCTGTGTTCAACCTAAAACGAAGGACTAAGATATTCTGGCTCAACGACAAAGCCCATGCCTACTACAGTAGTACAAGTTTATATGCCAACTAGCTCTGCAGATGATGAAGAAATTGATGAAATGTATGACGAGATAAAAGAAATTATTCAGGTAGTGAAGGGAGACGAAAATTTAATAGTCATGGGTGACTGGAATTCGTCAGTAAGAAAAGGGAGAGAAGGAAACATAGTAGGTGAATATGGATTGGGGGGGGGGGGGGGGAAGAAATGAAAGAGGAAGCCGCCTTGTAGAATTTTGCACAGAGCATAACTTAATCATAGCTAACACTTGGTTCAAGAATCATAAAAGAAGGTTGTATACCTGGAAGAATCTTGGAGATACTAAAAGGTACCAGATAGATTATATAATGGTAAGACAGAGATTTAGGAACCAGGTTTTAAATTGTAAGACATTTCCAGGGGCAGATGTGGATTCTGACCACAATCTATTGGTTATGAACTGCAGATTAAAACTGAAGAAACTGCAAAAAGGTGGGAATTTAAGGAGATGGGACCTGGATAAACTGACTAAACCAGAGGTTGTACAGAGTTTCAGGGAGAGCATAAGGGAACAATTGACAGGAATGGGGGAAAGAAATACAGTAGAAGAAGAATGGGTAGCTCTGAGGGATGAAGTAGTGAAGGCAGCAGAGGATCAAGTAGGTAAAAAGACGAGGGCTAGTAGAAATCCTTGGGTAACAGAAGAAATATTGAATTTAATTGATGAAAGAAGAAAATATAAAAATGCAGTAAATGAAGCAGGCAAAAAGGAATACAAACGTTTCAAAAATGAGATCGACAGGAAGTGCAAAATGGCTAAGCAGGGATGGCTAGAGGACAAATGTAAGGATGTAGAGGCTTGTCTCACTAGGGGTAAGATAGATACTGCCTACAGGAAAATTAAAGAGACCTTTGGAGAGAAGAGAACCACTTGTATGAAAATCAAGAGCTCAGATGGCAACCCAGTTCTAAGCAAAGAAGGGAAAGCAGAAAGGAGGAAGGAGTAAGGAGTATATAGAGGGTTTATACAAGGGCGATGTACTTGAGGACAATATTATGGAAATGGAAGAGGATGTAGATGAAATGGGAGATAAAATACTGCGTGAAGAGTTTGACAGAGCACTGAAAGACCTGAGTCGAAACAAGGCCCCGAGAGTAGACAACATTCCATTAGAACTACTGATGGCCTTGGGAGAGCCAGTCATGACAAAACTCTACCATCTGGTGAGCAAGATGTACGAGACAGGCGAAATACCCTCAGACTTCAAGAAGAATATAATAATTCCAATCCCAAAGAAAGCAGGTGTTGACAGATGTGAAAATAACCGAACTATCAGTTTAATAAGTCACAGCTGCAAAATACTAACACGAATTCATTACAGACGAATGGAAAAACTGGTAGAAGCGGACCTCGGGGAAGATCAGTTTGGATTCCGTAGAAATGTTGGAACACGTGAGGCAATACTAACCTTACGACTTATCTTAGAAGAAAGATTAAGAAAAGGCAAACCTACGTTTCTAGCATTTGTAGACTTAGAGAAAGCTTTTGACAATGTTGACTGGAGTACTCTCTTTCAAATTCTGAAGGTGGCAGGTGTAAAATACAGGGAGTGAAAGGCTATTTACAATTTGTATAGAAACCAGATGGCAGTTATAAGAGTCGAGGGACATGAAAGGGAAGCAGCGGTTGTGAAGGGAGTGAGACAGGGTTGTAACCTCTCCCCGATGTTATTAAATCTGTATACTAAGCAAGCAGTAAAGGAAACAAAAGAAAAATTTGGAGTAGGTATGAAAATCCATGGATGAGAAATAAAAACTTTGAGGTTCGCCGATGACATTGTAATTCTGTCAGAGACAGCAAAGGACTTGGAAGAGCAGTTGAACGGAATGGACAGTGTCTTGAAAGGAGGATATAAGATGAACATCAACAAAAGCAAAATGAGGATAATGGAATGTAGTCAAATTAAATCGGGTGAAGATGAGGGGATTAGATTAGGAAATGAGACACTTAAAGTAGTAAAGGAGTTTTGCTATTTAGGGAGTAAAATAACTAATGATGGTCGAAGTAGAGAGGATATAAAATGTAGACTGGCAATGGCAAGGAAATCGTTTCTTAAGAAGAGAAATTTGTTAACATCTAGTATAGGTTTAAGTGTCAGGAAGACGTTTCTGAAAGTATTCGTATGGAGTGTAGCCATGTATGGAAGTGAAACATGGACGATAACCAGTTTGGACAAGAAGAGAATAGAAGCTTTCGAACTGTGGTGCTACAGAAGAATGCTGAAGATAAGGTGGGTAGATCACGTAACAAATGAGGAGGTATTGAATAGGAATGGGGAGAAGAGAAGTTTGTGGCACAACTTGACTAGAAGAAGGGATCGGTTGGAAGGACATGTTTTGAGGCATCAAGGGATCACAAATTTAGCATTGGAGGGCAGCGTGGAGGGTAAAAATCGTAGAGGGAGACCAAGAGATCAATACACTAAGCAGATTCAGAAGGATGTAGGTTGCAGTAGGTACTGGGAGATGAAGAAGCTTGCACAGGATAGAGTAGCATGGAGAGCTGCATCAAACCAGTCTCAGGACTGAAGACCACAACAACAAACAACGTTTCTGAACATAGGTTCCTATTCAAAATATTATGTACTCAATCCCCTCTGTATGTCCTAAAAGTTTGTAACGCGAATTTCCGAACACCATTACATATGCATGAAGTTTAGCCTTAGTTTGTTTCGTTTTTTGCTTAGCATGTTGGTATTCCGGTTACTATGGATTTATTTATCGATTGTCATTTTTTTTGTAGTTCACTGTTTTTTGGTTTTACATATCATCATTTAGAGATAGTGAATAGAGCTGTGGACGCCATAAAATGGAGTGCTAAGTTGAGAAATCGAAACATTTCCCACATATTCTTCTGTCTGAGTTCAGCAGAGGGGTGACAGCAACGGAGGCAGCCAGAAAAATTTGCGCCTTATATGAGGATAATGCCATTGGACAAAGCACGGAAAGAAAATGGTTTTCTCGTTTCAAGGAGGCTCGGTTTGGCATCAGTAACTCTCCACGTTCATGAAGACGTTTGGAGTTTGATGACGATCGTTTAAATGCATTGATCACGTCAGAGTACTCGAGAACTGGCAAATGTGAATTGGGATCATTTCACCATCATGCGGCATTTGCATGTATTGAGGAAGGTTCAAAAATCGGGTGTATGGATGCCGCATGCTCTAAAAAAAAAAAAAAAAACTGCGAATGGCCATATGCACATCTCTGCCTGCTCGTTATCAATTGGCTCGTGAACAAGACGGACGATTCCTATCCTGTATCGTTACTGGTGAAGAGAAATGCTGTCTTCATCCACAAGGAAAAGGAAGAATGGTTATGTCCAAACAAAGCAGCAACTCGCTGTACAAAACGTAATGTTGCGCGTCTGGTGGAACAGCGACGGTATGGTGTACCACGAATTGCCTCCCAAGAGGTATAACCATCACCGCTGACATTTACGGTCAACAACTGAGACGTCTTGCAAGCGCAGTCCAATAACAACAACCAAGAACACTGCGTGAAGTGATGCTACTGCACGATAACGCCCGCCCGCATTCTGCTAGAGTGACAAAAAGCTCTATATACGAATTGGGTTGGGAAGTCGTTCCCCACCCACCATATTCACCTATTTTGTGTCCTCAGATTTTCGCTTTTTCCGCTCTCTATCTAACTGCCTTAAAGGAGCTTCCTTTCTGGATGAAAATGTACTCCGATCATGGCTCGACGACTTCTCCTCCTCGGAACCATGTGATTTCTACAGTCGCGGAATCGAGAAGTTAGCCCGGCGTTGGAAGTCTGCCGTAAATAGTGAAGGAGCATATATTATTGTCGACCGAAATCTTTGTTATGTGTATCTGTTGTGTTTATTGAACTTACGGAAAAATGCTACGAACCTATGCACCAACACACACAATATACAGGGTGATTCAAAAAGAATACCACAACTTTAAAAATGTGTATTTAATGAAAGAAACATAATATAACCTTCTGTTATACATCATTACAAAGAGTATTTAAAAAGGTTTTTTTTTCACTCAAAAACAAGTTCAGAGATGTTCAATATGGCCCCCTCCAGACACTCGAGCAATATCAACCCGATACTCCAACTCGTTCCACACTCTCTGTAGCATATCAGGTGTAACAGTTTGGATAGCTGCTGTTATTTCTCGTTTCAAATCATCAATGGTGGCTGGGAGAGGTGGCCGAAACACCATATCCTTAACATACCCCCATAAGAAAAAATCGCAGGGGGTAAGATCAGGGCTTCTTGGAGGCCAGTGATGAAGTGCTCTGTCACGGGCTGCCTGGCGGCCGATCCATCGCCTCGGGTAGTTGACGTTCAGGTAGTTACAGACAGATAAGTGCCAATGTGGTGGCGCTCCATCTTGCTGAAATATGAATTGTTGTGCGTCTTGTTCGAGCTGAGGGAACAGCCAATTCTCTAACATCTCCAGATACTGTAGTCCAGTTACAGTAGCACCTTCGAAGAAAAAGGGACCAAAAACTTTATTGGCTGAAATACCAACGTTTAATACACCACCTATCAGGAGGTTTAACACCATACTTCGTTCGAAATGCACGCTGAACAACTGTCGTCGATTCACTTCTGCCGTACTCAATAACACAAAAAGCTTTCTGTTGAGCGGTCGCCATATTAGCATCAACTGACGCTGACGCCTAGTCAACAGCGCCTCAAGCGAACAAATGTACAACTAAATGAAACTTTATAGCTCCCTTAATTCGCCGACAGATAGTGCTTAGCTCTGCCTTTCGTCGCTGCAGAGTTTTAAATTCCTAAAGTTGTGGTATTCTTTTTGAATCACCCTGTATATTACTCAATATCTGAGGAAATGTACAAGTATTGACAAAAGCGAAACTTCTCACCCACTAGCGTGATAAGGTAGATACTGGAAGATTACAACCTGTTGAATACTATCCAGGTGATTATAGCTGTATTCCCTGTACATATTAGAAGGCAAAAACAGGACTTCCGCAGGGATGTTTGGTCGAAAACGGCCAGACTCCAAAAGCAACGGCAAACTGAACGCACCGGGAGAAGCGAGCAGAGGCGCCCTGCGTATACAGTGTGGTCGCCCATCCAATAGGCTCACGGAAGCTCGAGTAATTCTGCAATTTCCTGGGAACAGTGGTGGGCGCTCGACCAATCATGAGCCATTACGGGCTATTCCTGCCCCAGCTTACGCACACGCTCCCCCCGGTGTTTCGCCATATTCGTGGCGGGGCGAGGAAGCGCGGTAGCGGCGGGGCAGGTCAGCGTGATGCTATTCACGGATCCGGTCGGTCAGGGCCTGCGGTCGCATTTCCGACGACGCCGCGCCGCTCCTCTGCTACACGCCACGCTAACGCTATACCAGAACAGTTGCATGACTTGAGCAGTACATAGACAATTATCCAGTACTATTAGCATTCACCTACCCTCTTTTTTCATTATACATACGCTGTACACCTTGTACGGGAGTGAAACGTGGACGATACACGGCTCCAACAAGAAGACAATAGAAGCACTACAGAAAAATGCTAAGCCTTGGATGGGTAGACCGAGCAACTAACGAGAGGGTACAGAATCGCACTGGCGAAAAGGGAAATTTATGCCACAATTTGACAAAAAGAAGGGATCAGTTCAAAGAACACATCCTAAGGCTTCAAATGAATCATGGGGTGAGATGTGTGGGCTAAAGATTGTAGAGGGAGACCAAGCTTCGACGACAGCGAACCGTTTAAAATAGACGTGCGTTGCAGTAGTTCTGCAGATATGAAAAGGCTTAACAGAGGAGACACTAGCGTGGAGGACTGCATCAAACCAGTCTTTGAACTGATGACCAGCTATGGAATTCATTTGAAAAGTTTCCCGCATACAGAACACAGCATGACAGTCTCAACGAAGAGAAATCTTCAGACGTAGAAGAAACTTCGCGTGTATACCAACGGAGTGTTATACCACCATTACTTTTCACAATATATAAAAACTAGACGAGATCAAAAACTAGCGGGAATTTTTTAATTTCGAACATCCGATTTTTTTTAAAAATCATCTCGTTAGTACCTATGTTCCTAATGTCTGTTTGCATTTTCGGCTGTTTTGAATATTTAGTTTATTGTTGATATTCGGAAAGGTTATACGTGTTTTCGAGTACTCGGTGCATTTTTTCCTTTCGAAAGAGGCGGATCTAAGAATTTGCATTAAATTTTGCTGGAAAAATGGAACAAAGGGCAGCACCACATTCGAAACGTTGCTGTGGCTTTTGGCGAATCTGCTATGCTGAAGACACGAGTTCACGAGTGGTTCAAATGTTTCGAAGAGGGTCGAGAAGACATTTAAGACGATGCCAGCACTGGAAGCCCTAGCACATCAGTTACTGACGACAGTGCGTAAATAGTAAAGAGAATGGTCCTGGAAAATAAAAAAAAAAAAATGGTTCAAATGGCTCTGAGCACTATGGGACTTAACATCTATGGTCATCAGTCCCCTAGAACTTAGAACTACTTAAACCTAACTAACCTAAGGACATCACACAACACCCAGCCATCACGAGGCAGAGAAAATCCCTGACCCCGAACCCGGGCGTGGGAAGCGAGAACGCTACCGCACGACCACGAGATGCGGGCCCTGGAAAATCCCCGAATCTCCGTCAGAGGGGCTGTTGACGGCATTTCCTTTGGCTCATGACAAGAAATTTTTTCGTATGTTTTGGGCATGAAACGTGAAGCAAAAAAGTTTGTTCCGAAATTGTTGAACTTCGACCAAAAACGACGTCGCGTAGATACCGCTCGGGAATTGATGAATGAAGTCAACAAGACACCAGAACTTCTACAGAAGGTTATAATAGGTAATAATAATAATGACGTGTGATGAGGGACTCCCGTCGGGTAGACCGCTCGCCTGGTGCAAGTCTTTCGATTTGACGCCACTTCGGCGACTTCCGCGTCGATGGGGATGAAATGATTAGGACAACACAACACCCAGTCCCTGAGCGGAGAAAATCTCCGACCCAGTCGGGAATCGAACCCGGGCCCTTAGGATTGACAGTCCGTCGCGCTGACCACTCAGCTACCGGGGGCGGACATAATAGGTAATGAAACATGGGTATATGGATATGAAGTCGAAACCAAGACCCAATCGTCCCAATGGAAATTGCCTGAAGAGCCAAGAGCAAAAAACATTCGACAAGTTCGATCACGTGAAGGCGTCACGTGGAAAATAGTTTTAGTGCTACGGTTATTATGAGTTGGATTTATTACTACTGGCTGATCGGAGGATGAACTCCTAGTATTGCTGACCGCTAGTTGCGAAAATCTGACCATCTGAAATTTGAGTGGCCACTCTTGATTGCAACCACAGCCGGATCACCGATGTCCCCATGCAAACACTAATGTAAACTGATTCGTTCTACTGCCGTGTGCAATCATTACATCGTCTCACTTATGTTTCTTTATCTCTCTCTTTTGCATATCTCTTTTAGTAATCTGTATGTGCAGTTTTTCTTCACTGAAGGATGTTTGTCTCTCAGTCTAGTAAGCACTATCTTTCATCCAGGCAATTTTTCCACCAATTTAGGTGCCTTTTTACGTTGTACGAAATCTTTTATTAATTTGATTGTGGTTTCTCTTACAAATTATAAAACAGTCGGCAACAGACTTATTTTAGTAGCGCTGTGTTACACCCACCTTACTTCTGTCTTTAACGTATCATCGCTTCGGATCTTCTCTCTCTCTTACAATCATGAAGACAAGATCTAATCACAAGTGTAGGAAGAGCTTAAATGGTTCAAATGGCTCTGAGCACTATGGGACTCAACATCTGAGGCCATCAGTCCCTAGAACTACTTAAACCTAACTAACCTAAGGACATCACACACATCCATGCCCGAGGCAGGATTCGAACCTGCGACCGTAGCGGTCGCGCGGTTCCAGACTGAAGAGCCTAGAATCGCTCGACCACAACGGCCGGCTTATTTTTATCAACTGATTCTGGCAGGATTAGTGTCAACAGGTCCTCCCTTACATCTAACCAACCATTTTACAGGTTTTACATTATACTATTCTTACGGTACAGTGTTATAATAAAGCACTTCAAATCGGATAAAACACTTAGAAACAACATAAATAGTGGAGGCAGTACTACCTACAGTAGATTAAGAGAGACCTGTTATGTGATTATGATGAGGTGAGCGGTACTTAATCTCTATCAGGGATTCCTGGCCTTTATGCAGACTCAGCAGCAGATGACGTAGACGTAGCGTATGGCAGTTGCGTAACTTGTCCGGTCGCAACCATCCTAGCTGGGTATACGGAGCACTGGCATGATCAAATAGCTGGATGTTGTACATACGCGTTATATTCGTAGACCATATTTAATTATTGTGTTAATACAGAAAACTACCTTCTCAAACTTTCCTACTGTTCAGTACCCCAGAAAGCAATCCACTGGAAATATCTTCATTGCTATCATTATCAAAAACGTATACTGTTTGCAAAAATTGAGGAGCCAAAGATTTATGTGACTAAAATGACCATATATTAAGTAAATGACAAAAAACAATTATTATTACATAACTGTAGATGATCTCCAACTATATGAATTCACTGAAGCCGGATATTCCGGAGACATCCTTTCTTTCAGGAGTGCTAGTTCTACAAGGTTCGCACAAGAGCTTCTGTAAAGTTTGGAAGGTAGGAGGCGAGGTACTGGCGGAAGTAAAGCTGTGAGGACGGGGCATGAGTCGTGCTTGGGTAGCTCAGTTGGTAGAGCCCTTGCCCGCGAAAGCAAAGGTCCCGAGTTCGAGTCTCGGTCCGGCACACAGTTTTAATCTGCCAGGAAGTTTCGTATCAGTGCACACTCCGCTGCAGAGTGAAAATCTCATTCAGCCTCAGCTGTCGTTTAACGGTCCATTTATCCTGTGCGTAAGTGCCCTAGAAATGGTGTAGAAATAAACTTATTAATATTACTTTCAGTCTTCAATCTGCTGTTGCCTGAAGTTGAACACTCACGAGGTGTTTTTTATTTACAGCATGAACAGTCAACCTAGGGTCATATACACTGCTAATTGCAATGGATTTAATTACGAATATTTCTTTTTGAAAACAATGCTTTTCTAAAGTAGCGCGCACTGCAGGGTGGAGGACGTGTATCACACAGGGGAAGTAGGCTATTAAACACGAAATACACTCCTGGAAATTGAAATAAGAACACCGTGAATTCATTGTCCCAGGAAGGGGAAACTTTATTGACACATTCCTGAGGTCAGATACATCACATGATCACACTGACAGAACCACAGGCACATAGACACAGGCAACAGAGCATGCACAATGTCGGCACTAGTACAGTGTATATCCACCTTTCGCAGCAATGCAGGCTGCTATTCTCCCATGGAGACGATCGTAGAGATGCTGGATGTAGTCCTGTGGAACGGCTTGCCATGCCATTTCCACCTGGCGCCTCAGTTGGACCAGCGTTCGTGCTGGACGTGCAGACCGCGTGAGACGACGCTTCATCCAGTCCCAAACATGCTCAATGGGGGACAGATCCGGAGATCTTGCTGGCCAGGGTAGTTGACGTACACCTTCTAGAGCACGTTGGGTGGCACGGGATACATGCGGACGTGCATTGTCCTGTTGGAACAGCAAGTTCCCTTGCCGGTCTAGGAATGGTAGAACGATGGGTTCGATGACGGTTTGGATGTACCGTGCACTATTCAGTGTCCCCTCGACGATCACCAGTGGTGTACGGCCAGTGTAGGAGATCGCTCCCCACACCATGATGCCGGGTGTTGGCCCTGTGTGCCTCGGTCGTATGCAGTCCTGATTGTGGCGCTCACCTGCACGGCGCCAAACACGCATACGACCATCATTGGCACCAAGGCAGAAGCGACTCTCATCGCTGAAGACGACACGTCTCCATTCGTCCCTCCATTCACGCCTGTCGCGACACCACTGGAGGCGGGCTGCACGATGTTGGGGCGTGAGCGGAAGACGGCCTAACGGTGTGCGGGACCGTAGCCCAGCTTCATGGAGACGGTTGCGAATGGTCCTCGCCGATACCCCAGGAGCAACAGTGTCCCTAATTTGCTGGGAAGTGGCGGTGCGGTCCCCTACGGCACTGCGTAGGATCCTACGGTCTTGGCGTGCATCCGTGCGTCGCTGCGGTCCGGTCCCAGGTCGACGGGCACGTGCACCTTCCGCCGACCACTGGCGACAACATCGATGTACTGTGGAGACCTCACGCCCCACGTGTTGAGCAATTCGGCGGTACGTCCACCCGGCCTCCCGCATGCCCACTATACGCCCTCGCTCAAAGTCCGTCAACTGCACATACGGTTCACGTCCACGCTGTCGCGGCATGCTACCAGTGTTAAAGACTGCGATGGAGCTCCGTATGCCACGGCAAACTGGCTGACACTGACGGCGGCGGTGCACAAATGCTGCGCAGCTAGCGCCATTCGACGGCCAACACCGCGGTTCCTGGTGTGTCCGCTGTGCCGTGCGTGTGATCATTGCTTGTACAGCCCTCTCGCAGTGTCCGGAGCAAGTATGGTGGGTCTGACACACCGGTGTCAATGTGTTCTTTTTTCCATTTCCAGGAGTGTATGTTTGCAGATTTGGTGTTTCTGTGAGCAATAGTCTAAAACAAAACTTACCCCATTCTATCATAACACAAGACCATCGTTTCACTAACTCTGGCGTTTACGAAATTACATGTAATGACTGCCCCCAAGTATTACATAGGACAGACAACGACCGTTCACAGTAAAATATAAACAGCACCTGCTAAGTCAAGATGGGGGCAATGTGTACAATCCCACTTTTGCTGAACACCCGCTTCTTCTCAACACACACCACGAACACTAGAGGACTGAGAGCTTTTGTATAAGCAAAGTCGAGGTTACAGGCTTGACCTGCTAGAAGAATTAAAACTTTTTAAACATTCTGCTCACAACGAGGGATCAATTTTAAATGAACACGCGCAATTCAAAAACAGAAATTTTCTAGATAGTTTCAGACACCTACTTTCGTTAATCTAACAGAAGTGGCTCGATCTTCCAGATAATTATTGGATATGTCTTTTCCTCATATTAATGATAGTGGTACATATGTTTCTTCTTCGTTATGATGTAAATGTATTTCTAGAGGTTTTCACGTTCACAATTTTTCTAATAAATTACATTTGTGAGCTATACACGTTGTTACGATCTCCCCCCCCCCCCAATCTCTCCCCATCCCCCTTTCCACCCCTCATTCTACAGACCTCCCCCCCCCCCCCCTCTACTAGAGTATGTCATGGGACTTAACTTCTGAGGTCATCAGTCCCCTAGAACTACTTAAACCTAACTAACCTTAGGACAGCACACACATCCATGTCCGGGGCAGGATTCGAACCTGCGACCGTAGCGGTCGCGCGATTCCAGACTGTAGCGCCTAGAACCGTTCGGCCACCCCGGCCGGCTTTAAGTAAGTTTAACACAATAATGTTCATTCACTATCGCGCACCCTCCTCGCGGATCTAGTGCCTTGTCTTGCTGGAAGCTTTCGTTAGCTCAGGCATTACGTACGCGACGCTAGTGCACTAGCTGTACATTGATAAGGTTATATAAAAATCACCATGTTGGGCATGTTTTAATTATTACGGAGGTGAAATTTTTCTGACACCTTTAAACTACATTTTAATGTACGTCTGCCACAACATGTAGGAAAGGTTTTCATAAATGCTGAAAATACAGTCAAAAGGTTTAAATAAACCTTCAGTTTCGAAACTAATTGGCTGTTTATTATTTCCTCAAGATTATTGTGATACCTCATACCTCAATCACAGAATATTACGTTATCATATTCAATACCTTCATGTAAACACAATATTTTGTATGTTACATCGAACAACATCAATTTAGTTATGTATCTTATTTCTATACGAAACACATATTTCAAACGAAACATAAAATAATGGGACAGGGCAAAAAGTTCACTACACATTCAACAAAATCCAAAGCCTTATTGATGAACGAAAACTGAACAAGACCACAACGAACGCAAGTAGAGCAATGCGAGAAGTCTTCGACGAAGTCGAAGCTGTAGCTATATATACAAAAGTGAACCAAAACATTCATGACCACCTGCTTGACAGCGCGATGGCGTATTTTTGGAACACAATACAGCAGCGATTCTACGTGGCATGGATTCGATAAGTCCATGATAGATTTCTGGATTATGTAACACCAGGTATCTACCCACAGGACACACAAATCCCGTAAATTATGTGACAGCGGTTTGCGGTTGAGGAACTTGTGCTCGATAGCACGATTCTGGTTTCCTGACACGGATATTTGTTCTGCAGGAAGGTGCCATCACCGTCGGGAAAGGCATCAAGCATGAAGAGATTTAGCTCGTTCGCAATAACGTTCACGTGGTCCACATTTGTCACGGTACCTTAATACAATCACAAGTGCCACGGGAGCCCAGGCCGATCGTCTCCACAGTGTAACACTGCTCCCACCGGCCAGCGTCGGTAGCGCGGTGCATGTTTCGAGAAGTTGTTCGTCAGGATGATGCCGTATCCGACACTAACATCGAGCTGGTGTGACAAAAAGCATGTTTAACCAAGCCAGACGACACATTTCCACTGATCCACAGTCCAATCCCGATGATACGGTGGCCACTGCAACCTTATCTGACGATATCGTTGGGTCAACATGGGAACACCGAGGGGTCATCTCCTGCTGAGCCCCAAATTCAACAATGTGCACTGAAGAGTGTGCTCCGAAATATTTGCACCATCATTCTCCCTGTCTGATGTGTCTCAAATCGGCGCCTAGTCTGTAAGAGCGGGCAAACTTCCGAACTCAATGTTCTGTAATGAGGCATCGATACCCAATACTTTGTCGCAGAATACACGTGATCTCACAGTCATTCAACCACTTTTCTTATATGCTCCCAATAGTAGCAGACGAAATGCCGACCATCTTCGCCGTCTCCGAGATGCTCGATATCAAGCTGCGGGGCATAACGATCTACCCTCGTCAAAGTCCTTATGTCGGTGTATTTCCCCCAATCGTCGCTAAAATGAGTGCCCATTCGTTTCCGCTCCGCTTATATTATATCTTTGGCACGTCTAGCGCCCACAATGTCGCCAGGCGGCATTCAATCTTGCGGTGGGCAGTTGTAATGTTTTGGTTCAACGGTGTATGGTTGTCAAACCATGACACTTCGGCTCGTGCTGAACATACCGCTAAGACAATGACGCCTCTGCAAAAGCAGCAAGTGAAATAGGTTTATACCCAGAGACGAGCTGATATTAGATCGGATAATGTGCAACTGCCGATAATTACTAACATATTGTTCCCGTGGTTGTACCTTCGTGCACAGTGTTGGCTCAACGGCGATGCACTGCAAGGGTTATTGATCTGTTTTCGATGGTTGCACGGGGTATTCTACTGACTAGTCTTGGTGTTTCGAGTGTCACTGCGTAGATTTCCACTGTCCAAAAATCAAAAATGACTGCAATAGGCACTTGGTCGTGGTAAAATATATTTTCGGACGATCTACACTTTAACTTGTTCTATACTTTCAGTAGCTGTCATTGTGACTACAATGTGACAACCAGCATTAATGTGCTATATTGCAGGCAACGCGAACTGTGAGTTTTTGGGTCTCCACTGGATACACCACGTGATTTCGAGTTCTACAAATTAAGGTAAAGAGGAGCAGTATCATCTACATAATGGTGGTTTCATGGCCTAAAATACTGACCCTCCACCTGCCATTTCTCAGCAGGGCAGTGGCAAGTATAAAAAGAGTCTTAATATAAGAATGAATTGCACCACTGCTTACCGGAGCTGAGTGTTCGCCTGACACGCAGTCCACCCATGTTGATACTAGTCACGGTACTCATGCAACCACTACTGATGTTTTCTGGTCCTGCATAGAAACCAGGTGGAGAGAAATTCTCCACAAAAACATACCCAGAGCTTTTGAGTCTATACCATGAATATTGGGAAGTCAGAGATCACGTATAGTTTTGTAATCATAGTCACCCATATACCTTAACTGTCCTATACAGGGCGTCAAGGCGGAATGGTCCGTATTCAGGGATATGATAGGAACGATCATTCGAACCACGAAAGTCTAGTAAAGATCCAGAATGTACACCTCAAGCCGGCCGGAGTGGCCGAATGGTTCTAGGCGCTTCAGTCGCGGTCGCAGGTTCGAATCCTGCCTTGGGCATGGATGTGTGTGATGTCCTTAGGTTGGTTAGGTTTAGGTAGTTCTAAGTTCTAGGGGACTGATGACCTCAGTTGTTAAGTCCCATAGTGCTAAGAGCCATTTGTACACCTCAAGGCCTACGAGCACTTTTTCAGTAAAAGAGGCGTGTTTCGCTGTAGCGAAGATGAACAAGCGCTCATAGTTCTTGATGTATGAACTTCATTGCCCATGTTTACTAGACTTCTTGCTTTGAATGATGGTTCCTGTCATATTCCTAACTATTAACCAATCCTCGTCAGATACCATATACAGTTCGTTTCAGTCGTGCTACAATTTCCGCCAATAATGTATACTCGCAACGATCATAAAAATAGCACCCTACCACAATAACACTGACTTCAATATTTTGATTATCTGCGAGTACAACAAGTTTCACCCCCAACCCTGTCAACAGATCACTGGGTATATTACTCTCTGTCACAAACATGTAATAAACGCAAGAAATGTCTACTACTGCCCGACGATGGGATTCAGGCAGAAACTTGTCATGATACATCGGCTTGGTGATGAAACTGTGGTCATTTGCAACGATTTGTTTCTCAATTTCATAACTGTAGATTAAGCCTTCTCTACAGTTAATCACCAAAAGGACACGGTCATCTGCCAAAAGCCTTTCTAGGAAGAGCTTTTGTCTCCATCGAATTCCGGTGTTGGGTGGTTTATCAGCACCTGAGCATTGTATTGTGACGTTGGCTTGCTTGTACTTATAAACGTGTGTTTTCCTCGTTTCTTACGAGGAATGTTATGCTACCTCGGACTCTATAAATTAGGGATTAAAGAGAAGTCATAACTGAAAAAACGTAAGCAACAAGAAGCCCATGCTCAAACAGGCGCAGAGAAATGGAGTGCTAGTTTTAAGCTGCTTAAACGGAGAGCGAAAGCTGCTTGGTGCCGCTCCCTGGCTTGCATTGTCTTCTCATCGCCTGTTGACGTACTTAATTCGTGTGGTTCACTTTTTACCAGCGGGCAACTGAGCTGAAGCATTTAACACTGAAAGCAGATGTAAAGTCATAATCCCGTTGCGTGAATTTATTATATTATGATCTGGTATTTGCGCCTCTGTTATTTCGTCCCTTTTGCGTATGCGAGTTTCCGCTTACGGCGCGTTTCGAAATTGCTTGATGCTGTTCAGTGAATTACCGCTTTATCTACGCGAAAGGTGTTAAGAACCGTACTGCAAAATTTAAGAATTCACAAACCTTGTAGTTGGGGATGTGTTACTTCCAAACGACTGAAGACTTGCACCGCAATACTTGCGGCAACGAGCCGGCGGAACAATCAGCCGGTTATTGAGAAAAAGGTTGCTACAGAAAATGATATCTGAAGTATAGCAACAGGTTGTATTTCCACTCAAAAGAAAGTGACAGTCTGAGGCGGTAAATTACAGTGCTGTTATGAGTACAAGCGTTAGTGAAAAACATGCTCTAGTTGAAAGTAGGAGATCTAAACCAAATTACTGTGGCTCTTGTTGTTTTCATATTGAAAGTAAAATAGAGTGTTAGCAAGATGCCTTCAATGTCTGTTCGAAAATGAACACACTTGGATCATCCTGAAATTAAAGTCAAACTGTAAGTATTACATCGGCAAAAATACCATCGAAGTGGAAGTAAGAAACATAGTCACGATCAATCATTTAATATGATCGTAATTATTTGCACAGCGTAGCTAATGGCGTTTATAGCTTCTTATATTGCGCGTAAGCAAGGTATTATTCAAGACTTTCAGAATTTGAGGAGCAGGAAATACATTCCGAAACAGAGTTTTTCTATTTTTGACACAATCATAACCGGTTTCAGCCTTCAAAGGCCATGTTCAGACGCTATGGGTGGCATTTTATGAACAAGTTTTCATGTGTTATGAATGCCGCCCAAAGCATCTTCAGACGGCCTTTGAAGAGATTGTGAAACCCTTTAAGTACCAGTGGCTTCTAATTGATACTACCATTTCATTAATTTTTTTTAAAAGTGCCATTGCCTTTCGCGTGAAACCAACTGCGCTATTGTAAGGTACAGACATGTAGTGGTGCACTGAGGTATTCTACAAATGTAGTGAGTGCATCGTAGCAGACACGCCGTTCAAAGCAACAGTCGGCGCGGAGATTCTGCTATGTGAGTCTACAAGATTGTCATGTGTGTTTTTATTTATTTATTTATTGTTATCACAGTGAAGAGTTCATTGACAGTGAAAGGAATTATATCTAAAGTTACTGTAATGTAAATCTAAGTTTGTACTACCGCTGTTGAGTGGTTTCAAAATGACACCACTCGAGCAGAATGCACTTTTCAGATAAATTTATTAAATTTTAGGTTCATTTTGTTTGTTGTTTAGTATTATAGTTTGTTTCAGCATTATGTGTTCATGGAAGTTTCAAGATGTGGGGTTGTGTCTAGGGAAAATGCGAAACTGCTTTCAAATATTTTTCAAGAAATGGTGGGTGGTTGAAAACTGTATGTCCCAAACTTTGTCTCCTTGACTCAATTATCTAAGAGACAATATACAACAAACAGCTCTACGCCCGTGTGCATTACGTCAGAGAAGTAGAAAGAAAGTGCTATTGTTTCGAAAGCCAGCTTCGACGATTGACAGTGTTAATCTTACTTGTTGGTTTCAGCACTATCCTGCAAGTTTGAATGGTGTATCACACCAATAATGAATAAACATTGTCATGCAAACATTTAGAAACCTGAAAAGTAACATTCAGAATACGGAAGCAATCTCACAAAACTGAAATGTCTGAATCTACGGGCTGTTTGATATAGCATGTCAGTATGTCTTGAGGGTAGAGACGTCTGAAGCGATGCCTTAGGAAAGGACTCAACCAGACCCGGATTCCGTTTACGCTTATTTACTATTTCTAGTCAGTTGTGCATCTGTGTCAAAAGTATGAATTTGTGGCGATTCCCACTCCATACAAACAAATGTCACATATAATTACAAACTATGTAGGAAAGTTAATCCAACAACAATAGAGTGTTTTTTTAAGCCTGATCAAGGAACAAGAGTGGCAGGATGTTTACAGTGCCGATAACATAGATGACAAATATAATGCTTTCCTTAACACATTTCTCTTTGAGAGTTACTTTCCATTAGTACGTTTTAAACAGGGTACTAGCAGCCGAAGGCAGCCTGGGTGGCTCACTAGTGGGATGAGGATATCAAGTAGAACAAAGGGGTAATTATATAAAAATGTTACAAGAGGTCACAATTAAGCTACAGTAGCCCATTACAAACAGTATTGTAAAGTGCTCAAAAATGTTATTAGGAAGGCAAAAGTATGTGGTACGCAAATAGAATAGCTCGTTCACAGGATAAAATAAAAACCATATGGCCAGTTGTGAAGGAAGTGTCTGGGCAGCAGCACAAGGTCGACGATATAAAGTCAGTTCGTAGTAAAAATGTTTCTGTTACTGATAAATCAGATATACGTACAGTATTTAACAATCATTTTCTGAGCATTGCTGGTGAATTAAATAAAAATTTAGTTTCTACAGGGAATCATATAACTCTCTTGACAAATGCCTCTCCAAGACTGATGTCTGAAATACTCCTCTGTGATACAGACATGGGGGAGATTGAGTCAATAATTAAATCACTGAAGACTAGGGACTCTCATGGATATGATGGAGTGCCTAGCAGAATATTAAAGTACTGTGCTGCAAATGTTAATCCTGTACGTATGGGACCGATGACCTCGCAGTTTGGTCCATTCCTCCCCCACCCCCCTCCATCTTTTAAACCAACAGACCCTGTACGTAGCCGTGTTTGTAATTTTTCCTTTAAGAATGGTCAGTTTCCTGAACGATTAAAGTACTCAGTAGTAAAGCAGTGTTATAAAAAAAAAGGGATAATGTGGGCATTTTAGGCCTATCTCTACGCCATCAGTGTTTGCTAAAGTTATTGAAAAGACTGTATGTAAGGATAATTGATCATTTTATATCAAATGTACAGTTCGGCTTTAGAAGTCGTTTAACAACTGAAAATGCTATATTATCTTTTCTCTGTGAGATGCTGGATGGGTTAAACAAAAGGTTTCCAACGCTAGGCATATTTTTTGATTTAACTAAGGCTTTTGATTGTGTTGAACACAAAACATTGCTCCAGAAGTTGGACCATTACGGAATACGGGGAGTAGCTCACAATTGGTCCACCTCTACTTTAGCAAGACAGCAGGAATTATAAAATATTTCTGTCTGCTGATGACACTAGCTTAGTAGTAAAGGATGTTGTGTGGTTTCAAATAGTGCAGTTCATGGCTTATAGAAAATAAACTTACGCTAACTCACAGTAAGGCTCAGTTTTTACAATTTCTAACACACAAACAACACAACCCGAAGTTTTGATTTCACAGAATGGGCATATGATTAGTGAAACTGAAGAGCTCAAATTTCTGTGTGTTCAGGTAGATACTAAACTGTCATGGAAAGCCCACGTTCACGATCTTGTTCAAAGACTTAATGCTGCCATTTTTACTGTTCGAACGGTATCTGAAGTAAGTGAACGTTAGACGCGAAAATTAGTCTATATTGCTTATTTTCAATCGCTTATTTCGTATGGTATTATATTTTGGGGTGACTCTTCCCATTCTAAAAAGATTTTTGGCTCAGAAACGGGCGGTTCGAGCAATAAGTGGTTTAAGTTCGCGAACCTTTTGTCGACCTCTGTTCACGAGTCTGGGTATTTTGACATTGGCCTCTCACTATATTCCTTACTGTCATTTCTTGTTAACAATATTAGTTTAGTCCTAAGAATAAGCAGCTTTCACTCAGTTAATACTCGGCAGAAATCAAACCTGCATTTGGATCGGACTTCCTTAACTCTTGTGCAGAAAGGTGTGCAGTATACTGCTGCATCCATTTTCAATAAGCTACCACTCAAATTCAAAAATCTTAGCAGTAATCCATGCGCTTTCAAATCGAAACTGAAAAGTTCCCTCATGGGCTACTCCTCCTATTCTGTCGAGGAGTTCCTTGAAAAATTAAACTGATTCTTGTTGTATTGTTGACTGCGTTTACTTAAACTTATGGCTTGACTTTTTCTGGGTTCATAAACATTCTATTTTTATCTGTTACTACATTTATGCTGTAATTTCATGTACCGATACGTTCCATGACCTTGGAGATTTGCTCCTCAATTTGGTCCTACAGAACTTGACGTGTAAATAAATAAATAAATAAATACTTCGGAGTCAAATATACCTTACAGAAGTTAGCACAGTTCTCAAGACACAAAATTCCCGCACAAATGTGACTGTGACGATCACGCTGGGAGGGGTATTCGGCCACAGAAATACACGCAAATAACACTATCTCTGTAACGAAAGCATTATGAATAGACAAGCGATATCGTCGGAAAAATCTGAAAACCTCTCTTCGAGAAGGTCTGTGCGACAAATACAATGGTAACTACTGACACATCTTCGATGGTAACTGACATTTATATCGTAGAAATACATCACAGGAAAACCCCGGCGCATTCTCTCAGCGAAGAACCAGTTTCCTGTGTCAATAAAGTGACTCTTAACTCTGCTGTACTAACATAGTGCTACGTAGCCTGAACAATTTCGGTTATAATGACCTCTTCGTGGATTGGAACTATCTGTGTGGTTTCCCAACAAAACTATTTCATGGAGTAACTTTGATAACTTTACTGCAAATTAATACTTGGAACAATTTATTCATAATTTTTTATAGTCACACATCGTATACCTACTTTAAAAATTCCAACTGAATTGATGACCACTTACACTCTTATAAAAAAGTATTCGGACACCTGTTAGCGGACATTAATATGCGGTATGTTCCGCTTCGCTTTTATAACGGCTTGAACTCTTTTGGGGGCATTTTCAATGAAGTGTTCGAAAGTCTGAAGGAATGGCAGCCCATTCTTCCTTAATATCAGTAATCAGAGAAGGTAGTGATGTTGGAAGCTGGGGTCTGGAGCGAAGTCCACGATCCCTTAAAATTACTTTGCGTGCCAAGCGAACTGCCCTACCCTGTGGTCAAATTTTAGTATGGATTGCACATTGGCTACCTAAAAACTATTGTACGGAAGTGTGGGCTCGTGCAGCGACACTGAATGCGCCGGCAGCAAGCGTGGCACAAGTGCTTGCCTTATACAGAACCGGATATCCGTACCCCACACCTCCAGGCGCACTTGCCCAGGCTACACTATCACGCTTCATGGTTACATATTCGTCTGCAACTACAACTTTGCAATCAATGGTAGAGGAAACTCGTTAATAGAATGGTTGCCGAATACGATGGTTTACTGTACTTAAAAACCCTCGACTATAGCACCTTTCGAGGCGATTTTTACAATTATCTGCGTCTTTTATTATAAACTCACTCCAATCTCAGCACTAATTTGCGCATATCTTCGTAGTAGTCCCTGAACATTATATAGTTATATCGTTATTTCATTCCCTGCGTCCTATTCGAAACTCGCGAGAAGAGCGAGTGAGCAAGCAAGCAATCAATCAATCCTTTAACAAGAATCAGTAATTTTTGGGAACATGTCTCTTGGTTAAAAGCGGTTTTCTTTACTTAAGAATGACCGTGAACAGACACAACTGCAAGGAACTACTACTATTATGAGGTTACCGGTTTTGGTCTGTTTTAGACCATCTTCAGACCTACCACTGAAATATGTACATACAGTAGTATTAGAGGGATACAGTAATATATAACATACATCTTCATCAATAAATAATAAAAGAAGAAATTACACCCGCGATTGTAGACGGTGGCGGTGAAAGGAGCAGGCGCTATGTCTCCACCAACGCTAACTACTAAGGAGAGCAATGCAGCTGTTGCTAAAATATGCGACGCTCCGCCCACTGCACACCGAATTACATCAGTGATGGCCAATCAGGCATTCAGGACAATAATGCATATCCAGAATGGTTACACGAAAACTAACAACATATAAAGAAATGGGTGCTTTGTATTACGACATTAATGGTTCCCATGGAGACAGCGTGGTCATATCGACATGCGCCATACAACAGAAGCGGAACTGAGAGCTGCAACATCGGTGGATGTCGAATATGTACTGGCATGCAAGTCGACATGTAGAAATGTATGCAAGTGATTGCGTATTGCTCTCAGATCGTAGCGCCAGTGAAAATACAGCTTGGCCGACGCTGTTATTATGGATGCGGCGTGGAGGTGACGATGTACACGTTTCACAGGAGCCGATTTCAAAGTTGCGGCAGCGATTAATTGTTATCAACTATTGGCATGCAAGTTAGGCGACTGTCGTAATGTGTGTAGGATCCCCCAGATGACATTAACCAAGTAACTAACGAAGATAAATAGTACAGTACGATACCTAGAGCATAGAAATGAAAAAAATACGTAAGTTACATCAAATGAAGTATGGCCCAAAATCTCATTGACCCATCGAGGTAGACAAAGACATAAAACAATGAACATAAAAAACTGAAGTTACAAAACCGTGAACGTAGCTGTTTACGGTAATTCCTACTACGTTCACAGTTCTATAACTTCAGTTTTCTTATGCTCATTGTTTTATGTCTTTTTCTACCTCGATGGGACAATGAGATTTTGGGCCGTACTGCGTTTGATGTAACGTACTTTTTTTTTCCTTTCTATGCTCTAGGTATTATACTCTACTAGTTATCTTTGTTAGTTCCGCGGTTAATGTCATCTAGGGAATCCGACACATACTACTACAGTCGCCTTACTTGCATGCCAATAGCTGATAAAAACTAGTCGCTGCCGCAACTTGTACATCGTCACCTCCACGCCGCTCACATGATAAATAACGGCGCCGGTCAAGCTGTATTTTCACTGTCTAAAAGCAGTACGCAATCACTTGCATGCATTTCTACATGTCGACTTGCATGGCGGTACGTATTCGACATCCAGCCGATGCTGAACCTCTCAGATCCTCTTCTGCTGGATAGCGCATATCGATATGACCACGCCATCTTCATAGGAACCATTAGCGTCGCTTAACCGCCATGTTTACTGCCATACCATCTAAAAGTTTGCAATAAATCCCCACAGATGGCTACTGTTGTTTTTACAACAGATTATGATTGGTTATCTCTGTTATATCTATTTTTATCACTGCCTGACCTAATGCTGTTTCTAGCAGTTACTTTATGTAATACAAAGCACCTATTTCTTTATCTGTTATTAGTTTTCGTGTAACTATTCTGGATATACTTTATTGTAACAACTATTTTACGTATTGGCTTCTGTCTCGGGTTCTTCGGCCGACGTTCATCTAATGATTTTTCTGACGTTTCGCCAGCACGAGTGGCTGGCATTGTCAAAGCTTCACCCTCCATTGCCGGTGGTGAAAAATCATTAGATGAACGTCGGCCGAAGAACCCGAGACAGAAGCCAATAGGCAGTTTGTCAACAAGTGGCCACGAAAGCCTCAACAATTTTGAACTATTTTACGTCCTGAATGCCTGACTGGCTACCGCTGATGAAATTCGGTGCAGTGGGCGGAGCATCGTGTATTTAAGCAACAGCTGCATTGCTCTCCTTAGCAGTTGGCGTTGGTGGAGACAGCGCCTGCTCCTTTCTCCGCCACCGTCTACCATCACGGTATAATTTCTTCTTTTATTATTTGTTATGCAAGATGTATGTTACATATTACTGTATCCCTCTAATTCTATTTTATGTACATATTTCAGTGGTAGGTCTCAAGATGGTCTAAAACAGACCAACACCGGTAAACTCATAAAAAAGAAGTTTCTTTCGGTTGTGACTGTTCATGTTTATTCTTTAACAAGAAGATATCTGTCATAATGCAACGACCATTGGCATTCTCCTTTTGCATAAAGAACAATAAGAAAAAAATTGTTGGTGTTCCGCAATAATTGTTAGTATCGTGTTCTATCAAGCATTCAATTAACGTTCCCTTGGAAGCATACTCGTAGTTTCTTCTTTCGATCGTAGTAAGACAAAATTTACATCAACTTTGACACCACACAATATTCTCGAAGTCGACTTTGCTTACAACATTAATAAATTACTTAAAGAACCAGAACTTCCGTCATAAATTGCCGGACAGTTTATACAAAAAGCAGGTGTAATTTACTTGACATGATCACTTACAAGTATTCGAACAGGGCAGAAACAGTTTGGAGACATTCTACTCAGTGGAACTAGTGTAAATGCACACACAAAATCCGTGTTCTTCCGACTTCGAATCACCCCTTTTGCTTGCTCTAAACAAGAAACAAATATTTCTAATTACTCAAAACACCAGGAAAAAAATAATCTTGCAACCCTTGCCCTCGTCGTCAGTCGATCCGACAATTTCGTATGCTATCTTACTTTGGAATTACCAAAAAATGTAGGCAAGGAAATTTGATTTTCACCTGACGATGGCTTAACAAGCTAAACGCCCGTTAGTGACAAAATGAACATAATTTTGCTGAATATTAAGAAGGGTTTCCTATATAATTTTATTGTGTTCACTAAGCAGTGACGGAAAATTCATTTAAAGGGTTTTAATTACCATCTACGAGATATCTCTACACAATGTAACACCCTGATTATAGTAATTAAACAATCTTTAATACGGTGTGCCTAGCTGGATCAAGTTTGGCCAGCCTAACTCTCCCTCTCCCTCCCCCTCCCACATGCGCTATGTTAAGGCTCCGACTCGGAACGAACTCATTTTCATGGATATTCATCAAATGGCTCTGAGCACTATGGGACTCAACTGCTGAGGTCATTAGTCCCCTAGAACTTAGAACTAGTTAAACCTAACGAACCTAAGGACATCACAAACATCCATGCCCGAGGCAGGATTCGAACCTGCGACCGTAGCGGTCTTGCGGTTCCAGACTGCAGCGCCTTTAACCGCACGGCCACTTCGGCCGACGGATATTCATCGGCACCCTTTACAGCCGCTGTTAGCTTTTAAGATGTAAGCACCAGGCGCGTGCATCTTTGTACCAATTCAGATCATCCTTTATGTTTTCGCGCTGCCGAGAGTGGACGTGAAATGACCGTCTACGAACTAACTGTTGCATGCGTGGAGGCCGTTAACTTGCGACTCCGCTAACAAAACTAATTGGTCTAGCTCACTTCTCGTGTACTACCTGCACCCGTGCAGCCGCTTTGAAATTCCGCTCTCGGGGTAGGTGCGCTGATTTCGCACGATGGACGTGAAAAAGCCCTACAGGTATACGATAGTCACGGAAAACATCTTTCAGCGACATCAGCCGTTACTGCTCACAGTAGTATGTACAGCGAGCCTGAAAAACTTTTTTTAAAAAAGTACATTGTGAAAATCGTTTGATATGAATAGTTCACACAACGCACTTAAAAAAAAAAAAAAAGAAAAGTCCGATTGGACTAGAATAGAAATCTCTGTTGGTCCATCATGGCCATTATACAATTTCTTCATACAATTGCAGTTGTATAAAGATTGGAATTTACAATAGCCAGTGATTTATGGCGCTGTACGACAAGTTTGTTTATTTGGATAAAAGGGTGTGGGGCCTAAAGGTGGCAAAATGAAACGCCTAAACTGGTTGCTTTCAGAATAAAATATCTTCAAGTATACGGCTGTTGCTGAACTTCACAACACTGAAAACTGTAAAATAAAAATGGTAAATATTTTATCAATTTCTTTGACAGGACCATTCCTTTCATACTACTACACTGCACAGTCTTGTTTGGTGTTTAATTGCGTTTCTCCCGTTTAGGTGGTGCATACACAAGATGACTGCACTGACAGCGTCCAATATTCTCGCAGCCGTTAACAGTTCTATATTAAGAGTATTATATAAAGAACGACATTATGAGACAGGAAAGAGCTGATGTAGTGTGTATTTATTCACAGGAAACCAGCTTCCGTCGCCGTTCTTTACATGCATTCAAGCATCGTTCGTAGAAAAAAGTTTATAACATTCAGCTACATCATCAGTTGTTTAAATTATGACTGCAGATACACCCAGGTGACCTCCTACTCTAACTTATATGGGTTGCTTATTTCGATGTCTGTTTCTAACTTTTTTATGGCACATATGTGTATTTTCGAACGCTATGACTGAGCGCTATCTAACGTTGAAAAATGACAGTGGACGACAGGTATCACATTACGTTGCTTCAGAGACGTATGTTTTCTGCCCCCAACCATCCAGCTACGAAGAGAGCCTTCAGAAATTTCTGAAAGTGCAAAATGACAATTCATCGTTGTAAGGTATGGAAAGCAATGTCGTAATTGGCTAAAACGTACACTACAAGAAGCCAAATAGCACGCACTTCTTGACAAGAATATTATGGACAAAGCAATGTCAATTTTCGACAGCAACATCAGCAGTGGCAATAAAACAGCGAGAAAGAGGAATGGGCCTTTCAGTTGAGGTCAACGGCTTCCAACGTCGTCCAAAGAGCCGTGGGAATGACACAGAACTCCCACATCTACAATGACCCCTAGAGAAAGCGGAGTGTTGAAAGAAGTTACGATCTCCCTCACCGACGCTCCACAAAGTGTTATTTTCTCTTCTAGTACACGGATGTTCGATCTGTGGTGGTTGTTTCTGTGGCTTAACAGGTTTCTCTATACCCCACATAAAACTAAAATACATAGCCAGTTTAACGTGGCCTCCGGATGATGATGATGATGATGATGATGATGATGATGATTTAGTTGAGGGGGGGCACTCGACATGGTCATCAGCGCCCTGACGAAAAGTTAACATGAAATCTCATGGGTGGAGCCTAAGTCTATTCACACATGCAGAGCAGTTTATAACGTACCAAATTCTGCCGCTCTCCCCTACCAGTTTAGGGATGAGGCCTGACAGTTCACAAAATTTCATCACTCTGTTGGCAGATCTCCAGCGAGACCGAGGGCTGCCCTAATATCCCGAACGACAGAACAACTTGGCTTTACTTCCCTTTACAGACAAATCATCGACAGAGGTGAAGGAAGAGATCAGAGGAAGAGATCTAGGTCCGACGAGGAACAGAACCCTGAACTTACGGATTTATAACCTGACACCCATGTAGCCTTCGAGGCATACAAGCAAATTAAAAAATATATATATATAATAATAATAATAAAAAATCACGTTTATAATTTTAACAGTCTACGGTTATAATCGTGTATTAATTATAAAGTAAGTTTCTCTAAGCGCGATTTAAAAGTTAAGTAACTCATACGAAACTAGCTGTTGCATACTTTCCTCACTGATAGTACAAACTTTTATCCTGGACACATTAACAACGGTGCTCATTTGAACGCTTTTACAGCTTCCCCCATAATCCTAATACACAAAAACTTTTCAGGGCGCATTTCACACAAATCAGGACTAAAAGCGCTATTAGTTAAATGGAGACCACGTTCCATTTATCTGACAAGCTGCGTTCCATCACCTAATACGTCACACCAAGCCTGCAGCAGCAGCTGTAAGCTAAGCTTTAGTTTCCTTTTTTTAACTAAACACGTCGCTGTAAAGCTAACCAAGTGCATTCTGAAAGCCTCGTACCATAATGTACGATTTATTTTTCATTACTTTAGAAATAAACAACAGAGAATATGAAGTCAGATGAAAAAATGTATTACACTAATCATAATGTTCGACCAAACACAAAAACGAATTTCGTAACTGGCGTCTCTCTTCAAGCCGGTTGATTCTTTAAACACGTTTAGTTACTGTCATCAGGGGCAATGAAGTCTATAATGTTTGTTGCATAATGAATTATTACTGGATGTAGTTGGATATTAAAGTGCTACCGGTAGACACTGAAGGTAATGGGTAGATAGTTCAGCAGCGGCACTATATCATAGTTATATGGATACCTAAGTTTTGTTGTCACTAGCAGGAATTCATCTCTATCACTACACACAGGTACCTTCCAAGAACTACCAGTACGTCAGGTAATGTCGGGAAATTTCGAGACGCTATTCACAATAATTAACACTTGTGTAGAAGGACTGCAGTGTCCCATCTGTCAAGAGACTTACCATGCATTGTGAAGCTTATACATGGTGTACATAAAGTCCGGGAACACTTTCAATTATTTATTGTACAAGAACTGAACACTGTACAGATGTTATAAATATTGCACTTTGAAGAGAAACTCTCAGAGTTTTTTTACAAACATTCGACATGCGAACCACAAGTGACCCGGCATACGTCAATACGGTAATCGAATTCTTGCCATACCCGTCCCAGCATGACATCGTCGACTGTGACAGTCGCTTCCTGTATTCTCTCCCGGAGCTCTGCTACATCAAGCGGTAGAGGCAGTACATACACCAGATCTTTAATGTGTCCCCACAGATAGTCACACGGAGTGTTATCTGGTGATCGGGGAGGCCATTTCATGAAACAGCTGTCCCCTTCTGTAGCACGACCGTTCCATCGATGCGGCAGCTCTATGTTAAGGTATCCACGAACTTCACGATGAAAATGGAGTGGAGTCCCATCCTGCTGAAACATAAACGGAGAGCCCGATTGCATTTGAGGCATCACCCGTTGCTGTCCAAGTAGGAAAATCCAGAGACAGTGCTCTCATCGAAGAAGAATGACCCGTACAGTTTAAGATGTGAAGAAAGAAGAAAAAAAAATACCTTTAGGGAATCACGCTAAAATTCAATGCATTCGTGTGGATGCTTTGTACCCCAAATTAAACAATTATGCCTGTTCACATTCCCATTATGGTGAAAAGTGGCTTCGTCGCAAAAAATTAAGCGATCAACATTGCCATCCCCACCCTCATTCAATTGTTGCAACAGCCAACAGGACTCAAAACGCTTGTCTTTGTCGTCATTGAGCTTCTGCACTAGCTCCAATTTGAATGGATTCATACACAGCTTCTGTCGCAGGACTTTCCACACTGTCAATGGAGCCATTTCGAGTTACGGTCTCCAGATTCACTTCACTCACACTGGGACGTCCGCTTCTCTTTGCCGGGAACAAACAACCGGTCGTAATGAATTTGTTGTGCCAGTGGTAAATGGCCTTCCTTGTTGGTGGCTTCTTACCGTACTTCATTCTAAACATTCGCTGAGCAGCTGTAGCACACTTGTTTTTGTCGAACTCCCAACACACAGAATCCTCGCTCCGCACCTGAACTCGGCATGTTTGCGACTAGCGCGGACTATCGGCAAATTACCAAACCACGCTGTGGCTGTATACTGGAAAAAAACTTTCAGGGTTTCTATTGAAAATGACATGTATGATATTTGTACAATGTTTGGTTCTTGTGCAATAAATAATTGAAAGTGTCCCGGACTTTATGTACACTCTGTATTTATCCCTCTGGCTGGACGTATACTTAATATAAGTTTGCTTTCTCAAGCGCGTAATTCCATAACCCCCGTAGATAATTTTCCCGTAGGATGGAGAATCGCACACAATCGCATATTTGTTATATTCCAATTAAACTTCATTTTAGCATTTTTTTACGTTTCAATTGATTTATTATAGTAAAACTAGAGTAAATATAGTAATCTTTCTTACAGTTGGTTTTAGGTTACTTATGAGTGTGTCAAGTTTTGCGCAAGTGCACACTACTCCCCAGTTTCCCTTATACCTAGAACGAGTTAATACACTCCTGGAAATTGAAATAAGAACACCGTGAATTCATTGTCCCTGGAAGGGGAAACTTTATTGACACATTCCTGGGGTCAGATACATCACATGATCACACTGACAGAACCACAGGCACATAGACACAGGCAACAGAGCATGCACAATGTCGGCACTAGTACAGTGTATATCCACCTTTCGCAGCAATGCAGGCTGCTATTCTCCCATGGAGACAATCGTAGAGATGTTGGATGTAGTCCTGTGAAACGGCTTGCCATGCCATTTCCACCTGGCGCCTCAGTTGGACCAGCGTTCCTGCTGGACGTGCAGACCGCGTGAGACGACGCTTCATCCAGTCCCAAACATGCTCAATGGGGGACAGATCCGGAGATCTTGCTGGCCAGGGTAGTTGACTTACACCTTCTAGAGCACGTTGGGTGGCACGGGGTACATGCGGACGTGCATTGTCCTGTTGGAACAGCAAGTTCCCTTGCCGGTCTAGGAATGGTAGAACGATGGGTTCGATGACGGTTTGGATGTACCGTGCACTATTCAGTGTCCCCTCGACGATCACCAGTGGTGTACGGCCAGTGTAGGAGATCGCTCCCCACACCATGATGCCGGGTGTTGGCCCTGTGTGCCTCGGTCGTATGCAGTCCTGATTGTGGCGCTCACCTGCACGGCGCCAAACACGCATACGACCATCATTGGCACCAAGGCAGAAGCGACTCTCATCGCTGAAGACGACACGTCTCCATTCGTCCCTCCATTCACGCCTGTCGCGACACCACTGGAGGCGGGCTGCACGATGTTGGGGCGTGAGCGGAAGATGGCCTAACGGTGTGCGGGACCGTAGCCCAGCTTCATGGAGACGGTTGCGAATGGTCCTCGCCGATACCCCAGGAGCAACAGTGTCCCTAATTTGCTGGGAAGTGGCGGTGCGGTCCCCTACGGCACTGTGTAGGATCCTACGGTCTTGGCGTGCATCCGTGCGTTGCTGCGGTCCGGTCCCAAGTCGACGGGCACGTGCACCTTCCGCCGACCACTGGCGACAACATCGATGTACTGTGGAGACCTCACGCCCCACGTGTTGAGCAATTCGGCGGTACGTCCACCCGGCCTCCCGCATGCCCACTATACGCCCTCGCTCAAAGTCCGTCAACTGCACATACGGTTCACGTCCATGCTGTCGCGGCATGCTACCAGTGTTAAAGACTGCGATGGAGCTCCGTATGCCACGGCAAACTGGCTGACACTGACGGCGGCGGTGCACAAATGCTGCGCAGGTAGCGCCATTCGACGGCCAACACCGCGGTTCCTGGTGTGTCCGCTGTGCCGTGCGTGTGATCATTGCTTGTACAGCCCTCTCGCAGTGTCCGGAGCAAGTATGGTGGGTCTGACACACCGGTGTCAATGTGTTCTTTTTTCCATTTCCAGGAGTGTATATTGATATGCGGTTTGTGTCGAGTTATAGTGGAAAATGTGACTAGTTTTCTGCCTTTCGCAAGAAATTTTGGGTCAATTCAAATAAAGTGGTCCAATAAAAATTAAGTTGGTTGCCTGACCATTTTTAAATATTTTTTTTATATGTGATTACCCTATAATTGAGAAGTTCAAAACAGTTTTTTAAAAAATTTACCTTTCAATTATACTGAATGGCGGCCATTTTAGTTTGTACGCACGCGACGATGTTTCAGTTTAGAGACGTTAGCAAAAATATGAATATCTCTGCACTAGGTTAAGTTACAACATTGCAATTGACATGATTGTTTTTAGAAAAGTATCCTCTACAACATTATTATACAAAATACCCTAAATTCAAAAATAACCAGTCAAAATGACCTCCAAAGTTTGGTCTAAGAATTTTCAAAAATCCACTTTTTAGGCCCAAAAATAACAAACAAGGAGTGATTTATGAGAGTATTTTTTCTTATAGTTAGATATTATACACTACTACCCTCATATAGAGCAAGAACACAAATGTTTCCTTAATTTTTTATGAATTTTTGAAATTTGAAAATTGATTTTTTGTAAAGTTTGGGGTTAATTATGTCAGGTGGGACTGAATATAAAAATATGATTTTTGCACGGTTTGTTATACCTATATGATAGCAACGTATTGAAAAAATTTCAACATCGATATGGGACTGTGAACAAAGATATGAATCCAGATTGAGATTTTCACTCTGCAGCGGAGTGTGCGCTGATATGAAACTTCCTGGCAGATTAAAACTGTGTGCCCGACCGAGACTCGAACTCGGGACCTTTGCCTTTCGCGGGCAAGTGCTCTATCATCTGAGCTACCGAAGCACGACTCACGCCCGGTCTCACAGCTTTACTTCTGCCAGTATCTCGTCCCCTACCTTCCAAACTTTACAGAAGCTCTCCTGCGAACCTTGCAGAACTAGCTCTCCTGAAAGAAAGGATATTGCTAAGCCATGTCTCCGCAATATCCTTTCTTTCAGGAGTGCTAGTTCTGCAAGGTTTGCAGGAGAGCTTCTGTAAAGTTTGGAAGGTAGGAGACGAGATACTGGCAGAAGTAAAGCTGTGAGACCGGGCGTGAGTCGTGCTTCGGTAGCTCAGATGGTAGAGCACTTGCCAGCGAAAGGCAAAGGTCCCGAGTTCGAATCTCGGTCGGGCACACAGTTTTAATCTGCCAGGAAGTTTCACAGATATGAATGTTTGAAAATGAGGAAATAATTCACATTACTCTACAACTTATTTTGTGGGCCTATTTAAATGGTTTATTGTTTCATTGTAATAAAATTTAATTGTGACATGTATTTAGTTAACACTGTCACCCAATATTCATTTAGTTTATTTGTTTTTAATAATGCAACTTTCGCTTTTGTTCTATGGTAGTAAAAAAAATGCCCATTTACATTTAGGTTTATTGCCAACAAAGAAGTACATTATTACTGGGTGTGGCATTTTTGTTGTCAAACTTGAAAAATGTCAATGACTTTGATGAAGTTAGACAAACATTCTTTAAATTTCGAGTTAGTTCTTCTGTAACATCAGTGTGAGTGTACCGTGAGAAGAAATATACTCTGAAGTACAACCATATTTTTGGAAGGAAGTGCTATGATCTACTTAAAGTTCATATGAAGCCTATTACTAAAGGTTTGAGGGAAATAAAACTTGAATTGATGAATACGGATGTAAAAAGACGATTACTGAAAAGTAAGAAAGCATTCTAGGCGATGATGATCATTAAATGGTAGAGATGGTGTTATTAGCAAGGGATATCTTATTCCAAGACGACCTTGTCACTGTCAACAGCAGAGGAAATTTCCGAGATTGGTTTGAGCTCAAAGAAGAAAACTCACTTCACAAGGCTCTCTGCAACGTACAGATTTGGATATCCGCATTGGAAATACAAGTAAGGAGACGTCACCCTCTTCCAGGCTTAAAGTGCTGGAAGAGGGTGACGTCTCCTTACTTGTATTTCCAATGCGGATATCCAAATCTGTACGTTGCAGAGAGCCTTGTGAAGTATATATATATATATATATATATATACACTTTTTTTCACACGGAGTTTTCTGACTTTCACACAAGTCATTTACTAGCGACCACATGCAACAGCTGTAATAGTGTAATAGTAGTTTGTCGTTGTAAGTTCTGTAAGGTTTTCTTGGCGGACTGACAACGATCCCATGGGCACGTAAGCTCCTACTCTACCGTGGAACAGGAATAATCAAAAGAAGACATATTTACGTTGATCATTGTTTATTATCAGAAATTTGATGATGTTGTTGTGGTCTTCAGTCCTGAGACTGGTTTGATGCAGCTCTCCACGCTACTTTATCCTGTGCAAGCTTCTTCATCTCCCAGTACCTACTGCAGCCTACATCCTTCTGAATCTGCTTAGTGTATTCATCTCTTGGTCTCCCTCTTCTGATAATTAGTCTTTATTATCACAAGTTGTGAAATATTAAGTAATGATATTAGGTAGACAAGGAACATAAAATATATCATTATGCATGAAACTTTGTAAAGCTTTTGTCGGGCAAATTCACGTTACATGTGCGCACATTTTGACAGTTTCATTTTTACAAATCGTACATCTTCTCCTGACCCGACCAGTGAAAATAAACCAGTCAGGATTCACTGAGCGTCGGTATCCAAGAAAATAAGATCGTTTTAGATGTTAAAATTGGCCTTACAGTATCATTAGGTGGATATTCATATTATTTCGTCCTACCTCTATTTTCCTCAATGGTCATTAGCTATAATCGCCCAGTTAACGTGGAATTATTTAACCAAGATTATAAGTATGCTGCTGCTGTTTGTTCACTTGTTTTAGGGCCGTTGCTGAATATGAATGTATGCAATTTGTGAATATCGCAAAGACGTCTTTCCTTAGAAAAGTTTAAATATATTACTAGTTTTTTGACAATATGTATAATGTCAGTGTTTGGAACATTGTGAATGATTCCCCGTCCATGTAAGATCACAGGGGAGAGATGATACCCACCAATGTCAACACTTCCGTTCCATACTGTCTATGCTTGAAAACAGTATTGTAAGAGTGATTTTAAAACGCGTAAAAGGTTAATTTTTAATTAAAATTATTTATAATTTGAAGTAAGCATATTAAAAGAAAGTACAAAAATATGAATGATTGTGTACATGTCAACAAATGCGCTCAAGCTGATGTCCTCGCAGTAAAATAAAATTATATTAGTCTTACATAAAACATTACTTCGTGATACAAAGATTAGGTGGACGCAAACTTTCCCAAATACATGCGGCTGGTTGACCACAGATTTTTTTTTTTTTTAATGTACATAAAATCCAGGAAGGAGCCAGCCAGCCAATCAATTGTTAAAATCTGCTCCCTATAGAACTGAACATGAGTCCTGATTCCTCACAAAATTTTAAAATCCGAGAAACTCAAAACAGAGAGCATATCCAGCCAATCAGTTTAATGCTCTCTGATGGGCACACAAAGAACATTTAGTTACAATATGGCGCAGTGTTATAAGGATGCTACATGCGTCGCATTTTGGACGCTCTTCATGTCGCAGGAGAAAGCCCTGAGTTGAACAGTGTCATACGAACTGAGCTAAAATTACCTCGTTTCGCCTGACTAGATGGAAGTACGCCACAATCAGCTTCTTTGACAGAGTTGTCAGAGTCTTGTCGGATGCTTCAGGAAGCGTTGTTACGGTAATCTTTTACCGTAATAGTATAGATAAAACCTGATTTATTACTGACAAGGAAAAACTGCGGTGCGAGGCAGATATTTACCTTGCCTAAGTGTATCTACATCCATTTTATTACTATGAGCCATACAAACTACCCTTGTAGAGCCGTAGGTTCTACTTCTCTTTGTTTGAAGTTGTAGTTAAAAATATGCATCGTATGTAGAAGGCAATATCGCCTGTTAGATAATTCAGGCATATGATGCCACCGTCACTAGCATATAGAGGAGTCATCTCGAGACACACAATTTACTTCTAGCCAAACTTTTGTTGGGTTCACTATCAACATTTTCCGTCTGTCAGCGGCCACTCGGGCACAGCCTTTACCACCATCGCACTATCAAATGGAACAGAGCTTTTAACTTAACAACTGTGTGTTTTAGAAGATGCCGAGTGGAGCAGGCTTCAAATATTGCCCCAAAGCAGAATAAATAACATGCACACAATGAATATTTTATTGATGATATAATACTAGACAAATTTCCGCCATGTTATGAACAATACAGGAAAATACCACCTTAAAAAAAAAATCACAGCTTTTGTTGCACAGAACTGGAATCCCAGAATAGCAAAGAAAATGAGAAAATACTGTTCCACCAATGAGGTTTGATTTTGAAAGATACCAGAGTGAACCAATCATTATGTTCACACGAAAAAATATACTTACGAAAAATGAAGCACCAGAACTAAAGTGGCCAGTAGTTTATTTAGGACGGTGTCATGAGAAGTAATGCCTCCAAATTTTGTATGTGCAAACTCTTACAACTTTTTAAATAAACACATGTTATTAGCATTCTACATCTTTATTCTTCATGTCTACATATTTAGGTCTCAACATACACACGTTGGTGACAAACATTTCTACCAACAAGACACCAATTTGTTGATATCGCCACTATAAAATGTTTGACTTCGTTGACGGAGCCACAACCTCACCTGTGCTCGCACCGCTTCATTACTATCAACGAAGTCCTCGAAAGTGTTCTTTACATTTCGGAAACAGACGAAAATCAGATGGGGTCAAGTTGCGATTGTATGGAAGATGTTCGATGACAGTGAACCCAAGGCGTCGTCGGATTGTTGCAGCGCTCTTGTGTGGTCTGGCACTGTCCTGCTTAACTAGAAGGTGCTCCATGTGTGGACGAATCTTCGAATTCGGAACTCGATTACAGCACGCTGTTTCTCACGCATCGACATAGTTACGCTACACACAGCCATGTTACACGCTACAGTTCGGAGCCCTCTGGCGGCAGAGGGCTGCAAATATGTAGATGTCGAATGTTAATAATGTTTGTTTTATTCGATAAGCTTTAACAGATTTCACATAAAAAATTAGGAAGCATCACTTTTTAGCATGCCCTCGTAGATGAACCGTTGATTAACACATATTACACTGCTAAAATGTCGCAGATTGACAGTGTACTAAGTCAATCGACAGTGTCTATCAACGTTTCATTGTTGTGAATGCAGAGTTTTGTTTCGTGTTCAACTCTCCTCTACGATGAAGAGGAATACGTGAGATTTATGTAAAAATGGAGAGAAAAACTAAAAATACGTAGAAGCAAGGTAAGCCAAACATTTTGGCATTAATTAAGGAACACCAGCCTTCTCCTGTTTATTCCACTGGCAAAATTTTGCAAGAAAATGGTTCCCTTCCTACTTCCTCCATACAATCTACACCTAAATTCTGTATAACAGGTCTGGAAACTTGCAATGAATAAGATCTGCATCTGCAATACGTCATACACATCGCTCTCTAACCCTAAAAAATAACAGCTGGAACTTTTGCTGCTAATAACTAAACATCGTTTGTCATCTAGCCTGGGTTAAGCCTTTCCATGTAAAATCCTTCGCTTGTTTTGTATTTGAGTAACTTTTCATCTGGTCTCACTAGGCTGAGGAGACCTCCTTTCACAACTTTCTACAAGAGAAAAACTGAAGGTTATCACCGGAAATAGAACCCAGGACCTATTCATTACTAGCTGAAACCGCTAACCACAAGACGATGCAGATAGTTTCCTTTTGATGTTGTAACATTAGAAAACTAGAAAGGTCGTGGATCTCGCCAAAAAAGTGAGTGATGAATACTGGAGAAGATACTCTGACGGACGACAGCATAAATCATTCAGCGTGGATTCGAATCAAGACTCGGCATTACCCGCGACTGATACAGCGGACGATTAATCAACATGCACAACTGAGGAAAACAGTGACATCAGCGGGGAAGGTAGGTTTACGGATTTGACCAACAAAGCATCGAGAGAGGGCAAGGTGAGATATACTGTACGTCTTGCTTCTGTGCTTGTCCTAAATGGCAATTCATTTAGTGGTCCGCACAGACGGGTAGCGTGTGATAGCTCTCCACTTACACAGTACGCTGTCACTGTCCCCCCCCCCCCCCCTCCCCACTTCTCGAACATACACACGATAGTGTTACCATCCTGGAAATTTAACAATTCGCCTTGTCGAGTAATATATATCAATTTTGTAACACGAACCGTCGTAATTCACAATTAGCATTATTGTGATATGTCTCACAGATAAATTAGCGACCTTTTCTTTTCTTTCCATCTTCTTCAAAAGTCTGGCAAAGCTGCAGAGAGCCGCCTGCCTCCCTCCTCCCCCCTTTTTTCCTTCCTTTGCCAATGCCGTTCCTGAGTTTTCTATTACTGTAACAGCTTGGAATCGCTCCACAGCATTCCCTTTTAACGTTAGGAATCTAGCCTCGAAGGAAGAATGCTGTTATGAATGAGGATCATTCTAACAGGGTACGATGCCACAAGAAGGGAAAATAACGAAACCGTGTGTATTACTGATGGATGAATAAACACGTCGTCTCCATTAAACCAGTATAAAAGATCAAGTCTTTACTAAAGTGATTAACATTATAAGAATATTGTGTGGTTTTGCTGCTCACAAAAAATTAACAGCTATTATTAAAAATTTTGGTTTCATTAATAAGCAAAAAATAAAATCCACACAAAAAGAAACTGATGTTAACACGACATGAAAGATAAAACAGAACAGCAGAATGTGACTGGTTAACCGCTTGGGAGAAACGTATAGGTTAGTCATACTGTTACGCATTAAAATCGACCTAACATTTTAGGAGGCGCCTCGACTCATCCCAAATTTTAATACTTCTCCAACACTGTGGGGTTGCCAGACAAAATTGACAGTAAAACCTTACGAAATTCGAGAGTTTCCTCCTTGTTAGCAAATAAAACGCATGCAGCTAAAATATGGTATATAGAATAGGTCATATTGCAGCTACTGCATACTGGTGGGTTCTCTGTCCGATAAGGTAGCTGTGAATCATTGAAGTAAGGAAGATTGGGATCCAGTGTTCCGACGACGAAGAGGTGGATGATCGCAGGGGGAATTTGAACATCAGTCCTCCAGAATGCAAGTCCAGTGTCTTACCACTGCGATACCTCGCTCTATGTGGGTTGTGGAGAGATTCCCTATTTTGTGTCTGCTGCGCAGCTCTTCCAGCTTTGTGGCTAGGAGGACGTGAACCGCAGTCTTTGTTGATCACTATTGTTCATCCCCTTCGAACATTCTTCTTGACGTGACTAGTAATTTCTGTTTTCGTTGCCGAGGAAAGGGTATGTTGGGGAAGAGGATCATGTTGCACCGAACTATTCTTACAGGCGCCTCCGACTGTAGCGTCCGCTATGTTGTTGGCCGTAATTTCCACATATCCTGGCGCCAAACAAAAATGTACTTCTCTCTCGCTGTTCGGAATGTTCAGGACAATATCTTGATTGTACTGAATCATTTTGCCCGTTTGGCACATTTCCACTATTTCTGCGGGTACTGAGAACCAGAGCAGAAAAAAAACTTCTTGCTAGGATGATTTTTTATCCTGTCAAAAGCCTTTTTGATAGCGTAAACTTCCGCACCATATACGCTACACATATTAGGGACACGGAACTTTAAGACCATATGTGAAAGAACAACAGAGCAGGACCAATATATAAAACATTCAATCATAACCCTTACTTAAAACTACGGTTAAAACATTATTACAAGTACGCGGCTTTTAGTGTTGCGTCGTTTCTGAAATTACGTAGGAGTCTTAATTAACCAGGGTGATTATCTGTTCCAGCCCATGTTCATAGCATGTCACATCAAATTTCCCAAGGCATTATCGTTCTCGTATCCCAATTTATTTTGTACTATGATTTAGGTTTGCAACGGGCCGCTCAAAAGAAGTATCACCAAACTTTATAGCATGTTAACAATAGGACTTTCAGTAGATTTTCCCCAGGAGAAGCTGTCACAATGTTGAGAGTGGTGGCTACCCAGCCTCGTCACATATGCTGGAATTCGAGGTGACTTACTACGCCATGGTCCTTAGCCTAATGTCTTCATTTGGACATAATTTGAGAGCTTGCAGATACATGCGAAGTGGAATCGTTTACAAGTAGGGACCGAACACATGCCTTGTAATACTGTAGGAGTCGATATCTACCGGCTGTCCAAGTGCGTTGTTATTTAGGAGAGACAAGTCTTAATAGCAGCAGATCCTCTAAAACTCGATTCCCATTCAAGATTATCTGTAAGGACAGGTGCGCACCGAGCGACGTGGCGCAGTGGTCAGCACACTGGACTCGCATTCGGAAGGATGACGGTTCAAACACGCCTCCACCCATCCTGATTAAGGTTTTCGTTGATTTCCCTAAATGCGAGAATGGTTCCTTTGAAGGGGCACGGCCAACTTCCTTCACCCTTTACCTCGCTGTCTGGTCCACTCCCCATCAACCAACCGACAGGTGAGCAAATCATGAAATTTATAGCGGAGAATGAGCCCGATGTGATCCTGAGACGTGTTATTCAGGAGAGAAGTCTTCTAATACAAGCAGATCCTCTAAAATTTGATTATGTGTGGAGGTGGCGTTGGAGGAACCCCACAGGACATTGTGTGAACTTACGTTTCCAAGGAGAACAGCTGCGGGGAAAGTTCTTTAAAGAGGTCTGTGAGTACTTGATTGCCAAGACGTTTCCGTGAAGGCTTATTTATTATATATGTAAAATGAAAAAAATGGCTCTGAGCACTATGCGACTTAACTTCTGAGGTCATCAGTCGCCTAGAACTTAGAACTAATTAAACCTAACTAACCTAAGGACATAACACACATCCATGCCCGAGGCAGGATTCGAACCTGCGACCGTAGCGGTCACGCGGTTCCAGACTGAAGCGCCTTTAACCGCACGGCCACACCGGCCGGCCATGTAAAATGAACAGCTTTTACTCGAGTGCTAAGGGAGATGGGAGAGGAGCAAAGCAGTGCACACGCGTGGCCGATTCGAATGTCTTCCCTCGGTTGCGGTGTGTGTGTGTGTGTGTGTGTGTGTGTGTGTGTGTGTGTGTGTGTGTGTGTGTGTGTGTGTGTGTGTGTGTGAGAGAGAGAGAGAGAGAGAGAGAGAGAGAGAGAGAGAAAACAAACTTAGCTTGTAGGAAATTGAGGAAGATGACCGATTATACTACATCGCTTAATGGCCACTGGAATCTCACTCGCTTGAGCATAGGCGGCGAATTTGTCGTATGCGCAGGCTGGATACGCTCGAGGCCAAGTTGCGTAGATAAAGAGTTATGGGAAACGAAGGGCCTCACTCGACTTCGCCTTGCGGACGGAGCGCTGATCTGAGCACTGGTAAAATTCACTGACAAACAGAGCCAAGTCTAGTTTACCCCCTTCACTACTAAGGTCGTCTACTTACAACGTTCGTATTCTCACAGAATAGAGGAATCAAGGGGCGTAAAGTGCGTGGCTTGTAAATAAATGCAGATAGGTTTTGCCTCCTGTATGTGCGTCTTACAATAATTAAATTCCACTCAAGTATTGTTGTCAACTTCCAGAGAGGTTTTTTCTTTGTCTTCTCCATTCGTCGTGGTGACGACTCAAACAGGAGGAATACATGGGTCTGTTACTATAGTATCTACGTCCATACTTCCTCGCCTATACTGGATATTGGAGTTTTCTGATCAGATAAATTTCGCTCTATTTACTTAGGCTTTGGTTTACCTCTACCTGCAACTGTGGAGATACCATCTTGGTCAGTAATGGATCTCTTTAGCTGACTGAATAGATTTCGAATTGGCTGTGGATTTTTTTAACAGATGCAGTGTTACAGGTGTCCGTTTGGACTGAGGCACTTCTCCCCATAGCTGATTTACGAAGTGTGGCCGCATATGACTTACTAAACGTAGATGGCTACATTTTTACAACCGCATACAGAAGACGTGATTGTTGAGCTCCACAGTGTTCGTTGTTTTTACTTAGATGTACCGATAGACATGTAGCGTTCGCCTTTTGCACGCTAGTGTAGATGGTGCCACGAAACAATCTTTTTCGCACTTTTATGTACATATATATACGTACATAAATCGGTTTTCGGTATTTCTTTTGTGTCCGACTAAAATGACGCGTGTTAGATGAATTCACTTCGAAATCTAGATCGTAACACTTCACATAAAATTTAAACGTTCTTTTCGTGTTGACTATATCTAAACTCGTGCAAGTGTGCTTCACACAATTTTAGCTGTCGTCCTCTTTTAAAAACTGTCCGTCCCAAATTTTAGTGTATTTCTAACAGAATAACCATATTTTTTTGAGAATTTTCAGAAGCTACGTGTTACGAAAGTTGTGTCATGTATAGCATATTTGTAGTAAATCGTCGTTTGTAATTTAGTTACTGTAACGTATATTCTATCTTATCATGTAATTTTAGCTTTCCCTTTCAACAAGAGTGTCTGTAGTTCGAATTTGTCCAACATTCCCACCGTATCCGAGTTTATTACCCGAGTTCGTTGGTGATCGTAACTTCGAAAAACAAAATTTCAAGTAGCTTCAGCACTGCAAGTGGAATTGCAACGAAACTGAAGCTTCCGTATTATCCCCAGAACTGATCGTGCCCCCTAAAACTAATGTTTTGAGTCAAGTAGAAGACCTGAATCAGAGACTTCAAAGTTTCTGCTACAAGCTAGGCTTCGACTTTCTAGACTTTTGCCATCAGGATGGGAAATCTAGAGTTCCCATAAATATGTCAGATGTGTACTATACATCACAGTCGGCCACCCAAGCAGCTGTGTATGGGAGTACCCACTAGGGATTTTACTTTTAAAAACTAGGTGACTCTCCGACCAATCCACTTGACAGCTGTAGAAGAACCCGAAAAATTAGTGTAAAAAGAGAGACAATCTCTCCAACCCAAAGTCCTGTCCACGTAAGTGCTTTCTCCCTAAATATCCAAGACGAGGAGGATCCTGCTATTGTCTTTCATCAATAAATCCGAAATTCTACAATTTTTCTTCAGTAAGCGTTCTGACAAAGTATACCAGTTTGCGCCGGCCGAAGTGGTCGTGCGGTTCTAGGCGCTGCAGTCTGGAACCGCGAGACCGCTACGGTCGCAGGTTCGAATCCTGCCTCGGGCATGGATGTGTGTGATGTCCTTAGGTTAGTTAGGTTTATGTAGTTCTAAGTTCTAGGCAACTTATGACCTCAGCAGTTGAGTCCCAGTGCTCAGAGCCATTTGAACCATTTATACCAGTTTGCGACAGATGCGTAGAAAACTGTATGCTGCTTATTTCGATGGGAAAAATGATTGCGTTTTTCGGTTACAATCTTATTTTAAACCGAAGAAGGCAACACACAATCATTCGTAGCGCTGTTAATCATTTTAACATACCAGGTGGAAAAGTCTTAGAGCGAGGAAGCAAGACCACTACAATAAACAGATACTTTATCACATTTGTGAAAACAGAGGCAAAATATTGGACTTACTCAACACAAAATCTTTTCAAACGACTGCATTTTTGGTTTTAAAGGTGTTGGTTCGATTTCACGTCCACAACCTTCGAAAGAGTATTGGCTAACCAAACGTGTTTCTACTCGCGTTGCGAGGGAAAGGAAGGGAAGGTAGGGATGAGACGTTTCGTGGTTCAGATTTCAGATCGTTAACAAGAAATCCATTTCCCCTCACAAATTAATTCTATATCAATTACTAGTTAACAAATGCCCAGGGATAAGCGCTAGCCTCACTCCCACAAACATTTCGTGATTATTATACGACTTTTGGTGCAATTCCTGGCCGATAAACGGTACTGCACTTTTTAGTTGGGATAAGAAACATCATCTAAGCGATTCAAACAAGATCTGAGTTTTGAAGATCTGCTACAAAAGAGCGGAAGAGACCGACAGAAAGACGGAGCGGAAAAGGTTCCTTGCAGCTTCTCAAATCACCCGTTTCTGAAATAAAGTCGGACAACAATGCACTTTCAAGCTCTTAGGTAAAATGCAGTTGATCGAGCGAAGAGTCGCTGATGTTGACAAGTGGATTACAAACCGGGAGCAGAGCGGTGAAAGAAATGTCCAGTTTATCTACAGAACACCCGGATGATTGTCTAGTTTAACTGCGAACACAATGCAGTGAGGTGTTAGAAGTGGACGCGACAGCAGGTGTGCAGATGGGCACGTTCCCGTCTTTCCTGGCACGCACCACCGCCGTCTGCCTACGCGGTCGGCATGCAGACACCGCACTGCCTGCCTTCGCTGGTCGCCTCTGACACGACTGCCGGCTAAGTTCATTAGTGCATTCCATAGCGGCCATAGCGACAGCTTCGCCGCGACTATTATGTTGCGCTTTTTTAGCATACGGTATGGTGCCTTACGTTCTCGACAGTCACATTTCATAGGCAGATACGATGGCAAAATAGAGAGGAAAAAAAGTTAGAACTTAATGTAGGTACAGTGCTACATTTTTATAATAGTTGTAATACAGATACAATTTATACTCGAGGAACGCAACCATATTCAACCACAGGTTGTTTGATGACCCAACCAAATAATTGTCAATGAGATATGCTCGTAGCTTTGGACGTCTGCACCGTAATTCTTGATAGGTGCCTCACGCGTGCACTGACACAGACTTCCAGTAACTTCGGTCACACTTTGTTCCAGGACCATGCGATCCGTCCTTGGATGTTTTTCGCGAGGAAACAGCGTGTCGTTCCTTTTCTTTCACTCCACATAATATTTAACGTCAATATTTGGTCTGCTTGTCGCCTGAATCTGAGCTTGAACTCTGAGTTTGCTTCACAAACAAATGTCAACACCAGTCGCAGATGATACCTTAATGCAAATGTGTACACTCCAAGTCAAGATAATGAGAGCCGCACGACAAAGTTGCCAGAATTTAATAACGAAACTAATGTGTTTGCTTCTCGTCATAATAAATGAACTCTCTTCTGTTTCTGAGCCTGGAAAGTGATGGAGACGTTTCCCATAATTTGTTTTGGTTACAGGACTGAACGGCTAAGATATTTTGTTTAATTGGGCCTAAGTACTGGAAACAATGTATTTTGTGAGCGGCTGCGTACCTCATCGTTTCCTTGGAAGTTAACTTCAATTCTCTTTCGAAATGCTTTCAGTAATTTTGCATTTATCTCTGTATATTTGGTGAAAAGACGTCGATTCTTCAGTTGCTAAAGAATTACTTCTCGCTCGTTGGTGTCATGCTGTTCTTAACAACACTGTTCTACAAAAAAAAAACTTTTTTTCTATTTCTGATAAAAAGTATTGTGATCCTGGTTGTAATTTTAGTGCTGAATTGAAAACTGTTTTTGGTTTTTTTCTGTCAGGGATAGTTTATGAGTAATCGCAATTTTATTTCTCTTTTCAGTTTCTGATATAGTGCAGCAAACGTGAGGTGAAATTCGACAAACAAATGCACATCTTTATGATGTTATAAGTTCATCACATTAATGGAGGGTGGGATCTAACATATAACACAGTAACCTTTGTGTATACACTTTGAAGCATTTATTTGACATGAGAAATTACAGAAAATTGACAAACAATGAGCCACTGCCTTGTAATGCACATCACTTTTTTCTCTTGTATTGTGAATCTTTCTTCTCTCGAATGATATTCCAGCAATAATCTGCTAACACAGAAGGTACCCATTTCCCTTCATAGTGCCTTTCTATGATAGAAATGTCTTTATGGAATCTTTCCGCATGTTCATCCGATACGTCACTACAACTCTCTGTGAAGTAGTCCAGATGAGAGTCCATCATATGTACCTTTCAAAGACATATTGCACCCCAAATCCTGATATGCTTTGATCATATCCTTCACCATTGCTTTGTAGTTAGTAGCTCTTCTTCTTCCGAGGAAGTTTTCCGACATCATCTTGAAACAGTCCCATGCGGTTTTTTATCAGTTAAACATGCTTCAAAATTTGCATCTTTCTGCAGCTCTCTGATTTGTGGGTCCACAAATACACCTTCCTTTATTTTTGCAGCTGAAAGACGGGGTAATTTCGTAGCTAGATATACAAACCCACAGCCTGTTGGATCCATGGCCTTCACGAATTGTTTCATCAGGCCAAGTTTGATGCGAAGCGGTGGAAGTAGTATATATTCAGGAGCTATCAGACTTTCACGTTGTACATTCTTTTCGCCAACTTTCCCTCTTCGCCTAGGCCATTTCTTTTTCACGTAGTGAGAATTTTGGTCTCGACTATCCCACTCGCAAAGAAAACAGGCATACTTTGTGTAGCCTTGTTGCATTCCCAGTTCCATACCAATTACCTTGAAATCTGCACATATTTTCCATTTGTGTTCATTGTATTTTAATGAATTTAGTATCCTTTGTACGAATTCGTAATTCTCTTTTGTCAAACTAGCGTAAGATACTGGAACGGATGGTATTTTATTTCCGTTATGGAGCAAAACACCCTTCAGACTTGTTTTCGATGCATCTATGAAAAGTCTCCTCTCATGTGAAATATAAGTGAAGTTCAGCACTTTCATCAGGCCAGCAACGTCATTGCAAAATGTCAGTGCTTCGTCAGTTGAAAAATAAGAAATAAAGGCATGTTCTCTGTGCCTGAACACACTGATTTTAGTACTTTGGTGCAGTAGATTATACTCTTGTAATCTTGAACCAAGCAGCAGCGCCTTTTGTTTACTTAGTCCTAGATCACGTACTAAATCATTTAAATCTGCCTGTGTTAACAAATGTGGCGATGACTCACTCTGTGCAGTGATATAAAGAATCATCATCTGTGTTTTTTTCAGTACTACTTATTTCACTGTCATTCAGAATTTGACCTCGAGCTCTTGAAGGTACTGGAAGGTTGTTGGAATGCTGAACTGGCATTCTCGCTGAAGGAAGATCTGGGTAAACAATGTGCCTCTTCGACTTTTTGCATGGGAACAGCAAACAACGCCACATTCTCTTTACCTTTCCACCACTGAATTAGTTTGCAGTAACATGTAGCACAACAGAAATGTGGTGCCCATTCTTTATCTTGGTCTCCAACCTCTACTCCAAAGTAATGTTTGTATGTTTTCTTTATGACTGAAGAAATTTTCTTCCTATTTCTGGCAAAAGTGAACTTCCCACAGATGTAGCAGAAGTTTTCCGGCTTATATCGACATCCACAATGACATGGCATTTCTGCAAATTTAAAAATACCACTTTGGTAATATACCTGTATTAAATTAATAGTAGGGAACTAGAGGAACGCTGATGTGTAAAAACAAGCAGTCGTTTTACCTTCAGCACCAGGCTCAATCAGTTTACACACAGGAACTAAAAAATTCAACCGTGCTCAGAAATATGACAGACAGTCACTTGTCAACCAAAACACCCACTTGTTAAGACTGACACAAATTGCGGCTAACACCACTGCAACTGCCCCTAGGAGGCGTGAAGCTTTACTGCCGAGGCAGCGACCGGCTGTCGCCGTTGGAGTTAATGAGATGTTTCAGGTGGTCTTAATGACATAGGTGTGGCAGCGGTAACCTAATGATGTCTGATTCTTCCCACCTGCTTTTGCACAAGAAATTATCACGTTCTATCACTACTGGATGCAGCAACATAACAGTATTTCTCTATAACGTCTCTGTGTTTGCCATGAATTGTGAATATACATATATATACGTATTACATAAAAAGTATCCCTGACAACGATATTTTGTTTACATATTTGAATTTCCCACGGTAAAATTGTCTAGAAGCACATACTTTAATATCAGAAATAGAACCCATGTCGAACAGTGCAATCAGACTATTTTACGTGGAGTTTCTCGATCTATGATGACCCCATGGTATCATACTGATGAATATGATTAGCTTTTAACTAAGTTAAGCAGGGGTAAATATTTTGTAGAAATACACAGAACAGTGTACTGAGCGCTACAGATGGGGCTCTACGCCTTTCATTCGCGGATCAATTAAGAGTGTAGCAGGTACGAGGTTTGGGGAGGGGAAGGGGATGAGGAGGTACTGGCATTAGCTGTAACAATACATTTTCGACTTTTATAACTTTCTCTTGATTTGATGCATTTCCGCTGTTGGAATCTGTTACGTAGCGCCGAAATCTCTTTACAATGAAGTTGTTCACGTAGGTGAAAAATTTGCAACTTTTACGTATCCAGCACTAAGTCAATTTCTAATCGTCATGTGGTACCGAAACGAATTCCAAAATGCCGAATATAAAGTACTATAGTGACAGAAATTTACACTTAGAGATACACTGCAACACATTAATTAACAACTGGCTCTGAGCACTATGGGACTTAACATCTATGGTCATCAGTCCCCTAGAACTTAGAACTACTTAAACCTAACTAACCTAAGGACATCACACAACACCCAGCCATCACGAGGCAGAGAAAATCCCTGACCCCGCCGGGAATCGAACCCGGGAACCCGAGCGTGGGAAGCGAGAACGCTACCGCACGACCACGAGATGCGGGCTAATTAACAACTGTTAAGTTCTTAATATAGCTGAAATTGTTGCTACCGTCATCTATCTCGTTCGGCTATTACGTGGCATATATAACTTTATAGGTAGCTCCGTGGTAAAGTGCTAGACTACCTCAGTCAATCTTAGTCAGTCCAAGGATTTTTTTGTGTCACTTATCGCGTCTTCCGCATTTGGTAATGTTAATATAAAAAATGTCTAGTTGCACCGTGGTTCACGTTATACAGTATACACTGATGCTCATAAATTAAGGATAATTGAAGGATGTCGTGCCACACAACGTGGCATTACAAAAAACTGGCGCTAATAGCATAGGCATATAGGGAACACACACGAAAGAGATCTGTTAGTCCTCAGTATTGGTGATAAGCTGAGAAAACCGTCCCGAAACACATGTGCTACAAAACGCCACTGTTTCCTGTGCATGTACGACGGCATCAATATGGGATATGATCACCATGCACACGTACACAGGGTGCACAACGGGTTGGCATACTCTGGATCAGGTGGTCGAGCAGCTGCTGGGGTACAGCCTCCCATTCTTGCACCAATGCCTTCGGAGCTCTTGAAATGTCGTAGGGGTTTCAAGACGTGCAGCGATACGTCGACCGAGAGCATCCCAGACGTGCTAGATGGGTTTTAGGTCTGGAGAACAGGCAGGCCACTCCATTTGCCTGATATCTTCTGTTTCAAGGTACTCCTCTACGATGGCAGCTCGGTGGGGCCGTGCGTTATCATCCATCAGGACATACTGGTGCAAAATGACGTCCCGATACACTTGACCTCTTACAGTTCCTCTGTCAAAGACATGCAGGGGTGTACGTGCACCAATCATAATCCCACCTCATACCATCAAACCACGACCTCCATACAGGTCCCTTTCAAGGACATTAAGAGGCTAGTATCTGTTTCCTGGGTCACGCCACATGAAAACCCGACGAGAATCACTGTTCAGACTATACCTGGACTCGTCTGTGAACTTAATCTTGGACCACTGTTCCAGTGACCATGTACTGTGTTCTTGACACCAGGCTTTACGGGCTCTCCTGTGACCAGGGGTCAGTGGAATGCACCTTGCAGGTCTTCGGGCGAATGTGTGTTCAGTCGACTGTAGACTGTGTGTCTGGAGACAACTGTTCCAGTGGCTGCGGTAAGGTACCGAGCAAGGCTACCTGCAGTACTCTGTGGCCGTCTGCGTAATTTACCATGTCCGTAATTTATGAGCATTAGTGTAGTACAGATTTCCCCATGACTCTGGATAGGTGAGTTCGAAGATCAGATGGTAGCAAGGGCACAGCACCTCCAATAGAACCACGCCTCATAAAGCACTCTCGGGTCTGCAGCCGGACATCTGGCTGCATATTAGAGAAGAATATACTGAATTAATACACTGGGGAACTTTAGGTATGCACATAACTTTCACGTTGACGACAGCTTTACCTTTTTTATGTGACTACTGCGATAACATGCGTTTAGGCCCGTGACTGCATATACAGGTGAAGCTGTGACACCGTTCACGATGCTGTAATTCTGGCTACCTGATCAAATCGAGATAGTGTACGTTAACCACACCGAACAAAAAATTAGTCAATCTCAGTGGCATGACGCTAATACCCTGTAACACAATCTGTAGCCTTGATAATGGGCTCAATTAGTAGAGGAAGAGAGTGCACAAGCTTCTCCGGATACGCCTTATCAAGCTGAAGCTGCTCATTGATGAGTAGATCCCATTGAGCTACCACTCTGTGGGAGTGCTGATGGCTACATTTCACCCGCTGTTCCAGTAGTCCCAGACACTTTCTAGAGTTTACTTCGCAATGTTCGTTCGGAAACTGGATGAGATGGGCTTTCATTCACTTATTTATTGACATGTGAAATTCCTGTCGGATTTTAAATATATTATCACTGACTAGGCTGTACACCCACATCCCCTCCGAGTCGGTTAGGATCTTTTTAGAACCACTATTCTTAGGAAATGTTACGTGGCTGCTAGAGGTACACCATTCCTCTTATACACGTTCGACAGTCCGCGATGATACACAAAACAAATCACGGGATTTCCTTTACAGTTTAATCATAGGCACGTCCAAAGGTGACAGGTCCTTCCTGCCACTCTGTCACGTTTCTACGCCGACCAATTCGTGTTCTATACAACCGACCGGCACATACCCATCACTTCCATGTCACGACTTACGTAAGCGGCAGAGAGTGAGATAACCGCTATTGCTGACGGTTATGGGTTTTAAGAAGACTAAACATCCACGGTCATCTGTCTCCCAGGACGGAATCAGTGTACACCAATCTATCTCGTAGAGAAGGGTTTCCCAAACTGTGTTCGGCGGAACACTGGTGCTCCGTGGCAAGTGAATAACTGCTCCGCGGAAAACTACTATGTTCAGATGTAAAGCGCGTTGACGCGCGATCGAATTCCCGGAGAGTTCATGTGGAATGGCAGAGCGCGCTAGTCGCTGCAGTTACTCTCTCCGGATCTCACTCTCGCTGTGTGTTTCGATGGAGCCCAGAAAATAGATGCTGAATAAGCTGTAATTTTGTAGCTGTACTGTAAGAGACAATGAAAACGCGCACACTGGGACCAGCTAGTTTAAAATGATAGACTATCTACCAAATTGTATCTGCAACTGATGGACAATGAACTTAAATGTTTTAATTACTTCAGAAAGTTTATCAAATCATTTGAAAACTTGCTCTGTCTCATCCAAGAGAATATTAAAGGAGACCAGAATGCCTTCAGATATTGCGTTTCAGCAAAATAAAAACTCATAATTGCTTTAAGATAAGATTTAGTTTTATCAATGTTAACATTTGACAGTTTAACACTCAGCAAACAGTTGCAGTTGTGAATCATCGCTGAGACAGCTGAAGGTGTACTTGGTGCTAAATTCCACCCGCCCCGTTGTGCAGCCATATCTACAACAATATTGTTGTGCGGGGTAATTGTTTCCTTGTTAATAATGTGATGGTGACGTTGATGGAGAGCTGAAGCCACTGCGTGCACTTTGGTGCTGTGCTATTATATAGTATGTGTCTATCTTAGCTCTGAGACAGCTATGTTCAGGGACTGACTTTATTTCGTTCACTAAAGACAAGCAAAATAATTTGTCTTCATTGCAACATCACCTTTGTTAACTCTGTGAACTCAAAATGGGTTGAATTTCTTTTGTCAGCTACGAAGGTGTATCATCATTAGTCTTCGTACTATTACTTCCTCCTGCTTCAGCATCTATGTCAGCCCTCAGATTACTTTGTATTTCTTTAGTTAGTACGCCAGATTTTAGGAACAGTAAACTGTTGAAGACAATGTGACAGTTCTTGCACGCACCAGATCCAGATTTTCCTTTCTTCGTCGCTTTAATGAAACTGTCCTTCGTGTTTTCCATTTCTTTTGTATCAAAGCAGCGGGCAGCTGTAAAGAGTAAATACTAAACGACATTATTCATTAAAGATATCTTGGAAGCGGTTGTTCAGTGGCGGAGCTGCACTATTCATATAAAACCGGGAAATAAACTGCATATGGGATAACTCATCAAGTATGCTAAGTTATTTGAATTAAATTAAATGAAGAAAAATGGATTGAAATATCTCAAGGATTTAAACACTACGTGAAGTTTCCGCATTGCATGGGAGCTCTCGACGATAAACATATCAGAATCCAGAACTTTCAGGTTCCTTATACTTCAATTATAAACATTTTTTCTAGTGCTGTTGACGTTATTTGATTCTCACTATCGCTTTATCTGGGTACACACTGGCGCTTATGAGAAAGACAGCGACTCGGGAACTTTCAGATCTTACGTGGTATATCGAAAACACACACTAAAATGTTTGCATATATGGAAGCCAAGACCACCTTTATCAGAAAAACACATGACACTTCCTTACGCGATCGTAGGCGATGAACTATTTGGGCTAATGGAAAATTTAATGACACCCGGCGGTGGCAAGCACCTGGCTTATGTAAAAATGATACTTAACCATAGGCCAACTTTACCACGTAGGTATGTTTAGTGTATTTTTGGTAGGCCTATAATGTGTAAGAAGTGGAGAATACTACAATGCCCAATAGATGTCAGTGCGCATTGCACAGAACACAATGTAAAAGATACTACAGTGTTTCATAACTATGTTCGAATGTGAGAGCTATTAAAACACTAAGACATCTTAGGCGGAAATTATATAAGTATATAAACGCTACGCACAATTGAGGTCCCACTTCGTCAGCGGATAACATTCCGGGTATATTTAGTTAGTATTCTGCCAGTGAAGGTTAATTTGAACGTACAGATCGTGTCATATGAACGAAAGCGTACTGGACAACAGTAACGGTTTTCTTACCAATATTCTTCTTCCTGACAGTCATTTCCCTTACAGTAATCAAAACCAATTCTTCCCAAGCTCACATCTAAACAATTATTTTTAAACCACTCTGACGTTATATTCCAAATTGCTGGCCTTTTTCTATTTCGTCAATTAGTACCTCTGTCAATATTCTCACCTTGCGTTTCACTCATTTTTCCACATCGTCATACAAATAACAGTAACGGAAAGACACAGAAAGTACGTCTGGTTACGATGGAAACGCGCATTTATCTGCGTCTAGAGACCTTTTGCAATAAACGCGCATCAGCGGTTTACCGCGCGATTGTATGATTGGTTGTAAGTTAATGTTAGATGTTTAAACGCGCGATTTGAAATAGAGCGTCGAATTTCCGTCGAGTGAGCACAGCCTAAGGGGCGACCAAACAGTTTTAGTTTGAGGGCGCTGCTGCGGCGTATGTACTACGTAGCTAGGTTCCGATGTGGGTGTACAAGCACAGACATGTAGGCAAGGGATTAATGTGGTTGATTGGATTAAAAGAGGGGGAAAGGGACCAAACTACGATGTCATCAGTCCTTTTTTCCGAATAAAACAATGCCACAAGTGTGAGAATAAAACAAACGAGACTGACAGCTCAAGACGAAATGAAAGGAAAAATCACAAGAACGATGAAGGGCAACAAACATATAAATGAACAAAAGGGGACAAGAAATGTACAGAAATGCAAGAAACGGGATGAAGAGATTAAAACAACAAGGAAGATTACCATGGCTGGCTGACCATGAGAATAAAAAAGTAGAAGCCAGCCACTTTGCAACACATTAAAACCTCCATCCTACAAGCACTAGGGTGGAGGACACAGAGGGACAAAGGGCATGTGCTAAAACTTAGATCAAATGATAAAACCCACTCTCACGAATAAAGCGTATCAAAGATATTTGGGCCACTGTCTACCGGGCGCTACACCGACACTGAGGCGCGTCTTCACGGCGCAGGAGGTAGCCGTGGATCGCCCAAGCGTGGCCCATGCGGAGCCGGCAGAGGACAACTGATTCCCTGCGAGAGGCCCGCATGGAAGACTTCCACACACAATGACACGAAATTTGTTGTGTGTACTGTTATGCCATTCCGTCTCCCAAAGCCAAAAATCCCTACGGCGTAAGTCAGAACGCAGGTCAGGTTCAGAGATGCCCATCTCCAGAAGCGGTTTCCGCGTAGCCTGTTTGGCCAGCCTGTCGCCAAGTTAGTTGCCTGAGATGCCGACGTGTCCTGGGGTTCACACAAACACCACTGAACGACGGGACCGCTCCAGGGCATAGATGGACTCCTGGATGGACTCAACAAGACGATGGCGAGGGTAACACTGGTCGATAGCTTGTAGGCTGCTCAAGGAGTCAGTACACAGAAGAAACGATTCCCCGGGGCATGAGCGGATATACTGAAGTGCACGAGAGGTGGCCACCAGCTCTGCGGTGAATACACTGCAGCCATTGGACAAGGAATGCTTTCAAAATGGCCTCTGTGGACGTAGGCGAAGCCAACATGACTATCAGCCATCGAGCCGTCGATGTAAACCGCTTCAGAGCCCCGGAACTCGTCAAGAAACGAGAGGAAGTGACAGTGGAGAGGGACAGGAGTAACTGAGTCCTTAGGGTCATGCGAAAGGTCCAGACGAATCTGCGGCCCTGGTGTACACCATGGAGGTGTATGAGGATGGACCAGGATGGGAGGTGGTAAAAGGAAGGACTCCAGTTCAGATAGAAGGGATCGCACGCGAACCGCAATCGTTAGCCCTGAACTGGGCCGTCGATGTGGGAGATGAACTGCCGCGGGTGGAAAAAGGAGGCTGTAATTCGGATACCCAGGAGAACTACAAATGTGTGCAAACGTAACTTGCGAGCAGCTGTGCACGTCGGACCTGCAATGGAAGGACTCTGGCCTCCACAAAGGCGCTGGCCACTGGACTCGTCCTAAAAGCTCCTGCCGCTAGGCCAACGCCACAGTGATGCACTGGGTCGAGTACACGCACCGCTGAGGGCGCCGCCGAAGCATAAATCAGACTCCCATAGGCAAGGCGGGATTGAACAAGGGCTTTGTAAAGCTGCAGCAGAGTAGAGCGATGTGCACCCCAGTTGGTGTTGCTCAGGCAGCGGAGGGCACTGAGGTGCTGCCAGTACTTCCGCTTAAGCTGACGAAGGTGAGGTAGCCAAGTCAATCGGGCGTCGAAAACATTTCCTAAGAATCGATATGTCTCCACTAAAGTGAGTGGATCGTCATGAAGGTAAAGTTCTGGTTCCGGATGAACGGTACGACGCCGACAGGAGTGTATGACACACGACTTAAAGGCCGAAAACTGGAAGCCGTGGGCGAGAGCCCATGACTGTGTCTTGTGGATGGCTCCGTGAAGGCGCCTCTCAGCAACACCAGTGCTGGTGGAGCAGTACGAAATGCAGAAGTCGTCTGCATACAGAGAGGGTGAGACAGACGGCCCTACAGCCGCTGCTAGACCGTTAATGGCCAATAAAAAGAGATACACTCAATACAGAGCCCTGTGGAACCCCATTCTCCTGGATATGGGGTGAACTATGGGAGGCACTTGAACACGGAAAGTACGGGGCGACAGGAAATTCTGGATAAAAATTGAGAGCAGGTATCGGAGACCCCATTCGTATAATGTGGCAAGGATATGATGTCGCCAGGTGGCGTCTGGAAAAGGCTGTTCGGATGGCAGACTCGAGGGATACAAGATTATCAGTGGTAGAGCGACCCTGGCGGAAGCCACCCAGACATTGAGTCAGTATGCCACGTGACACACCATACGTTCCAGCAGCTTACAAACAGCGTTGGTGAGGCTGATGGGCCGATAGCTATCCACATCATGCGGGTTTTTGCCGGTTTTGAGCACCGGGACGATGGTGCTCTCCCGCCACTGCGATGGAAAGACGCCATCGCACCATTTCCGGTTGTAGATGACGAGGAGATGGCGCTTGTAGTCAGACGAGAGATGTTTAATACAATCTGACTGTGGATCCGATCCAGCCCAGGAGCTGTGTTGGGGCAATGTGCAAGTGCGCCGAGGAGCTCCCACTTCGTAAATGGGGCGTTATAGGGTTCACTGTGGCGTGTAGTCCCTTCCATCCGCCGTTTGTGGGTGCGAAAGGCTGGGGAGTAGTTCTGTGACGCAGAGGTTCGAGCGTGGTGCTCAGCAAAGAGGTCATCAATCGCGTTTGCGTCGGTACATAGCGCGCCATTGCTGGTAACCACAGGGACACCTGCTGGGGTCTGGTACCCAAAAAGACGTTTGATCTTCATCCAGACTTGTGAAGGGGACGTATGGCACCCAATGGTCGACACGTACCTCTCCCAACACTCCTGTTACGTCGTTGTAGCAGCTGATGTACATGGGCACGGACCCAGTTAAGGCTATCAGATGCTCTAGGGAAGGGTGTCGCTTATGCCGCTTGTAGAGCTCGACGACGATTGCCTCAGCGACTTACAGCGACCACCAAGGGACTTTCTTTCGCCAGGAGCACCCTAAAGAGCGAGGGATCGCGTTTTCTGCTGCAGAAACGGTTGTGGTTCAAATGGTTCAAATGGCTCTGAGCACTATGGGACTCAACTGCTGTGGTCATAAGTCCCCTAGAACTTAGAACTACTTAAACCTAACTAACCTAAGGACAGCACACACATCCATGCCCGAGGCAGGATTCGAACCTGCGACCGTAGCAGTCGCACGGTTCCGGACTGCGCGCCTAGAACCGCGAGACCACCGCGGCCGGCACGGTTGTGGTAGTCACCTGCTCAATCATCACATCCATGTTGCCATGTGGGGCAGAGTCAATGGTGACATAAGAGGTGAAATTTTCCCAGTCCACCTTGTTTAAAGCCAATCTGGGCAGGCGTCCGCGAGCCTGACGCCTTGGCAGTGACAGGAAGATGGGGAAGTGGTCACTACCACACAGGTCATGTGCTCTCCAGTTGATAGATGGGAGAAGACCTGGGCTGCAAATTGATAAATCAATGGCCGAGTAACTACCTCGAGCCATAATGAAATGTGTGGCGGCCCCAGTTTTTAAGAGGCAGAGGTCGAAATGAGACAGTAAAATTTCGACATCTTTGCCTTGGCCAGTAAGCATGGTGTCATCCCACAACGGGTTGTGGCGTTAAAATCTCCCAAAAGTAGGAAAGGTTTAGGGAGTTGATCAATCAGTGCAGCTAATACATTCAGGGGTACTGCACCATCTGGAGGAAGATATACATTGCAGACAGTTATTTCCTGTGTCGTCCGTATTCTGACAGCCACAGCTTCAAGAGGGGCTTGAAGGGGCACAGTTTCACTACAGACTGAGTTTAGGACATAGACACAAACTCCACCTGACACTCGATTATAGTCGCTACGGTTCCTGTAATATCCCTTATACCCGCAGAGGGCAGGCGTCCGCATTGCCGGGAACCAGGTTTTCTGGAGGGCAATGCAGAAAGCCAGGTGTAAAGCTTAACAGTTGCCGTAGTTCAGCCAGGAGGTGGAAAAAACCGCCGCAATTCCACTGGTGGATGACGTCATCGTGAGACTGGGAAGGCATGAGGCAGTTTACACCTCAAGGTCACCTGCTACCACCGAGTTTTGGCCTGAGCAGTCTATATCCATTGTGTCTGAGAGTCCGGCGAGATCTAGGTCCTCAGCGGACGCCAGAATCTCCACCGCATCCTCAGACACAGAACTTGTAGGTAGCGGTGGTGTGGGTGCCACCGCAAGTTCCTTGTTCTTAGGGGTCTTATTTTTCGATTTCTCGCACTATTCCTTGGGTTTCCCTGGCTGGGAGGACTTCACTGAATCAGTCTCCAGGACTAAGGATTAGCGTGAAGCCCTACGACTAGCTGCTTTTGGGCTCTTCAGCCGCTGGCGGGTGTTATCTTTCCCACTAGCAGAAACCTGGGAAGGGAGTGACCCAAGGGATTCCATCCTAGTGAAAGGAGCCAAAGAAGCCTTACGCTTATCTGGCTCAAAAGTGGGGACTGAAATCCCCGATGGTTGGGGGGGGGGGGGGGGGGCGTTGCTCCCAAAGTAGGTGGTGCGGGAGCAACAAGGAGGGAAGTGCTCCCCCACCATCAAGGGGTAGGTGTAGTCTCCCAGTTCTGAGAGGAGACAGGAATTCGAGGAACTGATGGGACAAGAACTGTTCTCGTAGCGGCAGCGTATGAGGTGGTCATAGCCACAGGATGTAGGCGTTCAAATTTCCTCTTAGCTTCAGTGTAGGTCAGTCGCTCCAGGGTCTTATATTCCATGATTTTCCTGTCTTTCTGTAAAATTGGGATGCGATGGGCGTCCACAATCTCGACAGGTGGGGTTGGAGGTACAGCGGGAAGACATAAGGCCGAACTTCCAGCACTTAAAGCACCGCATCGGGGGAGGGTCACAGCGGTAGACTATCACCTTCTCCTTCTCGGGCAATGTGTCAGCTCAATGGCCAAGATGAAGGCACCGGTGGCAACCCAGTTATCCCTCGGACCCCGGTTGACGCGCCGGACAAAACTAACACCTCGCCAATCTACATTGGCGCGCAGCTCGTAGACAGACTGAAAAGAAGGTCACTGTGGCATATAATACGCTGGACCATATTTAAGCTCTTATGAGGCGTGATGGTAACAGAAACATCCCCAACTTGCCACAAGCGAGTAATGCCCGTGACTGGGAAGAGGATGCCGTTTTTATCAAAACTGACGCAGAGTGCATTTTGGACAAGCGCTCCACCTGCCCAAACTTGTCCTCCATATGCTCCAAAAAAAACTGAAGCTTCATGGACATGAAAGATTCATCAACACTCGTACATACGAGGTACCGAGGCGAATAAGCTTCACTGCCATCCTTAGCCTGGCGTTCCTCCCATGATGAGGCCAGGGAGGGGAACGACTTGGGGTCACATTTCTTAGCATTGAAGTTAGACTTTGCCCGCTTAGAGACTGTTGGCCGCGGACCACCAGCAAGAGATGACGTACTACGCTTCATGGCGTGTCATTTGCCCTGATGCCACCCACTCCGACCAGGGGCCCTCCCCACGGGCGCCACCCAGTCGCAGCAAAGGCCACCTGGCAGGATGGCCAATGACGGGAGTCCCGATGCCCCAGCGTGACGGGCATCTACTCCTTGCCATACGAGGGGAGTTAACGGCGCAGGCATCAGCAGAGTGGTCCCTGTGTTGTCAGGGGGCTACAGCCAAGAGGGTACATGGCGGCCCCACCACAACGGACTGCTGCCGTGCTGGATATGAAGTGCAAAGAATTCCATGGTCATCGTCGGCACAGAAAGTGACACTGCATAGTGCATGGTGGAAAACGCACAGAGGAAGGTGTCCTCGCCCAAGAGATGGAGAATAGGCGAGACTGCAAAGCGACGACGAGAAAGTGGGCTAAAGATTTCAATGCATGATGGACACGATGCAACATGTAAGGCGCCCTTCCCCAATTGGCTCGGTCTTCGGGAAAATTTTGAAAAATTGAGGTCAAACCCTACAGGGGACCATCAAATAAAGGCCGTAAATTGTGAGACGACTCCTTTTAGTCGCCTCTTACGACAGGCAGGAATACCTCGGGCCTATTCTTAACCCCCAGATCCGCAGGAGGGGGGGGGGAGGGAGGGGGGGGGAATAACGTGGCTTTCGTGTCTTTCCGACATGCGTTATATACGGCTACGTGAGCTCTGCCGGCCGATGTGGCCGAGCGGTTCTAGGCGCTTCAGTCCGGAACCGCGTGACCGCTACGGTCGCAGGTTCGAATCCTGCCTCGGGCATGGATGTGTATGATGTCCTTAGGTTAGTTAGGTTTAAGTAGTTCTACGTTCTAGGGGACTGATTACCTCAGATGTTAAGTCTCATAGTGCTCAGAGCCATTTGTTTTGAACGTGAGCTCTGGCGACGATATTAAAAATACGCTCAGAAAGGACCACTGTGCTGCTATTCTTTCCTTGGCTGCCGAAGGCCAAACGCCGGTAGATATCCATTGGAGAATGGAGAACTGTATGGAACACATGTCTGTCGAAACCACCACTGTTGCGTGCTGGGTGCTGCTGTTTCATGGTAATGCATGTCCCTCATATCGCAAATGTAACGCCTAAGTTACGCCAGCTCAAGTGGGAGACACACTAGCACTCTCCCTATAGTCATGGTCTCTCCCCATGCGCTTATAATGCCTTCAGTCTCCCCCCCCCAAAAAAAAGTCCTTGAAGTGTAAAATATTCCTGTTACAGACTCCTTCACGCAGCAGGGTACTGTGTTTTACCAAACGGAAATCTTCAACCTGGTGCGTCTGTGGGATGATTGCCTAAATGGTCACGGCGATTTTGCCTGATTGACAGACCGATTGCGCACTGTACGGCCTTAGAACGCAAACTTTTTGGTAGTCCATTATATTAATACCACTGCCTTTTTTCCGACATTTTGATGATACTAATTTAACGGATGCAAATTTCATAACTGACCGCCACTGACGCCACAGAACGTCGCGTGCGTCTGTTTGCCAGTAACATTACGCATTTCTTCCAGTTTAAATTCTTTATGAAACTAGCTTATATTGGCTGCCGCCATTAATTTGGTCGCTTTCTCTTACTAATAATGCTGAGAGAGAGTTGAAAGTAGTTGCTGGAACAACTGAGAAACTATGCTATCTCACATTGTAACGATGTTTGTTACACGTTGCCTGCCTGCGTGTTAAATAGATATTCAAAACATATCCCTCTTCTAACTACGGAGTAATTCAGTTACAACAGACCCCAAATATTAATAAAAGGCCAGTCACTCTTTTTGTTTCATCCCATAGCGCGTTTCGAGCGCAGATGGTGCTACATACAACTATGATAGGAAAAACCAAGGCACCTGCAACACATATACAGCAGGAAGTTACAACAGCCAACAGCAGTCATTGTATTTTGCACAGGCAAGCTCTAATAACAAATAAACGCCTATTGATTTCAAATGTCTTATGAATGAAGCGGTCAAAATGATACATTGTGTAAAATCTCGACCACTGCAGTCCAGATTGTTTCAAATTTTGTGCGACAAGATGGGTACTGAACACAACACCCTTTTACTACATACAGAAGTAAGAGGGCTGCCCAGAGGAAAATTACCATTGAGGCTTTAGGAACTACTAATGACTTATTGATTTTAATGCGCAAAATCATTCAGTACAAAATTTTACTGAAGTTTTAAGAAATCTTTACGGTCGTTGAAACTCCCAAATCTAGCAGACATTTTACACAGTGCATCCGAATTACGTAATCATTGGAAGGAAATAATGTTAGAATTTTTAATACAAGAGATAAAATTGCATCATTTTAGAGAACATTTAAATTTTGGATTTCTTGAGTTCAAAAATCAGTTTCGAAGCTATTTATAAAGAACTTACATGACTTAGAAAAAATCTTTTACAATATTTTCCGAAGATTAGTGAAGATAATTCCTGGGTTCGAAATCCATTTTCTGTAACAGCTCAGCCAGCAGGCTTAAATGCAAGACACTATGTAAAACTACTGGACTTAACAAGTGACTGATTTAAAGCAAATGCACAAATAGCAGCCATTGTGTAATTTCTGGTCCAATTTTAAGGAATAATATCAGAATTTACGATAACAAGGTACAACTGTTTTACTTTCGTTTATCACTGCATATTTATGTGAAGTAGACTTTTTATGCTGCAACGTAGGCGAAGTTCAGGAACAGGCTTGACACCGCACCAGATACTTTAATTCAACTTTCTACTATTGTATGCCAAGAATATTTGTAGTTTAATGGCCCAAAATTACGGAAGCCACTGAAAACTTTATTCCACTTTGTTGTTTTGTGTTAGCGAAAAAACTTAAATAATTACTAAATACGTCTGAAATATGAAGTTCTATGTTATCAGTTATAATTTGAAATAGAAGTAATCACTGAATAAAATAAGTTTATTATTTTTAAAATTTTGTTGATTTTATTAACCTTTAAAATAAACTAGGTGTTCCATGAAAGTATCAGGTTTCTCGAAGTATTCCGCCAGACGGTACGTCTGGAAATCCCTGGTCCAGAATAAATTCTATGTGCAAGTCTGAGGAAGTTTTCTAAATGTTTGCGTGACCTGTGTCTGAGGCAGGAGGTGGATGCCAGTTCGGTATTCACCTAGTGGGATGTGGGAAACCGCCTAAAAAACCACATCCAGACTGGCCAGCACACCGGTATTCGTCGTTAATCTGCCGAGTGAATTCGAACCGGGGCCAGTGCCCCGCCCCCTTCGCAGAAGCGGGCGTTCGAACATGTACGGCTATTCAGGCGGGTAACACGACCACCTGGTAGTAGTTGGGTAACTAATGCTTTGGCCGTGAGGTTACCATAAAATGTAAAAGGTTACAGAATATACATGAAATGTATTCGCAGTTGCGAATATGAACAACCGTCAGCTGACAATGAAAAATTTGTGTCGGACCGGGACTTGGATCCGGATTTCCCGCTTATCGCGGGCGGTCGCCTTCCATGAGGCATCGGAGCACGCTCCACGGCCAGACCCAAACTTCCACATGTCGTCAAACACGTGTCAATAACCCGCACTCATACATTTATATGCATATTTCCGCACAGGGGACATTGAAAGTCGCATGTTCGGTGTCAGCGAATAAATACGATATTGCAGTGCCTGTGTTGTTCAGAATCACGAAGCACTGTGATTCACTGCATCGTAATTCTGAAAAAACAGCGACTGCAATTTCGTATTACAGAAGACAGCTATCTTCTGATGGAGATGGTTATCTGGCCCAACATCAGAGCAGGTTATTTGTGAATAAATAATTTTTATGCACCTTTTGTTGATTTCTGAAACACAGTAGCTTTCAAGTCTTATCTACGCTTTAGAGCATCAGATTTAGAGCAAAAAGGAGACACCGGGAATATTTCGAAAGAAGATTACAATTCAATGTCTCAGTGATGATGGGACAATGATCGCTACAAGCTGGTAACGGACAAGGAGGGAGGAGGTAACCGGACGTGACCTTTAGATGTAACTAGCCCGGCATTCGCCTTAAATTAGTGAAACACCGGAAAACAACATTTGGATGACCACATGGTGGTTTCGAGTTCGCTCCTCCTACAGGTGAGCCCAGTCACTTCTCTATCTCTATCTCCATCCGTGGGAAATTTGCACGCAAATTAGAAGTATTGTGACCTTTCACATGTCCAATGAAAGCAATTAAAGAACCAGCGAAAGCTGTGCCAAAAAATGGTTCAAATGGCTCTGAGCACTATGGGACTCAACTTCTCAGGTCATTAGTCCCCTAGAACTTAGAACTACTTAAACCTAACTAACCTAAGGACATCACACACATCCATGCCCGAGGCAGGATTCGAACCTGCGACCGTAGCAGCCTCACGGTTCCGGACTGCGCGCCTAGAACCGCGAGACCACAGCGGCCGGCCAAAGCTGTGCCGTAGACCAATTGTTCATACATTTTGTGTGTTAGGTATAAGCAACTTCTCCATCTGTAGCCATGTACACAGTATACTGTAATCGTAAATAAAGGTATAAAATAGGGCGCAAAAAGTATGGAAGTGGCTCAAGCGAGATTTTCTCATAGGCCTTCATATTTCAACTATTACATGAAGCAAGAGACCGTTCAGGACTGAAAGTACTCAAAAATAACCCGTAACGCATAGGACATCCTCTCTGCAGCTAATACGAGTCCCTGAGGGTTGTGGAAGAGAAAAATTCCCATCAGCGAACCCACACATTAAAGTTACCCCAGTTTATTTTGTGGACGGTTCGAAATAACGTAACGGGGTTTTTACTTTATTGTAAAAAACAGCGGTGTAATCACCGCCTGCAAATGTGTGGAATGCTCGTAGACATAATGAGGATACCAACTTCAATGCTAATTCTGTACAACTGATGCAGTTAAAAACTATTATTTCTTATCTTAGTTGCTGAACCAGTCAACCAAATTACATATTCAGAAACTTTATGGGCATTGGCCAGAAAAATTACTGAAGTATCAGTATATGTGGATTTTACCAGAATTTTTGAAGTTGGTGGCACTCTAATATCATGAAACGTAATATGCTTTTCCCTTTTTATTTATTTATTTTACTTTATGTCATGTTGACATCCATAAACAATTTTCAGTTTTTAAGACAGGACTTCCCTTTACTTGTATGAGTAACACTGGCTTCCAAAGGTTATGAAGACTATCTTAGTTTGCATTTTTGATACCAGGGTGGTCATTCTGCCAATAACCGGCTAAGAACTTCACCAAAACTTCCGTAACACGATAATTCTTACAACTTCCCAACAAATCGGTAGGTCTGGCTAACCTAACCTAACCTAAGGATTTAACTGACTCCTTGGTTAACTGAATATCGTCATACTTAAAACACATTTTCTTTTCGGAATAATAAGTTTAAAAAATGACTTAAATGTTTCAATGTCGAAATCAAGTATTCCTTTATCACTCACATCACAGAAGAAATAATCTTTTATTACTAATTTTCAGCGAAATACGCAAGTAAAGCTTAGCAAATACTACATAGGCCCTACTGCGCGGAAGTCACGCGAACAATGAAGTTTCGCTCGCACTGCGCTTGTGAGATAGCAGCAGTTTCGGAAACGTTCATTTCTCTTTATTACACGAAGAAATGAGCACGCCCGACTCTTTTACTTAGCAACTGTTTCAGTTGCAGCTGTTATTCAACGTCTTTCTCTACCGCATAGGTTTTTACAGCCAGTCTTCCTCCGCCGAGCCATGTTCTCGTTCGCAGTTACCGAAACGTAAAATCGCGACAACACTCATATAGGCCTACTTTTGCTAAAGCAACCCTATACCACCGTGTTCGCAATAAAGTTATCTACATTTTCTTTATGACTGTATATGAAAATTCGATGAGGCAATTTACTCCTACAGGCTTATCTGTTTGCACCTGGCAACCTTTCATCGTTATCTGGAAAAAGGTAGACAGACTTACTTTGGCGTTTTATTGACACATTTTACTTTTGATTTATATTAACTTTAACAAACTTCATAAGACTAACTACCGAAAAAACCTTAAACAATTTTGATTAAAAATAACTGTGCACGGATATGGGGTGACAATCCTAACATGCTTTGTTTATTTACAATT